>NC_092715.1:110228183-110828183 GCF_047496885.1 Scyliorhinus torazame | reverse complement strand
TTCTTAAATGAGTTTGACTCACTGCTAATCTAGCTGTAGTAACTCAGTCTGTCTTTACCAGCCTGCTCTAAGCCACGTACTGGGTGTGATGCAGTTGATCAACCCTGATATACTCTCTAGATGTCTGTCTGTGGAAAGAGGCAGAGCATGAGTGCCCTATCCTTCTATATGGTTTGTGAAGTACTCTCTTGTAGTAATGCCACCTCTGGGTGTCCTGATTACCCTTTGGTTGTGTCCTGTTGTAATGACCCATTGGCTGTATGTCTGCATGTCATGACATCTCTAGTGCTCCTTCTAGTGGTTTCTTCGTTGTAGTGTATTTACATTAACCCCTTGCGTATATACAGTGATGCATATCACCTCAATCATAATGAATACTGCTCCTATTTACTGTGTTTCTATGTCAAGGAAGATGGAAACCACTGCACCCATGACTTGGAGAATGTTGCCTGGGCTGAACTCTTGAATTGTGAACAAAGACCTTTGCTATGTGCAACACTACTCATTACAAACTTCATCAACTTTAAGTGGCAGTCAAAACCTGTAAACATTCTACTCACTCAGTAAAAATTAATCAGCCCCACTTTAAATAGCCAGGTTGTGGTGAAAGTCCTTTCTGCTGGTAAATGTATGATCAGCTGCGTAAAGTTAAGAGAGGCCATATGGGAGCTTAATGATCAAAAATGGTGAGTGTCAAATCAACATTATGCACTGACTGATGTTATGATTTGCCTACATTGCATACATCCATTGCACATGCTAGCATTCATGCTGAAGACCGAACAAAAATGATGTCATTGCGCAGCCCACAGCAATAGTCAGAGGGATTCTCCATTGCGCTGGCAGCGCACACATGTCCGTGGGTTTCCTGGCGGCGTGGGGTGGCCACAATGGGAAATCCCATTGGTAGGTGGGGGGAAAGGAGAATCCCACTGCCGGTGAGGGCGCACCGCCGAGGAACATGCAGCTGGCGGACCGGAGGACCCAATGTTTGCGCGGTGCAGACGCCATTTTGGACATTAAATGGCAAGGGTCACACTGAAAACATACTGACACCACCAAATTCTGTGGCATCTGTGTCTATTGTTCTATTTTGCTGCAAAAATAATTAGAAAACAACTGGACAAAATAATAAAGGAACAATTTTCCACCCCAAGACCAGAAATTCCTCCCGAGATGAACAGATCCTTAAATGGTCCGTTACTTTTTCTGTCCTACCCGTGACAATTTCCACAGCAGTTGGATCTAGAAAATTTACCCCGTGTGTCTGGTTTAAAAATTACTTCAATTGTAGCTATTTGGAAATTATTAGCAAGATTATTTTGTGCAGAAATGCCTGGTCTGGCTCCTAATAACTGGAGTTTAATTCCATGTATGCCAATATGTTACAGCTGGGAAAGTTTGGTTAATGTGAACTTGCAGTTATTATCAGTGAGCATGTTTTCTATTGCTAACACCTAAGAAAGTTAGCATTAAGACAAACAAAAAACTGGAAACAAAAAGCACTAACAGCATTAACAGAAGTTTACTACCAGTCTGTGTTTTCTGACCTATAGAGGAGAAAAAAACCTTGTTAACACCACAATTCTGTCATGCTGGCTGCTTAATAAAGTCCATTAAAACTTAGTTAATGACTCTTATTATTGAGTGGTGCTGTTTTCTGTTCTTTGTAATATATCTGGCACTGGCGCCTGGGGCTCATGAACTGAGTTGGATTTGTTGTACGTCCTGGATCGGTAAACTTGCTGCATGCTGCTGATAACAGATTGGGGAAAACTCTTTATAGAACATTCACAGCCATCTATGCTGACGACTTCCATGGTGCATAGGCTAATAAATTGCTGATGCAGACCACTATGTATAAAGGTTGAGGCTGCTAATAAAGATGTTTATTGATTAGTAACTTTCCGTAAACAACAAACTTTACAGAGTCATCAGTAACACTGCTCTTCCCTTGGCAGTCAAGGTAATTGTAGCTTTAGATGTCTGTGTCAGGCAGTTTCCAGACCCTGACAAGGAATGTGCTATATTGAGTCATTAAATGAGCACTGTCTGGCAATGTCCATTGATGCATCAGCTTTAGTGAAATGAAAAATGAAAATCGTTTATTGTCACAAGTAGGCTTCAAATGAAGTTACTGTGAAAAGCCCCTAGTCGCCACATTCCGGCGCCTGTTCGGGGAGGCTGGTACAGGAATTGAACCGTGCTGCTGGCCTGCCTCAGTCTGCTTTCAAAGCCAGCGATTTAGCCCTGTGGTAGCATCTGCAGTTCTTGAAGGTATAATAATAATAATTTTTATTGTCACAAGTAGACTGCAATGAAGTTACTGTGAAAAGCCCCTAGCCACCACACTCCGGCGCCTGTATGGGTACACAGAGAGAGAATTCAGAATGTCCAAACTACCTCACAGCACGTCTTTCAGGACTTGTGGGAAGAAACGAGAGCACCCGGAGGAAACCCACGCAGACACAGGGAGAACATGCAGACTTCGCACAGAGTGACCCAAGCCGGTAATCGAACCTGGGACCCTGGCGCTGTGAAGCCACAGTGTTAACCACTGTGTAGAAAGATACAAATCACCTTATAGATTTCCTTGGAGTTTGATGAATATTCAATATTCATGGTTGAACTTTTCCTGGTCTCTGATCCACCTCCCTGCCTGTTCCCCATATCCCTTTAACACATTTTTAAAAACCAGAAACATATCTATCTCCTTCTTCAAACCATTTGTTGATACTTAGGTACCATCCACCAATGCTTTGTTATATTTAGAACAACATGAATGTCAGGCTCGTGGAAGTAGTATGTGTGGTGTTGGGTGCTCTGATGTACAGATGAGCCAACACGGTTATATTTGGTACAACGCTGTTTTATTCTAACATGCTATTTACAGTTCTGTCTTGATACTCTGCACGTGGTGACTCCCTGAGTGTGTTGTTAATCAGGTCCTGCCCTTGTCCTGGTCTCTAGATGGACTGGCCACCAGGTGTTGCGTTTCTTCTCTTATACTGTCTCTGTCCTTGTCTGTGATTGGCTGTCGTGTTGTGTGTGCTGATTTGTCTGTTGGTCTGTCTGTCATGATGTGTGTGTTTGAATATCATGACAGTATGTAGTTCCCAAGTTAAATTCATACATGTCAATGCTTACTTCCCTGAAAATAATCAAGATTCATGAGAAGTCAGGAAATGTTGGAAATATTTACGACATTTCTAACTTTTCCCAGCTCGGATGGAAGGTCATCGACCTGAAATGTTATCTCTGTACAGTATCTCCCTCCACAGAGGCTGCCAGACCTGCTGAATATTTCAAGAATTTTCTGCCTAATTTTATATTTCCAGCATCTGTAGTTTTTTACTCTTGTTTAAAATGAATTTATTTTGCATCAATCCATCATTATCCAGCTCTTCAAATTATGAGTGATGATGGCACCTGCTCACAAACTGCAGAGAAAAGCTCAGCCCCAGTATGATAGAGCAGCACGGCTGCATGGTGGTTAGCACAATTGCTTCACAGCTCCAGGGTCCCAGGTTCGATTCCCGGCTTGGGTCACTGTCTGTGCGGAGTCTGCACGTTCTCCCCGTGTGTGCGTGGGTTTCTTCCGGGTGCTCCGGTTTCCTCCCACAGTCCAAAGATGTGCAGGTTAGGTGGATTGGCCATGATAAATTGCCCTTAGTGTCCAAAATTGCCCTTAGTGTTGGGTGGGTTACTGGGTTATGGGGATAGGGTGGAGGTGTGGGCTTGGGTAGGGTGCTCTTTCAAAGAGCCGGTGCAGACTCAATGGGCCGAATGGCCTCCTTCGCCACTGTAAATTCTATGATTCAGACAAGACACTGATGAGGCTTGAATCCGCAGTGCTGATCAAGCACATCTTTGGCATGGTGAAGCAGCTCAGAGTAATCTAACCAGTTTGACAACTGCCACTCAGGTCCTGAATATGGCAACTGAAACAATGCAGCACTTAATTTAGATTTTGTCTTTTCTGCTTCCTGCCCAGCAGCCAGTGGACAGCCTGGCAAGCAAAAGGGAGGATTAGTGGGGAGAGGAGGGCTAAAGTCGAAAAGGCTGAAGTGAAGGAAAGATGGCCAAAGCTTGGAGCTAAGGCGGGGGGGGGGGGGAGAGAGAGGGGGGGAGGCTGGAGGTTATGAGGTGCCTGAGGCTGTTCTCCTACTCTTCCTGGCCCTAAGATGAGTCAGCCATCTTGGGGAAGCCCTAGCCTCGCTCTGTTTCACTGCTGTGCACCCAGAGCCCAGAAAACCTATGCAGCACCAGTTAGTTTCAAATTGGACTCCCAATTGCACTGTAAAGGCCCAATTTAAATATATGCCAATAAGCATCTCACCCTTCCAGTGAGGCAGTTGGATAGCCTTTATATTTGCTGTCATAAAGAGGGCAACGAGCGCATGCACAGTGCAATGGGGTCAGCTTCCGATTTCAAATTGTAACATGCCCCTTCCTCTGATTCTCTCACATCCATTATGGTGGTGAGGGCTGAGGCCCTTCGAGCCTGCTCCGCCATTCAATCAAATCATGGCTGATCTCTTTCTGATCTCAAATCCACCTCTCTGCCTGTTCCCTATATCCCTTTAACCAATTTTTTAAAATCAGAAATATATCTTCTTCTTGAAACCATTTAATGACTCAGATTCCACCGCACTCTGGGCAGCACCTTCTGCGAGAACTAGTTCCTCCTCAACTCAGTTTTAAATCAACCGCCTCTCAACCTACATCTGTGACCTCTCATTCTAGGTTGCCCCACAAGGGGGAACATTTGGTCCACGTTTACTCACTTCCTCTTAGTACTTTATACACCTCGATCAGATCCCCTCCAATCCTTCTAAACTCCAGCGAGTATAAGCCCAAACAATTCAATCTCTCGTCAACCTTTCATTCCCAGAATCAATCTGGTGAACCTCCTCTGAACTGCCTACAATGCCACTGATGCTCGATCAATAACTCCAGAAGCGAGATTGGAGACAATTGAAGGCTTTATTACACTAGATGTTTCCCCCAGCAGCGCAGGTACAGAAGGCAGCTGCTGGGGCGACACAGGCTCTTATACCCCGCCTTGCTGGGCGGAGCCAGCAGACAGGCTTAACCAATGAAACAGAATACCTTGTACACCAATGGTTTTCCGGCAATACAGAGTATCGTAATACCTCTAATACTGATTACTACATTCAACCCCTGTTAAAAAAAGATGCCGGTGGGGGTGGTGGCTCCGGCGGGGGTGGTGGCCTCGCATTACAGAGTGGTAGAAGTTAAGGTTATGAAGGTGCCTGGTATACCGCCGTACAGTGTTTTGCCTCGTTACATCGCAACTACTTAGAAAATTTATTTACATTTCAGAATGAAGCAATTAGTTGATCGGGGGCCCTGGTTGTCCTCTGCGATCGCCGTAGCTTTGGTGGTGACGCAGGCGGCGGCTTGGGCGTCTGTGGCTCTGGGAGTGTGGCTTCGGCTTCTTCGGCAGCTTCGTCCACCTGGGAAGGGGGCGGCTGTGGGGTGCGCCGGTGGGAGGGAGGGTGGGACTGGTGGTGGGGGTGTGTGTGGGGATCCAGCGGGTGCCAGGTCCCGTAGGGAGATCGTATCCTGTCAGCCGTCGGGGTACGCCACGTAGGCGTACTGAGGGTTAGCGTGGAGGTGTTGGACCCTCTCGACCAATGGGTCCGATTTGTGCGCCAGCACGTGTTTACGGAGCAGGATGGGTCCAGGAGCTACCAGCCAGGTCGGGAGCAAGGTTCCAGAGGAGGACTTCTTAGGGAAGACAAGGAGACGTTTGTGAGGTGTTTGTTTGGTCGTGGTACACAGCAGTGACCGGATGGAGTGGAGGGCATCCGGGAGGACCTCCTGCCAGCGGGAGACAGGGAGTACCCTGGACCGCAGGGCCAGTAGGACGGTCTTCCAGACCGTTCCGTTCTCCCTCTCTACCTATCCGTTTCCCCGGGGGTTGTAACTGGCCGTCCTGCTCAAGGCAATGCCCTTGCTGAGCAGGAATTGATGCAGTTCGTCGCTCATAAAGGAGGAGCCCCTATTGCTGTGTATGTAGGCGGGGAAACCAAACAGCGTAAAGATACTTTGGAGGGCTTTTATGACGGTGGCTGCGGTCATGTCGGGGCAGAGAATGGCGAATGGGAACCAGGAGTACTCGTCAATCACGTTCAGGAAGTATGTGCTGTGGTCGGTGGAGGGGAGGGGGCCTTTGAAGTCCATACTGAGGTGTTCAAAGGGACGGGAAGCTTTTATCAGGTGCGCTTTCTCTGGCCTGCAGAAGTGCCCGGAGGCGGTCCACTTGTGCGTTGTGCTGCGGGATAGGGCATCAGGAGGCTCGTTTAGCTTCCTGGGATGATACAAGATCTCATAGTGTAGGTGGAGAGTTTGATCCTCCACCGTAAGATCGTGTCATTTTTTATCTTGCCCCGCTGTGCATTATCGAACATGAAAGCAACCGACCATTGGTCAGTGAGGAGAGTGAATGTCCTGCCGGCCAGGTAATGCCTCCAAAGCTGCACAGCTTCTACTATGGCCTGGGCCTCCTTTTCAACTGAGGAATGGCGGATTTCTGGGGCGTCATTCTCCGCCGGCGGGAGTCTCCGTTTTGCCGGCGCCCGGGGGTTTCCCGACGGCGTGGGGCTGCCCCACAATGGGAAACCCCATTGACCGCCCGGTGTTACGGAGACTCCCGCCGGCCGGTCGGGGCAGAAATGTGGCGGGGCGGGTAGGAGAATTTCGCCCCTGAAGTGTGGAGGGTCCGTGAGAAGAAGGCCACGGGTCTGCCCGCTTGGTTGAGGGTGGCCGCCAGAGCTACATCGCTCTCGACCTGGAAGGGGAGGGACTCACCGATGGCGTGCATCATGGCCTTTGCAATGTCTGCTTTGATGCGGCTGAAGGCCTGGCGGGTCTCTGTCGACAGGGGAAAAACCGTGGATTGGATAAGCGGGCGGGCCTTGTCCGCATAATTGGGGACCCACTAGGCATAATAAGAGAAAAACCCAAGGCAGCATTTCAGGGCCTTGGAGCAGTGAGGGAGGGGGAACTCCATAAGGGGGCGCATGCGTTCAGGGTCTGGGCCTGTAACTCCATTATGCACTACGTAGCCGAGGATGGCTCGGCGGTCGGTACTGAACATGCATTTATCCTTGTTATATGTGAGGTTAAGGATTTTTGTGGTATGGAGGAATTTCCGGCGGTTGGTGTCGTGGTCCTGCTGGTCATGGCCGCAGAAGGTGACATTATCGAGGTACGGGAATGTGGCCCGCAAACCGTACCGATCAACCATTCAGTCCATCTCTCGTTGAAAGACTCCATTAGTTTTTTAAAATAAATTTAGAGTACCCAATTCATTTTTCCAATTAAGGGGCAATTTAGCGTGTTCAATCCACCTACCTTGCACAAAGATGGGTTGTGGGGGCGAAACCCACGCAAACATGGGGAGAAAGTGCAAACTCCACACGGAGAGACTCCAATAGTGACACGGAAGGGAACCCTTAGGAAGTGGTAGAGTCGCCCATCTGCTTTGAAAGCAGTATATTTGCGGTAGCTCGGGCAGATGGGAAGCTGGTGGTAGACTTTAGATCCACCGTGGAAAAGACTTTGGGCGGGATTCTCCGACCCCACGCCGGGTCGGAAAATCGCCGGGGGCTGGCGTGAATCCTGCCCCCACCGTGTCCCGAAGTCTCCGCCACCAGAGATTCGGCGGGGGCGGGAATCGCGCCGCGCCGGTCGGCGGGGGCAGGAATCGCACCGCGCCGGTCGGCGGGCCCACGATGGGCCAAAGTCCCGCTGCTGGAATGCCTGTCCCGCCAGCGTCGATTAAACCACCTTTTCAACGGCGGGACAAGGCAGGCTCCGGGGTCCTGGGGGGGGCGCGGGGCGATCTGGCCCCGGGGGGTGCCCCCACGGTGGCCTTGTCCGCGATCGGGGCTCACCGATCTGCGGGCTGGCCTGAGCCGTGGGGGGCACTCTTTTTCTTACGCCTTCGCCATGGTCTTCACTATGGCAGAGGCGGAAGAGACCCCCTCCCCTGCGCATGCGCGGGGATGATGTCAGCAGCCGCTGACGCTCCCGCGCATGCGCCGACCCGCGTCGTCAGGCAAAGGCCCTTCGGTCCAGGCCGGCGTGGCGCCAATGGCCTTTCCCACCAACCGATGGAGCGCAAACCAGTCCGACGCGGGCCTAGCCCCTCAAGGTGAGGGCTTAGCCTCTAACGGTGCGGAGACTTCCGCACCTTTGGGGCAGCCCGACGCCGGAGTGGTTCCCGCCATTCCATTACGCCGGAACCCCCCGCCCCGCCAGATACGGGAGAATCCCACCCCTTGTATTGCACGATCCTGTTGAACAGGTCGGATATGCGGGGGAGAGGGTACGTGTCAAGCTGCGTATATCTGTTGGTGGTCTGGCTATAGTCTATGACCATCCTATGCTTCTCCCCGGTCTTTACAGCTACTACTTGAGCTCTCCAGGGGCTGTTGCTAGCCTCAATGACACCTTCCCTCAGTAATCGCTGGACCTCCAACCGAATAAAGGTCCGGTCCTGGGCACTGTACTGTCTGCTCCTGGTGGTGACGGGTTTGCAATCCGGGGTGAGGTTCACAAACAGGGAAGGCGGATCGACCTTGAGGGTTGTGAGGCCGCAGACAGTGAGGGGGGGTATAGGGCCACCGAATTTGAAAGTTAGGCTTTGGAGGTTGCACTGAAAATCTAACCCTAGGAGTGTGGCAGCGCAGAGGTGGGGAAGGACGTAGAGCTGATAGCTTTTAAACTCCCTTCCTTGGATCGTGAGGTTCACTATGCAAAACCCCTTGATTTCTACTGAACAAGACCCGGAGGCCAAGGAGATTTTTTGGTTAACGGGGTGAACGGGGAGAGAACAGCGCCTTATCGTGTCGGGGTGTATGAAGCTCTCCGTGCTCCCAGAGTCGATAAGACAGGACATTTCATGCCCAATAATGAGCACCGTCGTCGTTGCAGTCGAGAGTGTTCGGGGCCGAGACTGACCCAGGGTCACCAAGGCTACTCGTGGCAGCAGTTGGATGTTCTCTTCGGGCGGTGTGTGGTCATCCAAATTGGGGTCCTGAGTGTCCAGCCAAGATGGCGGCGCCCACTGGTTGCACATGGCTGGGGGTGTACAAGATGGCGGCGCCCATCAATCGCACGTGGTGTCCGAGAGACAAGATGGCGGCGCCCGGAGGCCACACGTGGCCCTGGAGGAGGAAGATGGTGGCACCCGCTGGCTGCATGGGGCCCGTGGAGAGGGTTGTGGTGGCGGTCCGTATTCGCCTCCTGAGACCCCAGCGACCACCGAGGCCTGGCATACTGCCACGAAGTGGCCCTTTTTGCCGCATCCTTTGCAGAAGGATGAGTGGGCCGGACAGCGCTGTCGGGGGTGCTTGGCTTGCCTGAAAAATAGCAGCCAGGCCGTCTCGCAGCACAAGCTTGTGGGGGGATGGGAGATGCATCGGGGTCGGCCGCGGGGGGTTCCACGCTGCCCAGGGGGCTGCCGCGTGGTCGGGGACGTAAGCGTGGGTGTTTCGGGAGGCCACATTCAGGGAGCTGGCAAGGGCCCGTTCCTCCTTAAAGCCTAGTGTCTCTTTCTCCAGCAATCGCTGGCAGATTTGGGAAGACAGCATACCTGCAACGAAAGCGTCCCGGATCAAAAGTTCTGTATGGTCGCTCGCCGAAACTTGCAGGCAGCTGCAGTTTCTCCCCAACACCAGGAGCGCATGGTAGAACTCCTCCATTGATTCCCCAGGGATTTGTCGCCTTGTTGCTAGTAGATGCCGGGCATAGACCTGGTTTACAGGGCGAATATAATGTCCTTTCAGCAGATCCATTGCGGCCTCGAAGTTGTCCGCATCCTCGATGAGGGTGTAGATCTCTGGGCTCACCCTCGAGTGCAGAATTTGTAGTTTCTGGTCTTCCGTGGGTGTGTTTTCAGCCGTCCCGAGATATCCATTGAAGCACGCCAGCCAGTGTTTGAAAGTTGCTGCTGAGTTTTCCGCGTGGGGGCTGAGTTGCAGACTCCCCGGCTTGATTCGGAGCTCCATTTTTAAAAATCTAGTGTAATAAATTGATGCTCGATCAATAACTCCAGAAACGAGATTGGAGACAATTGAAGGCTTTATGACACTAGGGGGGCTATTCTCCCCCCCCAACGCCAGGTGGGAGAATCGCCGGGGTAACACCGCCCCGACCCCCGCACGCAATTCTCCCACCCCCCCGGAAACCAGCGGCGCACGATTCGCACCGGGCCACTCGGAGAACCGGCGAGCGGCGATTCTCTGGCCGCTACGACACGACAGGTTCCCGCCAGCGCCGTCCACCCCGATCGCTGCCGGCGGGAACACTGCGGGAATGCTGGGGTGGGCTGCCTGTGGGGGAGGGGAGGGGAGGGGGGCTCCTTTACCGGGGTGGCCTCCGATGGGGTCTGGCCCGCGATCGGCGGCCACCAATCGGCGGGCCGGCCTCTCCCCCCCCCGGGCGTACCTCCTTCCGCGCGCGGCCCAAGAATACCGGCTCCATGTTGGTGAGGGGCCAGCGTGCGTAAGACGTTCCCTGGGCATGCGCAGGATGGCACGGCCCAACTTCGCATGCGTAGGATTGGGCTGCCCCAACTGCGCATGCGCGGGTTTGCGCGGCGCCCATTTTGAGCCGCGTAAGGACACTAGAGGGGCGTGAACCGCTCCAGCACCGTGCTGGCCCCCTGTGGGAGCCAGAATAGGTTGTGTCCAGGCCCTGTTTGCACCGTCGTGAAACACAACGGCGTTCACAACAGCACCAATACTTGCCCTCAATATCAGAGAATCGCCCCCGAGATGTTTCCCACAGCAGCGCAGGTACAGAAGGCAGCTGCTGGGGCGACACTGGCTCTTATACCCCGCCTTGCTGGGCGGAGCCAGCAGACAGGCTTAACCAATGAAACAGAGTACCTTCTACACCAATGGTCTTCCGGCATTACAGAGTACCATAATACCTCTAATACTGACTACTGCAGCCACGACATCCTTCCTCAGATAAGGAGACGAAAGCTGGACACACTACTTCAGATGTGGTCTCACAAACACCCTGTACAATTGTAACAACACTTCTCTACTTTAATACTCCAGTCTGTTTGCAATAAATGCTAACATTCCATTTGCCTTTTTACTTACAGGCTGTACCTGCGTACCGACTTTCTGCGATTCATGAACAAAGACACCATGGGGGCGATTCTCCAATATGGAGGCCAAGTGTTCGCGCCATCGTGAACGCCATCGCATTTCATGACGGCGCGAATGGGGCCCGGACACGACCTATTCTGGCCCCCAAAGGGAGCCAGCACGGCGCTGGAGCGGTTCACGCCGCTCCAGCCTCCTTACGCAGCGCCAAATGGGCGCCACGCCAACCCGCGCTTGCGCAGTTGGGCCAGCTCAATCCTGCGCATGTGCAGTTGAGGCGCGCCATCCTGCGCCTGCGCGGGGAACTTCTTACGTGCGCCGGCCCCGACCCAACATGGCGTCGGTATTCAGGGGCCGGCCACGCCGGAAAGTAGGCCCGGGGAGGGAGAGGTCGGCCTGCTGATCGGTGGGCATCGATCGTGGACCAGACCCCATCGGAGGCCCCCCCCCGGTGAAGGAGCCCCCATTCCCCCGCCCCTCAGGCCGGCTCCCCGAGCGTTCGCGCAGAGTTCCCGCCGGCAGCGACCAGGGGTGAACAGCGCCGGCGGGACTCTGTCGCCGGAGAATTGGCGGCCCCACCGATTCCAGCGGCCGGAGCCGCGACAAACGCGCTGACGCAAATGGCGCCGATTCTTCGCACCTCGGAGAATCGCGTGCCGGCGTCGGGGCGGCGTGGCGCAGTTGCAGCAATTCTCCGGCCCGGCGCGGGGCTCGGAGAATCGCCCCCCAGATCCCTCTGCCCAGACGCATTTTCAATTTGCTTTCCATTTAGATAATAATTTGCCTTTCCATTTTTTGGGGCCAAAATGGAAACCTTACACTTATCCACATTAAACTCCACCTGGCAAGTTTTGGTCCATTCTCCTAGCCTGTCTCTATCTGTCTGTAAACACTTTGGGCAGAATTTAATGGAAACATTTCTAAATTAATTTGTACTGGGTTTTGCAGTGAGTTTTCTGTCAGCTCCGCCAGTGTGTTCCCCACCGCTACCAAACAACATTTAGACACTTTTCTGGGCCCTGGGGAATTTCTCTCTGGTTTAGTCCACACGTTGAAATTTTTTTCAGCACTGGTGAGCTGAACTTAGAGATCGTTGCCCAGATCTCTAAGTGAGCTTGTGGGCCCCCCACACCCCCACTCATGGGCAATGTCACCCCCCTCCACACACACACATGGGCATTACCCTACATACCCCCAAGTGAGGGCACCCTGCTTTGGCCTCCCCCTCCAGGACCCTCACCTGTCACCCTCCAACCTCCCAGAAACCTCTACCTACCAGCCCTGGGCCCCCTCACCACTCATACCCCCCCCCAATCTCGTTTCATGAGCATGGCCCTGACCCTTGGTAGTGCCACCCTGGCACCTGGGCACCCTTGCACTGCCATCTTGGGTTCTGCCAGTTTGGCAGTGCCACCCCAGTACCTTGGCAATGCCAGGGTGCCAAGGCCAAGGTGCAAACTGGGAAGTAGCAAGGTGCCCGGTTGAGGATCAGGGTGCTGCCTGCCCTGTCCCTGAACACCCAGGGAATGCCGATGACCAGGGTGCCGTTCCATCTGGTCCACGTTTGTGGACTAATCTATCTTTGACTCCATCAGTTCATTCAATACCGTCTCCCAAGTGATGGATATTGCACGAAGTTCCTCTGCATTCACTGCGTTTTTTGGGAAAAAATTATTATGCTCTACCATGAAGACAGAGGCAAAATATCGGTTCAGTGCATCTGCTATTTCTGTGTTCCCCATTATTACCTCACCAGTATCATCCTCTAAAGTACCAACATTTACATACATAGAACATACAGTACAGAAGGCGACCATTAGGCCCATCGAGTCTGCACCGACCCACTTAAGCCCTCACTTCCACCCTATCCCCATAATCCAATAACCCCTCCTACCGTTTTTGGACACTAAGGGCAATTTAGCATGGCCAATCCACCTAATCTGCAAGTTTTTGGACTGTGGGAGACCGGAGTACCCAGAGGAAACCCACGCAGACATGGGGAGAACGTGCAGACTCCGCACAGGCATTGAATTAAAATCGCTCCTTTTCACAAGTAGGCTTCAAATGAAGTTACTGTAACAGTGACGCAGTGGGGAATCGAACCTGGGACCCTGGCGCTGTGAAGCCACAGAGCTAGCCACGCGTGCTACCGTGCTGCCCTTATTTACATTAGCTATTCTCTTCCTCTTTATATACTACAGAAGCTTTTGGTATCAGTGTTTACGTTTTCTGATAGTTTCCTTTCGTAGTTCATCTTAGCTCTTTTGATTTTAATTTTATTAGCCTTTTGCTGACCCCTAAAGTTCTCTCAAACCTCCATCCTACCACTCGCTTTTGCAGTCTGGTGTGTCCTAGTTTTTGCCTTTATATCCTCTTTGACTTCCTTGTTTAGCCATGGAACATGTTTCTCCCTTTTACAATTCCTCTGCCTCTCAGGAATATACTTTAATTGAGAAGTATTTAAAATCTCCCTGAACATCCATCGTTGTTCCTCACTGTCTTACCCTTTATTTCTTGCGCCCAGACTATTTGGGCCAACTCTTTCCTCAGGCCTGTATAATTAGCTCTTCCCAATGCTAACACTCGAGCATGGTATTCTGTCTTCCCCCATTCAATCTGAATTTAAAATTCCCGCATGCTAGATTGCACATGCTGATGCGTGGAGCCGTCTTCCTCTGCAGACCGAGTCCGCAAACCCCCTACGGTGGACAAGGTGGTCGCTGTCCTGAATTTAATGGACTCCTTGCCTGTCACTGCATCATGTATTCGTGGCTGGACGCAACAGATCCCATCCTTGCCAAGGTGCGGAATTTGGTGCTATACGGTGGCCAGCATCAACGGCTAGCAGGTGAATTGAAGGCTTTCACCTCAAATTTCTCAGAGCTGACGGTAGAAGACTGTATTCTCCTGAGGCACGAGTTTGTTGTTCTGGCAAAGGGGCAGGAAAAGGATCTTCGTAATGGGCACCCAGGAATGTCCAAAATGGAGGTGTTGACGAGAAATAATGTCTGGTGGCTGGGTTTGGACACGGATATAGAGACTTTCTTTTTACAAATTTAGAGTACCCAATTCTTTTTTTCCAATTCAGGGGCAATTTACCTTCGCCAATCCACTTATCCTGCACATCTTTTTTGGGTTGTGGAGGTGAGACCCAAGCAGACATGGGGAGAACGTGTAAAATCCACACGGACAGTAACCCGGGGCCGGGATCGAACCCAGGTCCTCGGCGTTGTGAGGGAGCAGTGCTAGCCACTGTGCCACCGTGCCACTCCTGACACTGAGATAGAGATATTAGAAGCAGAAGGCACCTATTCTGCCCTTCGATCCTGCTCCACCGTGCATTATGATTATGGCAGATCATCAAGTTCAAGACACTGATCCCATCTAGCCTCCATATCCCTTGATTTCTTTAACCTCAAGAGATATTTCCTTCTTGAAATTACACAATGTTTTGGCCTCAACTATTTTCTGTGGTAGCGAATTCCACAGATTCACCACTCTCTGGGTGAGGAAATTTCTCCTCATCTCAGTCCTAAAAGGTTTACCCCTTATCCTCAAACTATCTCCCAGTTCTGGACTCCCCCAACATCGGGAACATTCTTTCTGAATCGACCCTGTCTAATCCTGTTAGAATTTTATAAGTTTCTATGAGATCCCCTCTGTCTTCTAAACTTCAGTGAATATAATCAACCGACGTACTCTCTCCTCATATGACAGTCCCGCCATTCCAGGAATCAGCCTGGTAAACCTTTGCTGCATTCCCTCCACAGCAAGGACATCCTTCCTCAGATAAGGGCACAAAACTGCACACAATACTCAACTGTGCTCCATCTGTCAAAAGCACCACAAGTTCCGTGCGGTGGCACCCATACACCCTTGGGAGTGGCCAGAGCGCCCTTGGGTGAGAGTATGCGCTGATTTTGAGTTTATGCTGATTTCGCTGGTCCATTCCTGGGTTCGATGTTTCTGGGCAGCACGGTAGCACACGTGGATAGCACTGTGGCTTCACAGCGCCAGGGTCCCAGGTTCGATTCCCCGCTGGGTCACTGTCTGTGCGGAGTCTGCACGTTCTCCCCGTGTCTGCGTGGGTTTCCTCCGAGTGCTCCGGTTTCCTCCCACAGTCCAAAGATATGCAGGTTAGGTGGATTGGCCATGATAAATTGCCCTTAGTGACCAAAAGGTTAGGAGGGGATAATAGGGTTACGGGGATAGGGTAGAAGTGAGGGCTTAACTGGGTCGGTGCTGACTCGATGGGTCGAACGGCCTCCTTCTGCACTGTATGTTCTATGTTCTATGCTCTGGTGGACACCCACTCCAAGTGGCTGGAGGTCCACAAGCTGGCAACGATCACCTCCCAGACGACTGTCGAGCAGTTGCGCATTTATTTTTCAACCAATAAATGCCTGAGGTGCTTGTAACAGATAATGGGACCTCATTCATGAGTGAAGAATTTGCCACTTTCATGAAGGGCAATGGGATTCATTATGTCCGCACTTTTCCATACCACCCGGCATCAAACGGCTTGGCAGAGAGGCCCGTGCCGATGGTTAAGTAGGGGCTAAAGGCTCAATGTTTTTTGTTCTCGTACAGGACCACATCGCAAGCAGTAACTGGGGTAGCCCCAGCTGAGGTGCTCATGGGCCATTGGCTTCATACCTGACTTAGTTTGCTTCTCCCAGACATCGGGGCAAACTTGCGCCATAATTGGGAGTTGCAAAGGGTTGTCCGGTTCATCGTCGACCTCTCTGACACCTCACACCTAACGATGTGGTGTTCATTCATAACTTCACCGACAGTGCTTGCTGGCTCTCTGGGATTGTCAAGGCCAAATGGGACCTGTCTGTTACCAAATTCGGGTCCGGGGCAGCTGATGGGATGACATTTTGATCATATTCGCTCGCGGAGGTTGGTCCTTCATAAGTTTCCTCGGAAGAATCTGTCTTGGATCCTCCAACTCAATTGTTGAACCAGCCTGCTGTGACCCATCCAGTCTGTGTCGACAACGACATGCCCAATGTTGTCTCTTTGGATTCAGGCATGGAGACATTAGACTTCTGAGGTCTCGGATATAGATTCAACAGTTCAGCCACCTCCTGCCGATGACGTTCCTCGTCATTGTATACACCGCTGATCCGGTGCAACAGGGCTCGATATTTTACCGGAGCTGATTCCGTCTGCTCCTCCTTCTCCTCCTCATCGGCTATCGAGGACTTTGTGGGGGATGAATGTCATACCCTGCACGGGACTTAAGAGGTGGGAATGATTATCTTCCCCATGGTTCTGGCGGATTATGAGCTCCACCGCTGAGGGGTGGGGGAACTCCATTCGGCTATGTATAAAAGGTTGTTACTCATCCTGGTAGGGCAGAGAAGGTCGTTGACATCTCTCTGGCACTGCAACCAGATTATCTGGCTGACCCCACAGGTCCTGACTTATTCTGTGTCCTCTGTCCAGGCTTGCTTGGTCATTGGGGAGATTTCCTCATTTTGTCCCGGAGGATGAGGACCACATTTTGGCCCTGCAGCGACATGCTGGGAGGCACGATTGAAGCGTGGGACCACCTAGGTTCTGTCTTCCACATGCCCCCAAGAAGGCCCAGCTGCATTCTGACTTGCTGGATCGGTCACAGCTGCTTGTCTGTGGCTGATGGTGGGTTCTTTGGTTGCAGAGGGAGTGTGATGGGGGAGACAGGCTGAGGCGAGGCTACAGGCTGAGGAGGGAGCGGTCTCCTGTAGAAGATGTGTGGTGTCAGACTTCTGCTCAGAGACTGCAGGCTTTCTGGAGGGTAAAGTTTCATTTAGACCATGGTTGCTGATGGACCTTTAAACATGTCACCAGCACCTTTCTCTGCCACAGAATGTAAAGTCGGCTGCAACCCTCCGGACGCCCTTAATGGGCCAGTGAGCGTTCGCTCCATGAATGGAGGTCAGAGTTAAGGGCTTTCGCCATCCACTCCTGGTTCTGCCTCCGCAATGCTGCCGTTGCACAAAAAAACTGTCCTATAATTACCTATAATGTATTGGTTAACATAATATCAAGGAAGCAAGGATTTAAAGTGAGAATGCATAAGCATTGAGTATTTTTAAATGTTGTAACTACTGGTTGACTGCATAGTTAATGTTGACAGGCTATGCTTGACCTCTTGTCAGCTAAACTGGTTTGCGTGAGCTGTAAAATAAATTTATAAAACCTACCATGTTCAATCATTCAGGATTTGTGGTTGACAGAAGTTTTCCATCAGTGCTACAGTGTTTCCATGTCACTTTTATTAAACTGTCATTTTACAAACTAGCTTTATTTCTGTGCCTTTTCTGCTTTATTAGTTTTAATGCTTTTCTCCATCTCTTTGATGACAGCACAGGCATATTTTGTTATGGATGAGGCAACTGTATTGACAAGTGATTACTTTAACCACGTTGCACTGAATAACTGTATGTTGGCACATATAAAATGATCTGGCATACCATCAAAATGTTATATTGAATAACTAATCAAAAAAAACTTGTTTCTGGAAAATACATTAAGAAATCACAGTGTAATCTATCCCATATATATCTCGGTTCAGCATTTGTTGACCAGAAACTTAGCTGGACCTACTACATCAATAGTGTGACTGCTGTGATAGAATCTCTTTATTTTTTGAGACAGACCCAAATTGAAAAGGGAAACCAGAAATTGAGAAAGGAACCCAGCTAAGACTGAAATTGAAATTGGAAACCAAAACTTCCTAGGTGTCTGAAACAGGTTGAAACCATATAAAAGGGCACAGAACTGTCAGAGCTCAGTTGATGAAGATGATGACCCCAGTGGTGCAGTACAGGGAGGCTGAAAAAGACAGAGACTACGGGCTGGATTCTTCGATTCTGAGACTAAGTGCTGACGCCATGTGGGCCTTTATGACAGGTGCAATTATTCACCTACGCCAAAGAGGCTAGCACAAACGTCATGTAAAACTCCACCTTCTGCAAGTAGAACGCCGCCGGATTCGGCGGTTCCGTGATTGGCACACAGCTGCAGCTGCAATCTAGCGATTCATCCCCCCCCATACATACACTGTCGCAGCCGACATGGCTGGAAGGAGAGCAGCGCCGCGGTTCTGGGACGCAAAGCTGGAGACCCTCCTGGACACCGTGGAGGAGAAGCGGGTGATCTTGTACCCGGACCGGGAGGAAGGTCGTCAGGCTCTGTTATGGGTCAGGGTTTAGAGAACCCCAAAGTGCATCATGGAGTTCACCTGACCCACAACTTTTAATAGATTGTGGTATGGGGAGCACACGGCCCACTCTACAGGTGTGGTACAGCAGAAATGGAAAAGTATTTTTTTAAACAAAACAATGTTTATTCTATGAACTCAAGTTAACATTTTTAATACAAACAGTGAATATCTTAGCTACCATTAATTCAAAAGATAACCCCCAAAGAATACAACACTAAGTAATTGTTTAAGCTGTCCTTTTAACATCCAAAAGACTTAACAACCTTTAAACAGAAGCACATCAGGGTTTACATTCAATACTGAAAACATTTAAATTTCTGAATTCACCAAATGATCAAGGGATAGTCCTTCATGGCAGAGAGATCAACAGTACAGCTGCTTAGGGCAGTACGATGGCACAGTGTGTTAGCCCTGCAGCCTCACGGCACCGAGGTCCGAGGTTCGATCCCAGCTCTGGGTCACTGTCCATGTGGAGTTTGCACATTCTCCCCGTGTTTGCGTGGGTTTCGCCCCCACAACCCAAAGATGTGCAGGCTAGGTGGATTGGCCAGGCTAAATTGCCCCTTAATTGGAAAAAATTAATTGGGTACACTAACAGTACAGCTGCTTTGGCTGACTTCAGCTGCAACACACTGAAAAACGAAACCAAAAAGACAGAGACACACCCAAGCTTTTCTCAAAGTACAAAGCAGAACCAGAGCTCAGCTCCACCCACACTCCGACATCACTGCAGTAACATGAGCAGCTAACCATTTCTTAAAGCAACACTCTCATGACACCTCCCCCCAAGAAAAAAAAAATAAACCTTCAACTTCAAGATGGTTTCATTTTTCACCTTTTCACCATCCTTTAAGAAATGCACACAGTAAATATACTTTATCGTTTCAAAAAACAACACACACAAACAGGTATAATAATATAGTCCATTTTTTTTTCGTTCTTCTTCCTCCAACTGAAATTCTTCATGATTGATAGTCTCTTTGAACAAGAAGGTCTCTGCACGATCCGTCCATCCCTCTACGCCTCGGAATTTCTCTTTAAAGTCAGATACTTTAGTTCAATCTGATCACAGAGTCCCTTGCAATTCTCCAACGCAGGAGCATCGATTATCACAGCTTTCAGGCCGTCAAATGCCTGTCGAAAGTCCGCTGTCCATTGAAATTTTCGACATTTCTTCAGCAAGTCCATCAGTGGAGCAATCACGCTACAAACCTTTGGCACAAATGTTCGATCAAATCCACTCATGCCAAGAAATCGCATTATTTCCCTTTGTCTTGAGGGCATCGAAAACTTCTCAAGTGACCTGGGCTTTTCCAAATTCACTTTTGGCTAGGTTTATCACCAAACCCGCCTCCTGAAGTTGATCGAATAACTCCATCAGATGTTTTAAATGTTCTGTCCATGTCTGGCTGAAAATTACCAGATCGTCGATGTATACCGCACAATTGGGTAATCCTGAAACAACTTTGTTAGTTAACCGTTGAAATGTGGCTGGTGTGTTTTTCATGCCAAATGGCATAACTTTGAATTGGTATGTACCATCCGGAGTCACAAAAGCTGAAATGTCCTTTGCCCTTTCGGATAAAGGTAATTGCCAGTAACCTTTAAGTGAATCCAATTTGGAAATAAAAGCGGACTGTCCCACTTTCTCAATGCAATCCTCCAAACGTGGGATAGGATAAGAGTCCATTCTTGTAACTGCATTAACCTTTCTATAGTCCACACACAACCATTGGGTAATGTCTGGTTTAGGTACCATCACTATAGGTGAGCTCCATTGGCTCCAACCCATTTCAATTATGCCATTTTTAAGCATACTCTCAATCTCTTTGTTAACCTGTGCCAATTTGAAAGGATTAAGTCTATACGGATGTTGTTTGATTGGAACAGCATTTCCCACATCTACATCATGTATAGCCATTTTATCTCCACAAACTTGCCCATGTGATATCAATAACTCTTTCAGGTCAGTTCGTTTTTCCTCTGGAAGATAAGTCAACAATTTATCCCAATTTTTAAGAACATCCTCATTTTCCAATTTAATTTGAGGTATGTCAAATTCACAGTCATCTGGATTTGGTCTGTCACTTTGAGTTAGTATCATTCAAACCTCCTCCTTTTTCTCTCCTTCCCTTTCAATGTACCTTTTAAGCATATTCACATGACACACTCAGTGAGTCTTCCTTCTATCTGATGTTTTTACCACATAATTCACCTCATTTAATTTCCTTTCAATCTGATAAGGTCCACAAAACCTAGCTTTTAAAGGCTCACCTACCACTGGTAACAACACTAAAACCTTATCTCCACTGGCAAAACTACGAACTTTGGATTTCTTGTCCGCTCCCCATTCCATCACATTTTGTGCAACTTTCAAATGTTGTCTAGCCAATTCACCTGCTCTATTTAATCGTTCCCGAAAATTTGATACGTAATCCAATAATATAATTTCTGGGGCGTCATTCTCCAACCCCCCGCCAGGTTGGAGAATCGCCGGGGGCTGGCGTGAATCCCGCCCCCGCCAGTTGCCGAAGTCGCCGGTACCAGATATTCGGCGGGGGTGGGAATCGAGCCGCGCCGGTTGGCGGGCCCCCCCGCTGGATTCTCCGGCCCGGATGGGCCGAAGTCCCGCCGATAAATTGCCTGTCCCGCCGGCGTGGATTAAACCACCTTTTGAACGGCGGGACAAGGCGGCGCTGGCGGGCTCCGGGGTCCTGGGGGGGGGCGCGGGGCGATCTGACCCCGGGGGGTGCCCCCACGGTGGCCTGGCCCGCGATCGGGGCCCACCGATCCGCGGGCGGGCCTGTGCCGTGGGGGCACTCTTTCCCTTCCGCCTCCGCCACGTTCTCCACCATGCCGGAGGCGGAAGAGACTCCCTTCACTGCGCATGCGCGGGAAACTGTCAGCGGCCGCTGACGCTCCCGCGCATGCGCCGCCCTGATATGTCATTTCTGCGCCAGCTGGCAGGGCAACAAAGGCCGTTTCCGCCAGCTGGCAGGGCGGAAATCCCTCCGGCGTCGGCCTAGCCCCTCAATGTTGGGGCTTGGCCCCCAAAGATGCGGAGCATTCCGCACCTTTGGGGCGGCGCGATGCCCGTCTGATTGGCGCCGTTTGGGCGCCAGTCGGCGGACATCGCACCGTTTGGGGAGAATTTTTCCCCTGATTTCTGATTTCTGACCCACCAATTTTTCTTTAATCAATTTAAGTGGTCCTCTTACCTCATGACCAAAAATTAGTTCAAATGGACTAAATTTGGTTGGCTCATTAGTTGCATCCCTAATTGCAAACAGTACGAATGGAATTCCTTTATCCCAGTCCTCTGGATAATCTTGACAATAAGCCCTTAACATTGTCTTTAATGTCTGATGCCACCTTTCTAACGCTCCCTGCGATTTTGGATGGTACGCAGTTGATTTAAATTGTTTTCTTCCTAAGCTATCCATAACTTCTTTGAATAACTTTGAGGTAAAATGTGATCCTTGATCCGATTGTATTTCTGTGGGTAGTCCATATCTAGTAAAGAATTTAAGTAACTCCTCCACAATCTTTTTAGCTGTAAATTTACATACTGGAATGGCCTCTGGAAACCTAGTAGACACATCCATTATCATCAAAAGATATTAATTCCCACTTTTCGTTTTAGGAAGCGGTCCTAACGTAATCAATTAGGACCCTTGTAAAAGGTTCCTCAAATGCTGGAATGGGTATTAAGGGTGCTGGTTTTATCACTGCTTGAGGTTTCCCTGTCACTTGACATGTGTGACATGATTGACAAAATGTAACTACATCTTTATGTAGTCCAGGCCAATAAAAATGTTTCTGGATTTTAGGTGGAGTTTTCCTTATTCCCAAACGACCTCCCACTGGTACCTCATGTGCAACTCGTAACACCTCCTTTCTGTACCCTACCAGCAATACTACTTGATGAACTTCTGCCCATTTTTCATCTGCCTGCATATGTAAAGGTTTCCATTTTCTCATCAAGACTACACTTTTACGGTAATAACACTCTGGTATACACGCAGACTCCTCTTCCGAGTGTGCTTTCTGATACATCCATTTTATATCTATATCTTTTTGTTGTAACTCTACCAATTTTCCTGAGCTAAAAATATTCGCCTCATCGTCCACCTGTTCTTGTTCTTTTTCAACCATCTGATCAAAAATCGTTTTTGATAATTGCACTTCAACCTCATGTTCACTCTTTGATTTCTCCTCTTGTCTTAACCTGTGACTTTGCGACCTTGTTGCTGCACAATCCAGAAATATCCCAGGATATTCGTCCTTCAACACTTCAGTTGTCTGATTTTCCACTGGCTTATCAACCACAGTAGGCATCACTCCCACCTGCGATCCAGCTATATCATTACCCAAGATTAACTGTATTCCTGGACAAGATAGTTTCTCTATTACACCTACTACCACTTCACCACTCTTCACTGGACTTTCCAACCTTACCTTTTATAATGGAACACTACTCCTCTCACCCTGAATTCCACATATTACCACCTTTTCTGGCAACATTCTTCCCAAACTACATAACTCCTCATCTCTTACCATTAAAGATTAACTAGTTCCCATATCTCTTAAAATTGTGTCTGCTTTACCTACTCCTCCTGATACACATGAGTAAACTTTACCCACACAAGTACATTCTTTAAAGAGATCTGGCACCTTCTTATCAATCACCTCTCGGT
This sequence comes from Scyliorhinus torazame, assembly GCF_047496885.1. Lineage (NCBI taxonomy): Eukaryota > Metazoa > Chordata > Chondrichthyes > Carcharhiniformes > Scyliorhinidae > Scyliorhinus > Scyliorhinus torazame. The sequence goes on along the minus strand of NC_092715.1, from coordinate 110,805,117 downwards.
CAGTCTGTAGACTCTTTTACACCTCCTTCACTTCACTTGGGCTTTCCTTTACCGCTTTAACAAATCCCAGCCAAGCTCATATCAAATCTCCAAAACCGAGGACTTGGCTCCCCACTCTGCAACTGGATCCTCGATTTTCTGACCAACAGACCACAATCAGTAAGAATGAACAACTACACCTCCTACACAATAGTCCTCAACACCGGGGCCCCGCAAGGCTGCGTACTTAGCCCCTTACTCTACTCCCTGTACACACACGACTGTGTGGCAAAACTTGGTTCCAACTCCATCTACAGGTTTGCTGACGATACGACCATAGTGGGCTGGATCTCGAATAACGATGAGTCAGAATACAGGCGGGAGATAGAGAACCTAGTGGAGTGGTGTAGCGACAACAATCTCTTCCTCAATGCCAGCAAAACTAAAGAGCTGGTCATTGATTTCAGGAAGCAAAGTACTGTACACACCCCTGTCAGCATCAACGGGGCCGAGGTGGAGATGGTTAGCAGTTTCAAATTCCTGGGGGTGCACATCTCCAAAAATCTGTCCTGATCCACCCACGTCGACGCTACCACCAAGAAAGCACAACAGCGCCTATACTTCCTTAGGAAACTAAGGAAATTCGGCATGTCCACATTAACCCTTACCAACTTTTACAGATGCACAATAGAAAGCATCCTATCGGGCTGCATCACAGCCTGGTAGGGCAACTGTTCGGCCCAGGACCGCAAGAAACTTCAGAGAGTCGTGAACACTGCCCAGTCCATCATACGAACCTGTCTACCATCCATAGACTCCATCTACACCTCCCGCTGCCTGGGGAAAGCGGGCAGCGTAATCAAAGATCCCTCCCACCCGGCTTACTCACTCTTCCAACTTCTTCCATCGGGCAGGAGATACAGAAGTCTGAGAACACGCACGAACAGACTCAAAAACTGCTTCTTCCCCACTGTCACCAGACTCCTAAATGATCCTCTTATGGACTGACCTCATGAACACTACACCCTGTATGCTTCATCCGATGCCAGTGCTTATGTAGTTACATTGTGTATGTTGTGTTGCCCTATTATGTATTTTCATTTATTCCCTTTTCTTCCCATGTACTTAATGATCTGTTGAACTGCTCGCAGAAAAATACTTTTCACTGTACCTCGGTACACGTGACAATAAACAAATCCCATCCAATCCACTGTCTTATCTTGTTTTACCACACCAGCCTTCCCAGTGCTTTTCTTCAACCACCAACACTGTGACTTTACATTGCCTAGTTTATTACAGTGAAAACATTTGAAACTTTTCATTTCGTTTCCACTGTAGCCACCTGGGTTGGCCACTTCCCGACTTAAAATGGAGATCCGCAAAGAATGCAGGGAAATTCAGTCAAGCCAGGAAAAACTAGCAGGTGCAAAGTTTCCTGTGTATTAGAACTTGCAGAAATCCAGACAGCACTGAAACTCACAACCATCTGCATATTAATGAGCAATCCCCGGGAACAATTGGAAACATTTAAGGTAAAAAAGGCCAAGCCAGACTCCTCGGCGCCAGCAGGAGCCAAGACAAAGGAAGGCCAACGGACACTTGGGAAACGCCCAGCGATCAGGGAACAGCTCCAGTATTGGAGAAATCGATCCAAGTGATCAGAACGTAGTCCAATCACTTGGAACCAGGCACGGGGTCCGCCCCGAATTGCCCCTGGGGTCTATAAAATAGAGTCCCCAAGTTCAATTCGTCCTTCTTGGCAGGGTCACTCAGCAGCTTGAAACAACCCTTGACAGTGACCTGCCTAGTCGCTGCATCAACCAAGTAAGTCTCCAGTCAATGCACGCTACGAGATAGGCGCTCCTAGCTACCAGTCCATACCAGCTTTGAATCCTGCAGACTCAGAATCGAACAAAAGGCCATTTGTTCCCCTGACCTGGTGGGCCAGTTCCAAAGCTAAGTATAGGCCTTTTAGTGTTAGAGATAATCTAGTAAGTAGAGTTTTATACATGAGTAGTGATTGACTGTGTATAATAAATGTGTTTTGATTTGAAACGTACTAACTGGTGTCTTGCGTTATTGATCAGTACTTGAACTTGAACCTCGTGGTGGTATCATAAAGATACCTGGCGACTCTAGAGCAAAGGTTATAGAAACAGAGCAAATTAAGTAAAGACACAACGAGCAACATTTAAGAGCCAACCAAAAGTTAGCAACACCACCCTCCTGGATTTCTGTTTTAATCTGAGGTACACTCACCTTATTATCTCCCATCAGATCACCTTTACTTTTACCACTTGAGTATTTCTCATGTCCCCAGTTTATATCCCTCACAGGCTGAAACTGATGTCGGAAACCAAGCTTTGATTTATGAACTAATTCATAATCATCTGCCATTTCTTCTGCTAATCTCGCAGTTTTAACCCTCTGTTCTTCCACATGAGTTCTCACTACATCAGGAATTGAGAGCTTCATACTTTTGGTCTATTTTCAAAGCCCATATCTACCTATCAAAATTACTCTTTTTGAGCCTTTCAAACTCCATGTATGTTTGACCAAATTTTTTCCTTAAATTTCTAAACCTTTGTCTGTAAGCTTCAGGCACTAGTTCATATGCACCTAAGATGGATTTTTTCACCTCCTCATACGTCCCAGATACCTCCTCCAGTAGTGATGCAAACACTTCACTAGCCCTACCTACCAGCTTTGTTTGAATCAGTAATACCCACATGTCCTGTGGCCATTTCATTTGTTTAGCTACCTTCGCAAATGAAATTAAAAAGGCTTCTACCTCCTTCTCATCAAACCTTGGCAATGCTTCGACATATTTAAATATATTCCCACCACACCTTCGACTATGACGCTCTTTCTCACTATCCTCATCACTGTCATCCAACTGTACGTTTCCAATTTCAACTGACTGTCATGTTTCATGGCCATTTTATGAAGTTCAAACTTTCTCTCTTTATCTTTTTCCCTGATCTGTATCTCCCTTTCTTTTTTGTTTTGTTCTGCTAGGGCTATTCTTTCTTCGTTTCTTTCTTCTCTCTCTTCTTCTTTTTCTCTCATTGAATATTCAAGCTGCTTTAATTCTTTTTCATGTTCAAGTTGCTTAATCTGCAACTGGATCTTTGCCATTTCTAATGAGTCAGACTGTATCTCAGGCAACTTTAAATGCTTAGCCACTGCCATAATTACCTCATCTTTTCGCATTTTGTCAGGTAATGTTAACTGCAATGTTTTTGCCAAATCTAACAGTCTGCTTTTAGTCTCTGTCCATAAGGTACTGTGTGTGACCGTCTCCACCCCCAAAAACTTCAGAACCTCTGAAAGTGCCATTGTCCACACTACACTCCCTACGTAAATTAAAATACCACTCCTGAAAAGCAACCACAATATGCTCACCCCTCGCTGTCTTTAAGTTCACTAAGCCAATCCAATAGGTAGACTTTTATCCCCCTTGAGCCCCAATTGTTATGGACCAGGGTTTAGAGAACCCAAAAGTGTACCGTAGAGTTCACCTGACCCACAACATTTAATAGATTGTGGTATGGGGAGCACACGGCCCACTCTACAGGTGTGGTACAGCAGAAATGGAAAAGTATTTTTTAAAACAATACAATGTTTATTCTGTGAACTCAAGTTAACCTTTTTAAAACAAACAGTGAATATCTTAGCAACCATTAATTCAAAGATAACCCCCAAAGAATACAACACTAAGTAATCCTTTAAGCTTTCCTTTTAACATTAAACAGAAGCACATCAGGGTTTACATTCAATACTGAAAACATTTAAATTTCTGAATTCACCAAATGATCAAGAGATAGTCCTTCATGGCAGAGAGATCAACAGTACAGCTGCTTTGTCTGACTTCAGCTGCAACACACTGAAAAACGAAACCAAAAAGACACAGACACACCCAAGCTTTTCTCAAAGTGAAACTAAAAAGCAGAACCAGAGCTCAGCCCCACCGACTCTCTGACATCACTGCAGTAGCATGAGCAGCTAACCATTTCTTAAAGCGAAATTTTCATGACAGGCTCCGTCATTCGCTGTGCCTGGGTGCAGGTGGCAGTCGCTGTCAGCGCCATTGTCAAGGTTGCCCGGACTGCCATCCAGTGCAGAAAGAAACTGCATGAGCTTCTCAGGGCAGCCACGGTGAGCAGGCAGCGCTGTGCCCCTGGCACCAACTCCCCTACCTCCCATACAAATGTAACCCGGACCCCCTCCCCTGGGAGACGGCCGGACCCCCCCCCCCAGGAAATGTCTGCGCACAACTGCCGTGAGCGGGAGAAGACCGGAAAGGGACCAGCAGATCTGTGGCCCCTCACTGTGCCCGAGCAGAGTGCACTGAATGTGGTTGGCGGCCCAGAAGAGAGGAATGTCACCGACGCGGAGGTCGGCGGCAGGCGAGGACGTGAGACCCCCTGCTATATGTCATGATACATGTGTATCCCCTCCCAACCCCCTCACTCTCATCCCCCCCACCCCCCTGACACCCCACACCCACTTCAGCCCCCCCTCCCCCACCCCCCTCACCCTCACGGCTCACCCCCGTCCAGCTGTCTAACCATACATGCCACGTTGTGTCTTACATGACCTGCCGGAGATGGGCCCGGTCCATCAAGAACCCCCAGCCAGTGCCAGAGCCGGTGCCCCTGGGGCGGGACACCACCGACGGGGAGAGCAGTCTGAACACCAGCCCGAGGCCCGAGGCCCAGGAGACCCTGGAGTTCGGGCCAGAGGAGACACAGGCTTCCCGTCACAGCTGTCTCCAACACCCTCCACCATCACAGAGACTATCATCTCGGCAGGGCAAACTAGTGAAGAGGCCCCTGGGACATAATCTGGTGCGCACCACACAGTCGGTCCAGTACAGCAGGTGAGGGTAGGAGCAGCCGAGGGGCCGGACGGTCGGAGGGCAGCCCAGCCCCAGGAACCAGCTGGAAATCTCATTGAAGCAGACGCATAGAACTGTTCTGGCACAGAAAAGGCCATCCAGCCCATTGTGGCCGCACAGACTCTCCCAATGAGCATTATGACTTAGTGCCATTCTCCTGCCTGTTCCCCGTAACCCTGCACATTGCTTCTAATCAAAAAAATCATTTAATGCTCTGTTAAATGTTTTGATTGAACCTGCCTCTACGACACTTCCAGGCAGTGAATTCCAGGTTCGAACCACTTGTGAGCGAAAGATTTTTCTTCATATCGTATTTTCTTTTTTTAGAAATCACTTTAAATCTGTGCCCTCTCATTCTCAATCCTTTTACAAGCAGAAACAGTTTCTCTCCAGCTACTCTGTTCAGTCACTCATAACTTTAATTTCCTCTGAGCCTTCTTCTCTCCAAGGAGAATAGTCCCTGTCATGATATCCACATTAACATATCATGGTGCAATCACACGCACACACTGATGGACAGGCAGTTGGACCAACCAACACACACACAACATCACAGCCAATCACCAGTGAGAGCACACGCACTATAAAACAGGGAACACCACAGTTCCCGTGCTTGATACCAGGATATAGCTTAGAGCACAGAGCTCACAGCGTGCCACTCAGACATACACCATGTGCTGAGTGCCTCACTAAGATAGTGCTAGGGCTGGGTCCACAGGTTAGCTGGAGCAGGCCACAGATTGCAGGGTTGCTGGGCGAGGTGAGTGCATATTTAAAAGTGCTTGTTTGCAGGTCGAGTGGCAGTTGGAGAGTCCAGTTCCTGGAGCAGGCCACAGTTTGCAGAGTTGCTGGGAGAGGTGAGTGCATATTTAAAAGTGCTTGTTTGCAGGTCGAGTGGCAGTTGGAGACTTCACTTAATGGAGCAGGCCTATTGGCTCATTGGAAATCAGGCAGGGTACAAAAGGTGTGGCAGGAGTGCCTTTAGTCGTGGAGTGCTGATTGGAACAGGGTGCATCTGAGTTTAGGTGAGTGACTGAGTTCGGGTGAGTGGCGAGAGAGGGCTGTGTTTTTGTTGGTGTTTGGGTTTATCCTTGAGGTTCTATAAAAAATAAAAAATAAATTATTTACATTAATTAACTAGTTGAATATGGCTGGACAGGTGATGTGCTGTTGCTGTATGATGATGGAACTGGTGGATCCCATTGAGACCGTCAGTGACCACATCTGCAGCAAGTGTTGGCTGCTCGAGGAACTTCGGCTCAGAATTGATGAGTTGGAGACCGAGCTGCACACACTGCGGCACATCAGGGAGGGGGAAAATTACCTGGACGCTTTGTTTCAGGAGGCAGTCACACCCGGTAGAATAAGTACTGATAATTCGGACAGTGGTCAGGGACAGAGTGGTGTGACTGCAAGGCAGGCAGGTAGGGGGATCCTGAGTTTAGGAGTTGAGGAGCCTCAGCCCTTGACCTTGTCCAACAGGTATGAGGTACTTGTTCCCTGTGTGGATGAGGAAGAGGGCTGTAGGGAGAATGCGTTGACTGACCTCTGCACCGTGGTGCAGGAAGCCATTCAAGAGGGGGGAGCAAAAAGACAAGTGGTAGTTGTAGGGGATTCTATAATTAGGGGGATTGATGGCATCCTTTGTAAGCCAGATCGTGAGTCCCACATGGTATGTTGCCTGCTCAGTGCCAGGGTGAGGGACATCTCTGATCGGCTTGAAAGGATTTTTGAGAGGGAGGGGGAGGATCCAGTTGTTGTGGTCCACGTTGGGACTAACAACATAGGTAAGACTAGGAAAGAGGACCTGTTTGGGGATTATCAAACACTAGGGACTAAATTAAAGAACAGGTCCTCCAGGGTTATAATCTCTGGATTACTCCCCGAGCCACGTGCCAATTGGCATAGGGTTGAGAAAATTAGGGAAGTTAACACGTGGCTAAAGGAGTGGTGCGGGAAAGAGGGATTCCATTTCATGGGGCATTGGCATCAGTACTGGGGCAGGAGGGACCTGTACCGTTGGGACGGTCTACATCTGAACCATTCTGGGACCAGTGTTCTGGCGAATAGGATAAATAGGTTGGTCACAAGGACTTTAAACGAGCAAGTTGGGGGGAAGGGAAGGGTAAAGCTATGGACAGTATAATGGTTAATGGAGAGCAAGGCAGCAGGTTACGTGACAGGTTATTATGTCGAGATATGGGTTCAAAGACAAGGAAAATTAGGAGAAAGGGTAAGAGGAAAAATAATTTGCGAAAAGTTACTGATCAAGGTGTTAGGATTCATAACAATGACATAAAAAACAGCATAAGTGTACTTTACCTGAATGGTCGTAGTATACGGAATAAGATGAATGAGTTGATGGTGCAATGACTATGATTTAGTGGCCATGACTGAAACATGGTTAAAGGATCGTCACGACTGGGAGTTAAATATCCAAGGGTATCAAACTATACGAAAGGATAGAATGGACGATAAGGGCGGTGGTGTAGCTTTGTTGTTTAAGGATGGCATCCGGGCAATAGTAAGGGATGATATTGGTGCTATGGAGGACAAGGTTGGATCAATTTGGGTGGAAATCAGGAATAGTAAGGCGAAAAGGTCACTGATAGGAGTAGTCTATAGGCCACCAAATAGTAACAGGATGGTAGGGCAGGCAATAAGTAAAGAAATAACGGATGCATGAAATGGTACAGCGGTTATCATGGGGAATTTTAATCTACATGTCGATTGGTTTAACCAGGTTGGTAAAGGCAGCCTTGAGGAGGGGTTTATAGAATGTGTCCGGGATAATTTCCTGGAACAGTATGTAATGGAACCTACAAGGGAACAAGCGGTCCTAGATCTGGTCCTGTGTAATGAGGCAGGATTGATTAATGATCTCATAGTTCGGGATCCTCTTGGAAGGAGCGACCACAATATGGTGGAATTTAAAATACAGTTGGACGATGACAAGGTAAAATCAAACACTAGTGTTTTGTGCTTAAACAAAGGCGATTACAATGGGATGAGAGAAGAACTAGCTAAGGTAGACTGGGAGCAAAGACTTCATGGTGAAGCAGTTGAGGAACAGTGGAGAACCTTCCGAGCGATCTTTCACAGTGTTCAGAAAAGGTTCATACCGACAAAAAAGAAAGACGGTAGAAAGGGGAAAAATCGACCGTGGATATCTAAGGAGGTGAGGGAGAGTATCAAATTGAAGGAAAAAACATACAAAGTGGCAAAAATTAGTGGGAGACTAGAGGACTGGGAAGTCATTAGGGGACAACAGAAAGTTACTAAAAAAGCTATAAAGAAGAGTAAGGTAGACTTTGAAAGTAAACTGGCTCAGAATGTAAAAGCAGATAGTAAAAGCTTCTACAAATATATAAGACAAAAAAGAGTGGCTAAGGTAAATATTGGTCCTTTGGAAGATGAGAAGGGAGATTTAATAATAGGAGACGGGGAAATGGCTGAGGAGCTGAACAGGTTTTTTGGGTCAGTCTTCACAGTGGAAGACACAAATAACATGCCAGTGACTGATGGAAATAAAGATATGATAGGTGAGGGCCTTGAGATGATTGTAATCACTAAGGAGGCAGTATTGGGCAAGCTAATGAGGCTAAAGGTAGACAAGAATCCTGGCCCTGATGGAATGCATCCCCGAGTGTTCAAAGGGATGGCTGGGGAAATTGTAAACGCACTAGTGATAATTTATCAAAATTCACTAGACTCTGGGGTGGTCCCAGAGGATTGGAAAGTAGCAAACGTGACGCCACTGTTTAAAAAAGGAGGTCGGCAGAAAGCGGGTAATTATAGGCCGGTAAGCTTAACTTCGGTTGTAGGGAAAATGCTGGAGTCTAGCATTAAGGAGGAAATAGCGGGGCACCTGGAGGGAAATTGTCCCATTGGGCAGATGCAGCATGGGTTCACAAAAGGTAGGTCGTGTCTGACTAATTTGGTAGAATTTTTTGAGGACGTTACCAGTGCAGTAGATAACGGGGACCCAATGGATGTGGTATATCTGGATTTCCAGAAAGCTTTTGACAAGGTGCCACACAAAAGGTTGCTGCATAAACTAAAGATGCATGGCATTGAGGGTAAAGTGGTAGCATGGGTAGAGGATTGGTTAACTAACAGAAAGCAGAGAGTGGGGATAAATGGGTGTTTCTCTGGTTGGCAACCTGTAACTAGTGGGGCACCTCAAGGATCAGTGTTGGGCCCGCAGTTGTTCACAATTTACATAGACGATTTGGAGTTGGGGACCAAGTGCAATGTGTCAAAGTTTGCAGACGACACTAAGATGAGTGGTAAAGCAAAAAGTGCAGAGGATACCGGAAGTCTGCAGAAGGATTTGGATAGGTTAGGTGAATGGGCTAGGGTCTGGCAGATGGAATTCAATGTTGCAAAGTGTGAGGCTATCCATTTTGGGAGGAATAACAGCAGAATGGATTATTATTTAAATGGTAAGATGTTAAAACATGCTGCTGTGCAGAGGGACCTGGGTGTGCTGGTGCACGAGTCGCAAAAAGTTAGTGTGCAGGTGCAACAGGTGATTAAGAAGGCTAATCGAGTTTTGTCTTTCATTGCGAGAGGGATGGAGTTCAAGACTAGGGAGGTTATGCTGCAATTGTATAGGGTGTTGGTGAGGCCACATCTGGAGTATTGTGTTCAGTTTTGGTCTCCTTACCTGAGAAAGGACATATTGGCACTGGAGGGAGTGCAGAGGAGATTCACTAGGTTGATCCCAGAGTTGAGGGGATTAGATTATGACGAGAGGTTGAGTAGACTGGAACTGTACTCATTGGAGTTTAGAAGGATGCGGGGGGATCTTATTGAAACATATAAAATTATGAAGGGAATAGATAGGATAAATGCGGGCAGGTTGTTTCCACTGGTCGAGGAAAGCAGAACTAGGGGGCATAGCCTCAAAATAAGGGGAAGTAGATTTAAGACCGAGTTTAGGAGGAACTTCTTGACCCAAAGGGTTGTGAATCTCTGGAATTCCTTGCCCAGTGAAGCAGTTGAGGCTCCTTCTTTAAACGTTTTTAAGAAAAAGATAGATACCTTTCTAAAGAATAAAGGGATTCGGGGATATGATGTATGGGCCGGAGAGTGGAGCTGAGTCCACAAAGATCAGCCATGATCTCATTAAATGGCGGAGCAGGCTCGAGGGGCCAGATGGCCTACTCCTGTTCCTAGTTCTTATGTTCTTATGTAAAGTACGAACCACAGCCAGAAGTTAATAGTTATTATTGTACTGAATAATAAAACTGAGTTGTACTATCCACAACCGTGTGGGTTCGTTTGTGTATCGGAACACCCAACACGACATGATACCAGGTCTGGAAACTCGGCAGCAACTGTGAGACCTACCTGCACCTCGTCAGAAACCCGCCATCCTGCGCCATGGAAACCATCAGCCCGCCGCAGCCGCTCTGGATCGCTGGAAATCTTGGCATCAACTGGAAGCTGTTTAAACAGCGCTTCCAACTGTTCCCAGAAGCCACACACAGGGAGAATGCATCGGAAACCAGGAAGATCGCCCTCCTCCTCTCCACAGCGGGGCAACACGCCATCCACATCTACAACTCCCTGGCATTCGCGGAAGACGAGGACAAGACAAAGTACAAGACGGTCCTTCTAAAATTTGAGGAATACTTCAGCGTGGAAGTTAATGAAAGCTTTGAGAGGTACCTCTTCCAACAGCGCCTGCAGAGTAAGGATGAGCCTTTTCAATCTTATTTGACACACCTCCGTATCCTCGCGCAGTCCTGCGGCTACGAGGCCACCTCCGACTCCATGATTGGGGATCAGATAGTTTTTGGGGTCACCTCGGACACCCTACGCCAGCAGCTCCTCAAAATAAAGCACCTCACCCTAGCCACCGCCATCGAGACCTGCGTCCTCCACGAAAACGCTACCAGCCGGTACTCCCAATTCCAGGCGGCCGAATCGGCACAGCAGGGGTCCTACGAGGCCGAGCGCGTGCAGTCGATCGAGTTCCTCCCGCCCCGCAGCCCGGACGAAGGCGGCCATTTCGCGCGCTTTCCGAGGCCTCCCGCGCTTGTATGCGCCAAAAGAGGGGACGTCAACGCAGAGGGACGGGATGCGCAGGCGCGCTCTACGCAGGACCGCACCGCGCATGCGCGGTGGCGCAACGAACGCCATGACGTCACATACGTGCGGCAACTGTGGATCCACACACTTAAAACTGCAATGTCCAGCCAAAGCGCGACAATGCCTCCGCTGTGGCAGGACTACGCTGCCTGCTGTCAAGCAGCTCAACGTGCCAACTCTGTGCAATTCCGCCAGCCTCGCAGGGACGTGCGGGCCATTCAGCCCCCTAGTCATGCCCTGACGACGTGCAGACTGGTGATACCAACGACCGGGAACCCATCCGCGTTGCAGTAATAAACAAGAACCGGATGTCCCCAAGTCGGACCCACCAGCCGATGCCAGTGCACAGCATTAATCCGGGCGATGAATGGTGTGCCACCCTAACGATCAACCGATCACAAATCACATTCCGCTTAGGCACTGGTGCCTCCGCCAATCTCATTGCGTGGTCAGCCTTCCACACCTTGAAGGTTAAACCACCGATTCTGCCATCCCACTGTCAGCTGGTTGATTATAACGGAAACGTTATCCCGGCCATGGGGTCCTGCCAGCTCGAGGTTGCACACAATTCACATACAACCACATTGTCTTTTGAGATAGTTGGATCCTCGAAAGACTCTCTGTTAGGCGCACAGGCGTGCAAGATCCTCCACCTCGTTCAGCGGGTACACACTTTGTCTCCAGAAGGCACGTCCGATTTCCCGGATGCAGACTTTAGGGCGCAGCTCCACTCGCTCCTCGCCCACAACCAGGAGGTTTTCGAGGGCATGGGCACACTGCCCTACACTTACAGAATACGACTCGAACCGGACGCCACCCCGGTCATTCACGCACCTCGTAAAGTCCCAGCACTACTCAAGGACCGCCTCAAGCAGCAGCTGCAGGACCTGCAGGATCAAGGAGTGCTTTCCCGGGTCACGGAGCCAACGCCATGGGTCAGCTCCATGGTGTGCATAAAAAAGCCCTCCGGTGAGCTCCGGATCTGCATCGACCCGAAAGACCTGAACAACAACATCATGAGGGAACACTACCCCATACCCAAACGGGAAGAAATCACGAGCAAAATGGCCCGTGCTAAAATTTTCACCAGCTTGATGCCTCAAAGGGTTTTTGGCAGATTCAGCTGGATCAGTCCAGCAGGAAGCTGTGCACTTTCAACGCTCCCTTTGGCAGATACTGCTAAAATAGGATGCCGTTTGGCATCATCTCGGCATCCGAGGTGTTTCATCGCATCATGGAACAGATGATGGAGGGCATCGAAGGGGTACGAGTCTATGTTGACGACGTCATCATCTGGTCCACCACACCACGGGAGCACATCAGTCGTCTCCAGTGTGTGTTTGCACGGAAACGAGATCAGGGCCTGCGCCTCAACCGAGCCAAGTGCTCTTTTGGCCAAACTGAGCTAAAGTTTCTGGGGGACCACATATCCCGGTCAGGAGTGCGGCCGGATGCCGACAAAGTGGCAGCATTCGCAGCCATGCCGCAGCCGGCAGGCAAGAAGGCAGTGCTACGCTTCCTCGGGATGGTCAACTTCCTGGTGAAGTTTATTCCCAACCTTGCCTCGCACACAACGCCTCTTCGCCACCCGGTCAAGAAGACAACGGAATTCCAGCAGCTGCCCGCACACCAGAAGGAATGGGAGGAGCTCAAGATCAAGCTCACCACCGCCCCGGTATTGGCGTTCTTCGACACCACTCGGGACACAAAGATCTCGACTGATGCCAGCCAGTCCGGCATTGGGGCGGTACTCCTGCAACGGGACGACACTGCATCATGGGCCCCAGTCGCCTATGCCTCGCAGGCCATGACCCCCACAGAACAGCGCTATGCGCAGATTGAAAAGGAGTGCCTAGGCTTGTTGACCGGCATCGACAAATTCCACGATTATGTATATGGTCTTCCGCAGTTCACTGTGGAGACCAACCATCGCCCCCTGGTCGGCATCATTCAGAAGGACCTCAACGATATGACCCCTCGCCTCCAGCGTATTCTGCTCAAGCTCCGGAGGTACGACTTCCAACTTGTCTACACCCCGGGAAAGGACCTCATCATCGCGGATGCCCTCTCCAGAGCAGTGAACACACCGCCCGAATCGGGGGGGTTCGTTTGTCAGGTCGACGCACAGTAGCCTTCACATCGGCCAATCTGCCGGCTACTGATGCAAGTCTGGCCCACATTCGCCGTGAGACTGCGGCTGACCCCCTTCTACAGCGTGTAATGCGCCACATAATGGAAGGGTGGCTCAAGGGGCAGTGCCCACAATTTTACAACGCCCGGGACGACTTGGCCGTCATTGATGGTGTCCTCCTAAAGTTGGACCGGATCGTGATCCCACACAGTTTGCACCGCTCGTCCTTGAACAACTGCACGAAGGCCATCTCGGGGTTGAAAAGTGCAGGCGGAGGGCCCGTGAAGCGGTGTACTGGCCGGGCATCAGCGACGACATCGCGAACATGGTGCTCACCTGCCCCACCTGCCAAAGGATTCAGCCGGCGCAGCCCCCTGAGACACTTCAGTCCCATGAGTTGGTCATGTCCCCCTGGGCAAAGGTGGGTGTGGACCTCTTTCATGCGCTCGGCAGGGACTATGTCATTATAATTGACTATTTTTCAAATTATCCGGAGGTCATACGCCTGCACGACTGGACATCATCAGCTGTCATCCGAGCATGCAAAGAGACCTTCGCTCGCCATGGAATTTCGCTCACCGACATGTCTGACAACGGGCCCTGTTTTGCGAGCCAAGAATGGTCTTCTTTTGCCGCTTCATACGACTTCACACACGTAACGTCCAGCCCTTTGCATCCCCAGTCGAATGGCAAGGCGGAAAAGGGCGTCCATATCTTGAAGCGGCTCCTCTGCAAGGCTGCTGATGCCGGATCTGACTTCTGTTTAGCACTGCTGGCCTATCGCTCGGCCCCACTGTCCAAGAGCCTCTCGCCAGCCCAGCTGTTGATGGGTCGCACCCTCAGGACCACTGTGCCATCCATTCATGTTCCTAAACCCGACCATGCTCCAGTACTGCAAAGGATGCGACAGCAGTGTGCTCAGCAGAAGGTGGGACATGACACTCGCGCAACTGATCTTCCTGCCCTGGCGCCTGGAGACAACGTCCGCATACACCTACCGGAGTGTGGCTGGTCGGCAACCGCCAAGGTTCTCCGCCGCGTGGCTCCCCGCTCGTTCCTGGTTTGCCTGCCTGATGGCTCCATTTGTCGGCGTAATCGGCGGGCCCTTCGGCTGCTTTCGCCCTCGCTACGTGATCATGCACCGGTGCCATGCCCTCCTGTTGTCCCTGATGTCGACTTCGTTGAGCTTCCGGCCACTATGCCTATTCCTCTCTCGCCCGTGGCAGGCCCATTCCTCAGCCGGTGGTTCCTGACCCACCCTTGAGGCGGTCAACCCGAATTCGTTGCCCACCTAATATGACTTATGAGCCTGTTTGCACATTGGACTCACTGAATTGTTGTGCAATACTGTTAACGTGTTTCTTTCTTGTCGTTCCAGAAGTTCTCTTTCGATATTTGATGATTGCACTTGTTTTGTTTGTGGTACAACCTCTTTGCTATGTTGCACCTGACACCTTCCTATGTATATAGTTTAGCCTCAGTGCATGTTGTAAATATTGCACACACATACTCAGATGCGCTCAGTACACACCAATATTCATTACCATGTAGGCACATATCCTTGTGAAAAGGGGGATGTCATGATATCCATATTAACATATCATGGTGCAATCACACGCACACACTGATGGACAGGTAGTTGGACCAACCAACACACACACATCACAGCCAATCACCAGTGAGAGCACACGCACTATAAAACAGGGAACACCACAGTTCCTGCTCATTCTACCAGGAGATAGCTCAGAACACAGAGCTCACAGCGTGCCACTCAGTCATACACCACGTGCTGAGTGCCTCACTAAGATAGTGCTCGGGCTGGATCCACAGGTTAGCTGGTAAACTATGAACCACAGCCAGAAGTTAATAGTTATTATTGCACAGAATAATAAAACAGAGTTGTACCATCCACAACCGCGTTGGTTCGTTTGTGTATTGGAACACCCAACACGACAGTCCCAACCTCTCCAATCTATCGTCATGAAGAATGTTTCTCCTCCCTGGAACCATTCTTGTAAACCTCTTCTGCAGTCTCTCAAATGCCTCCAAATCCTTCCTAAAGTGTGGTGTCCAGAGCTGTACAAAATACTCCAGCTGAGGTCTAACCAGTAAATAAAAAAAGTTCAGCACAACCTCCTTGCTCTTGTACTCTATGCCACTATTATTAAAGCCTCGGATGCTGTATGCTTCAGTAACTGTTCTCTCCATCTTCTTGCCACTGTTGATGACTTATGCACATATATACCTAGGTCAGATTGACCCTGCACACCCTTTAGAATTGTACCTCTGATTTTATATTGGGAGGGATTCTCCGCCCAGCAATGCCAGAATCGCGAATCGTGATCAGGCGGAGAATCAGGGGCGAAATTCTCCTACCCGCCCCGCCACATTTCTGCCCCGACCGGCCGGCGGGAGTCTCCGTAACACCGGGCGGTCAATGGGGTTTCCCATTGTGGGGCAGCCCCACGCCGTCGGGAAACCCCCGGGCACCGGCAAAACGGAGACTCCCGCCGGCGGAGAATGACGCTCCAGGTGTCAGCTGAAAAACGAGTCGGCACAGGCACTCAACGTAGTGCCATGTTCCGGTCTCTCGATGGTGGTGTGGACATGTTCCAAACCCCGCGCCAACATGGGCATGCAAAAGGTACAGCATTCGTTAATATATCATTAACCAGTTTGACCCAATAGTCTCTGAGGAGGAACTTCTTCACCCTAAGGGTTGTGAATCTATGGAATTCCCTGCCCAGTGAAACAGTTGAGGCTCCTTCATTAAATGTTTTCAAGATAAAGATAGATAGTTTTTTGAAGAATAAAGGAATAAAGGGTTAGGGTGTTCCAGCAGGAAAGTGGAGCTGAGTCCACAAAAGATCAGCCATGAACTCATTGAATGTCGGAGCAGGCTCAAAGGGCCAGATGGCCTACTCCTGTGCCTAGTTCTTCTGTTCTTATGTCCCCGGCCTCTCACGATGCTCCGCCTCTGCCTGGCAAAAGTGTTGCTGGCACAGTTCACTTGTAGGGTTGAAAAGCAAGGTCCAGGTGCTGTGGGTGCTGTGGAAGAGAGAGGAGGTAAGAAAAGTTTCCAAAGGCGCAATGGTGGGCATACAGTTGTGCCACTGGTTGGGGAGACGTCTGCCAGGGCCGGCGGGGAGTAGCAGGGGGCAACTGAGAGATGAGCCATGGGGTTCGGGGTATTCCCCCCCTGGGTTCGGGGTGGCCGGGCACGGACCGCCAGAGCCGCATCCATCTGGCTGCACACTCCACTGACTGCCCACTGTGTCCCGTAAATGTGCAGAGCACCACTGGCCGTATGGGTGACCCCTGCAGGTCACCCCCCTAGGAACCCTCAGACCCCAGCCGCCAAACCAATATGATAGGCCAGCGTGGCCAGTGGCCCATCAGGTGCTGGCATTCCTTAATACACCCATACGAGGTGCTGTCCCACTACAGGGGGAGCAGGGGAAAAGCAGAGTGCACCCTGAGCAGCGGACGCATGCACCGTGACCATTTCCACCCACCCTGGAACATTGACCCTCTCAGGACAGGTGTCCCAAAAGTGGCAGTATTAGCATCAGCCATCACAAAGGCCCGCCTGCCAACTGCATCCCTGCCCCAATCCACCTGCTCCCGGATAGGTTGGCACAACCTGTGCATCGCAAACAGGAACCATGGCACTCTGCAGCTATGGTCCTAAAAGGTGCCCACCCCCTCACCCAGCATCTTCTATGGGCCCTGCCCGCATGCATGGCACCAAGCATGGTGCCGGTCAGCGGCACACGGTAGCCCCCACCTACCCCATAATCACCTGCCACAATGCTGGTAGGGTATCACAAGGCCCACCCAAGGAGGACACCCACAGTAGACCCCACAGGAGGGCGCAGAACAGGGACTGCGGAGCGTATCGCTGGCATGGGTATCCCTGCCAGCAGAGACAGGTGGCGGGGTTAGAAACCCCCCATTGCCAAGCACCATGGGCTAGGCGTATAGTGCAGAGTGTCAGGGAGTACGGCCATAGGGAGTGGTTGGGATTTGGAGGGGAACCAGGGGCACCATTGAGCAGTTCATCGGCATCCTGAAGGTGCGGTTCAGGTGCTGGATCACAATTGTGGGTGCCTGCAGTAGAGCCCTAGGAGGGTCTCCCACATCATGGTGGCCTGTTGCGTACACCCCAACATTGCACAGCAGAGGGGGGACATGCTGAAATTGGAGGAGGATGAACATCTGACCTCATTCGATGAACAGGATGCACAGGATGCACAGGAGGGCCAGGATGGGCTCTGCATGGAGCACAGGCAGGCAGAGGAGTCCGCACAACATGTGCGTCAGGATACCACGCATGGGACAACCGAATCGCCTCCAGGTTCGCCAACTGGGCAGCCCAGCCATCAGCAGCCCAGCCAACCCATCCCACACCCACATACGCCTCCCTCCAACATGACCACCCACCTCCTCCCCAGCAGCTCCACCCTCTCTGAGCATCCCACCAGCTTCACATTGGCCGTATGAACTGGTCTGATCCATGGGATGATAACCGCATCGTTTGACAGAGTCTGCTCCTGCCCCGATGTCATGTTCCCTATACACCTGGGTAAAAAGGGAGGTTGCGAGAAAGCAGGGAATTATAGACCAATAAGCCTGACGTCAGTAGTGAGGAAAATTCTAGAATCCATTATCAAAGATGTTATAGCAGAGCACTTAGAAAACAGTGACAGGATCGGACAGAGTCAGCATGGATTTATGAGGGGGAAATCATGCTTGCCAAATCTACTAGATTTCTTCGAGGATGTAACTCGTAAAATCGATGAAGGGGAGCCAGTGCATGTGGTATATTTGGACTTTCAGAAAGCTTTTGACACAGTCTCGCATAAAAGATTAGCATGTAAAACTAAAGCGCATGGGTTTGGGTAATTTATTCAGATGGATGGAAAACTGGTTGGCAGTCAGGAAACAAAAAGTAGGAATTAACGGGTCTTTTTGAAACTGGCAGGCAGTGACGAGTGGGGTACTCCAGGGATTGGTGCTAGGACTCCAGCTATTCACAATATATGTTGATGATTAATAAGAGAATCAGGGGTTATGGGGAGAAGGCAGGAGAATGGGGATGAGGCAAATATCAGCCATGATTGAATGGCGGCGCACACTCGATGGGCCGAGTGGCCTGATTCTGCTCCGACGTCATATTGTCTTACGGTCTTATGGTTAGATCAGGGAACAAAATGTCATATCTCCAAATTTGCAGATGATACCAAGTTGGGTGGGAGGGTGAGCTTGTGTTGCCCTATCATGTATTTTCTTTTCTTTTCATGACTAAATGAAAATGAGATGCAGAAAAATACTGCACCTCAGTACACGTGACAATAAACAAATCCAATCCAATCCAATCTGGAAAAAGCATATTAGAGAATTGAAGGATAGCGAGAAAAGACTGGGGATGGGATTTTCCCTTCTGACCGCACAGACGGCCGGCACAGCACTGGAGCGACTCACGCCGCTCCAGCTGCCAATACCGGCGTCAAACATGTGGGCCGGGTCTGCGCCTGCGCACTGCAACCGGCGCGAACTCGCGCATGCGCGGTAGCTTCCATCTCTGCGCCGGCCCCGACACAACATGGCGTAGGGCTACAGGGGCTGGCACGGAGTAAAAGAGGCCCCTAGCAGGAGAGGCTGGCCCGCCAATCAGTAGGCCTCGATCGCGGGCCAGGCCACGGTGAAAGACTCCCGCCGGGTAAGACCACATGTGAACGGCGCCAGCGGGACTCGGGCTTTCTTGGCGGCCACTCGGCCCATCCCAGGCGGAGAATCTCTGGGAAGGCCGCGTAGAGCAGCCCTCGACCGCCGTCATGCCGATGCCAATGGTGCCGATCCTCCGGTGGCCGAAGAATCGGCAGACCGGCATCGGGGCAAATCGCGCCCGGACTGGCGATTCTCAGAACTGGGGTGGACTGAGAGAATCCCTACATAATCCCTTGAATAACTACAATTGTCTCTTTGACTCAGAATACTTTGTTCATTCTTCCATAAATTCTTCTGAACCATACCTTGCTTTCTGTTCACATAACTCCAGACCTTTGGGCACTTCTCTTCATTTCTCCAGTTTCCTTAATGAGATGGAACTTAGATTTCTGGCATCTGTTTTCTTACCCATTACTCCATTGTATGACTTTTCTTCCCACAGACCGAAGAGAATGTTCCCTCTTTTGCCTTCTAAAACAACTGCTTCTAGCAGAGCTGTGTGTGCTGCCCCCTCTCTCACTACCTATATCCAACCAAAATTAAGGGCATATTTCAGTCACTGTGCATGGATTCGGCCATGCCGGGTAACTAGCAGGAAAGGCCAAAATTAAAATTCTCCCCGCCTGCTCCGGATCTCACCTAAAAATGGCAGGAGGTCATTAATCCTAATTTGCATTCATTTCAATGTCATTAGCGAGATTGAAGTTGAATGCAGTGCCGCCTATAAATTAGCCGATTCCCCAGTGAGAAGTCACACGGGCATCATCCAGCACACTTTACAAAAATGGGAGGCTGGCACTATGACTACCAAGGGGAAGTGAGGAGGTGGGTAGCCCTATTCCTATCCATTTACCGGTATGCAGCTCAAGGGCAGTGGAGATGCAGCCCAAGAGTTCGGGTGGGGGTGGGGGTTGGGGAGGTGGCGGTGCTGTAGGGTGGTTGGGATCAGAGGGTGTTGGCGTTGATCAGAGGCCTGAGCATTCTGGGTCGGGGGTCACCCCTGGGCCACTGGCCAGCTGCGTCTGTGAGGCCTTCAAGCCATCTTTAAATATTGTGGAGACCCATAACAGGGGCAACCACATTTGCAGCCTATCTGTCCAACCAAACTCTTTCAGGACAGAGCCTTGCCATGGCTTCTCTCCTGAAAGTCAAGTTCACCCTCTTGGACTGTGAGTAGCTTCTAGCTTCACAGCTGAAAGCTGTCCCTAAGGAGGAATTAACCTTCTTAGTTGTGAGGGCATTTCATTCTCCTGAACTCTCAAGTGCCTCCTCGAAGAAACAGGTGCCATGTCGGAGTGAATGATTAGCGGACCGGATGTCCTGCAACCTTTGATGAATGAACAGTGTGCCTGAACTCCAGGAGCATCAGCACCATAGAGACAGCTGCTAACAATCAAACTCTAAAGAGCAATACTTCACCACTGAGGCCCCTTGCCACTGTGCGACCCCCACTATGTACACTTTTGTAACTAAACTGACAGAAAATGTAACTGACCATCTAATACCCCTTTCGCAACACCCCCTTACTCCCACTCTCCACACACATACACAACACACACACAACACATACACATACACAACACACACACCCAAACACCACGGGTGGGAAAGGGTGATTGAAAGATTAAGAAAATATTATGAAACAAAAGAATCTTTGATGCACGAGGATGGCTTCCAGTTTATGTTGTTCTGAAGTTCAGGCTTTTAGGTTTGAGTCCAGCTTCATGGCAATTGGACTTGGGTGGAGTGCTCTTTTGGAGGGTTGGTGCAGACATGATGGGCTGAATTGTCTCCTTCTGCACTTCAGAGATTCTATGTTTCTATGACCCTCTCACGGGCATAAGGCCATAAAACATAGGAGCAGAATTAGGCTATTCGGCCAAAGGATAAATATCTGGATGAGGGGAGGTAAGCTGAGCATGAGCTCCTAATGTTACTGGCAGAGGTCTTGGTCTCGGGTTTCCTGATTTAGCCAGAAGTATATGTGCAGAGTAAACTTTGTCAGTACAACTGGCTCGCTGGATAGCACTCTGAGAGAAGATAGGACAGTCATCGTAAGGATGAGGAAGGCCTGGGGGACTTCAGTGTCCTGGGATGGAAGCCCTAACTGATTGTTGGTCTCTCTCCTTCTCCAATTCCTTCCAGAAATAAAGATGTTTGCTGGTGTAGATCCCACAGAGGCTGCCCTCGCTGTGCTTGTAGCAGCCGAGGGGGGCAGTTGCCGAAGATAGCAGCAAGGTCAATACAGGGAGCTGCCGCACACCCTGAAGACCTGGCCGCCCATCAAGCTGAGGAGAGGGCCAGAAGGCGAGGCTAATGATGGGCCAAGATGTACAGGACTTGTTGGTCCTTCTGACGGACAGCAAATGTTGCAGGAGACTGCGTTCCAACGGAAAGACAGTGTGGCAGTTGTGCCAAATCCTCGCGGAAATGGCACCACGTGGAGGAGGACATCTGCCCCTGATGGCCGTGAAGGTCACTACAGCACTAAACCTTTATGCCACAGGGCTTGAGAGGGCACCAGTATGGCATACTGCACTCTTCAGCCCAGAGATGCATCCAAGAGGTGACAGAGGCCCTGTATGCCTGGGCATCCAACTTCGACCTGGATCAGACCCACCAAGATGCCGTGGCTGCAGGATTTGCTACCATCGCCGGGATACCCCAGGTCCAGGGGCCACAATGGCATGCATGTCACCCTGTGAGCACCGGGGCACCAAGGAGTGCAGTATATTAACAAGAAGGGGTTCCACTCCCTGAATGTTCAGATCGTGCATGACCACCGCCTCAGTATCATGCACGTGTGTGCCCACTACCTTGGGAGTGTGCAAGACAGCTGCCTCCTGGGAGATCCCTTGTCCCCTGGGAGCATTCAGAGATCCCCTGTGTCTTCGAGGACCATCCGAGGATGGCGGGGTGGCTCTTGGAAGAAAAGGGATACCCACTGAGTTTATGGCTGATGGCGCGGTGGGGTGCCGGAACCCGAGGCGTTTATAGTGAGGTCCATGTAGCCACTCATGCTGTCATTGAGCCGTGCATCATGTTGCTGAAAATGCTGTCCCAATGCCTGGACTGCTGTGGTGGTGCTAGACACTACATACCTTTAGGGGCTCCCATTTTGTGGTGGATTGCTGTGCCCTCCATAATCTGGAATAGCAGTGGGGAGGAGGAGGACGTGGAGGGTCATGTAGCCTCGTCTGAGGAGGAGGTGGCAGGCCAGGAGAAGCTAGAGAACAAGCCTGAGAAGGATGAGGAGGATGGAGGACAGGTGGCGACAAAGGTCTAACGTGCCAGGAGGACCAGGGAGGCCCTTATCGTCTCCAGATTCTCCTAGGACGAGGCTGTCCATCAGCTCAACACACACCCTCCTCACCCCTGCCCTCCCATCACACCGCCCTCTCCCCAACTATCCTGTTACCCCTCCAATGGTTTAAGTAACATCACTCCAGGTTGATGGGCCTGTGTTAGCACTGTCAGCAGGTCACTATACAAGGAAGGAGAATGATAATCATTTGATAAAAGCAAATTATTGCAGATGCTGGAACCTGAAACGTAAGAGAAAATGCTGGAAAATCTCAGCAGGTCTGGCAGCATCTGTAGGGAGAGAAAAGAGCTAACGTTTCGAGTCTGATGACTCTTTGTCATCTGGCAGCTTTGACAAAGTGTCATTGGACTCGAAACGTTAGCTGTTTTCTCTCCCTACAGATGCTGCCAGACCTGCTGAGATTTTCCAGCATTTTCTCTTTCGAGTGATAATCATTTGCTGGGAGATGCTCCTCATCTCAGTGCGGGTGAATACAAGCAATGCTTTTGCCATTGCGGCTGACATGAAAGACCCTGCCAGACCCGCCCAAAATGACACTTTTATTTTGGTTGAATCGGACACCAAATTAGCTAACTAAAATGTAAAAGCTTCTCTACCTTCCAGGCCCCAGTATCTATATGCTTATGCTCTCTCAAAGCACAATAGAAACAAAGTTGAAACTTAACCATCCCCGAATACATACAGACAACTTTGTCCTGCATGATTCTAACTGTAGGTTTTACCATTTCAGGCACAGAAATATTAAATTAAACCCCCTATCTTATTTCTAATGTGTACCAATTCAAATATAAATTCCTTAAAACTACCTTTGTTTTCCTAACACCTTCCTCTTTGAATTTTAGAATTTACATAGAATTTACAGTGCAGAAGGAGGCCATTGGGCCCATCGGGTCTGCACTGGCCCCTAGAAAGAGCACCCCACTTAAGCCCATGCTTCCACCCTATCCCCGTAACCCAGTAGCCCCACCTAACCTTTTGGACACTAAGGGGCAATTTAGCATGACCAATCCACCTAACCTGCTCATCTTTGGACTGTGGGAGGAAACCGAAGCACCCGGAGGAAACCCACGCAGGCACGGGGAGAACGTGCAGACTCCGCACAGAAACACCCGCGGCTGGAATTGAACCTGGGTTCCCTGGATCTGTGAGGCAGCAGTGCTAACCACTGTGCCACCATGCCACCCAAACAGAAAGAAAGAAATCTTCAGAATCATGAAGATTTATTTACACTGGCGTTATGTCCACATTACACAAATTTAACATGACACAAATTTAACCACATAACCTATTATATCGTACAAATACAGTTTTCTCAGTTCACAATTACACATGTCATATTACATAATTATATAATTACAATGATTTAATCAGAACAAATTTAAAAACATTATCAGACTCCATTAATGGTTTCATTATCAGAACTCAAGTCTTGTGTTTCTTTTTCTTCTGATTTCCTATTTTCAACTCAGAAAAAGATTTTTCATTTAAGTCTTCAGTGCAGTTGTCCTTCACAACAAAACCATAAAATATTGGACAATCTCAGCAGTCTGACAGCATCTGCGGAGAGAGAAGGGAGCAAACATCTTGAGTCTGGATGACTCTTTGTTGAAACTGGAGAGAAGTGGAAATAGAAATGAAATGAAAATGAGTCAGAGTTATACTGTAGTGATATCGTTATCTTGTTGTGTTTGTTCTTTGAACCTTTTGTGATCTTGTTGTTCCGATCAATCCCATTTCAAATTATTTATTTTCAATTACATTTGAGCCATGTTAATCACTTCCTCTCTATGAAGTTTCAGAGTTTGTTCTAAGCTTTCAACGTTTCTACACATTTTCTGAACTATCTCAGTCCAGTTCTTCGTGGAATTTGAATGGTCTTTGGCAAACTGTTCACTTGCCTCTCTTTCAACTACCACATCTTGAGTAGTATCACCAACAAGCATTTTTAAATCCGAGTCTCTGTTCATTGTCTCAGAAAGATCACTTTGCAATGTCAGCACTTCTGATTGACAATTCACAATTTCAATTTTGCAGGTACTTCAATTGTTTTCTTATTTTCCATTATTGACTTTAATACATCAGGAATATTACTTGGATCAGTTCTTTGCTCAACTCAATCACTATTCGACAATGAGTTTTTATTCACGGAAACAACTTTAGAATTGTGACGCTCCATACCGTCCATCTTTTTCTTCATTTTTCCATTATACTTTGAAGTTCACAAATCTCATCGTTCTTCTCATGATTAAGTTCAAACAGTTTGCAAGTTTTGCTTTTTAATTCTGCATTCAATCAATTATTCAGATTTACCAGAACTTCCTTCTCTTGTTCAACGTATTTTTCATGCTACTTCATAAATACTTCTGATTCTTGAAGTTCACTAAGTTTTAACTGAAGATCAACTTGCCAAGTTTGCTTTTTCAAGTTAATCCCTTAGACAGTTCAAGTCCTCAGTCAAATGTTCCACTTTCCCTGATGGATTCACTCAGTTGGGTGGTCAGCTGGTTTGTGATGCACAGTAAAGCCAAGCGCATGGGTTCAATTCCCGAGCCGGCTGAGGTGTGGTGACCCTCAGATTAAATCACCACCAGTCAGCTCCCCCACAAGGGTCTATGGTCATCTGGGACTATGGCGACTTTACTTTTCTTACTTACTCTGTAAAAGTAATGTCCAAATTTATTTCAGCCATTTCATCTGTAAAGAAATAAAGAATCCTTCCACATCCTTTTCCTCAAATTTTGGAAAAGCTTGCATAAATGTAAACATTTCCCCACTTGAGTTTGTCTAGAACTATTTGCTTCCTCAACCTTCTCCAGTGCCTCTGCTTTAACTTCCAACATTTTAAGTTAAAATGATCTCTTTCTTCTTTTCCTTGTTTTCCCTTGCTAATATTTCCATTTCCACATCAAGTTTCCTGATTTCAATTTCCTTTTGGAAAGCTTTCTCCCTTCCATTTCCTCTCTTTCCCTTTCTTTTTGTTTTTCCTGCATTTCTAATTTCTTCATTTCCATCTCTTTCTGTTTATCTTTTTCCTGTGATTCTAATTGTTTCATCTGTAATTGACTTGAAGCTCATTCAATTTCACATAAAATGGAACCAGTCCTAACACCAGCTGGAGGGGTCTCCCAGGTCACTGGAGACACCTGGGTGGTTGAAGACAGGGCAGGATGATACTCCAGCACTCTCCCTGTCACCTGGGCACCTTGGCATTGCCAGCATGGCATGCCAGGGTGCCCATGTGGCACTGCTAGGTGCCAGGCATACTTCCAGGATGCCAGACTGGCACTGACAGGGGTCAGGCTTGGGGAAATCCTTGCCACAGAGAGGAGAGGGTGAGGGGTGTTCCCTGGCCCTCTCCAGGTTTGGGATGGTGAATGGCTGGAAACACAAATGTGGGGCGGATGTCTGAAACCCAAGGGGGAGGGGGGGAGAGATCAGGGCTGCCAGACAAAATTGTGCCCCGATCTTCTGCGAGGAGCCTTTCCTGCTGCTGAATTTCAGCTCACCAGCAGGAATCCATCTAAGTGCGGCCTCGGTGGGGAGAATCTCCCCGAAGCCAAATAAACGACAAGGTGACTTTGGATTTAGGGATGTTTCTCGCCGTTGCAGCCGCTCAGAAATACCCCGTTAAACGTAACATTCAGAAAACTTTAATTACAATCTGCTGAATCACACCCACAGTCTGATCATTTCAGACTGAGATGAGGAGAAATGTCTTTGTTTAAAAGATTGTGAATCTTTAAAATCTCTGAGATTTGTGCTGAATAATAGTTATGGCTGTGACAGACAGATCTTTGCACTAACTCTTGATAACAAGCCTCATTGAGCCTTCATTATCTATTTAAATATGGCAGACTAGATGCCGATTTTGGTGCCAACACTCCACACACACCCTGGTATGGGGGTGAGCTTGGGGTTGTGTGGGAAGGTGGTTGGGTAGGCACCCTCCATTACCCTCCTTCACCCTCCCTCCCCCTCCCCTGCCTTTTAATTGTAGATGCTCTGTCCTGCCGGAAATATGCCCAGCAGGGTCACTTAAAATCTAGCCCCATCTGTCAAATTCTAATGAGTACAGGCCCAATCTGATTAACCCTTCCTCAGAAGACTTTATCCCTGGAATCAATCTAAGGAACCTTCTCTGAACTGCTCCAATACAAGTTTATCCCTCCTTAAATAAAAAGACCAGGGGCGGGATTCTCCGTTAGTCGACACTGAAATCGGGAAACACGATTGGGCGGAGAATCGGTTCCAATGCAAAATCGCGGCAGGCGCCGATTTGATGCCAAATCGCAATTTTCCATCACCTCAACAGCGGCGCCAATGCATTCCGGAACGCACATACAGTAGGCACCATTTGCATATCACTAGTGGGCCCGACCCGGCCCTCTCCAGGGCCTCCGCGATTTTCCGCCTCCGACGGGCCAAGTTCCCGAAGGTGTGGTTCACCTGTGCTTTTAAAAATTGTGAAACCGGCGTGGTGACTGCTGAGAGAGAGGGGGTACGGAAAGTTCCAACATCATCATAGTGTGCTGACAGTTGTGCCGCTGGCCGGGGGACCTATGCCAGGGCCGGGGAGTAGTGGGGGCTAGCCAGGAGGTGGGCTGTGGGGTCGAGGTGGACGATCAAGGAGCACCATTGCCGCAGCCGGTAAGGCAGCCATGCAGCTGTGCGCACCGCTAACAGCCCACTTTGAACTTAGTTGCACGGGTCGTACAGTTGTCCCCCCAGGGCATCCACCCGGGTTCTCCCTGGTCCCAGCCAACCCATCAGCTGTATGGGCACGCTCCAGCACAACCAATGCCACCTTGTTGGCTGGGATGAGTGTGTGTGGAGATTGTAATGTGTGTGTGCGGCTGCAGCTTGTCAACCATCCTCATGTTAATCACGAATCCGACAAATCCCACATCGTTTTTTATTGGAATTGATTGTGTTCCACGCAGCACCAGTGCTTGTCCCTTAATAGTAGCAGGATGGGTCCAGGTGTGGCGTCGCATTTTCTGTCATGAAAGTTCATGTATTCTGCATTGGCGTCAACACTTACATCTCAGAAATGGAGAATCACGCCCCAGAACTGTACATACTACTCGATATGCGGTGTCATCAATCCCCTGTACAGTTGTCTCAACACTTTCCTACTTTTATACTTCACCCCTTGCAATAGAGGCCAACATTCCATTTGCCTTTCTAATGACTTGCTCTACCTGCATGGTAATCTTTCCTGATTCATGTACAAGAATATTCAGTTCCCTCTCAATCACAACATTTTGTAGCCTCTCTGTTTAAATAATATTATTTTCTATTCTTGCTAGCAAAGTGGACAGCCTCATACATTATAATACATTTGCCAAATTTCTGCTCACTCTGTTAACCTTTTTCTTTTGTCCAATCTTTCACATTTTTGCATTAAAAAGAACTGTTTCAGCATAGCTGCTCTTGTTCCCACCATATTACAGCTAGTCAACATCAGAGAGTTCGTCAGGCCATCCTCTTCCCAAGAGGATGCAAGAATGCAAGTTCTGAACAAGCTCCCTAAAGACCTCAAACCACCCAATTAATGAGACGAGTAACTGTACTTTTTTTGCCGCACCCGTTCCTTCCTCTGATCTCTGTGGCACCCCACTCGTTACAGTTTGCCAACCTGAAAATTACCTATTTATTCTGACTCTTCATTTCCTGTTTGTCAGCCAATCCTCTCGCTATCCTAATATATCACCCTACACCATGGATTCTTATCATGTCTCATAACCTTTTGTGTAGCACCTTACCAAATGCCTTTTGGAAATCCAAATACATGCATTTACTGGTTTCCCTTCATCTATCCTGCTTGTTACACCTCAAAGAGTTCTAATAAATGTGTCAAACTCTTTACTGCCCAAAGCCAACATCTACAAGGCACAAGTAAGCAGTATGATTAAAGACTCACCACTTCCTTCAATGAGTGCAGCTCCAAAAATACTCAAGATGGTCAACACTATTCAGGACAATAAACCTCACTTGATTGCCACCCCATCCACCATCTTAAACATTCATTCCCTCCACCACTGGCATACAGTCAGCAGTGTGTACCATCTATAAGAAGTAAATGGTTTTAATCAAGATTATTGGTTAATTACTGTGCAAGTTAAAGGCTTTGACAGTGACTGAAAGATTGATACTAGAGCTGGTATTAACATGCTAACTGGTCTAGACTGGCTTCATTCAATATGCTTTCAATCATCAGGTATTAAATTGCAAGGTCCCAGGTGGCACAAACCTTCTAATAAGAGGCAGGCTAATTTCCCCTCTTTGTTACAAGGGGTGACAGACTGTTGATTCTCTCTACATTTTTCACAATCACCTCACATGCTTATTGAGTAGAGGTGTTGGTGAGCTACTGGGTATTCTGGGTGAAGCAAATGATGACCTTCATTTGGACAATTTAATGTCTTTAATGGAAGCATTTCTAAAGTTTTATGTAGAACCGGTGGATTTTCAAATTACAACAGCCGCTGAGGTTTATTCATAGATCATAGAATTTACAGTGCAGAAGGAGGCCACCCAGCCCATCGAGTCTGCACTGGCTCCTGGAAAGAGCACCCCACCCAAGGTCAACACCTCCACCCTATCCCCACAACCCAGCAACCCCACCCAACACTAAGGGCAACTTTGGACACTAAGGGCAATTTTAGCAAGGCCAATCCACCTAACCTGCACATCTTTTGACTGTGGGAGGAAACCGGAGCACCCGGAGGAAACTCACGCGTACACGGGGAGGATGTGCAGACTCCGCACAGACAGTGACCCAAGCTGGAATCGAACCTGGGACCCTGGAGCTGTGAAGCAATTGTGCTATCCACAATGATTTCCTAGACGCCATCGCTGGTTCAGCATGAAGAATTGTCCATGGAGAACAGAAAGCTTAATTTCATGCTTAATTCCATAGAGGATCACACTGCCAGAGTTGGCAGCGCCTGTTCTCTTTGGGGAATATAAATGATGCCCACATTTCAGTTTCAGCTGAAAATTATCTTCCCACGAAAGCTGTCCTTCAGAGCAGAAGCTGAGGCTGAATCTTTAGAGCTTCTACAAGTTCAGCATCCAGTATAGGAAGTTCATTTTCATATTATTTTGGACATTAATCCTGTTGTAGAAAATGGTGTTATCTTTTCTTATTATGCTCAAAAATACTTCCCACTTCCCATGGTGGAGCAGCATCATGCAGAGGAAAGTGTGACAATTTCACCACAGCCCATAGAAAGTGAACATCCTTCTTGAAATATCATCAGGAATTCATCTCTTCTTCATTTCCTGAAATGCTTACAGAAATGTTGTCATTCTTATTCCTGGCATCCAGATTCATTTAAATCTCTCAGATCTCTAATTCCTTTTTCATCCTCAATGCTGCTGTGAATGATTTGGCTGTGAAAATCCTCATTGGAGTTGAGGATCTTTTGTCTTCTCAGGTCTTTCCCCATTGGCCTTCGAGGGAGCAGAGGATATGAGTCCAGTTATTGATGTTCTTCACTTTTCTCTTGTGATTGACATGTTGGCCGGAATTCTCTTACCGTTGGGATTCTCTTTTTCCACCGGCAGCGCAACCCCTTCCGTGGGGTTTCCTAGCCATTTGCGGTGGCTTCAATGGGAAATCTCATTGAGAAGCGGTGAGAAGAGAGCATCCTGCAGGCAGTGAGCAGCATGCCACCGAGAAACACACGGTTGAGGAACCGGATAATCCGGAGAATTCCGCCCATTGCATTTCAGAGTTTAACTTGCAATTTAACTAATTCAGCATAATTTATTTAAAGGGACTGATCTGGCAGAGCTGTTAGCATTAACAGTAGAATGCTTTGATAGTAATTCTGTTTTTGACAATTCATAAATGCAGACTATTCAATTTATGTGAAAAGAACTAACTCCGATTGAATAAAGCAAAATTAATGATTTTGCTCACCTTTGGATCAGATCAATAGTTTGGAGCTGATCCAAGATTGCAAACGGCAGTTCATTCCACCTGGCCCCTGACCTTTGATGCCAATCCAAGTTGCTTGGTAGTGTACTGTTCATGCACATCTGTGATTGTCATATTACTTCTCTTCTGTATTTGTATCTGTAACTGACTTCAGAGGACCATGGAAATAAGCAGGATCAATAATTAAACAATTGGGCATTGTACAGGAAATTATCTCCTGCTAACTAAAGCACAAAAAAGAAACCTACCTGGAGACAAAAATATATGGACACAAGGCCAGCAGGTAGAATTCAAAAGTATTGCTTTTCTTAAAGAGCTACTGAGGCAGAAATTTTCCAACAATCTCATTTAAGCTACAATGCTTAATCAATCAAGCAGGAGACCTCCATCTCAAGCTACAGAAGGAATTCCATTTTATTTCTTACTTTGTTTAATGAGTGATGGGAACTGCTTAAGGTATGGAGACGACTGCCTTTTCAATCCATCGAAGCAGATTTATAGGACAGATGGCAATGTTTCGAGAGCACGTCACCACACTGGCATTTCCTGTTGCCTGGAGACAAGTGGGAAAGATCAATAGTGCACTCTGCTGTCATTCCTGGCTCATAGAAGCATGCCCTTGTTATAGTCTGAACCATTGTAATGACAGTGTGAAATCCATATCTGTATAATTTCTGTTATATTGCATTACAATGACTCCAGTATGAAGAGTTTACACTTTCAGGACCTTCCAGGTGGCATGGATATTGCTCAAGACAGACGCATGTAATTAAATATCTCCATATTCTCTCAAGATGATTGTCTCACCCAGCAAAGCTTGCTCTCAATCTGGAGCTAAATCATATTGAACCCACTTTGACCAGATTTTTTAAACATTAACCTCAGTTGTGGAGCCTCCAATTGTGATTATATTTGAGCAAATTTACTTTCTCCCCTTTTCAATGAATAAAAAACCATTGTGGCCAACACACCTGGCTACATAAACTGGAGTAAAAGACATGCTTACCCTTTTTAAACATAATAGGCAGATTCTCTGATTTTCAGGCTATGTCCTGACACCGGCGTGGGAAGTGTGGCCTTCTACAACCGAAATCTTGGTGCAAAACGGCCACCGATCATCCGTTTGGCTGGCATGCAGGCAGGGTAGAGCACCCGGCTCTAGCTGTCATTATGGCCAGAGAATTGCCGGGTCCATGGCCGTGCATGCATACGGCAGCAGCCTGTGGTGGCCGCGACGTGCAACATGGCGCTGGCCGCAAACGGACCCAGCCTGCCAAATAGTGCCCCCCCCCCTTTGGCCGGCTCGTGACTCCTGGACCAACCCCCAACATTGACTCCAGTGCCTGTCAAAGTCCCCCCTGCCCGCGGATCGGCCCACCCCCGTACTGTGTCCGCGGCCGCCACGCCGAGTTCCCGACAAGTAATACCGTGAGATACCCACGCTGTTGGGAACGCAGCCGCTCGGGGGTGCAGCATCGGGGGGAGGCCCTCAGGCAACGTCCTAAGACCGTCGATACGGCATGCGGTGTACTCCTGCTTTGGATGGGGCAGAGGAACACGAAAGCGCCGTTGTCCCCGATTCCGGCACAAACTTTGATTCTCCAGCTGATTGGCGAACGCGATTTTAGCGTCGTCAACCGGAGAATCCCATCCACTGCATATTGGACGATTATCATCTTGGCCAATGAGAAAGTACAACCCATTTCATTTAAAATAATGGGGAGCAATTTCTTTGTAATTATAGAATATCATAAATTGCTACACTGCAGAAGGAGGCCATTCGGCCCAAAGAGTCTGTACCGACCTCTGAAAGAGTACCCTACCTAGGCCCAGTCCCCCACACTATCCCTGTAACTCCACCTAACCTACAGATCTTTGGACACTAGCAGGCGTTTTATCATGGCCAATCCACCTAACCTGCATATCTTTGAACTGTGGGAGGAAACCGGAGCACCCGGAGGAAACGCACGCAGACATGGGGAGAAAGTGCAAACTCCCAAGGGCTGAATTGAATCTGGATCTGAACACACGTGTGGTAGTATGCATTAGGGGTCATGTGGGACTGTGAAGCCGTGATGTCATTGGCTGACAGATCCCGGGTCCTGGTTGGCCGTTGACCTCTAGCTCCGCCCTGAAGGCGGAGTATAAGAACCAGGAGTCCTCCCCCGCAGGCCAGTCTGTTACTGAACTGCGGGGAACAAGTCACGCTTAATAAAGCCTCATCGACTTCACCTCTATTCGTCTCTCGGAGTCTTTGTGCGCTATAATTTATTAAGCGTGGTTAAAGGACTATGGAGCTCAGGATCATTCCGGAATGCCTGAAGATCAGCCCCCACGCAGTGAACTCAGCAGCAGTTTTCAAGCACTGGCAGACTTGTTTCGAGGCCTACCTCAGAACGGCCCCCGGCCGGGTCACAGAAGACCAAAAACTACAGGTCCTGCACTCGAGGGTAAGCCCGGATATTTTCTCTCTCATCGAAGACGCAGAGGATTTCCAGATGGCGTTCGCAGCACTAAAAGGCATCTATGTTCGCCCAGTAAACCAGATCTACGCTCGCTCTCAACTCGCAACGAGACGGCAAAGTCCCGGAGAATCGATAGATGAATTCTACGCCGCGCTACTAATTTTGGGAAGGGCCTGCAGCTGCCCACCGGTGAACGCGATTGAACACACGGACATGTTAATGCACGATGCTTTTGTGGCAGGTATGAACTCCTCCCAAATCCGCCAAAGACTTTTAGAAAAAGAGTCGCTAGGACTCTCAGAGGCACGGGCCCTAGCAGCCTCCCTGGACGTGGCCGCGCGAAACGCCTGCGCCTCCTGCCCCGACCGCGCAGCAGCCCATTGGGCTCCGTACGCACCCGTCGCGATAAACCCCCCCCCCCCCCCCCGACCACCCCACAGGCTTGCGCGGTTCAGACGCCAAGTCGTACCGGGGGAGCCCGCTGTTATTTCTGCGGCCAGGCGAAACACCCCCGGCAGCGCTGCCCGGCTCGCGCAGTGATTTGCAAGAGCTGCGGGAAAAAGGGCCATTTCGCGGCTGTGTGCCGGTCCCGGGAGGTCGCCGCTGTCCCAGGAGAACAAGGAGCCCTGCGAGCTTCTTACACTCCCCAACCCCCCAGCGCCCCATGTACGACCCACAGGCGCAACCATTTTGGGTCCCGGCCACCGCTGTCCCCGGAGAAGAGGGAGTTCTGCGCGTCTCTAACGCTCCCAACCCCCCCCCCCCCCGCGCCCCATGTACGACCCGCAGGCACAACCACTTTGGGTCCCGGCCACCGCTGTCCCCGGAGAAGAGGGAGTCCTGCACGTTCCTAACGCTCCCCAACCCCCCCAGCGCCCCATGTGCGACCCGCAGGCGCCGCCATTTTGGGTCCCGGCCACCACGAGGGGAGGAGGGGCGCCGCCATCTTGGGCCACCCCAGACCTGTGGGACGCATGGGGGCGGCCATTTTGTCCACCCCCGCCGCCATCTTGTGACCCCCCAGCCATGTGCGATGCATGGGGACAGCCATCTTGTTCACCCCCGCCGCCATCTTGGACGGCAACAACGGACCCCAGTGTCAACGGCTCCACGGGGTTCGAAGAAGACGCTTAAGCATTACGATCACGTCTGGCCTCAATGACGCTGGACCAAGCTCGGCCCCGGACGCTCCAGACGACGACAACAACGGTGCTGATAAAAGGGCACGAGACACCATGCCTGGTCAACTCCGGGAGCACGGAAAGCTTTATCCACCCCGACACGGTAAGACGCTGTTTTTTGACAATCCGTCCCAGCGCACAAAAGATTTCCCTAGCTGCAGGATCCCACTCCGTACAGATTAAAGGCTTCTGCATAGTTACCCTAACGGTGCAAGGGAGGGAGTTCAAAAACTACAGGCTCTACGTCCTTCCCCAACTCTGCGCCCCCACATTACTGGGATTAGACTTCCAGTGCAATCTGCAGAGCCTAACCTTCAAATTCGACGGCCCAATACCCCACTCACTATCTGCGGCCTCGCAACCCTCAAGGTTGAGCCCCCATCCTTGTTTGCAAACCTCACCCCGGATTGCAAACCCGTCACCACTAGGAGCAGACGGTACAGCGCCCAGGACCGGACCTTCATTCGGTCCGAAGTCCAGCGGCTACTGAAGGAAGGCATAATCCAGGCCAGCAATGGTCCCTGGAGAGCACAGGTGGTAGTAGTAAAGACAGGGGAGAAGCAAAGGATGGTCATAGACTATAGCCAGACCATCAACAGGTACACACAACTAGATGCGTACCCTCTCCCCCGCATATCCAACATGGTCAATCGGATTGCCCAATATAAGGTCTTCTCCACCGTGGACCTCAAGTCCGCCTACCATCAGCTCCCCATCCGCCCAAGTGACCGCAAGTACACAGCCTTCGAGGCAGACGGGCGATTATACCACTTCCTAAGGGTCCCATTTGGCGTCACAAACGGGGTCTCGGTCTTCCAACGAGAGATGGACCGAATGGTTGATCAACACGGGTTGCGGGCCACGTTCCCGTATCTCGACAACGTAACCACCTGCGGCCACGATCAGCAGGACCACGACGCCAACCTCCAAAAATTCCTCCAGACCGCTAAAGCCTTGAACCTCACGTACAACGAGGACAAGTGCGTTTTTAGCACAAACCGGCTAGCCACCTTGGGCTACGTAGTGCGCAATTGGATAATAGGCCCCGACCCCGAACGCATGCACCCCCTCATGGAATTTCCCCTCCCGCACTGCTCAAAAGCCCTAAAACGCTGCCTGGGGTTCTTTTCATACTACGCCCAGTGGGTCCCCCAGTACGCAGATAAGGCCCGCCCCCTAATACAGACCACAACCTTCCCTCTGTCGACAGAGGCTTGCCAGGCCTTCAGCCGTATCAAAGCGGATATCGCAAAGGCCACGATGCGCGCCATCGACGAGTCCCTCCCCTTCCAGGTCGAGAGCGACGCCTCCGGTGTAGCTCTAGCGGCCACCCTTAACCAAGGGGGCAGACCCGTGGCCTTTTTCTCCCGAACCCTCCACGCTTCAGAAATCCGCCACTCCTCAGTGGAAAAGGAAGCACAAGCCATAGTGGAAGCTGTGCAACATTGGAGGCATTACCTGGCCGGCAGGAGATTCACTCTCCTCACGGACCAACAGTCGGTAGCCTTCATGTTCGATAATGCACAGCGGGGCAAAATCAAAAACGACAAGATCTTAAGGTGGAGAATCGAGCTCTCCACCTTCAACTATGAGATCCTGTACCGTCCCGGAAAGCTGAACGAGCCGTCCGATGCCCTATCCCGCGGCACATGTGCCAACGCACAAATTAACCACCTCCAAACCCTCCACGAGGACCTCTGCCACCCGGGGGTCACTCGGTTCTACCACTTTATAAAGTCCCGCAACCTCCCCTACTCTTTGGAGGAGGTCCGTACAGTCACAAGGAACTGTCACATCTGCGCAGAGTGCAAACCGCACTTTTTCAGGCCGGATGGTGCGCACCTGATTAAGGCTTCCCGACCCTTTGAACGCCTTAGTCTGGATTTCAAAGGGCCCCTCCCCTCCACCGACCGCAACACATACTTCTTGAATGTGGTGGACGAGTACTCCCGTTTCCCCTTCGCCATCCCCTGCCCTGACATGACAGCGGCCACAGTCATTAAAGCCCTGAACACCATATTCACACTGTTCGGTTGCCCCGCATACGTCCACAGCGACAGGGGGTCCTCCTTCATGAGTGGCGAGCTGCGCCAGTTCCTGCTCAGCAACGGTATAGCCTCGAGCAGGACGACCAGCTACAACCCCCGGGGGAACGGGCAAGTAGAGAGGGAGAACGGCACGGTCTGGAAGACCGTCCTACTGGCCCTACGGTCCAGGGACCTCCCAGTTTCACGGTGGCAGGAGGTCCTCCCGGACGCTCTCCACTCCATCCGGTCGCTACTGTGTACTAGCACTAACCAAACGCCTCATGAGCGCCTCCTTGTCTTCCGCAGGAAGTCCTCCTCTGGAACGTCGCTGCCGACCTGGCTGGCGGCCCCAGGACCCATCTTGCTCCGAAAACATGTGCGGGCGCACAAGTCGGACCCGTTGGTCAAGAGGGTTCACCTCCTTCACGCGAACCCGCAGTACGCTTACGTGGAGTACCCCGACGGCCGACAGGACACGGTCTCCCTGCGAGATCTGGCGCCCGCCGGTAACACGCACACCCCCCCGACACCAATCACCCCGTCCCTGCCACCGGCGCACCCCGCGACCGGCCCCTTCCCGGGAGGATCGGTCCTCCTCCCAGGCCCGGCCAGAAGTGAAACCGAAGCAGAAACCGTAAGGCTCCCGGAGACGACAACACTGGAACAAGCACCACCACCACCACCGGGGCCGAGGCGATCGACACGGACGACCAGACCGCCCGACCGACTCGTGGCGTCGATGTAACACTACAATATGTGGACTTTAACGAGAACTTTTTGTCTTTTTTTCCCTGACGAATACTGTAAATAGTTCGAAACAAAAAAAAACCTTGTACATACTGTAATGACATGCAAAAGTTTTCCTCCCAGGACCAGCCTTGTAAACCCCTACCACCATGCGAAGCACCACCCCGCCGGGTTCATTTTTAACAAGGGGTGAATGTGGTAGTATGCATTAGGGGTCATGTGGGACTGAGAAGCCGTGATGTCATTGGCTGACAGATCCCGGGTCCTGGTTGGCCGTTGACCTCTAGCTCCACCCTGAAGGCGGAGTATAAGAACCAGGAGTCCTCCCCCGCAGGCCAGTCTGTTACTGAACTGCGGGGAACAAGTCACGCTTAATAAAGCCTCATCGACTTCACCTCTATTCGTCTCTCGGAGTCTTTGTGCGCTACAACACGGTTAACCACTGTGCCACCGTGCCGCCCCCAAGGCGGTTATGTTCTCTATTTGAATGTGTATCTGAATTAATGAAAATTCCACAACACAATGGCAACGGGATGAAAGGAGAGAAGAGACGGATTCAGCACAAACCAATGTTGGACAAAATGAGTTGAATTAGAATCAAAAATGCTGATGAAAATTATAGAAATGCATCTCAAAGTCAGCGAATTACACAGAGGAATACAGGTCAAAAGAAGAGAAAAGGGATGTGCAGGCAGCTAAACGGGTAATATTCAACTGCCAGATGTCCATTTTTTTTTTAAAAAACATGTGACCAGCAGAAGAAAAGCATGCCAAATTCAATTTTCAGGCAGGACTTAAGATGGGTACTGATGCACGATCAATTGCACAAAGACTAAAGTTGGGTACAACTGTGGCTTTATTACAGTCAGATGCGTGGCCTCCTGCTGCAGCTGGCGAAATGGCAGGGCACTGGAGGTCATGCATATTTATACAGTTCTCCCTGGGCGGAGCCACCGGCAGGAGCTACCGGCGAACCTGTAGTGCAGATCCTACCTTACATCTCCTATTACAGTGGTTCACCACATTCACCCCCTGTTAAAAATGAGTCCAATGGGGGTGACGTGAAACTATATACACTTAGTGCAATTATGTACAGTGGTAGGGAACGAAAAGTCCATGTTGACGGTCCGGAGTCCGTCTCGTAATCTCCTAATTATAGATGGAGAGCTCAATTCTCCACCGCAAGATTTTATCATTTTGGATCTTGCCCCGCTGTGTGTTATTGAACATGAAGGCTACCGACCATTGGCCCGTAAGGAGAGTGAATCTCTTCCCGGCCAGGTAATGTCTCCAATGCCGCACAGCTTCAACGATAGCTTGAGCCTTCTTTTCGCCGGATGAGTGTCGAATTTCAGAGGCATGAAGGGTGCGGGAAAAGAATGCCACGGTTCTGCATGCCTGTTTTAGAGTGGCGGCAAGGGCGACGTCTGAAGCGTCGCTTTCTAATTGGAAAAGCAGTGACTCGTCCACTGCGCACATCCCACTCTTGTCTGCTCTGATGCGGGCGAAAGCATGTTGGTCCTCGGCCGCGAGGGGGAATTGGGTGGACTGAATGAGTGGGCAGGCCTTGTCCGCATCGTTTGGGACCCACTGAGCGTTGTAGGAAAAGAACCCCAGGCAGCGTTTGAAGGCCTTGGGGCAGTGGGGGAGGGGATGTTCCATGAGGGGGCGCATGCGGTCAGGGTCGGGCCCGAGAAGTCCGTTTTGGACTATATAGCCGAGAATGGCTAACTGGGTCGTGCTGGACACACACTTCTCTTTGTTGTAGGTCAGGTTGAGAAGTGTGGTAGTGCGGAGGAATTTATCGAGGTTGGCATCGTGGTCCTGCTGGTCATGGCCGCAGATAAGTACGGAAAGGTACCGTACTGGTCGACCATTCTGTCCATCTCTCTTTGGAAGACCATTTGTGACAGCGAAAGGGACCCTAAGGAAGTGGTAGAGGCGACCGTCCGCCTCGAAGGCAGTGTATGGCCCGTCCGACTTCCGGATGGGGAGCTGGTGGTAGGTGGATTTCAGGTCAATTGTTGAGAAGACCCGGTACTGCGCAATCTGATTGACCATATCAGATATGCGTGGGAGGGGGTACGCGCGAGCTGCATGTACCGATTGATGGTCTGGCTGTAGTCCACGACCATCCTGTGTTTCTCCCCAGTTTTAACCACTACCACTTGGGCTCTCCAGGGGCTGTTACGGGCCTCGATAATACCCTCCTTCAGCAGCCGCTGGACGTCGGACCTGATGAAGGTCTTGTCCTGGGTGCTGTACCGTCTGCTCCTAGTGGCAACGGGCTTGCAATCCACAGTTAAATTGGCAAAAAGGGAGGGGGAATCGATCTTGAGGGTCTCGAGGCCACAAACGGTAAGGAGGGGTAAGGGCCCGCCGAATTTGAGGGTGAGGCTCTGGAGGCTGCACTGGAAGTCCAGGCCCAACAGGAGTGCAGCGCAGAGATTAGGAAGGACATAGAGGCGGAAGTTACTAAATTCTACACCCTGGACCATGAGGGTGACTGTACAAAAGCCTCGGATCGGGATGGAGTGGGATCCGGAGGCTAGGGGAGATCCTTTGATTGGCAGGGTGGACCGCGAGGGAGCAGCGCCTTACCGTATCTGGGTGAACAAAGCTTTCGGTGCTCCCGGAGTCCAGCAGGCACGAGGTCGCGTGGCCGTTGATTTTAACCGTCATCGACGCGGTAGCCAGGTTGTGCGGGCGAGATTGGTCCAGCGTCATCGAAGCGAGCTGCGGGTAGCCATCGGATGCTTCGGGTGGCGAGCGTGTGCGGTTCCGATGTCGGGATGTCCGGAGACCCTGTGGGAGACAAGATGGTGGCGTCCATGGTGCGCACATTGCGGGGCCGGGACAAGATGGCGGCGCCCATTGGTCGCACATGGACCCGGGAGGAGAAGATACGGCTCCCATTTTGTGTCTGGCGTGGGGAAGGGGACGATAGCGGGCGAGATCGCAGCGACTGCGTGGGCCTGGCACACAGCTGCGAAGTGGCCCTTTTTACTTCAGGTTTTACAAACTGCAGTGCGGGTCGGGCACTGTTGGTGGGGGTGCTTCTGCTGACCGCAGAAGTAGCAGCGGGGACCCCCGGGGTGCGCGGATCGGCGTGCGGCGCAGGCATATTGGGAAGGCAGGGCCCCAGCTGAGGAGGTCGTCGGCAGGGTCCAGGAGGGGTAGGAAGGAGTAGAAGGTTGGGCAGCGCGGCGGGTGGGGTACGATTGTACGTTACGGGATGCGACTGTCATGGAGAGCGCCAAGGTTTTCATCTCCGCCAATTCGGGCGTGGCCCCTTCAAGTAATCGTTCTTGGATGCGGTCCGACGCAATCTTCGTCACAAAGGCATCGCACATGAGGAGATTCGCGTGTTCGGCGGCCGTAACGACCTGACAGTCACAGTCCCGAACGAGTGGAATTAGGGCCCGCTGAAGTCTTCGATGGACTCACCAGGTAGTTGCGAGCAGGTAGCGAATACATGCCTGTCGAAGAGCGTGTTCGCCTTCTGCGTGTAGTGGTCCTTAAGGAGTTCCATTGCTTTTGTGTAATTCGTGTCATCTTGGATCAACGGGAACACGCTGGAGCTCAGTCTGGAGTACAGGACGTTTATCTTCTGAGACTGCGGACCCATTGGCTCGGGGTCCGCAGCCTTGACGTAGGCCTCAAAGCATGCTAGCCAATGAGTAAAGTATTTTCTGGCGTCGGGCGAGTGCGGATCCAGCTGCAGGCGATCGGGCTTAATTCTGATATCCATTCTGTGGAAATTCTGACTGTAATAAATTGATGCACGATCAATTGCACAAAGACTAAAGTTGGGTACAACTGTGGCTTTATTACAGTCAGATGCGTGGTCTCTTGCTGCAGCTGGCGAAATGGCAGGGCACTGGAGGTCATATTTAAACAGTTCTCGGTGGGCGGAGCCAGCCGGCAGGAGCTACCGGCGAACCTGTAGTGCAGGTCCTACCCTGTATCTCCTATTACACTGGTTCACCACAGGTACCGAGCACTTGCTCACGAATAGGCTGTTTAAATATCCAAATCACGGCACTGCACCAAGGACAGGGAGCCAACTGCAATCTTCATGAGAAATGGACAGAGCTTGTAAAGTGCATGTTCAACCCACTTCCACTAAATAATGAACGATAAAGGAAAGATGAAGAGGCCTTTTAAAATAAACCTTTCTTAACTGGGCAGGAGGAGCAGTGGTTCTGCTACAAACTCCACAAAGAATACTAATTTTATTTTAAAATAATAATATTTTATTTTAAAATAATTATATTTTATAATAATAATCTTTATTGTCACTAGTAAGAACATAAGAACATAAGAACTAGGAGCAGAAGTAGGCCACCTGGCCCCTCGAGCCTGCTCCGCCATTCAATGAGATCATGGCTGATCTTTTGTGGACTCAGCTCCACTTTCCGGCCCGAACACCATAACATAGAACATAGAACATAGAAAATACAGCACAGAACAGGCCCTTCGGCCCACGATGTTGTGCCGAACCTTTGTCCTAGATTAATCATAGATTATCATTGAATCTACAGTGCAGAAGGAGGCCATTCGGCCCCCTGAGTCTGCACCAGCTCTTGGAAAGAGCACCCTACCCAAACTCAACACCTCCACCCAACACCAAGGGCAATTTGGACATTAAGGGCAATTTATCATTGGCCAATTCACCTAACCCGCACATCTTTGGACTGTGGGAGGAAACCGGAGCACCCGGAGGAAACCCACGCAGACACGGGGAGGACGTGCAGACTCCACACAGACAATGACCCAAGCCGAAATCAAACCTGGGACCATGGATCTGTGAAGCAATTGTGCTATCCACAATGCTACCGTGCTGCCCTTAAGAACAAATAAATCTACACTATATAATTTTCCCGTAATCCATGTACCTATCCAACAGCTGCTTGAAGGTCACTAATGTTTCTGACTCAACTACTTCCACAGGCAGTGCATTCCATGCCCCCACTACTCTCTGGGTAAAGAAATAACCCTTAATCCCTTTATTCTTCAAAAAACTATCTATCTTTATCTTAAAAACATTTAATGAAGGAGCCTGTACTGCTTCACTGGGCAAGGAATTCCATAGATTCACAACCCTTTGGGTGAAGAGGTTCCTCCTAAACTCAGTCCTAAACCTACTTCCCCTTATTTTGAGGCTATGCCCCCTAGTTCTGCTTTCACCCGCCAGTGGAAACAACCTGCCCGCATCTATCCTATCGATTCCCTTCATAATTTTATATGTTTCTATAAGATCCCCCCTCATCCTTCTAAATTCCAACGAGTACAGTCCCAGTCTACTCAACCTCTCCTCGTAATCCAACCCCTTCAGCTCTGGGATTAACCTAGTGAACTAATTAATGTAGTAGGCTTACATTAACACTGCAATGATGTTACTGTGAAAATCCCCCAGTTGCCAACATTCTGGCGCTGGTTTGGGTACACAGAGGAAGAATTCAGAATGTCCCCTCCCCCCTCCAGACTCAACTGGCGGCACACCAGGGGGGGAAGACCCAGGGACACACCGACAGCAGCCCCCAGTGAGGGTAGTGCAATCAAACGTTGGCTCTGGCAGCAGAGATGGCCGCCAGGAGCGGGGTCACCGACGGCGGGGTGGGTGACATGCGTGGCTGGGACGCTTAGTGCCAACTGGGGCGACCATGTAGCTCATAGCACCAGGTTGTGCATGGGTGGCTGCGCCATGGTAACATCTTCTCCCCTGTAGATCATAATGTTTGGGAACCAACCAGCGATGTTGGCCACCGTGGCGGGAGTTGCTGCCCTGCATGCAGCCCTGTGGTAGCGTCAGCGCAGGCAGCTCAGAGATGAGGTGGAGGCCGCAGCAGAGGAGCGGGCCGGAGAGGGGCAGGTGGAAGCCGCCCAGGCTGGAGAGCCGTCTGCCCAACATGCCGAGAAAGAGGAGGAGGAGGTAGTGGTGGTGCCAAAGAGGTACGTGTACAGACGCCGCACGTCCTTCGAGCAACTCCCGGACCGGGCATATAGGAGGAGACTGCGGATGAGCAGGGGAGGACACCCGCTACCGGTGGCCATCAAGGTAGCGTTGAAC
The DNA here is from genome assembly GCF_047496885.1 of Scyliorhinus torazame. Classification (NCBI taxonomy): domain Eukaryota; kingdom Metazoa; phylum Chordata; class Chondrichthyes; order Carcharhiniformes; family Scyliorhinidae; genus Scyliorhinus; species Scyliorhinus torazame. The sequence continues at coordinate 110,762,512 of NC_092715.1, read as the reverse complement.
TTCTACACCACAGGGTCGTTCCATCGCCGAGTGGGGACCTGTCCGGGATCTCCAAGGCATCGGTGCACAGGTGCATCCATACCGCCACTGACGCCCTGTATGCCCTGGCGGATTGGTACATACAGTTCCCTGTGGATCACGTGCACCAGGATGCCCGGCAGCGGGGTTTGATGCCGTCACCGGGGTGCCCTGAGTACAGGGGGTCATCGATGGGGTGCATGTCGCCCTGCGGCCACCAGCGGATGAAAGGCCGGTGTTCACAAACCGAAAGAGGTACCAATTCATGAACGTTCAGGTGGTCTGTGTCCACCAGATGACGTTCCTGTACGTCAGCACCCGGTACCCGGGAAGTGTGTGTGACTCTTTTGTTTTGGCACAATCATTCATCCCCGGCATGTTCGAGGGAGCCCCCCCCCCACCCACCCCCCTACACCCCCCCCCCCCACGCCCCCACCGCCCCCCCCCCACCCCCCCCCCCCCCACCCCCTCAGCTGCGGGGCCGGTTGCTGGCCGACGGGGTTACCCGTTGCGGTCGTGGTTGATGGCCCCTATAAGGAGGCCACAGAACCGCTACAATGAGGCACATTGTGTGAACAGGGGTGTGGTGGAGAGATGCTTTGGGGTGCTGAAGATGTGCTTCAGGTGCCTGGACAGCTCTGGAGGGGTCCTCCAGTACGAGGCCTGTGGGCTGCTGCGTCCTGCACAACATAGCCCAGCAGAGGGGTGATATGCTGGAGGAGGTTGAGGGACAAGGGCTTGCCTTGCCAGATGAGGAAGATGAGGGGGAGTGGGACATGGGGCCTGGCCATACACAGGAGGCTGCACTACGCCATCAGCAAGGCCAGCGAGCATGGGACACTTTGGTCGACGTACTTTTCACCAACTGCAGGGGATGGGGTTGTTGGGCAAGGGCACAGACATCACAATCCCACAGACCTTCACCACCAAACACCCTCACCCCCCCCCCCCCCCCCACCACCACCACCACCACCACCACTACTGAGCACACTCACCTCCCCACCAGCGAGCACACTCACTTCCCATACCATCAAACACACTCACCTCCGCACCAGGAGTCACCGGCACAGGCCCCATCACTTCCTCATCTCTTGGGGTGCCCGATGGCCCCCGGGCTTCTCCATGGGATGGAGGTGCGAGCGGAGCAATCCCCCGAGGTCCCCCCTCACCTGGCGCTGCCAGTCCTGGATGTCCGCTTTGGTATCAACCAGGGTCTGAATGTTGGAGACCATGGAGCACAGGGAGTGGCCCATCCCTGTCTGGGACTGGGCCATCTCCCTTTGGGTCTGTGCCATCTCCCTCTGGGTCTATGCGACGCTGGCCAACACCTGGGCAATGGCGCCGATGCTCTCAACCATGGCCTGCTGAGAATGGGCCACACTGAGGAGCGCTGCTGCAATCTGCAGCCGGCTCTGGCACATAGTTGCCTGTGAGTGGGCAGCCCTGTCCTGGGCCACGGCCCTGTCTGCACAGATAGCCCCGGGCCTTGCATAACCTGACCCATGTCCGACTCCGCCGCCCCCAATGCCTCCACCGCGGACACCACCTGTGCGGTTTCAGCCTGGGTGGCACCACTCCCTGCTCCCGCGGATGGACTCCTCCACCTGCACCTGCAGATGCTGGAAGCTGGCCGTCATCTCCTCCTCTAGTCCCTGGGCCTCTGACTGCACCTGAAGTATGGGTGGGAGTGGATATTCCAGAAACCTGGGACCCGTCTGGGCATCAGCTGGTTGCTGGGGCCGGGCTGCCCTCTGACTGTGAGGCCCCTTGACTGCTCCTACCTCCACCTGCTGTACCGGAGCGGCTGTGTGGTATGCACCAGTAGGTGTCCCAAAACCTTCCTCACTAAAAAGCCCTGTGTTTTGGAGAATCCAGCTCTGTGTTTTTCAGTTCACACACTGATGGTTAGGTATTCTAATGCCATTCCAAAATCCAGAAAATTCCGCAACCCAGAAATGACTTGGTCCCAAGCATTCTGCACTGAAGAGGGTACAATGTAATCATCGGCCTTAGCATCTGGTTTAAAAACTATCCACAATGAGATCACACAAAGATCAGCCATTCAGGCCTCAAAATTAAACAGGTGATCAAAGATTTTTTAAAAACCCACAAATGAGACATCATTGTCTGGGTTTCAAAGATCGAAGTGCTTGGGGCATATTGCATTTCAGAAGGCGACATACACTGGGGAAAGGCGGGAATTTGAAATATTAATTATAGAACAATAGGAGTGGAGGATTTGTTTTTGTATTTTTTCCGACAGTGGAACAATGGGAAATACAGAACTTCAGAGTTGAATCATAAATCCCAAGAATTGGTGAGGCAAAAGCTTTAAAAATCTCAAACTCGATCCCGGGTTTTAATAGAGTGGGTCAAATGACAGGCAGCCATTTCACTCCGAGAGGTGGGTTGGCCATTGAAATATTTTAATGCAGTCGGCAATTTCTGGTATCACATGCTTGTCAGGTTTAACATTGGCCAAGGCTTTGAGAAACCTGGCAGTTGAAAGGAGGTGAGGACTGTTTTGTTACCTGTATGGCAGGTAACCTGTGCTACTCAATTCAGTTACAGCAAAGGCTTTCGGAAGAAGGCTCGAAGTCGTCCAGAAGTTTTACATAAAGTTTATTGAGTAACACAACTTAAATAACTGCGTGAGCTCTTACTTTAAGAACTGTACTAGTAGAAAGGTTACAACTTTTCTATACACTACCCTGACCACACCAGCAGCCCTGAGCTAAATCTCTGCCTTTGTTCTCCTCACAGTCTAATCAGCCAAAGAGACCTTGAGAGCTGCTTACTTCACCGTTTATACCCGCCAGTGCTGCCCCCCTAGTGGTCTTTCCATTTCCCATCAGCCCCTTCTGTACATACCCATGTAAAGATCACTACAAGGACAACTTCAGGGAGAAGCTAAGTGCCCCCCCCCCCTCAGATCGCCCCCATTCAGACTCCCTGGGGTTGGGCGCACACCTCTTTAGGGTTCCAACCCTCCATTCACCAGTTGGGCATCAAAACCCACCCTCGCCCACAATACTCGCAGAGCAGCAGCAGGTGACTTATCTGCAGCTGTGACCTTCACAAAAGTACTCACCACCTGGCTGAAAGGCAAACCGTCTCGCTGGAGAGCCTTCAAAAATACAACTGCCTGCACTGTGGTGTCAAAATTCACACAGTACGTGGGGCAACCTGAGCTTCTGGAATTCCTGACAGAAGATTTGTAGCCCCCATCTTCGCCCACCCCATCTTCCACTGTCCAGGTAAGTCACACTTGTCAATACTTAACCCTTTATTTCCTTGTTATCTGAATTAACATGTCTCAGAAACTTTCTTGCATAACAGTGACATTTTTTTTCGTCTGAGTTAGAACTCAGTATTTTGTTGATAAGAAGCATGTGAAGATTCACCATGTCCTGGACCAGCTCCCAAATGGCAGAGTGGTCAGGAATGCATTTTTCAGATCTTTTGCCTCTAGGTTGGTCTTGGGCTTTTTGGAGTGATCCTTCATCTCTCCCAGAAGACCACCTCACACAAAGTGGGTTGTCTCAAGTCTCTCATGTGATGCTGAGTCAGCATAACTGCATGGTGCAAGTTGGATGAACCAGCAAGTGCTTTAGTTTGTTTGCTTGTTCATTATCTCACTGCCTGTAATTGTATAGTGACATTTCTGGTATAGATTCCTTCATTCATCACAATGCATCTTATGAACTTGCAGAGACATTTATAACACTGAATACATGAACAAGAAGTATTTAATTAGAGTCATTTTCTCTTTGACAATGTTTACAATAAAATGCCTCTATATGTCATTGTAATATTTCTTTGTTGCCGCATAGAGAAAAGATATGGAGGCGCTCATATTCTGGAGTCTTCCAAAAGACGAGGAGAGGTTTATTAAGAGGGGTTGCTCATACAATCTAAATTGAGACCTTTGCAAAACCCGTTCAAACACTTTACTGATGTCATTACACGTCACGTGATGTTTTACCAGGTAAGGTGCACTTTCAGAGGGTCGGTGCAGACTCGATGTGCCAAATAGCTTCCTTCTGCACTACATACAATGTGACCATTGTGACCATCAATCTTCTTCCATTGGTTTACTTTCTCAGGATGTTTTTATTTATCTTTGGGTATGGGCAGTAACTATTACTCATCCCTGGTGAATCTGATGATATTAAAAGTCAACCACACTTCATGAGCCTCTCTGGGTCAACTGACACACCACATTTCTAGACCTGATGCATAGTGGCCTCGACTTAAACAAACAATTCATAGGATCCAGTGTAAAAGACTTTAATTGTTCAAAGCCCTGCACAAGCTTGAATGGTATAGCACATTCCCCGCTGTTTTTCCCCACTGTTACCAGATTCCTGAATGACCCTCTTACAGATTGAACTGATCCTTCCACGCGTCTTCTCTACTGTTGTTAGTACTACGCTCCGTATGCTTCACCCAATGTCTATGTCTATGTATTTACATGGTGCATTCATCATATGTTCTATGATTTTTCATGCATGGAACGATCTGCCTGGATAGCACGCAGAACAATACCTTTCACTGTACCTTGGTACATAGGACAATAAATCTAAATCTAAATGTAAATTTGCATTAGAATCTGCATTTACAGGAGGAAATCTGGCACATATGAATGAAAAGAAAAGGAGTAGCTTTGACCACTACATTTACAACTGAACAACATTCATAGAATCCCCACAGTGCAGAAGGAGGCCATTTGGCCCATCAAGTCTGCACCAATCTTCAAAAGAGCACTCTACTTGGGCCACTTCCCCATCCTATCACCATAACCCACACATTGATCATGCCCAATGCCTGTACATCTTTGTGATGTGGGAGAAAAATGGAGCACCCAGAGGGAACCCACGCAGATACGGGGAGAACATGCAAACTCCACACAGTCACCCAAAACTGGATTCAAACCCGGGTCCCTGGCGTTGTGAGGCAGCAGTGCTAACAACCGTGCTGTCCTGGTTGAAAGATCAGATCAATCTCTCATTAAATATGCTGCCAACTCTCAACCAGCTGACACACACTCTGTAAAAGTGGCAGACTTCAGAAGGAGCAAGCACTGGCCCCGAGATCCACCTCTGCAGAGAATAAATAAAATGTGGCAATTAAGGCAAATGCTGGAGAAGAACAGCAACAAAGGGAGAAACACTGTAAAAGACATCTAAATATTGTGACAAAGAGGAAAGGTGAAATAATCAAGATTTGAAAAGCATCCCAAGAAATACAGGAAAATGCAATGGATAGAAGTAGCAAGCAAACGGAATACTGAGATTTCCGGAAGAAAATCAAATTTTAAACAAGCAGAAGAAAGAGAGGGAGGATAAAAAATAGAAGTAAAGGACAGAAATAGATATTTTTGCAGATTTACCAGTAGTTCTTTTAAAAATTTAGAGTACCCAATTCATTTTTTCCAATTAAGGGGCAATTTAGTGTGGCCAATCCACCTATTCTGCACATCTTTGGGTTGTGGGGGCGAAACCCTCGCAAACACGGGGAGAATGTGCAAACTCCACACAGACAGTGACCCAGAGGGAGAGTGGGATTGAACCTGGGTCCTCGGCGCCGTGAGGCTGCAGGCTAACCCACTGCACCACTGCTACCAAGAAGAAACCTAATATATGAAGTACAGGGGATATCCACAAAAGGGAATTAGAGGGCCAAAGTGAGAGTATGAGGATGGATTAACGGCTAACATGAAAGGGAGTCCAAAAATCTTTTTGTAAACACAAATACTGAAAGGTACTGTAGAGGATTCAAAATGTTGTAGAGATGGAGGATATGGCTGAAGTTCTAAATGAGTACTTTGCATTTGTCTTTGGGAGAATCGAGGATGCTGCAAATGTAACAGTAAAGGAGGAGTCAGTAGCAACATTGGATAAGATAAAATCGATAAAGGTACTTAAAAGTTCGCCAGTCTTCAATGTCAAAAAGTCACCTGTTCGATGAACATGCAACCTCAGTTACTGAGGGGAATAAGGGCAGAGAATAGCTTCTGACACCAGAATCAAAGCAGGTGCCGATTTGACGCCAAATCGCGATTCATCGTCACCTCAAATGCGTTTCACACCGCACATACAGTGGGGACCATTTTCATATCATCAGCGGGCCCGACCCGATACTCTCCAGGGCCTCTGCGATTCTCCGCCTCCGATGGGCCGAGTTCCCGACGGCGTGGTTCACTTGTGCGTGTAAAAATCGTGAAAATGGCGTGCTGGCCGCTGGGGGTGAGAGAGGAGGCACGGAAGGTGTCCAACATAGTTTGCTGATAGTTGTCCCACAGGCCGGGTGGCTTCTGCCAGGGCTGGGGGAAGTAGTGGGGGTTGGTCAGGGTGTGGGCTGTCAGAAATGGAGAATTCCGCCCAGTAACTTTCAAGGGAATAGGACAAGGTTGAATGGCTTCTACTTTAATGGCAGGAGTATTACATGTAAAACGGATGAGTTAAGGGCGATGATTGACCCGTGGAATTGTAATATAGTAGCCATCACGGAGACGTGCCTGAGGGAGGGTCAGGATTGGCAGCTCACCATCCCGGGAAATAGCATCTCCAGGCAAGACAGGCGAGGGGGTAAAAGACGAGAAGGCATTGCATTATTAGATAAGGAGTCAGTTATTGTAAAAAGAGATGACATCTTGAAGGGGACATTAAATTAAGCTTTGTGGGTAGAACTTAGGAACAAAAAAGGGACAGCCACATTGCTAGGTGTTTATTATGAACCCCAGATAGTCAACAGGAAATTGAGGAGCAAATATCTGCACAATTTTCCCAGTGAGTTCTCCCAGTGAGCCAGAGAAGACACAGCCAGAGTGAGACAGAACCAAGAGTGAGTTTGGGATTTTGAATCTAGGTGGGATTTGAATCAAATCAGTAAGGCAGCTCCTTTTAAATTTCAGGAGTTTAAATTAATTTAAATTAAGCTAGAATTGTGCAGTGTAGGTTAACAAGGGCTGCCCCACCCACTCACATAACTGGTTGGCAGATAAGTGTCAGTCACTTAAATTTCCCTTGATCTAAAAGCAGGTGGGGAGGGGAGTCAATTCAGGACAGTTTAAAAAGAGCAACTTGTAAACTCACTCCCAGTGAGTTCCCCCAGTGAGCCAGAGAAGACACAGCCAGAGTGAGACAGAACCAAGAGTGTGTTTGGGAATTTGAATCTAGGTGGGAATTCAAAGCTGGGGGGGGGGGGCGGTGGTGGTGGGGGGAGGCGGGGAGAGGAGGTGCTTTTTATGCCTGGTAAGTGACTGGTAAGTAGTGTTTCTGTTTTTCTGTTTCTTTTCATTGGCATATTTATTTATTTTTTTTCTTCGTTGTTTATATATTAATTTAATTTTTGGGGGGAAATTGTAATTGTTGAAGTTAACCGAAGGTTTGAGACATGGCAGGAGATCTCAGACCTGTGTCATGCTCCTCGTGTGAGATGTGGGAGCTCAGGGACACGTCCACTGTCCCTGGCTCCTTCACGTGCAAGAAGTATGTCCAGTTGCAGCTCCTGTTAGACCGCTTGACAGCTCTGGAGCTGCGGATGGACTCACTTTGGAGCATCCGCGATGCTGAGGACGTCGTGGATAGCACGTTTAGCGAGTTGGTCACACCGCAGGTGAAAGGTACTGAGGGAGATAGAAAATGGGTCACCAAAAGACAGAGCAAGAGTAGGAAGGCAGTGCAGGTGTCCTCTGCGGTCATCTCCCTGCAAAACAGATATACTGCTTTGGATACTGTTGAGGGAGATGGCTCACCAGGGGGAGGCAGCAGCAGCCAGGTTCATGGCACAGTGACTGGCTCTGCTGCGCAGCTGGGCAGGAAGAAGAATGGCAGGGCTATAGTGATAGGGGACTCAATTGTAAGGGGAATAGACAGGCGGTTCTGCGGACGCAGTCGAGACTCCAGGATGGTATATTGCCTCCCTGGTGCAAGGGTCAAGGATATCTCGGAGCGGCTGCAGGACACTCTGGGGCGGGGGGTGAACAGCCAGCTGTCGTGGTGCACATAGGCACCAACGATATAGGTAAAACAAACGGGACGAGCTCCTACAAGCTGATTTTAGGTAGTTAGGAGTTAAACTAAAAAGTAGGACCTCAAAGGTAGTAATCTCAGGATTGCTACCAGTGCCACGAGCTCGTCAGAGTAGGAATGTCAGGATAGATAGGATGAATGCGTGGCTCGAGAGCTGGTGCAAGAGGGAGGGATTCAAATTCCTGGGACATTGGAACCGGTTCTGGGGGTGGTGGGACCAGTGCAAACCAGACGTTCTGCACCTGGGCAGGACTGGAACCGATGTCCTGGGGGGGGGGGGGGGTGTTTGCTAGAGCTGTTGGGGAGAGTTTAAACTAATGTGGCAGGGGGAATGGAAACCGATGCAGGAAGTTGGAAGGTAGTAAAACAGGGACAGAAACAAAAGGCAGTAAGGGGGAAAGTGTAAGGCAGAGAAGCCATAGTCAAAAATCAAAAAGGGCGACAGTAGAAGGTACAGTGACTGAGGGGAGCTCAGTGAATAGGACCAGGAATACTAAAAGGAATAAAACGGGAAGTGAAAGAGTTAATGGTAAGCAACGCGGCAGGTTGTTACATGAAGATATGGGTTCAACGACAAGGAAAATTAGGAGAAAGGTTAAGAGGAAATATAACTTAGGAGAGGTTACTGATCGAGGTGTTAAGATTCAGAACAGAGGTAAAAAGGCCAACATAAGTGTACTTTACCTGAATGCTCGTAGTATTTGGAATAAGGTAAATGAGTTGATGGCGCAAATCATCGTGAATGACTATGATTTAGTGGCCATTACTGAAACATGGTTAAAGGATGGTCAAGACTGGGAGTTAAATATCCGAGGGTATCAAACTATTCGGAAGGACAGAGTGGATGGTAAGGGAGGTGGTGTAGCTCTGTTATTTAAGGATGACACCCGGGCAACAGTAAGGGATGACATTGGTGCTATGGAGGATAAGATTGAATCCATTTGGGTGGAAATCAGGAATAGTAAGGCAAAAAAGTCACTGATAGGAGTAGTCTATAGGTCACCAAATGGTAACATTATGGTGGGGCAGGCAATAAACAAAGAAATAACTGATGCGTGTAGAAATGGTATAGCAGTTATCATGGGGGATTTTAATCTACATGTCGATTGGTTTAACAAGGTTGGTCCAGGCAGCCTTGAGGAGGAGTTTACAGAATGTACCCGCGATAGTTTCCTAGAACAGTATGTAATGGAACCTACGAGGGCACAAGCGGTCCTAGATCTGGTCCTGTGTAATGAGACAGGATTGATTAATGATCTCATTGTTAGGGATCCTCTCGGAAGGAGCGATCACAATATGGTGGAATTTAAAATACAGATGGAGGGTGAGAAGGTAAAATCAAGCACTAGTTTTTTGTGCTTCAACAAAGGAGAGTACAATGGTATGGGAGAAGAACTAGCTAAGGTAGACTGGGAGCAAAGACTTTATGGTGAAACAGTTGAGGAACAGTGGAGAACCTTCCAAGTGATTAAAGGACGGTAAAAAGAGGGAAAATCGACCGTGGATATCTAAGGAAATAAGGGACAGTATCAGATTGAAGGAAAAAACATACAAAGTAGCAAAGATCAGTGGGAGACTAGAGGACTGGGAAATCTTTAGGGGGCAACAGAAAGCTACTAAAAAGCTATAAAGAAGAGTAAGATAGATTATGAGAGTAAACTTGCTCAGAATATAAAAACAGATAGTAAAAGTTTCTACAAATATATAAAACAAAAAAGAGTGGCTAAGGTAAATATTGGTCCTTTAGAGGATGAGAAGGGAGATTTAATAATGGGAGATGAGGAAATGGCTGAGGAACTGAACTGGTTTTTTGGGTCGGTCTTCACAGTGGAAGACACAAATAACATGCCAGTGACGGATGGAAATGAGGCTATGACAGGTGAGGACCTTGAGAGGATTGCCATCACCAAGGAGGTAGTGATGGGAAAGCTAATGGGGCTAAAGGTAGACAAGTCTCCTGGACCTGATGGAATGCATCCCAGAGTGCTAAAAGAGATGGCTAGGGAAATTGCAAATGCACTAGTGATAATTTACCAAAATTCACTAGACTCTGGGGTGGTCCCGGCGGATTGGAAATTAGCAAACGTGACACCACTGTTTAAAAAAGGAGGTAGGCAGAAACGGGTAATTATCGGCCAGTGAGCTTAACTTCTGTAGTAGGGAAGATGCTGGAATCTATCATCAAGGAAGAAATAGCGAGGCATCTGGATGGAAATTGTCCCATTGGGCAGACGCAGCATGGGTTCATAAAGGGCAGGTCGTGCCTAACTAATTTACTGGAATTTTTTGAGGACATTAACAGTGCGGTAGATAACAGGGAGCCAATGGATGTGGTATTTCTGGATTTCCAGAAAGCCTTTGACAAGGTGCCACACAAAAGGTTGCTGCATAAGATAAAGATGCATGGCATTAAGGGGAAAGTAGTAGCATGGATAGAGGATTGGTTAATTAATAGAAAGCAAAGAGTGGGGATTAATGGGTGTTTCTCTGGTTGGCAATCAGTAGCTAGTGGTGTCCCTCAGAAATCAGTGTTGGGCCCACAACTGTTCACAATTTACATAGATGATTTGGAGTTGGGGACCAAGGGCAATGTGTCCAAGTTTGCAGACGACACTAAGATAAGTGGTAAAGCAAAAAGTGCAGAGGATACTGGAAGTCTGCAGAGGGATTTGGATAGGCTAAGTGAATGGGCTAGGGTCTGGCAGATGGAATACAATGTTGACAAATGTGAGGTTATCCATTTTGGTAGGAATAACAGCAAAAGGGATTATTATTTAAATGATAAAATATTAAAACATGCTGCTGTGCAGAGAGACCTGGGTGTGCTAGTGCATGAGTCGCAAAAAGTTGGTTTTCAGGTGCAACAGGTGATTAAGAAGGCAAATGGAATTTTGTCCTTCATTGCTAGAGGGATGGAGTTTAAGACTAGGGAGGTTCTGCTGCAATTGTATAATGTGTTAGTGAGGCCACACCTGGAGTATTGTGTTCAGTTTTGGTCTCCTTACTTGAGAAAGGACGTACTGGCACTGGAGGGTGTGCAGAGGAGAATCACTAGGTTGATCCCAGAGCTGAAGGGGTTGGATTACGGGGAGAGGTTGAGTAGACTGGGACTGTACTCGTTGGAATTTAGAAGGATGAGGGGGGATCTTATAGAAACATAAAGTTATGAAGGGAATAGATAGGATAGATGCGGGCAGGTTGTTTCCACTGGCGGGTGGAAGCAGAACTAGGGGGCATAGCCTCAAAATAAGGGGAAGTAGATTTAGGACTGAGTTTAGGAGGAACTTCTTCACCCAAGGGGTTGTGAATCTATGGAATTCATAGCCCGGTGAAGCAGGAGAGGCTCCTTCATTAAATGTTTTTAAGATAAAGATAGATAGTTTTTTGAAGAATAAAGGGATTAAGGGTTATGGTGTTCGGGCCGGAAAGTGGAGCTGAGTCCACAAAAGATCAGCCATGATCTCATTGAATGGTGGAGCAGGCTCGAGGGGCCAGATGGCCTACTCCTGCTCCTAGTTCTTATGTTCTTATTATGTTCAATTCGCAGAGGTGTGTAAAATAATAATAGGGTAATTTTATTAGGTGATTTCAACTTTCCCAACATTAATTGGGATAGTCACTGTGTTAAGGACTCAGATACAGTGGAATTCTTAAAATATATACAGGAGAACCTATTAGCTCAATGTGGAAAAGGTCCAAAAAGGGATGAGATTGCAGGAGCTCCGACCCAAATTTTTAATTCCTCTCTAGCCACTTGGGAGGTGCCAGAGGACTGGAGAACAGCTAATGTGGTCCCACTATTTAAGAGGGTTGTAAAGATAAGCCAGGATACTACATACCAGTGAGTCTCACGTCAATGGTAGAGAAACTATTGGAGAAAACTCTGAAGGAGAGAATCTATCTCCACTTGGAGAGGCAAGGTTTGATCTGGAATAGTCAGCATGACTTGGTCAGAGGGAGGTCATGCCTAACAAATTAGATTGAATGTTTTTAGCATATGAAGAGGCGTGTAGCTGAGTGTAGTACAGTTGAAACGAAAGAGAAAATGCTGGAAAATCTCAGCAGGTCTGGCAGCATCTGTAGGGAGAGAAAAGGGCTAACATTTTGAGTCTTTTAGCGGATGAGAAGGGAGATTTAATAATGGGAGATGGGGAAATGGCTGAGGAACTGAACAGGTTTTTTGGGTTGGTCTGTACAGTGGAAGACACAAATAACATGCCAGTGACTGATGGAAATGGGGCTATAACAGGTGAGGAACTTGAAACAATTGTTATCACTAAGGGGGTAGTGATGGGCAAGCTAAAGGGGCTAAAGGTAGACAAGTCTCCTGGCCCTGATGGAATGCATCCCAGGATACTAAAAGAGATGGCGAGGGAAATTGCAAATGCACTCGTGATAATTTACCAAAATTCACTGGACTCTGTGGTGGTCCCAGCGGATTCGAAATTAACACACGTGACACCACTGTTTAAAAAAGGAGGTGGCAAAAAGCGGGTAATTATAGGCCAGTTAGCTTAACTTTGGTAGTAGGGAAGATGCTGGAATCTATCATCAAGGAAGTAATAGTGAGGCATCTGGATGGAAATTGTCCCATTGGACTGACGCAGCATGGGTTCATAAAGGGCAGGTCCTGCCTAACGAATTTAGTGGAAGTTTTTGAGGACATTACCAGTGCGGTAGATAAGGGGGAGCCAATAGATGTGGTAGATCTGGATTTCCAAAAAGCTTTTGACAAGGTGCCACACAAAAGATTGCTGCATAAGATAATGATGCATGGCGTTAAGAGTAAAGTAGTAGATGGATAGATGATTGGTTAATTAATAGAAAGCAACGAGTGGGGATTAATGGGTGTTCCTCTGGTTGGCAGTCAGTAGCGAATGGTGTCCCTCAGGGATCAGTGTTGCGCCCACAATTGTTCACAATTTACATAGATGATTTCAAGTTGGGGACCAAGGGCAATGTGTCCAAGTTTGCAGATGACATGAAGATGAGTGGTAAAGCAAAAAGTGCAGAGGGATTTGGATAGTTTAAGTGAATGGGCTAGGGTCTGGCAGATGGAATACAATGTTGACAAATGTGAGGTTATCCATTTTGGTAGGAATAACAGCAAAAGGGATTATTATTTAAATGATAAAATATTAAAACATGCTGCTTTGCAGAGGAACCTGGGTGTCCTAGTGCATGAGTCGCAAAAAGTTGGTTTACAGATGCAACAGGTGATTGAGAAGGCGAATGGAGTTTTGTCCTTCATTGCTAGAGGGATGGAGTTTAAGACTAGGGAGGTTATACTGCAACTGTATAAGGTGTTAGTGAGACCACACCTGGAGTATTGTGTTCAGTTTTGGTCTCCTTATCTGAGAAAGGACGTACTGGCGCTGGAGGATGTGCAGAGGAGATTCACTAGGTTGATCCCAGAGTTGAGGAGGTTGGATTACGAGGAGAGGTTGAGTAGACTGGAACTGTACTCGTTGGAATTTGGAATTTAGAAGGATGCAGGGGGATCTTATGGAAACATATAAAATTATGAAGGGAATAGATAGGATAGATGCGGGGGTGTTGTTTCCACTGGTGGGTGAAAGCAGGATGAGGAGGCATAACCTCAAAATAAGGGGAAGTAGATTTAGGATTGAGTTTAGGAGGAACCTCTTCACCCATAGGGTTGTAAATGGAATTCTCTGCCCAGTGAAGCAATTGAGGCTCCTTTATTAAATGTTTTCAAGATAAAGGTAGATAATTTTTTGAAGAATAAAGGGTTATGGTGTTCGGGCGGGAAAGTGGAGCTGAGTCCACAAAAGATCAGCCATGATCTCATTGAATGGCGGAGCAGGCTCGAAGGGCCAGGTGGCCTACTCCTGCTCCTAGTTCTTATGTTCTAATGAGTCCAGATGACCCTTTGTCAAAGTTAAAAGACAGAGCAAGTGGGAAATATTTATACTGTGGAGTGAGAATGAAAGATGAGTCATAGCCACAGAAACCCAGTGAAACCGGGTGCTAATAGCCACAGAAACCATGGGGAAAGAGTGCTAATGGCAGTCCCCAGAGAGAACAAAAGGTGTGAAAGGCCAAACAGCAGAGAAACTAGCATCAGAGGATGAACTGTGACAAATGTAGATGTTGGGGAAGGGGAAGGGGGAAGCAAAGGGGAGAAAGGGTAAAGAAAGGTGGATAAGATGGGTGGGGGGGGGGGGGGTAAATATACATAAAGAAAGACAAGAAAGAAAGAAATGGTAATAGACAGTTAAAATGAAATGTGATGAAAGCAACTGGGTCGAGGTGGGGTGGAGCTAATCATCTGAAGTTGTTGAATTCGATGTTTAGACCGGAAGGCTGTAGCATGCCTAATCGGAAGATGAGATGTTTTTCTTCGAGTTTGCGTTGAGCTTCACTGGAGCATTGCAGCAGGCCAAGGACAGACATGTGGGCATGGGAGCAGCGTCTTGTGTTAAAATGGCAAGCAACGGGAAGGTCCGGATCCGGAATGGACACAGACCGAAGGTGCTCAGCAAAGCAATCACCCAGTCTGCGTTTGGTCTCTCCGATATAAAGGAGACCACATTGCGAGCAGCGAATGCAATAGACCAAATTGAAAGAGGTGCAAGTGAAATGCTGCTTAACCTGGAATGAGTGTTTTGGGCCTGGGATGTTAAGCATGGAAGAGGTAAAGGGGCAGGTGTTACACCTTCTGCCGTTGCATGGGAAGGTAACCTGGGTGATGGGAGAGGTGGAGTCGTGGACTAGATTATCTCGGAGGGAACGGTCTCTGCGGAATGCTGACAGAGGGAGTGAAGGGAAGATGTGTTTGCGAGTGGCATCATGCTGGAGTTGGCAAAAATGACGGAGGATTATGCTTTGCATACGGAGGCTGGTGTGGTGAAATGTGAGAATGAGGGGGACCCTATCCTTGTTCTGGGGGTGGAGGGGAGGGGGCGAGGGTAGTGGTGCGGGAGATGGACCGGACACTGTTGAGGGCCCTGTCAACAACTGTAGGTGGGAAATCACGGTTGAGGAAGAAGGAACACAATTTCAAAGCACCATTTTGGAAAGTGGCATCATCGGGACAAATGCGACGGATACGAAGGAGCAGATAGCTGTGGGAGTCAGTGGGCTTGTAGTGGATATTAGTAGATAGCCGGAAATAGAGACAGAAAGATCAAGGAAGGGAAGGGAAGTGTCTGAGAGGACCTGGTGAAAGTGATGGAGGGGTGGAAACTGGAAGCGAAGTTGATGAATTTTTCCAGGTCCGGACGAGAGCATGAAGCGGTACCAAAATAGTCATCAATGTATCGGTAAAGGAGTTGTGGGAGGGGACCCGGGTAGTGCAGTTGATGTAGTTTACATGGATTTTGGCCTTTGGCAAGGTCCCACGTGGGAGACTTATAAAGAAGGCAAATGCACATGGGATACAGGGTAACTTGATAAGGTGGATTCAAAATTAGCTTAGCTATAGGAAACAGAGGGTGATGACAGACGGCTGCGTTAGTGACTGGAAGCCAGTGTCCAGTGGTGTACCACAGGTTTCTCTGCTGAGTCCCCTATTGTTTGTCATTTATATAAATGATAGAGATGACTATCTGGGGGGTGGGATCAGTAAGTTTACGGATGACAGAAAGATTGGTCGGGTGGTTAACAGTAAGGTCGAGTGTCTTGTGTTGCAGGAAGATATAGGCAGGATGGTCAAATGGGCAGAAAAGTTGCTGATGGAATTTACCCTGAAAAGCGTGAGGTGATATACTTTGGAAGTAGTAATGTGTCAAGGAAGTATTCAATGAATGGTATGACACTGGCAAGTTATGAGGAACAATGGGGTCATGACGAGTTTGCCCATAGATCTCTGAAGGCAGAAGGATATGTTAATAGGGTGATGAAAAAGACATATGGGACACTTGTCTTTATCAATCGAGGCATAGATTAGAAAAGCAGGGAGAGGGCAGCACGGTAGCGCAGTGTGTTAGCCCTGCTGCCTCACAGCGCCGAGGTCCCAGGTTCAATCCCGGCTCTGGGTCAGTCCGTGTGGAGTTTGCACACTCTCCCCGTGTTTGCGTGGGTTTCACCCCCACATTGCAGGGTAGGTGGATTGGCCACGCTAGTGTCGCCATCTGGGATGGCCACTTACAACCAGGAACAGAGAAGGTCGCAAAGCATAGCGGGAAAAATGAACAATGCGAGATTCAGGCAGGCTTAGAGCCTGGAAATGTATATTTGCGAGTGAGGAATCCAGACGGTATCGAAACCCCGACCAATTAGCATTTGATGGACCGATTAGCATTTGATGGCCCAGCTCCACCAGACAAAGGACTGGTACTTGAGCGACCGGTACAGTCCCAGGCATTAACGCACCACTCCCTGTACTAGGGAAGCGTAAACATCAGGGTAAATGACCGCTTGCGACACGCCCAGCCATCAAGGCACCCGCCCATTTATTGGTTCGATTCGAACATAGTGATCAGGGATCACCCAATTAGTGGGGTCCAAACTGAAGGACTGCCCAAAAGAGTGCAAAAATCCCCAAGAATAAAAAGAGAGTCCACCATGTGTTCATCCTCTTTTGGACCTGGCGCTCCGGCAACGTCCATCTCCAATCGCAGCACCACCAGAACCAAGTCCAAGTTCAACGCTCGCTACCAGACGGATGAGCCTAGCTGAGCAGCAGTAACTTCTCCAGGCCCGATAGATCCAGAATCGAACAACGGCCACTGTTCCTCTGACCTAAGCCGGGTGCCTGAAGTTAAGTACAGGTTGTTATAGTCAATAGGGGTAGTTTAACTAGTAGTGTTTATGTTGTATGACTAATTGTGTGTGTAAATAAAGTACCCTTGACCTTGAACTAACCAACTGGTTGCGTGGCTCTTTGATCGATAGCCGGTTGAACCTTGTGGTGGTATCATTGATAACTGGCGTCTCTGAGCAATAGAATATTGATATCCAAAGGAAGGGGGACAACCCCACTGACTGCCATATTTACAGTAGGTAAAAAAAGCAACAGTTATTGACGACATCTGACGGGACTCGACCTAGAAGTGACTGTGTCACTCCGAGAGAACCCACAAAACGTTTGAATTAGAAATCCAAATTGGCAAAGTAAAAAAAAACACAAACGAAACCAGTATCGATCAAATTACAGCCCTTCCCAACCCACAAAATGTAGGAGGAGGTAGCCTCCAAGACATTGAAAACAGCCATTTTAGACACCACTGGCTACAATAGACGAGATCTGGTAGAAGAGATCCGGTGCAGACAGGAAAAGGGAGAGCAACCAATAGCATTTGCTGGACACCTCTGGATCCACTTTATCGCAGCATTCGGTGAGTTAGCCGGCGCCCATTTATCAGCAGATGATACGGCCAAATGTACCCGTACTCTAGTATCCCATGCCACAGAGGCAGGACAGAAGGCATGTGCCAACTATGACCCCTTAAACCCGGCACACAATGAAGTGTGGATACTGAAGCGATTATCCAGAGCTTGGGAACAGTTCATACAGAGACAGACAGAGCAGGAAAGAATTGACGCCACAATGAATCCAGTAAGGACACACCAAGACCCCGCATGGGTAAATGAAGGCAGAAGTAACGCACAGCACCCTAAAGCACAGGAAAGTTACAATTGTGGACAGAAAGGACATTATGCACGAGAATGGCAAGACCCCTCGAAACAGCAACGGAATCAGCACACAAATGCCCCCCCAGAAACAATGCCAGACCCATCCACAGTGTTAGAGCTCGAGCAGATAATTTGGCCACAAACGGCACCGATTGACGGATTTCAAGCTCCCCAACTTGGGTCTGCAATACCCTTTGGGATAAGTCCAGAAGACCGGTAGTTGCAGGCCCAGTCCGGGGACACCCAGTAGAGTTCCTTTGGGACACAGGAGGGTCCCGAACCACGTTAAACTCCTCCGCGATGTACCAGCGAGATATATGGCCCACTACAGACACCATCACCATTGGGCAGCACGGTAGCATTGTGGATAGCACAATTGCTTCACAGCTCCAGGGTCCCAGGTTCGATTCCGGCTTGGGTCACTGTCTGTGCGGAGTCTGCACATCCTCCCCGTGTGTGCGTGGGTTTCCTCCGGGTGCTCCGGTTTCCTCTCACAGTCCAAAGATGTGCGGGTTAGGTGGATTGGTCATGATAAAATTGCCCTTGGTGTCCAGGGTTGCCCTTGGTGTTGGGTGGGGTCGCTGGGTTGTGGGGGTAGGGTGGAGGTGCTGGGCTTGGGTGGGGTTCTCTTTCCGGGAGCCGGGCAGACTCGATGGGCCGAGTGGCCTCCTTCGGCACTGTGGATTCTATGATTACCCTTAGTGGCTTTACAGGTCACTTCCAGCAGGGACACATTACAGCCCCTGTGGATGTACAGGTCGGCAACATTAAAACAAAACACTCAGTCATTTTGGTAGATTTACCCCAGACAGCAGATCACATCTTGGGAGTAGATTTTATGAGTGCACACAACCTTTCTTTCGACCCCGTAAATAAATGTGTGTGGAAAATGGCCAGAGCAGCACGAGCCCCCGCCACGCTCACAGTAGGAGACTACGCACACAGGATTAGCTCAGTAGGAGAGTACTGGTTTGACCCACAAACCATTACCACAGACAAAACTGTTAGAGAAGTCTTGAAAAGACATAAAGCATTGTTTGCCTAGCACAAGCACGACTGCGGCAAAATCCCAGGAGTGGTTAACATTACAGGTCCCGATCCTAAGGCCCAGAAACAATACGGCTTTCCTCAACAAGCCGAGGGAGCGATAGCTAAAGTAATCTAGAGTTTATTGAACCAAGGAGTGATTCGACCCGTAGCATCAACGAACAATGCCCCGATTTGGCCCGTAAGGAAACCAGATGGTTCATGGTGACTGACCATTGATTATAGGGAATTAAACAAAGTGACTCCATTAACAGCCCCCACCGTTGCCATGAGTCCCGTGACAATGCTGAAACAGGGACTCCAGTCAAAATATTCATGGTTTTGGACATCAGCAATGGCTTTTGGTCCATACCACTGGACAAAACGTGCCAGTACAAGTTTGCGTTCACTTTCCAGGTACAGCAGTACACGTGGATGTGCCTTCCACAAGGCTTCCACAACTCCCCCTCCATTTTTCACAGACAATTGGCGAACGGCTTATCAAAATTTTCCTGACCTGAATGCCTTGTTCAGTATGTGGAAGACTTGCTCCTACAGACTGACACCAAGGAAGAGCACATTTCACTTCTTTTGGAATTATTAGGAATCCTCAAAGAAATTGGATGCAAAATTAACCCCAAGAAGGCCCAAATTCTCCAGGAAAAAGTCACTTATTTAGGTACGGTCATCATGCATGGTAAGCGTGAAATAGAACAGAAATGGATGGATTTGATTATAAAATTGCCCTTGCCCCAAAATGTTACAGCACTCCGGTCATTGTTAGGACTGGTCAGTTACTGCAGGAACCACATAGATGGTTTCGCCACAAAAGCAGCCCCACTTTCCGAGCTCCTTAAGAAACAGGCCCCATGGAAATGGCTTCCACAGCACACGGATGCCATGGATGCGTTGAAACGCGCCCTAAGCACAGCCCCTGCTTTGCAAGCCCCAGACCCACACTCCCCATACGCGATAGAGGTAGCGACCACTGACCGAACCCTTTCGGACATACTCCTACAGGAAAGGCACGATCGTTTTGGACCCGTTGCCTATGCCTCACAAGTTTTAGATCCAGTAGAGCAGGGATTTTCAGCCTGCGAAAGGCACCTGCTAGCAGTTTTCTGGGAGGTACAGTACTTCTCGTACATAACCGTACTCAACCCTGTAACCATTCTGACCGAGCACACACCGACACAGCTTTTATTGGATGGTAGACTAAAAGACGGCACAGTAAGCCAAATTCACGCAGCGCGCTGGACCCTACTCCTACAAGGATGCGACATTAGCGTAAAACAGACAAAAACGCACACATTTCTGGCCAACAATTTACACTATGCAGGAACCCCACATGAGTGCGAGATCAGCACAGGCCCCTTTGTTCCCAAGTCGGTACCGAAAAAGATAGGCATCCGACCACAGACGACCCAGCCCACAGACAAAGCTTTGAACATTTATGTAGATGGCTCCTCCACAGTGCTTGATAGAAAAAGAATCACAGGATGTGGGATTTATGTAGAGGACTCACAGGGATGCGCTTTAGAAGAGATCGCATTAAAGTTGCCTGGACATTTAGGTTCGCAGGCAGCCGAGTTAGAAGCCATCGCTTACATTGTGCAACACCCAGATTCGTTCCCGACCCCAGCAGACATATATTCAGACAGTTTGCACGTCTGCAACAGCCTGACAGAATTCCTACCCCTGTGGGAATCAAGAGGATTTATATCCGCCGACGGAAAAATCCTACCCTCAGCGCCATTACTCAAACACATCCTCCAGACAGCGAAAGGTAGAAAATACGGAATCGTCAAAGTTGGAAGTCACCATTGTTCCTCCCCACCCGGTAACGTGAAGGCAGATGCCCTAGCGAAAGCAGGCTCGCAACATGGCCACTTTTGGCAACACCCCGAGAGTGCCCCAGTACACGGGTTCAGGTCTCACAGACCAACGTTCAAGACGTCCAAAGGAAGGAGGGCAACGATCCAAGAGGGAATCGTTTTAAAAGATGGTATTTATGTAGTCCCCACCCAGGACAGGAACAAGATCATTTGCAAATTCCATGACAGACATGGACACCAAGGGATAGAATCCACCCTTGCCCACCTAGACCTCTCTGTTGGTGGTCTGATTTTAAAACCGACATATTTCATTACATTGAGAATTGCTTGATTTGCGCACAGAACAACCCGGGCAGATATGCAAGGAAGCCCAGCTAAGACACACCCGCCGTGTTAATGGCCTGTGGATAAACTTGCAGTTAGACTATATTGGTCCCCTCTCCCCTGCAGAAATGGATACAAATATGTGTTGGTTGTTATCAACACATTCACGAAGCATTCCCTTCACGAACAAATACGGCCAAAGCCACGGCAAAAATTCTAACTGAGCAAATTTTCATGAGATGGGGACTCCCCCGTAGTATTGAGTCGGACCAAGGTTCGCACTTCACAGGCAGGGTCATGAAAAATGTCATGACGACTTTTGGCATAAAACAGAAGTTTCACATTGCCTATCACCCGCAGTCCAGCGGCATTGTGGAACGCATGAATCAGACACTAAAGGCCACACTTAGGAAAATGTTACAGCAGCAGAATACAACATGGGACACAGTGTTCCCATTCGCACTGATGTTTATTAGAAACACGGTGTAGAGTTCGACAGGTTACACCCCCCATACCCTCATGACCAGATGACCCATGAAGGATACCGAGTATTTATTTGGACTTGATTTGGCCAGCCCCGCAGTCACCGCCCTGACCCACGAGAAAGCGGTCCAAAACATATTGGAGAATATTAAAGCAGCACAGCTCGCTGCAGCTGTTTGACTAGGCGCTCAACAAAAGCAGAGTAAGGCCTGCTTTGATAAGACAGTACACCCGACAGAGTACACAGTCGGACAGCAAGTCATGATCTCCCTCTGCAACCCCAGCTCATTCCTCTCCCCTAAATTTGCAGGACCCGATTAAATTTCTGACAAAGTAAGCCCCTCAGTTTATAAAATCACATATCCTAATGGAAAGTCAGAATGGTTCCATGTAAACCAACTTAAGGTTTATGGAACACAGTGCAGCCACTCGCACCACCTCTCATTGGCAATGGCAGACAATGGAGACCCGCCCACTGACAACCCAATCCAGTCCTCCCCCAACAGCGACAGCACGTCCACAGACACAACCTTGACTCCGCCCCCAGAGTCAAATTTCACCCCAACGCTTGATTCGGCTGCTTGCAACAGCGATAGCCCTTGCTAGACCCAAACAATGGAAACACAGACCAGGCCCCAGTCACTAGGGCCCCAGTGACACCGACCACGGTATGTTCAGCTCCTTAGAGACAATTTATTTGCCGTCAGCGGAACCTGGCCCACCACCCGACGATAGCGACACCCCCCTTGCCCCTACCGCCCTACAGAATTCGAAACATTGGCACCGCGACAATTCCTGTCATCTGACACAGAATGACGAGATGGACCCCACAACGGCACAGGCCGCATTGGCACTAAAACTCCAGGCACGAGTTTGGCACCCAGGAGATGGTAATGACTCCGAGTCTGACTCCCACCATACTAACCCCTTTGAGACGCTTTTTGGAATGGAACCTTGATGTGTCCAGATGATGAGAGAAAGGAACTGATTGAAATTTACGCTGTCCTATTCCCTGATGGAACCTGCCCGCCTTCTTCTTTAGTTTCGTTTTTAAATGTTGTATGTTCTCTCTCTTGTACGATTTTGTGTGTCGGCCTCATGAAAATTTCTTGATACAGTAATGACTACTCTTCTGACGCCACATGGCAGTTAAAGAAACAAGTTTGCTGAAGCCCATATATCCTCAAATTCTTACCACAATTGGAAGGTTACTCAGGCAGTGGACTAACAGCATTGATCCCCGCCCTGCCTGAGGACTCCCTATCAATTTGGTCAGCCAAGCTCAGGAAGTGGAGCAACGGCATTGGTCACCGCCGTACCTGGGGATTCCACCCATTCTCGCCCTGCCACGGATCATACGCACCCCATTCGGAGAATTATTTTCGAAACTCTTTTGCTATTCTTTTTACAACTGTGGTTTAAAGAATGCACTTTTGCCACACCTTTTGTCCCCTTCCAGGCGACCCTTCAGTTGCTATTCCCCCACCTGCTATTTACATGTTCAAATCACTTGGTTGAAATGAGTTTGCAGAGGACGGAGAAACTGTCCGCCCACTCAGCCCATCAAACACAGGCTGCTAGAGTGCTCGCACTGTGACAGAATTTTTTTTCCAGCTGTCCTGTCTCCCAAATGGTTGGTTAAAAAAAAAATGAGGGAGTCACATATGGTGACGATTCTAAATGGGAAATTTGACGATAAGGAGAAACAGACAGACGGACGAGATATTAAGCAACAAGATAATAACAGATATTATCCTTGCACCCCCAGGAAGATACGGAGATACCTGAAGACAGAGAAAAGTACGGACAAGATGAGACGAAACTGATGATCTGCATCATGATCATCATTGGATCAATACAGTTGCGCGCGTTACCCACCCCTACACCCCTCACCACACAGGCCCAACACACGACCCAACGACACCCCTAACCCGGACACTACACCACACATTGACAGAGCCACTGATACCCCCACATGGTGTGAGAATATCATAAAATGGTGCTCCCTGTCATACACAGTAGCAGCCCTACTGGTTATAGCTATACTTTGCAGTGTCATCCAGACGATCAGACTTCGTAAATGGAGGAGGAGAGCCTCCCGCCCTCCAGTATCCACACTTAGAGCCCCTGTCCTCGGACTCCAGCAAACCCCACACTCTTTCTGAACCTTTCCTCCCGAAAAATTCCGCGGTTGTTGTTTTAATAAAGTTACTTTCTTTGTACATAGACATTAGTGATAGGTAGGAATGTGATGCTGCTATTGGTTACATATTTTGTATTGTAAGATAAGTTCTTTGGTTATTGGATAGCAGCATGAGTATAGTCTAGTTAGAGAGAGTTTGAGGTTCCCCTTTTTGTGTAAAGAGACTGAAATATATGTTTGAATGTTAAATGCCCCCTTAGGATTTTTTAGAGATATGTGATTTATTAGGGAAACTTAGGTAAATATTTTGACCCATAGGACAGAGTAGGATAGAACCTGTCCTTGATTGAGGGTACCCGGCCTGTCAGAGAACAGGAGA
Organism: Scyliorhinus torazame; assembly: GCF_047496885.1. NCBI lineage: Eukaryota > Metazoa > Chordata > Chondrichthyes > Carcharhiniformes > Scyliorhinidae > Scyliorhinus > Scyliorhinus torazame. The sequence goes on along the minus strand of NC_092715.1, from coordinate 110,738,668 downwards.
AGATCCAGTAGTGTGATCCTTCATGCTTCGCGTTGAGGATCAAGAGGACGGAGTGTAACCATCTGGGATGGCCACTTACAACCAAGAACAGAGAAGGTCGCAAAGCACAGCAGGAAAAATGGACAATGCGAGATTCAGGCAAGTTCAGAGTCTGGAAATATATATTTGCGAGTGAGGAATCCAGACGGTGTCGAAACCCCAACTGATAAGCATTTGATGGACCGATTAGAATTTGATGGCCCATCTCCACTAGACAAAGGACTGGTACTTGAGCGACCGGTACAGTCCCAGACATATTGGCGTCACTCCCTGTACTAGGGTCAATGACCGCTTGCGACACGCCCAGCCATTAAGGCACCCGCCCATTTATTGGTTCGAAATCGAACATAGTGATCAGGGATCACTCAATTAGTGGGGTCCAAACTGAAGGACTGCCCAAAAGAGTGCAAAAATCCCCAAGAATAAAAAGAGAGTCCACCATGTGTTCGTCCTCTTTTGGACCTGGCGCTCCGGCAACGTCCATCTCCAATCACAGCACCACCAGAACCAAGTCCAAGTTCAACGCTCGCTACCAGACGGATGAGCCTAACTGAGCAGCAGTTACTTCTACAGACCCGATAGATCCAGAATCGAACAATGACCACTGTTCCTCTGACCTAAGCCGGGTGCCTGAAGTTAAGTACAGGTTGACACAGTCGATAGGTGTAGTTTAACTAGTCGTGTTTGTGTTGCATTAAATATTGTGTGTAACTAAAGTACCCTTGACCTTGAACTAACCAACTGGTGTTTGGCTCTTTGATCGATAGCCGGTTGAACCTTGTGGTGGTATCATTTGATACCTGGTGACTCTGAGCAATATAATATTGATATCCAAAGGAAGGAGGGCAACCTCATTGACTGCCATATTTACAGTCGGTAAAAAAGGCAACACTAAATTGTCCCTTAATTGGAAAAAAATGAATTGGGTACTCTAAATTTATTTTAAAAAAAGGAAAAGCAGGGAGGTCATGCTGGAACTGTATAGAACTTTGGTAAGGCCACAGCTGGAGTACTGTGTGTAATTCTGGTGGTCACATTATAGGAAGAATGTGATTGAACTGGAGGGGGGGCAGAGGCGTTTCACCGGGATGTTGCCTGGGATAGAACATTTTAGTTATGAAAAGAGGTTGGATAGGCTTGGGTTGTTTTCGCTGGAGCAAAGAAGATTGAGGGCGACCTGATCGAGGTGTACAAGATTATGAGGGGCATGGACAGGGTAGATAGGGAGCAGCTGTTCCCCTTAGTTGAAGGGTCAGTTTGAGGGGCACTAGGGCGCCTGTTCGGATACACTGAGGAAGAATTCAAAAAGCCCAAATCACCTAACAGCACATCTTTCGGGACTTGTGGGAGGAAACCGGAGCATCTGGAGGAAACCCATGCAGTCACGGGGAGAATGTGCAGAATCCACACAGACAGTGGCCCAAGCCGGGAATCGAACCCGGGTCCCTGGTTCTGTGAAGCAACAGTGCTAACCACTGTGCTACCATGCCATCCTCATGTGCTCATACATGAACATCAACACGGACTTTTTAAAGGCAAATTTTGTTTGACTAAGTTAATCAGGTCATTTGATGAAGTAATGGAGAAAGTTGAGGACGGCAGTATAGTTGATGCCGTACATACTTTCAAAAGGCGTTGACAGAATACAACAAACAGCTTTTAAGCAAAATTAAAGCCCTTGGAATTAAAGGGTCAATGGCATAAAAGGAAAGCAAGATTGGCTAAGAGTCAGATAGAAGAGAATAGCGGTGAATGGTAAAATTGAAAAGAGAAATGGATAACACTTAAGGGTGTTACAATCTTCATCCAGACGAATAACATTTAAAGAGAAATTCAAAGTTCAAGGTAATAGCTGAAAGAAAACCACAGAAAGAGGGATGTGATGGCGCAACACCACTGGGCTGGTAATTCAGTGGCCCAGCTAATAGTCAGGGGACACGGGTTTGAATTCCACAACGGCAGCTGATCAAATTTAAATTCAATGACTAAATTGGAATTGAAAGTTAGAATCAATAATGGTGACCTCAAAACAATTGTCTTCAAATTAAATTTTCAGGTTCACTCATATCCTTGAGGGAAGGAAATCTGCTGTCCTTTCCTGGTCTGGTCGACTTGGTTTTGTGACACCACAGCAATGTGGTTGACTCTTAGGGCAGCACGGTAGCATTGTGGATAGCACAATTGCTTCACAGCTCCAGGGTCCCAGGTTCGATTCCGGCTTGGGTCACTGTCTGTGCGGAGTCTGCACATCCTCCCCGTGTGTGCGTGGGTTTCCTCCGGGTGCTCCGGTTTCCTCCCACAGTCCAAAGATGTGCAGGTTAGGTGGATTGGCCATGATAAATTGCCCTTAGTGTCCAAAATTGCCCTCAGTGTTGGGTGGGGTTACTGGGTTATGGGGATAGGGTGGAGGTGTTGACCTTGGGTAGGGTGCTCTTTCTAAGAGCTGGTGCAGACTCGATGGGCCGAATGGCCTCCTTCTGCACTGTAAATTCTATGATAATCTTAGCTACTCCCATAAATGACGGAGCAAGTGCAGTTCAAGGACAATTGGGAATGGGCAACAAATGATGATATTGCCTGCAACTCCACATCCCAATAAAGAAAACCCCTTTAACTACAAGTATTTGTATTCATAGTTCCACTTCAAAGACTTTATAAACACTTGATGCTGTCAATCAAACAGTGAAACTAATTGGCACCCCACTGTCATGATGATAGGAAATGAAATCAATCATGCAGCAGTAATCCTATAATAATATCTCTAATTATTGCCCTCAGGCTTACGTCAACAGATGGAATGAAATAGCAAGCACTTAATTTTTTGACACCACAGACAGTCTTTACAAACATTTAATGGGCAGGACATTTAAATATACAGCTTGACAACTCCCTTGACAGTTTCCTTGATGGTTTCCTTGACAGTTTCAATGTGTTTGATATTTCCAATGAGTGCATTTTTAGGCACATTCATGCCTACTTTTAACAATCCCAATGGACTTGACTGCTCCCAAAGAAGGTCTTACCACTCTCAAAGGGCAACTCACCTCTCTCAAAGGTGCTCTGGGACCATATCCAAAATGGTACCTTATCTTTCCAAATGGGTACTGTACCTCTCCAAAGAACTCCGCTAACTTTAGACTTCACCTGATAAGTCTAAAGTGCACTAGTTGTGTTTTGGACAATCCACTGACAAAAATTGGATTTGACTGAAGGCAGTGCACTTTAACATACACAGTTGCTTCTGTGAACCATGGATATGCAAAGTGCAAAAATGGTGGGGCTAGGTTCAGGTGCAGAACTTCTGGATTCGGGCCTCTGGTGCCATTTTGGCTAAACCTGGACCCTCGCCATCTGTGCAAAAGTTCAGGCCTCATAGTCTATCCATTTATTTTAATTAACAATTTTAATGAGGTATTTTTGGCATTACAAACAACAGTATAAAAACAATGTACAAAGAACAAGAAACATAGTGCAATCACCGACTCCCAACCCACCAAGACCCGTCTCATTGACCCCCTATTCTACACTACCCTAATACCCCTTCCCACCCTCCCCCCCCCCCCACCCCCGCTGACGATTAATTATCCGCGAAGAAGTTGATGAATGGTTGCCACCTCCAGGCGAACCCTAACAGTGATCCTCTCAAGGCGAACTTAATCTTCTCTCGGCCAAGAAAGCTCGCCATGTCCGATAGCCAGGTCTCCGACTTCAGGGGCTTCGAGTCCCACCAAGCTAACAGTATCCATCTCCGGGCTACCAGGGAAGGAGGCCAAAACATCTGCCTCTTTCTCCCCCTGGATTCCCGGGTCTTCTGACACCCCAAAAATCGCACCCTCTGGACTCATTGCCACCCTTGTTTTCAATACTCTGGACATGACGTCTGCAAACCCCTGCCAATATCCCCAAAGTTTTGGACACGCCCAGAGCATGTGGACATGGTTCGCTGGTCCTCCCGCACATTTTACACACCTGTCCTCCACCCCAAAAAATCTACTCATCCGGGCCACTGTCATGTGGGCCCGGTGGACCACCTTGAATTGGATCAAGCTGAGCCTTGCGCACGTTGACCCTGTTCAATGCGTCCGCCCATAAGCCATCCTCCATCTCCCCACCACGCTCCTCCTCCCACTTCCGCTTCAGCTCCTTGGTCTGCGTCTCCTCCGCCCCCATGAGTTCTTTGTAGATGTCCGAGACGCTCCCCTCTCCCACCCATCCCTTAGACACTACCCTATCCTGGGTCCCCCTTAGGGGCAGGAGTGGGAAGGATGATACCTGCCTGCGCAGGAAGTCCCGCACCTGTAAATATCTAAATTTGTTCCCCCTTGCCAACCCAAACTTCTCCTACAGCGCCCTCAAGCTAGGGAAGCTTCCCTCTAAGAACAGGTCCCCCATCCTCTCGCTTCCCGCCCTTCGCCATACTCGAAACCCCCCATCCAAACTCCCCGGGGCAAACCGGTAATTGTCACATATTGGGGACCAGACCGATGCTCCCACTGCGCCAGCGTACCTCCTCCACTGACCCCAGATCCTCAAGGCCGCCATCACCACGGGGCTGGTGGAGTACCTCACCGTCGGGAATGGCAGAGGTGCCGTTATCAACGCCCCCTGACTGGTGCCCCAACATGAAGCTGCCTCCATACGCTCCCAAACCGACCCCGCCCCCACCACCCATTTGCTTATCATGGCTATGTTAGTAATAATTAATGAAATTCGGTAGGGCAAGCCGCCCCCCCCCCCCCCCCCCCCGATTCCGCTCAAGCATTACCTTCTTCCCTCGCGGGGACTTACCCGTCCACACAAAGACAAGGATGATTTTGTTAACCCTCCTAAAAAAGGACCGCGGAATGAAAATTGGGAGACACTGGAATATGAACAGAAATCTCGGCAGGACCATCATTTTGACCGTCTGCACACTCCCAGCTAACGACAGCGGGAGCACAACCCATCTCTGAAACTCACCCTTCATCTGTTCAACCAACCGGGACAAGTTCAACTTGTGTAACCGGCCCCAGTTACGCGCCACTTGTATCCCTAAGTACCTGAAACTGTCCACTACCAGCCTAAACGGCAGCTCCCTCAGCCGACCCTCCTGACCCCTCGCTTGGACTACAAACATCTCACTCTTTGTCATATTCAGTTTATACCCCGAAAACCGGCCAAATTTCCCCCAAACCGCCATAATTTCACCCATCCCTGCCCCTGGATCTGATACATAGAAGAGCAGATTGTCCGCATACAACGAGACCCTATGTTCCCCCCCCCCCCCGCCCCGAACCAGCCCCTTCCAGCCCCTTGACGCTCTCAGAGCAATTGCCAGCGGCTCTATAGCTAACGCAAACAGCAGTGGGGAGAGGGGGCACCCTTGTCTTGTCCCCCGATACAGTCTAAAATAGTCCGAGGTCATCCTATTCGTCCGTACACTAGCCTCCGGGGCCTGGTACAACAGCCTAACCCAGTCGATAAAGCCGCTACCGAACACAAATCGTCCCAACACCTCCCATAAATAGTCCCACTCCACCTGGTCGGAACACCTCTTCCGCATCCATTGCCACAACTACCTCAACCTCCCTACTCTCCGGGAGCATCATAATCACATTGAGCAGCCTTCTTATATTGGCCAACAACTGCCTGCCCTTGACAAACCCGGTTTGATCCTCCATAATCACATCCGGCACACAATCTTCAATCCTGGAGGCTAAAACTTTGGCCAGCAGCTTGGTGTCCAAATTAAGCAGGGATATCGGCCTATATGACCCGCATAGCTCCGGGTTCTAGTCCCGCTTCAATATCAACAAAATAGTGGCCTGTGACATCGTCGGGAGCAGCGCCCCTCTGTCCCTTGCCTCATTAAAAACCTTGACCAGCAACGGCCCTAAAATCCCCGAGAACTTCTTAGAGAATTCCACCAGAACCCGGCCGGCCCCGGGGCTTTACCCGACTGCATTGCCTTCAAGCCCTCAACTATTTCTTCGGCCCTGATCAGGGCCCCCAGCCCATTTACCAGCTCCCTACCCACTCGTGGGAAGGTCAGTCCATCCAAAAAGCGTCTCATCCCCTCAGGCCCGTGGGGGTTCCGAACAATAGAGCCTACTGTAAAAGTCCCTGAACGCCCTGTTTAGCCCAGCCGAGTCCCCTACCCAATTCCCATCCCCATCAACCATCCTCTCTAGTTCCCTGGCCGCCTCCCTCTTCCTGAGCTGCTGTGCCAGCATTCTGCTGGCCTTCTCCCCATGTTCGTAAAACGCACCCCTCGTCTTCCTAAGCTCCTCCTCTGCCTTACCTGTGGACAGCACCCTAAACTCTGCCTGCAGCCTCCGAAGTTCCCGTAAGAGCTCTACCCCCGGGGTCACCACATACCACCTGTCTATCTGTAAGATCTCCTTAAGCAGTCGGTCCGTTTCTGCCCTATCCGTCCTGTCCCTATGCGCCTGGATCGAAATCAGCTCCCCTCTCACCACTGCCTTCAGCGCCTCCCAGACCACCGCTGCTGAGACTTCCCCCATGTCATTAACCTGCAGGTAGTCCAGCATGCACTTCCTCAGCCTCTCGCACACCACCTCGTCCGCCAACAAGCCCGCATCCAACCTCCATTGCGGGCGCTGGAAGCTCCCCTCACTGACCTGCAGTTCCACCCAGTGTGGGGCAAGATCCGAAAGAGTGATGACCAAGTACCCCGTGTCCACCAACCCCGCCAGTAAATCCCTCCTCAAAATGAAAAAGTCAATCCAGGAATAAACCTTGCGAACGTGCAAATAAAAAGAAAACTCCTTCCCCGTCGGCTGCTTAAACCTCCATGGGTCGACCCCCCCCCCCATCTGCTCCATGAATCCTATCAGTTCCTTTGCCATTGCTGGCACACTCCCCGTTTTTGAACACGACCGGTCCAGGCCGGGATCGATGACTGTATTAAAATCCCCTCCCATAACCAGCTTGTGCGAGTCCAGGCCAGGTATCTTCCCCAGCAAACTCTTTATAAATTCCACATTATCCCAGTTTGGTGCGTACACATTAACTAAGACCACCTTCCTCCCCTCCAGCTTACCGCCAACCATGACATAACGGCCCCCCCCGTCCGAGACTATACTGCACACCTGAAATTGCACCCGCTTGTTGATCAAAATCGCCACCCCTCTAGTCTTGGTGTCCAGCCCCGAATGAAAGACCTGACTGACCCAACCCTTCCTTAGCCTGACTTGATCCACCATTTTCAGGTGTGACTCCTGTAACATTAGAAAAATAGAACAATAGAACATTACAGCACAGTACAGGCCCTTCAGCCCTCAATATTGCGCCGACCTGTGAAACCAATCTAAAGGCCATCTACACTATTCCATTATCATCCATATGTTTATCCAATGACCATTTAAATGCCCTTAATGTTGGCGAGTCCACTACTGTTACAGACAGGGCATTCCACGCCCTTACTACTCTCTGAGTAAAGAACCTATCTCTGACATCTGTCCTACATCTATCTCCCCTCAATTTAAAGCTATGTCCCCTAACATTACGACGTCCGCCTTCAGAGCCATTAGATGCGCGAACACACGTGCCCTCTTGACCGGCCCATTCAACCCTCTGACATTCCAGGTGATCAGCCTAGTTGGGGGGGCACCGTGCCCCCCCACCCCCCTCCGCCGATCAGCCATCCCCTTTCCTGGGCCTGCCAAAAGCCCATGCGCCACGCCTCCATCCGCCCGCCTCCTGGCAGCCCCCACCCCCCACCTCCTCTCTGGCCTGAAACCTAAGTCCCTCCCTCGTCAGCAGAGTAACTCCCGCCCCCCTCACCTCCCCCCCCCCCCCCCCCCCCCCAGCAACACCACTTTGTAACCTAACCGCTGCCATATATTAATCATAGTCTATCTGTTTTTAACACATGGGTTGCTACCATTACCTCCAGGTATAAGTACCTTGCACCTTTTTCCCCTTAGAACAATCTGGTCTCCTTTAATCTCTAACAATCAAACCACTCCGGCTTGCTGTTCATCAGACTTCAGAGCAGGTCACATGATCGCCTTCATTTACTCTAAATTTAAAGACAGGCTCAAAATATAACAAGCTTATAAACCTCATAATTTTAACCAGGGGAAAAAATTAACAATGTAAAACCCCCCATAAAAATACCAACCTGGACTGGGCCACTCCATTAGAATTGAAGGTCAGAACTCCCCCACCATGCTCCCACTAGTAACTACAGACTTCTTACCCATAGCTACGGCCTTCTCCAGAGTGCCTTGCCCCAAACAAATTGAAAGACAAGCCTGTCAGTCAAGCTGACTCTGGAATAGGATACTGCTAAAAATGTTGCACACTGTGGAGTTAGAATTCCAGAGCATGAGGAAGACCTGGGCTTCTGATGAGAAAAGGTTGAACTACTCTATGTGGTGACACTTCCTTGTAGCTAAGATGTGATTTTATGGACCTCCCCTGCCCCCATCCTCAAACCCACCAGTGGAGGAGTGGAAAATCCAGTCCTATGTGTCTTTCTTCATGACATGCGGTTCTTTTTCTAATATAGACACCTTGATTTCTGCCTGAAACTTTATCATGGCTACACATGACTCACCTTAAGGTACAATGACTCCTCCCAAACCCTTTCAAAGATTGTCGGTACAATGCTTTGTCATTAAGAGATTTGCAAGCCTGACAATACCCAGTAATATTGTCATAGTTAGATTATCTCAAAGGCCAGGAACACTAACAACACAAAAGTGCAGGGCTTTAAAAGAAAAGAAATATGGATTCAGAAGAGTTACGGAGGGAATAAGTGCGGTGCAGAACTAGAAAATTAAATAAAACAGTTTTCAAGTGGAAGAAAGTATATCCCTTTGAGAAAATGAAACAGAAAAATTAGAACCACAGTAAGGAGGTCAAACACAACCTAAAGGGTAAACAGCACTGATGTAAGAAATATTGAGAATCAAAAGGCACTGGTGGCTGAGATCATACAGAATTGACTTTAGAGAAAGTATTCGAATAAAACAACAGGAAAACTCCACTGGGAAGCTGTAGAGATGTTGGCAACTGCTGAATTTTCAAAGAAGGAGCCAGATGTTAAAGAGGCTTTAACCCTTAAAAAACTGGCAGCTCCAATGAATTGGAGGCCTCTCAGGCTGCTAAGTGCTTTTTTTCAGCTCACACCATGATGCGGAAACAATCTTCTATATTATAATACTCACAATGGAGCAGTTTATTGCAGTTCTGCCAGCAGGCAAGATACAATTGGGAGTTCTGTAGGTTTTAAACATTTATGTTAACCACATCTTCCCACTTCGTTTTTGCCCATTCTCTACTTTTACTACGTTGTATATTTGTAATATTCCGCTGTGATATTCATATTTTTGGATCACATTAAATATGAAAAAAGTTCATTTTTATTCATTTGCCCGAATCTGTTTATTCCCACCGTCTAATATTGATAGAGCTGACAACATACAACATTGCATTTTGGATGCGTGGATATCAGCCAGTCAAGAGGGAGAACTTTGATATGTTTTTGAGCATTGCACTCCAGCCCATGAGAACTTTTCATTGGCCTGGGGACCTTGATGTTGAAAAGTATGTTTTCATCTTTGAGGCATCCTTACAAATGTATGAGAGTTCTTTGAGCTGCATATCAATCTTTTGGTTATGACATTTGAAGAAATTCCATTTGTTAATCCACTAAAGGAGGTCAAGGCTAATGGCATTAATGGAAAATTAACCAGCTGAGTACAATATTTTTTTTAAATTCTCCTCTTTTCCTGAAGTCAGTGTCTGGATGCAGCATGAAACAAGTGTCAGCAATGTATTTCCCACGGAAAGGTGATGCAGTGTGATATAGAAACAATTGCTGATTTGATATCACACTATTGCAGTGTGACCCAACTCAGGTCTTACCCGTGGTAATTTATGTAAGAGCACAGTCCCTGTAGTGCTCAATGTTCTGTGTTTGATCACGTGAGTCTGTTTGCTATTGATGCTCATTTTGCCTGATTCGTTATGCCTGGGTGTGGACTCAGAGAAAAGTAAACAAACTGCAGAAGTTGCTGGAAGCTAGGGCTGTAAGCATGGAGCAGACAGTTTAAAGCACTGTGAATAACTGAAATATGTTATACATATAGAAACTGCTGTCACCTGTCTGCACAGCTTGGACATATAAGGGGCATAATTCTCCCCAAAAATGACTAAGCGTCAGCTCCAACGAGAAAAATGGTGTGATTCTCGTCGGGTGAGTCGGCGTAATCCCGATTGCAATCCACCCCCACTTAGTCACTTTTTTGGAACGGGCATGAGTTGCACTGGCATTGAGAGGGGCGGTGCCTAAAGACACCAGCAGGTCTGGCTCCTCAGAGATTGTCCTGGTCTGAAAGGAAATTGATAGGCCCCCCTCCCCCACATAGACATTTGGACTCCTCCCATCAATGATCGCAGGTATCAACCTCCTCGTCCCACCCCCCTCCTCCAACTCCTTGTTGTATCTGTCCAATTCAGATACTTCAACCAGCTCCTTAATTAAAGTTTACCCAGGTGTCTTTATTTATGAGGGGAACAAAGTATGAACACAGATATATTGCAACACACTTTATCAAATATAGTTAACCCGTAAATTACCCACTATATATACAAGAAACACCTAGGATTCGAGAATACTACCCGCAAAGGTGGTTGGTATGCTGTAGATCCGATCCCTCAATCCCTCTCGTTCCTCTTTGCAAAGGAAATTCTCACTGGCTGTTTCTTCCTTGCTTGCTTGCTTCCTTCATTCTGGTCCGGTCATGGTCACCTCACACACCGAGTCCTTGCTGCTGGTGTCTCTGAGATGCCTACCTTTATGCCTCTCTCTCCCCACTTTTCCAGGAACCTCTCTGGCTTCCAACCGATGAGGTCTCGGAAGGGGGTCCTAGCAGCCAATGGTCCAGTTGATGACCGTTTGACAGGCCACATGAGCCCGCCCCAGGTGTCCCATCTCTGGTGGTGTGGGCTGCACATGACCATAAGGTAACAGTAGATACTCTGGGTGACGGAAAGTCTGGCTCGATCTGGGCTACGGACAATAGACCTGCGCATTTTAATGGAGTACGATGATCTCTTGCTGGGTCTCAGTAGAGTGTGAGGATCTTTGACGGGTGATTGAATGGGACAGGTCCAGACATGTTCTGGCAGCTTGTATGTTGGTTGTGTATTTCGGCTATTTGAATTCTGTGGGCTTCTTGCTGGAGCAGACTGTGGTTTTAATTTAAAGTGCCCAATTCTTTAATTTAGGATATCCAATTTAATTGGCCTTAAAACTAGACCCTGATTATATTACCACACCCTCACCCGCTCCCCACCCGCCAAGGATCGCATGGCCCTAGCCCTGACCATGCCTGCTTCAGGCTCTACCCCCTTCAGACCGGTCCCTTGGCAGTGCCAACTTGGCAGTTCCAGAGTGTCAGAGGCCACGTACCCGACCACCTGGGGCTACACTCCCTCTGAGCCCCACGGCATGGCCATCATGTCTGGTCTCCCTTTGTGGAGATCAATAGTGATTCCCACCAGTGCCACGTCACGCCCGTGGGTGGGAACATAACCTGTCCCCGGAAGATTTGACATTAAATTTGAATATTTAACCATTTAATATGAATCAAAACAGCGTGCCCAAATTATTCAAACACCGATGGGCTGCACAGAGGCAATAAGTCAAATTTTACATTAGAATTTTGTTGGTAGGAATTATTGTAGAATGTTTAAATGTTTTTTAAAAATTCAGGATTGTGTCCAAGGGAATGCCATAGTGATCTGTCATGAGGGATGGTCAATTGGGGAGGTTTTGTGTGATGAGGATCTGGGAATTTATTCAGGTGAACCATACTATACTGAGATGCACATGGACAACCTATCCAGACTGCAATGTGTCAGCTGCCCCTCTCTTTCGCCTTTTTCTTTTCCTATCCCTCCTCTTACTCCTTCTCACCTTCTTCATGCTCATACTTGTGTGGTGATCACGAAAATATCCTTATTATGATGGTCAGTTGTGGAGAGCACAGCATAGCACCATGCAACATGAGGTATGGCCCAGTGAGTATCCATAAAATCCCTACAGTGCAGAAGTAGGCCATTCAGTCCATTGAGTCTGCACCAATCCACCGAAAGAGCACTCCACCTCGGCTCACTCCCCCACCCTATCCCCAAAATCCCCCACATTGGTAATGGCCAATCCACTGAACCTGCACATTTTTGAACTGTGGGAGGAAACCGGAGCATCTGGAGGAAGCTTAAGGAAACATGGGGAGAACGTGCAAACCCCGTCCAAGTCCACGCAAGTCCGGAATTGAACCCGGCCACAGGGCCCTGTGAGGCAGTAATACCAACCACCATGCCAATGTGCCACCTTGCCGAGTACTGGAGGGCACCAGCCGATCAGCCATGGCAGAACTGTTATTTCAGGATTCTGATTGGTTGCTCCATGATGATCCTACTTACAACATGGTTCTCATTGTAGGAGTACTGTCCACTTGTGACCGTATTATGGAGATGAACCATTAACCACCATGTACAGTGGATAGCCCTTGTCACCAAGCAGCCATCCTTCAGTTTAATATGGCAGCTGGAGGTCTGCTGGAACTACAGAATGGCACAGGATGTAAACATCATGACTGGTCTGGCATCGCTGCACACCCACATGTGGGGGATAACATTGTGGTTTCAGTACATCTCCCTACTGAGAGGCACGTTCACACATTCATGTGTGTGCAATCAATGACTCCATGGGAAGCCTATTACCCAAACAAAACCAGATACCCACTCCTCTTGCTCCTCTCTGACTCCTATTTATTGACTACAGCTCCGCCTTCAACATCATAATCCCAGCCAAGCTCATATCAAAGCTCCAAAACCGAGGACTTGGCTCCCCACTCTGCTAATGGATCCTCGACTTTCTGACCCACAGACCACAATCAGTAAGAATGAACAACAACACCTCCTCCACAACAGTCCTCAATACCGGGGCCCCGCAAGGCTGCGTACTTAATCCCCTACTCTACTCCCTGTACACACACGACTGCGTGGCAAAATTTGGTTCCAACTTCATCTACAAGTTTGCTGACGATACGACCATAGTGGGCCGGATCTCGAAGAACGATAAGTCAGAATACAGGAGGGAGATAGAGAACCTAGTGGAGTGGTGCAGCGACAACAATCTCTCCCTCAATGCCAGCAAAACTAAAGAGCTGGTCATTGACTTCAGGGAGCAAAGTACTGTACACACCCCTGTCAGCATCAACGGGGCCGAGGTGGTGATGGTTAGCAGTTTCAAATTCCTAGGGGTGCACATCTCCAAAAATCTGTCCTGGTCCACCCACGTCGACGCTACCACCAAGAAAGCACAACAGCGCCTATACTTCCTCAGGAAACTAAGGAAATTCAGCATGTCCACATTAACTCTTTCCAACTTTTACAGATGTACCATAGAAAGCATCCTATCTGGCTGCATCACAGCCTGGTATGGCAACTGCTCGGCCCAGGACCGCAAGAAACTTCAGAGAGCCGTGAACACAGCCCAGTCCATCACACGAACCTGCCTCCCATCCATTGACTCCATCTATACCTCCCGCTGCCTGGGGAAAGCAGGCAGCCTAATCAAAGACCCCTCCCACCCGCTTACCCACTCTTCGAACATCTTCCATCGGGCAGGAGATACAGAAGTCTGAGAACACGCACAAACACATTCAAAAACAGCTTCTTCCCCGCTGTTACCAGACTCCTAAATGACCCTCTTGGACTGACCTCATTAACAATACACCCCTGTATGCTTCATCCGATGCCGGTGCTGTGGTGATATGCATCACTGTAAATACACAAGGGATTAATGTAAATACACTACGACTAAGTAAACACTAGAGGGAGCACCAGAGACGTCATGACATGCAGACATACAGCTAATCAACACATAGAATAGGACACGACCAAGGGGCAGTCAAGACACATAGAGGTGACACTACCACAAGGGGGCATTACACAACCCTTATATAAAGACAGGGCACACATGCTCTGTCTCTTTCCACAGGCGACACTTAGAGAGTAGGACAGGGGCAGATCAGAAGCATCATACCCACCACGTGGCTTAGAGCAGACTGGTTAGTTAGACTGAGTTACTATGGCAAGATTAGCAGGAGAGTCGAACTCATAGAGAACTGTGCCAATGGTTCAATAAATCACATTGAACTTACTTCAAAGCCTGGAGTATCTTTTGGTCAAAGCTGCATCGAGTTGCAGCCTGTGTTATCCCAGAGTACATAACACAACAGGTGCTTATGTAGTTACGTTGTGTTGCCCTCTTATGTATTTTCTCTTATTCCCTTTTCTTCCCATGTACTTAATGATCTGCTGAGCTGCTCGCAGAAAAATACTTTTCACTGTACCTCGGTACACGTGACAATAAACAAATCCAATCCAATCCAATCTACTTAAAGAGAAGACGGGGAAAACCCCTCCTGGCATGGAAGACCTCTGTGGCACCCAAGCACATCCCCTTCCCCCAGATACAGCAGGACAATGAACTCCAATATCTTGATAATGTCATCTGTCCCAGTCTTGAGGATCTGCTGGCATAGAAACTAATAGTCACTGGCAACATTGTCCTCACTCTGCTCTGTAGCTGAAGTTCCAGTTCAATGACCTTATACTATTCTTCGACCACCCACTTGGGTGAAGCGGGACCGGCGAACACAATGCTCTTTGCTATGGTGCAGGTATGCCAAGAGCTCTCTGAAAAGCCAAAGAGGTTAAGGCCTCTGACTGAGATTCTCCCTCTCATCACTTGAGAGCAGCTTGTCTTCTCTGCTGCCTCTGCTCCATCTTCCTCTGATGCTGCAGCCCAGGAGAAATAGTAACTATAGCACTCAGGATTAGGAGTACATTTTGGACTCAGAGGCCTTTCGAAAGCAACAAAAACCACAACCCGTTTCCACGGCATCATCTGAAATATAAATATAGTGCTATAAACACATACAGTGCAGAAGGAGGCCATTCGGCCCATCAAGTCTGCCCGACTCACTTCCACCCTATCCCCATAACCCAATAACCCCTCCTAACCTTTTTGGTCACTAAGGGCAATTTATCATGGCCAATCCACCTAACCTGCACGTCTTTGGACTGTGGGAGGAAACCGGAGCACCCGGAGGACACCCACGCAGACACGGGGAGAATATTTCCACACAGTGACCCAGCAGGGAATCGAACCTGGGACCCTGGCACTGTGAAGCCACAGTGCTATCCACTTGCATACCATGCTGCCCTCAAAACCACCAATCAGAACCACCAATGCTACAGAGCCCAATTCATGGCTATGCGATTGACAATTAAACAAATGAAAGTTCACCTATAAAGAGTCTCACAAAAAACTGCTGAGTTAATAGAAGTTCATTTTAAAATATTTTGGAAAACTATGTCTAATTATTATTTGAATATCATTCTGGATAATTGCAACTGGTGATACCACTGTCTTGGTTCAGGCCAACGACATTAGTGACATGCCAGAGTGCTCCCAATGGATAATGACTCAATATGAGTCACTGTCTTTCAGAGAGAAAGAGAAGAAAACATTTTTTTAAATATAATTTTAATGCAGGAACTACAAATTAAATTCATTATAATTGTATATGTACTTTTCCCCAAATGGTGAATTTTCAATTGTTGTTGTGCTGTCTGCAACTGTTCTCCTGTCGCAGCATGAAGAGACATTTCCTCACAGGAAGTGTGGTGAAAATCAGAGAGCTAGCTACACACTTTCCAGCCACCGCCTGAAGTGTGACACTGGCAGAGGTCAGGTAGCAGGCTGCCTGTCTGCCCTCTCAGCTGAAGACTGAGTTGCAGCATGGGGAGATCAAAAGAAAGGAAAGGGCCACAACATAGGAAAAAAACCAGAGAATTTAATAAATGTGTTTATAGTATGTATCCAGCTGTGGTCAGCAGTCCAATTGTTAGCTGATGCAGGATCTGCTGCAGACCGGAAAAGATTTTAAATCCCCAACAATCCAAGAATTTATCTCTTCTTTCCTGAACAATATTTTTTTATTGCTAAATTATCCAGAAACATACTAAGATACTTTTTAATAGTTTTCATTCAAAATTTGTTCCAGCTCAGCTTGAAATACACTATTATATTTTGCTTTTATGTTTTCCCCAATATTTCAATGTTTCTCCTATTGTCCTCCTAACAGCCATTAATATGTGTCAGAATCAACGGCCGTTCCAATTCACGTATCCTCCTGGCAGCGGATACCCGCCCGTGGGTTTCCCGGCAGCGTGGGATGGCTGAAATGGGAAATCCCATTGACAAGCGATGGGAAGACAGAATCAGGGGTGGGATTCTCTCAGCCCATGCCGGGTTGGAGAATCGCCGGGCCGGGTGCAATTCACATGACGCTGCCCCAACGGCGGTCCGCCGATTCTCCGGTAACCGGTGACGGGAAGGGCCGAGTGGCCATCCAAAAAACCGCGATTCCCGCCGGCGCCGTTCACATCTGGTCTTACCCGGCGGGACCTCGGCATCCATCCTGTCTGGAGCGGCCTGTTGCGGGGCGGGGGGGGGGCTCTCCACCGTAGCCTGGCCCGCGATCGCGGCTTCTCGTGGTGGTGCCCTCTTTTGCTCACTGCCGGCCCCTGTAGCCCTACGTCATGTTGCGGCGGGGCCGGCGTGGAGAAGGAGGCTACTGCGCATGCACGCATTCATGCCGGTCGCTGTGTGCATTCGCACTGATCGCAGCGCGCATGCGCAGACCCGCGATGCCCATTTAACACCGGTATCGGCAGCTGGAGCGGCGTGGGTCGCTCCAGTGCCGTGTTGACCTCCTGTAGGATCGCTACACATAGCGGTCCGATGATGCCGTCGTTAAACTCTCCAGTTTTTACGATGGCGTCAACACTCTGCCTTCAGATGAGAGAATCCCGCCCCTTGCCTCAAGAGAATGTCACACCGGCGAGAAACACACGACATGGGGATCTGAGAATCCAGCCCATGAGCTTCTTTGTGAAGCACCATTGTAAGTGTATTTATAAAAATTCTTTCTGTTTGTTTGTATTATTTACAAGGCAAATACATCTCTTCACAAACACTTTACCTTGGGCACTACCCCTGGTGGCCAATGGGAATTCCTTCCACCATATTTCAAAATCAACAAATATGGCTGAAACAGCTTCCAAGTGGAATAGAAAGAACAGCAAACAAGTTTCTGAATGTAAACAAAAAGAGCCGATTCTAAAGTATGTCAGGTGAAGAATCCGAATTAATTCTTCATCTAGGGCTAATGGTGACCTACCCAGAATGATTATGACTCTTCTAGCCCTCCTTCAATTAATCAAGGCATTTTTGAACCATCTCCACTCTGAGCACACCAAAAAAAAATGAAGAGATAAACCTTGTTTTCACCACATAGGCAAACATTTGGGGGTTGGGGAGAGATGGGGCAGAGAGCATTGCACCAACCCATTATCAATCCTGCACAATTTTTATTTAATTAAAATCGTGCAATGGATATTTGGCATTGTTACAATCTCCGTAGAAACGGACAACTTTTGAAAAGAAATTCAACCTTCCAGTTAATAGCTGAAAGGATAATACAACACAATTTCACATTTTAAGACTTTTACTCTGACAAAAGATAAATGCACTCTTGAATAAACACTTGGGGCGATTCAGCGGGCTTTTGGTGCATTTAGTGGGATGTTTCTCGGTGGCTACAGTGCCGAGCAACATCCCGCTATCTAATGGCACTTTACTTTTTTTTGCCTTGGAAAGTTTCTCCCCAGCGAGGCCACACTTAGAGGGATTTCCTGCTGGCGAGCTTCAGCTCCTTGCAGATTGGAGTGTCATTTGTCTGGCAGCCCTCCTCTTCCCTCCCCTTTCAGGACACCTTCTGCTCTTTTGACCCCGCCAACATTTGGGAGGCCCGAGGGAAGGCCCCTCATCCACCCTCCACCTGACAAGGCCCCCTCAAGCCTGTCACCCTGGCATTGCTCCTGCCCAGGGTAGCACTGCCAGGGTGCTCATGTGGCACTGCCAGGTTGCCAGGCTGGAAGTGTAAAGGTGCCTGTGTGTCAGGGGAGTGCACCTTGTTTGGTAATAGCAGACGTTTTGAATTTTAGAAGGATGCTGCATTGCCAATTTGGTACATACTTGATTGTGTGCAGTTTGTAAGAATTAAGTGAGACAAATATTCAAGATTTGAACACATAAGAGGTTATGTCATGTGAGAGTACCTTTAAGAAATGGGTGTTTAAGAAATGTACCTTTAAGAAATGGACCTGCTCATGTTACTTGAGTGATGTCAGAGTGTGGGTGGAGCTGAGCTCTACTTCTGCTTTTTAGTTTCAGTTTGAGAAAAAGCTTGGGTGCATCTGTGTTTTTCAGTGAGCTGCATCTGAAGTTTAAACAAAGAGATGTACTGTTGATCTCTGCCATCCAAAGACTATCTATGGATCATTTGGTGAATTCAGAATTGTAAAAGGTCTCAGTATTGAACGTAAACCTAACGTGCTCCTGTTTGAAGGTTTGTTAAGTCTTTTGGATGTTAAAAGTACAGCTTACAGGGTTACTTAGGGTTGCAGTCTTTGGGGTCGTATTTGAATTAGATGTTCACTATTTTTTTTTTTAAAGTTTAACTTGCGTTCATAGAATAAACATTGTTTTATTTTTTAAAATACTTGTCCTTTTCTGCTGTACAACACCAGTAGAGTGGGCCATGTGCTCCCCATACCACAATCTATTAAAAGTTGTGTGTCAAGTGAACTCCATGATACACTTTGGGGTTCTCTAAACCCTGACCTATAACAGTTAGTTTTATTGTATTAAAAATCACCGAGGTAAAAATATTAAAATTTATCCTACTTTCCATTAACCTGCACAAATGCACATTCAAGTGTGCAGAAAAAATGTATCTTTATAGAGTATCAGATGTGAAACGTGGACAAGTTAAAGTGAAAATTAAGAAAAAGGAAAGTCAATAAAGATTCACTGAATTTTTTTTCTGGAGAAGTTGAGGTGGTTACTTTTCACGTCCCGCTTTTTCTCCTGGAAACTCTGTTGTAGAAATCCAGCAACTTTTAGTCAAGGGTGTCTGACTGCTTGGAAATGTAGACACACTTTTAACTCAACAAAACAGGGTTCAAAATTGAGATTGGACTTGTAAAAAGAGAGGAGAAAAGACAGTTAATCTCTCTCGCAACTAAAATATCTCTGACAAATCCCAAACTTAAGCATTCACACAAAAGTTGGTAACCATTCTGTATGTCGGTTGTATATTCTAAAAGACAGTTGATCAGCTCATGCCTGGCACAGCTTCTCTTAGCCAGTGTGATAACTGAGATGATTAATTTTTAATGTTCCAGCAATTAACTCCTGAATAGTTCATTCTTTCATCTGGATGAGATAAGTAGGAAGCTTTTCATACCTCCAGGGAGGTCATTATCTACTGGGGCCTCCATAGACCCTCTGGCTTCATGAGAGATGCAAATTGGTAGCCATTCTATGTCAGTGTCTTTGCGTTCCAGCAAAATGTCCTTTTTTAAAAACTGTAATACGTGAAACTAGCCGAAGAGATATCAAAATAAGTTCATATTGCACATCTTTGTGACAACACTCATAACCTCCACTGAGGGCGTTTTCAAGGTGACAGTTAACTGTTAGGCATGAATACATTTCATGCCACAGAATACAAAGCATTATATAAAATACCTGCCTGGATTTTGCAATGGTAATAATGTTGAAATTATTAGCGATCACCAGCATTGCACTACTGAAGCTGACAACAACTTGAGGAATCCACACAGGCACAGAATGAGGAAATCAGAAACCATGAAGTTGTTGTCATTGATTCAACACTCCTCCATTGAGGTCCCCTCAGAAAAAAAACACAGATTTTTACAATTGCATTTCTTTAATTAGTTTATTTTTATTTTAGCTTCTACATTAATCCGATGATAAATTTTTTCTTTAAGAAAATTGGATTCAAAGTGTAGGGATTTGGCACTTTTAACTTCTTGGTATGCTATCTGTGAGAATACCCCAATGTGATTAGCTGCTTAACCTGCTTTATGACATCGCTGCTGTTGGACACCTAAAGAATCCCCTTGACTTGGCCCCAGATTTAAACTACCATTCATTGAGAAAGTGAGAGTCAACACCACAGAGGATTCTAGATTTTTGCAGGCAGCCTACTTCGAGGTCAATGGTGAGCACTGTATCTTCACTGCTGACCGTAGTATCTAGCCCATTATTTAAAATCCAATATCCTTATACATGCTGTATAGTTGAATAGGACAGACGATCAGTGAATCTCTGAGTCATCAGGATTTTCTTATTTATAGAACATAAAAAGTAATCCTTTATTCCCAGTTGATATCCTCTGAGCCCCACTCTCTATCTTCTGCAGGGTATTACAGAAAAAAAAAAACAGGAACACAAGTTATTTGTTTTATTCAGTCAGAAATGAAAACAAAGAAACACTGAACAACAGAGCAAGTGCTGCTATAAAAGAAGTTGCATTTGCCAACAGAATTATTCAGACAACTTGCCACAGTAAAGAAGTGAAGTGTTCTCATGTGATATTTATGAGGCAGACAAAAATCATGAGCTGGACTCTCCAAATAGGTCTTCACAGATAAATAAATGCCAGTAACTGTACACTTGTTCTCCATAATTAGGGTTGCATTTAATGGTGACAGAATGAGTCATATTTTATTGGACCAAATTTTATTCCAGGATCTTTACCATTGTTTTGAGGAACCCACTTCTTGATTCGGACTGTTTATAGTTTGAACCATTTTTAAGAAGTAAAGTTTTATTTTTGTTACAAAGGGATACAGAATTTTCCACGTAGTTCTTGTTATATTTTTGAGTTTGCGACAAAGAGAAAAGGTATGGCGGTGCCCATACTTTGGATTCTTACAAACAAAATGGGTGCGATTCTCCCAGAAGGGAACAAAGTCACCTAGTAAGCAGGTTTAGCCACATGTTTCCCGGCGCTCGCAGTGCCGATAAACATATGGCTATTCAACGCGACTGTATTGTATAGGGGACCTGAACAGGGAATGTGCAGCCACACATAACCCCGTTTTTCACAGTGGGGAGCTCCCCCCAAACCGGGTTCATAGTTGTTTTAAAATTACCACATATCCTCACTGAGCCATCACATTTCAACTAATTGGTGTTGCCCATTCACTTGTAGCAACTGGCTCCATGACTTCTGTTTGAACTAGCCTTTCTAGCTCTTCTTTGACTTTTGGCCTGATGGCATATGGCATGTGTCATGATATTCAAACACACATCACAACACACACATCATGATAGACAGACCAACAGACCAATTAGCACACATAACACAACAGCCAATCACAGACAAGAGCAGACACAGTATAAGACAAGAAACACAACACCTCCTGGTCAGTCCATCTGGAGACAGGACAAGGCCAGGACCTCATTAACAAGACACTCACACCGTCATCACGTGCTGAGTACCAAGACAGATGTGTAAATAACTGGTTGGAATAAAACTGTGTTGTACCAATCGCAACCGTGTTGGTTCGTCTGTACCTCAGAGCACCCAACACCACATGGTACCAGTGAGTAAATCGAGTAAATCGATACTTACCGGCAATTCTGCCATCCTGAGCCATGGACACCCACAACAAACCGCAGCCGTTGCAAGTCGCTGGGAACCTGGGCACCAACTGGAAGCTCTTCAAGCAGCGATTCGAACTGTTCATGCGGGCCAATGAAAAACAGGGTGCCTCGGACGAAACAAAGATTGCCATGCTCCTCACTACCGCAGGTCAGCACGCCATCGATATATACAACTCCTTGGTGTTCGCGGAAGGCGAGAACAAATCTAAATATGACACGGTCCTCCTCAAGCTCGACCAGCACTTCAATGTTGAAGTCAATGAAAGCTTTGAGAGGTATATCTTTCAGCAGTCCCTACAAGGTAAGGATGAGCTCTTTCAGTCCTTCCGAACGCACCTCCGCATACTCGCGCAGTCCTGCGGTTACGGCACCACCTCAGAGTCCATGATCCGGGACCAGATTGTTTTTGGCGTTGCCTCCAGTGGCCTACGCCAGCAGCTTCTAAAAATTAAAGGCCTGACCTTAGCATCTGCAGTGGAAGCCTGTGTCCTGCATGAAAATGCGACCAGCCGCTATGCCCAATTTCAGACAACCGAATTGGCACGGAGGGGCTCCCAAGCGATAGAATCGGCAAGCCAGGCCACCCACGAGGCCGAACGCATCCAGGCAATCGAGTTTCTCCCAGCCCGCTGCCCGGATGAGGGCGGCCGTTTCGCGCGCTTTTTGAGGCCTCCCGCGTTTGTGCGCGCCAAAACAACGGCACCATTGAGGGACGCACTGCGCAGGCGCGCCCGACGCAAGACCGAACTGCGCATGCGCAGTGGCGTAACGAATGCCATGACGTCATGACGTGCGGCAACTGTGGAGCTGCACATTTAAAAGGGCAATGTCCTGCAAAAACCCGGCCATGCCTACGCTGTGGCAAGATGGCCCACTACGCTGCCTACTGTCGAGCGGCTCAACCTGTGGATCTTCCACATCTCCGACAACCTCGCAGACACGTGCGGACCATCCAGCCTCCACATCAGGACATCCAAACCGACGACACAGATGACCAAGACGCCTTCCGGGTTGCGGTCATTGATGTGAACCGGGTCAACACCATCAATCTCCCCCAAGAGATTGGCCGTGGGACCATTGAAAGAGGCCCCCGTGGCAATACTCCGCCGGCAGCTGGCCGAGTTCCCACCGGCGCGGTTCCCTCATGGTTCCACCCGGCGGGTGCTAGGAGCGACGGCTGTGGACCCAGTCCGCGGCTGCCCTGGTGGGGGACGGGGGGATCCGTCACCGGGGGGATCCGTCTCCGGGAGGGGGCCTCCAGGATGGCCTGGATTCCGATCGGTGGCCACCGATCAACGGGTGAGCATGATCTGGGGGGGGTGCTAATTGTGGGGGCCGGCTTACTGTGTGGGTCCGCCATGTTGAGCGGGGCCACCGCCGGAGAGAGCCGACGTGTGCATGCAGAAGTGCAGGGCCCCGTATCGGCTGCCGGAGCTGCATGGACTACTCCGGGGCCCTGTAAACCCCCTTCAAAATGGAGAATCACTCTGGACTTTCTCCAAGATAGTCCAGAGTGATTTGTGCCTGTTTTCCCGTGAGCATGGGACATAGCCCCATTTTCAGAGAATTCTGCCCCACGTTCTGCCCAATAACAGGTGGTGATTGGATCCTACCCGAGTGAGGTGATTTCCAGACACCCAAGGAATTTTGGAGAGTTGCAGAGTTGAGTCCTGCACACTCAGAGGAAAGGAGCTGTGTGAGTCTCTCCCTCTCTCTCTCTCCCTTGTCTTTCTTCAGAATAGCTGCTGTATTTCTGAAACTGCAGAAACCTGAATGAAACTACAGTGAACACTATTTCAGATTGAAAACAGAAATCTCAAAGTGAAAGCCGAGATTGAAGGAAAAAAACTGCATAGCTGTACACATAATCTGCATGAATCTACAAACCTCAACCAAAAACTTAGTTTGAAGGAAAGTGTGCGTTAAAGACAACCATCTGAAACAAAGACTCTTTAGCCTTTTACTTATCATTTTCACCCCTCTTTTCCCCTCTGTGTTTGTTTGTTGTGTGCTAATGTATAGAGGGTGGGACGAGTTAAGGTGGGGATTAGGAATTAGATAATAGTTGACCAGTTGTGTTTGCTGCATAGTTCATTATATTTCTTGTTATAAATGAAAAGTAATTGTGTTTAAATTTAAAAACCTGGGGCGTCATTCTCCGACCCCCCGCCGGGTCGGAGAATGGCCGTTGGCTGCTGTGAATCCTGCCCCCGTCCCCGCCGAAGTCTCCGGTACTGGAGATTGGGCGGGGGCGGGAATCGGGCCACGCTGGTTGGCGGGACCCCCCACTCAATTCTCCGGCCCGGATGGGCCGAAGTCCCGCCCAGAAATTGCCTGTCCCGCCGGCGTAAATTAAACCTGGTATTTACCGGCGGGACCAGGCGGCGTGGGCGGGCTCCGGGGTCCTGGGGGGGGGCGCGGGGCGATCTGACCCCGGGGGGTGCCCCCACAGTGGCCTGGCCCGCGATCGGGGCCCACCGATCCGCGGGCGGGCCTGTGCCGTGGGGGCACTCTTTCCCTTCCGCCTCCACCACGGCCTCCACCATGGCGGAGGCGGAAGTGACTCTCCCCACTGCGCATGCGCGGGAAACTTTCAGCGGCCGCTGACGCTCCCGCGCATGCGCCGGGAAACTGTCAGCGGCCACTGACGCTCCCGCGCATTCGCCGCATTTCCGCACCAGCTGGCGGGGCAACAAACACCATTTCCGCCAGCTGGCGGGGTGGAAATCACTCCGGCGCCAGCCTAGCCCTGACATTGAGGTGCTAGGCCGCCAAAGATGCAGAGCATTCCGCACCTTTGGGGCGGCGCGATGCCCATCTGATTGGCACCGATTTGGGCGCCAGTCGGCGGACAGCGCGCCGTTGGGGGAGAATTTCGCCCCTGGAGCCGGATTCTCCAATTCGAAGGCTCAGTGTGGAAGATCTGTGGCGATTTACGTCGAAAAAAATCGGTGGCACTCCCTCATCAGTGCTGTGACCGGTGAGGGGTTAGCAGCCGTGCCATGTAAAATTCCCGGCCTCCACAAAATAAACGGCTGGAGCATGGTCGGGTCCATGGCCGCGCATGCACACGCCGACGACCTGCAGTGGTCGCGCCATAAAACATGTGCTGCCAGCCAAATATTCCATCTCCCATATATGTTGAAGGAGAAACTCTGGAATATGTTGAGCGCTTTCCATATATTGATGTGGAGATGCCGGCGTTGGACTGGGGTGAGCACAGTACGAAGTCTTACAACACCAGGTTAAATTAGTCAATGGGCACCTGTTGGACTTTAACCTGGTTTCCATATATTGGCAGCCCTCAAAAAGCCACCACTGAGGAGAAGATCCTCTCCGGATCTTCTACGGCAGCTTAGCCTCTTACAAACTACAGAAGCAAATGTTTGACAACAAACATGCCTCTGCAACTCGACAAAAGTCCGATTGCACAGATGAATTATCATCACCACACTCCTGTACTGCAGTGATACCTGCATTAAAAGAAGGATGGATGTGCTTTGTGTCCATGTGGTATCACAATCACAAGCAGGACCAACATTTATTGCCCATCCCTAAATGTTCTTAATAAGGTGATGGTGATCAACCTTTTTAAATTGCTGCAATCCTTGACATTTAGGTATATCCACAGTGCTGTTACCAAGGGGGGGTTCCAGGACTTTGACCCAGCGACAGTGAAGGAACGATTATATATTTTCAAGGCAGGATCATGCATGACTTGATGGGAAACTTGCAGGTGGTTGGGTTCCCATAAACCCACAGTTCCATCCATTCTTCAGTGAAAAACTGAAACAAAATTAACGTTGACTACTATATATTGAATAATTAGTTATTCACCATTATGTCTCAGTTCCACCTCTGTGTATGATCAAGCTAAGGGCACTGACACTGTTATTGTACAGCTTGGGTCATTATTTGCCTTGATTCAATCAGAATTGAGGGAATAATATACCAATCTGTTATGAACAGGTTTTCCATTGATGAAACATAATTTTTGCAACATGGACACATTCCCACTGGAAATGAACCTATGAGTACACCATGACTGATATTCCCATCAGCATATAATTGCTTTTGATGGTTCTCCCAATTGTCCACTGTAACATCAGCAGAAACCCCCGGAGAAATGAGGCAAACAGCTTTTTATCTTGTGTTTTCATCAATCTGCCACTGACGTTACAGAGGATACCAAGGCAGCCCACCACCGAGATTTTTATGGGGGGGAGGGGGGTGGGTCACATATGATACCCACAGGTTCTTGTTCATTATGAGTGTCATTCATTCATTTTAGTTAGGGAATATCATACTTCAAAGTTTGAACAGGTTTACAATTAGTTTCAGTCTTGTAACCACACTCTTCGATCATACTCTTGTTACTTTCTAATGTTGCTACCCATGTAACACATCGCATTTGTTTGCATTCGGTGGAAAGGAGCCAGAATGCATTGGATTGCCACTTGTCTGTCTGTAACCAGCTTTTATATTTCAGTCGTGGCTACTTAATGTACACATGCTACAACTTGCTTACTCAGCTGTTAAGATTTCACTTCATCGACACTTGTGTAATTGATAAGGCACAAGTTATCGAAAATGCATAAGTTTAGTGATAGAAAGTCTTCATTTGAATGAATTATGGGAATGTTGTTAAGTCTTTAATAAACATGTCTTTCACAGTAACATACTATAATGCAGCTTTAAGGAGAAAAAACACAGAAGTGAACCAAGGTTGGAGTCGGGAGAACTGTTGCATTTGGGCTCCAGTGAGTCCAGCGTTAACAGTAAACAGAAGCCAAAACTGGGATACTAATTGGTTAAAAGGATGGTCCGAGGGCTAGAATTGGAAGACAAGGGTACAAGTCAAGGTTAATTTTTGTGGGCATTGAAATCTTAAAGCTGCAAAGGCTGTTTTGTATATATACTAGAATTACGTTGCCTAAGGTAGAATCTTCAAGACTTCGAGAATCAAGGTACCCAGAAGTCCCAGGATACATGAAGAGAAGTAGTCCTTGGAAAAATGGGAAAGACAGCATACCATGCCATGCCTTGACTAGTGGAATGTTAAGTATTAATGTTTGTTGTCCAATGACGTATATTTGCTTTCTAAATAAGTGATTGACTTTGTTGTTAATAAGGTATTCTGCAACAAGGATTTTCTTACTCTGGGGTTAGTATAACGTTCAAACTCCAACACAGGGCTTACCTAAGTGCAGCTAATTATCATACAAAATAGGGCTCCGATTTAAGCTTTTGTTTCTAAACAAGACAGAAAAAGGCTTTAAACATTTGCTGCGAATATCACTCAAAAGCATTTCAACTTATGATTTCCCAGTAGGAAGTCTTACAACACCAGGTTAAGGTCCAACAGGTTTGTTTCAAATCACTAGCTTTCAGAGCGCAGCTCCTTCCTCAGGTGAATCTCCTAGATTTCCTTGACTGAGAGTCCATTGCATCCCCCTGCAGTTGCTTGCCCACTCCTATTATCAATAAGTGTCGCTTACTCTACTTCATGTACATTTGACAAAGCATGTTTGTCACACCTTAGATTTAGATGCTGCATATAGTTTTATTGATTCTGTACTTCACAAAAAAATGTTGGCTTGCTTCATGTCATCTTCCTTCTTTTAAGCTTTATTGTTGTATCTGGGACTTTTGAAATGGGGTAAATTTTCCTTGAAGGATTGTTGATGATTACATTCCCACCAAGGAGTAAGCAAAACTGGGAAAAGAAAAGTTACCATTTAAAATACAAAAGCTCCATTCATTAATTACACATCATTCTGCATTTCAATGGATTTAAGTACTGATGGGATATGTTTTATTATGTTTGTAAGATGCCTTTTTACACTGCTAATGTGAACTATTTTCTCCTTAACATAAACATTGTCAAATCAAAGAGTCAAATGTAATTCTATTGAACTCACACCTCTCAGTACAGATGGGGGATTAGTAAAACATCATTAACATTCCAGACACTTGTTTATTTGACTACAGAATGGCGATTAGGTTCAAGTACAAGAGCTGGTCATTAGCTGTAATGGCTGAATGTGTAAATGGTGTATCTAATTTCATCGTGGGAATTTGATACCAGCAAATCAAATCACCAGTACTTAGGAAAACACAAGACTGCAAACCAGCATTACAAAACAGCTAAAACAAAGAGAAAAGAATGTTCTTGACTTGAATACAGAAACCCTTTTGGGAAAGAGGGAGTTATATTCTACTTTAGTTTTTTTTTCACATACATGCTATTCATGCAAATTTCTATTAAATCTTTCATCTCTCAGCTGTACTGCCAGACTTCCTCAGAAACTTGAGTCACCTTTAAGTGGCACATACATTTACCATAACATCTTCTCTTCATACAAGAACTCAAGAGTAATAGAATTTCCTCAGGATTTTCATCAGCATAACTACAACCTCTTGACCTTTAGAAAGTCTGCTTTGTTCCTCAGTGGAAGGTACAAATCACTTGCAGTGTGAAGGTTGTGCCTTGTTAAAATTCAATTTTATCTCAATCCATTTAATCTACGTAGTATGCCTCACTGTATAATTCCTGATGTATTTCCAGTGTACTTAGAAACTAAAGGTTAAGTTATGAGAATATGTGGAGAGACTTTTTTTTAAACAGAATTTAATCTAAATGTATATTATTTCCAATTAAATGGACCAAATTGTATAATTATTCTAAACGTTGTGAGGGGGAAGACTCCAGGGATTTTGCGACTGATGCAATGCATCCAATTGTGCCTGTGCGTCAAGGGGAAAGCTAAGGCCTGGATCTTTTTGCAGAACACGTAATAAAAATAACTCAACCCTGTACATTCAGACAGCTGCTTTCAGTCCTTTTGACAGTTCACTTATGACCTGATGATGTCACAGATTTCACCTGCAGAGGTGTTTGGTGTGGTGGTGGTGTGGGGGAGGGGGGGGGGGGGTGCGGGACAGTGGTGGGTTGGGGTGGTTATACAGTACACCCAGGATAAAAGAAATCGACCAACATCTCTATACATCTGGTCGATACTCTGTAACATGCTGTCGGGTGAAAATATTCACAAGAAGAACATGGAAAATAATAAATTTCAAAATGGCCTTGCTCATGTTAACAGGAAAGTAGCGATGAATCAAAAGGAGTTTAATTTTGTTCAAATGTGCTAATGAACTATTCATCCATGTTTAGCATTGCATTGAGGATCTCCACTCCTCCAAAAACAAATTACCAAACACCAATGGAAAGTGAGAATAATAGGTGGATTCGCCATTGCCTGTCACCGCGATCGGGATTCCATTGGCGGCCTTACCTCGCTGCCGGCCCCATGCCGGCAGGAGGGTGCAAATTGGTGATCTGCATCAATTTCACTTAAATTATTGGGCTGGAAGCCTGAATTACCATCCCCATGCACTGATCCCCACGGTGGGAAGTCCATTGTGTGGGCTTTCGTGAAATTCTGTCCTGACATGGTGGGCCCTGGGTAAAGGTGCCCCCAAAGTCCATTGAAGGCCTCCATTCCCCACAATTTAAATCATCGCACCCTCCCACCCCCCCCCAAAACCACTGGAATAATGGTCACCTCCCACGCAATGGGGTGACCCCACTGCCTCCCCCACAGAAGCCCCACCGACATCCCGGCCCCTTCTTCAAACCCCTTGTCCATTATCCCCATTTCACCCCCAGTCAGGACCCCCATCAATCACCCCTAGTAGAGCCCCCATCAGTCACTTTCATCAGTCCCCTCCATCAGTCACCCCCCAGCAGTGACCCCATCAAAGACTCACATCAGTCACCACCATCTGAAAGCTGAAGAACAATCCAGGCAGTACAGTGAAATGTCACTGCATTTTTCTCCTGCCCTTCTCTATCATCTGCTGCCTCAGACAAAAGTGTTGTCTGAGTGGGGGGTCAGAGAATCACGCCCGGGGTCCCTGATGGGGGTAACTAATGGGGAATCTGCTGGGGTCTCTATTGTGGGTCTCTGATGAGGGTTTCTGATGGAGGTGACTGATGGGGGGGTCTGGTGGGGAGGTCTGATGGGGGAATCTGATGTGGGTGTCTGATGGGGGGGATGGGGGTGTCGGTGGCAGGGGGTCATGGGGGGGCTAGTGGGGGGGTCAGGTCAGCCTCATGTATCTGTGCTGTGGGGGTCTGACACATTAATCACATGGTGGGGGGAGGGATGCCCCTCCTTGTCAACGGTGATGGGTGGGGGGGGGTCAGCATTAGCTTTGTGGGGGGGAATGGGAGCCTGCCGCTTGAGATCAGGCCAGTGACTCAAAATGGCAGGCCGATATCGGAATTCTGACAGAATCCAGCAAGCTCTCCACCATGCGTATATTTGCGTGGTTAAGGAGAGAGACTCACATCTGGGCCCTCCTCCCAGCGCCAGCGGAGATCAGTCCCGATTCTCCATTGGCAGGAGCACTTAGACTCCGGAAGACAGAATCCAGGTCAATGACAATCTTTAAAACAATTGACAACATCCCTCATGCAGGATGTTGAACAATGAGAAGAAAGAAGCTTCCAAGTGGCGATGGATAAGTGGGAAGAAAGGAAAGCCAACAAGACTTTTGATAGCAGTGAGAGAGGTCGTAAGGTGGATTGGTTGTTGAGGAGGATAGGAGCATAGTGATTGAAGGATCAGCCACTGATGGTAAAGTGGAGGGAGTGACGAATAAGGAGTATATCAGAGTTGGAAAGTATAGTTTATATGCAGGTTACATACAGAAAGAGATGTTGAGATAGGAAGGGGTAAAGCCACGAAAGAAGTTGAAAATGACAATAGAACCTTGAAATTGATTTGCTGTGGGACAGAGCCAGTGGAGCTTGACAAGGGCAGGTTAATAAGTGTATGCTCCCTAGTATACATAAGGTCACAAACATAAGAGTTTGGGATTTTTTGGAGTTTGTGAAAAGATTAGGGAGAGGTTTGGTGGTGCAGTGCTGCCCCAATCTCTGGGCCAAAAGCTTGAGGTTAAAGTCCCACTTCAAGTTTGATAGCCATGGAAGGTGTGTCCATAATATGGCTAAACAGGTTCATTACCATCCTTTAAATCCTCCCAATGCACCTGATGGCAGACAATAAGAGTGAGGGAGTCTCCTGGTTGTCCATACTGAAAAAGACAATGGCAGACCACTGCCGTACTTTGTCAAGCACAATCATGCACCAATCCAATGACAACACTCTCTTAGGGCATAATACCTGAAGGAGAAGGGAGTGATTGGAGAATACCTGAGAGAGTAGAGACAGCCTCAGCTTAAAATCTCAACTGAAAGATGGTACTCTGACACTGAAGCTCTCCATCATTACTGAATTGAAATGTCTGCCTAGATTGTCTGTAGAGTGGAACTCGGATACCTGGTTTTCCTGAGTGTTCTGAAGGTGGATTTTAAGGCAAGTCCAGGGAAGGGGCGGGGTTCTCCCCTACCCAGCGGGGCGGGGGGTCCCAGCGTGATGGAGTGGCGGGAACCACTCCGACGTCAGGCCGCCCCAAAGGTGCGGACGTCTCCGCACCTTTAGGGGCCAAGCCCTCACCTTGAGAGGCTAGGCCCGCGCCTGAGCGTTTTCCGCTCCACCGGCTGGCGGGAAAGACCGTTGGCACCACGTCAGCCGGGGCCAAAAGGTCTTCGCTGGGCGACATGGGTCCGCGCATGCGCGGGAGCGTCAGTGGCTGCTGACGCCATCCCCGTGCATGCGCCGGGGAGAGGGTCTCTTCCGCCTCCACCATAGTGAAGACCATGGCGAAGGCGGAAGAAAAAGAATGCCCCTATGGCACAGTCCCACCTGCGGATCGGTGGGCCCTGATCGCGGGCCAGGCCACCGTGGGGGCACCCCCCAGGGCCAGATCGCCCTGCGCCCCCCCCCCCAGGACCCTGGAGCCCGCCCGCGCCGCCTTGTCCCGCCGTTCAAAAGGTGGTTTAATCCACACTGGTGGGACAGGCATTCCAGCAGCGGGACTTCGGCCCATCGCGGGCCGGAGAATCGGTGGGGTGGGCCCGCTGACCGGCGCGGCGCGATTCCCACACCCGCCAAATCTCCGGGACACGGCGGGGTCGGAGAATCCCGCCTGGTCTGTAAAGTTTGGCTTTGGCACTTCTGACTCAGAGGTGAAAACACTAACAGCTGAGCTTAAGGCTAGTTTGATGATGAACCCGGACATTGAAGACATCCGCCACCAGTTCCATCTGAACACAGTTAATTTGGTTCAAACAGTACCTTAAGTACACAAGAGTCACGAGGGTCACGCTAGTTTTGTAAATATTCAGTTGGAGGAAATTGTGAGCCATCAGAGCGATATAATACTGTGACAGCCTAAGAAGCAATACTGGTATCAAAATCATCAAAATGAATATTATCTGCATAGATCTCAAAATAGATCATAGTGATGTAAATAATTTCACTAAGGAATAGCAGTGACAGAATAAATATAAAAGAATCTGGGATAGAATTTTAGGGCAAACAGTAGATTGGAATGGTAAGAGAGACTACTCAAGGAGATGAAGTGATTGTTTTTGAAAAATTAGAATGGAAACTTGGGAGAAGTGCCACTTGGGAAAAGAGCTTGGTTTAAACAGTGAACGAGAACTGAAATATCAATGTTGTTGAAAGTGTAAAAAGGGCCAAAAAGGATGAGAAAGAATAATAAACCATGTTGCAGTCGCATCTGATGTAATTGGTGCTTTTCATTAGTGTCGTTCTAATGTTATTGTAATGTCTGAAATGAAATTCAAAGAGAGAAGGGTCGAGATGTGGTCATAGAGTTCAATGATAATGACCCATTCGGATCTTGTCAAGAAACAGATTGGAACAGGTCAAAGACTGTGAATTCAGTGTGAATGTCTCACCTCCTGATCCTCTCCAAAGTCCAGAGTGATGGAGTGTGTGGGCAGCACGGTGGTACAGTGCTTAGCCCTGCTGCTTTACAGCATTAGGACCTGAGTTTGATTCCGGTTTTGGTTGACAGTCTGTGTGGAGTTTGCACGTTGTCCCCATGTCTGTGTGCATTTCCTCCTATAGTCCAAAAATGTGCAGGTAGGTGGATTATCCATGATCAATGCACAAGGTTACTGGTTAGGGTGGGGGAATGGGCATCTATAGAGTGCTCTTTTGGAGGGTTGTTGCAGACTCAACAGACCGAATGGCCTTTTTCTGCATTGCTGGGATTCGATGGACTTTATGAATCTCTGAATACTCTCCACATCCCTGAATAGGTGCAGCCACACAACACTGAAGAAACCTGACACTAGTCAGGATACAATAGCTTGTTTGATTGGCACCCCATCTACCACCTTAAACATTTACTTCCTCCAACAATTCAGCGTGGTTGCAATATCTACAAAATGCACTGTAGAAACTTGCCAAGTCTTCTTTAGTAGCTCCTCCCAAAGCATGACACCCATTGCTTAGAATTGCATGATATCATCATCATATTCAAGTTTCCTCTGACCCCACAACATCCCAACCTGGATACTTACTACCGTTCCATTCCTTCATTGTTTCTGGGTCAAAGCTCCGGAATGTTCTGTGGGAGTACTTTGACAAGCTGGACTGCAGCTGTTCAAGAGGAAAGCCCATCATCATCTTCTCAAGGGCCAATATGGATGGGCAATACATTTTGGCCCTATCAGCAACACTCTCATCCTTAGGATAAATTCAAGAAAGGAAGGATGAATCTAGTGCAGCAGTTAAATAGATAACAATGATTGAGTGAAAAGGAGAGTGCAGGAGTTAGAGGGAAATGGTCAGGGATGGGATTTTATTGAGCTGTTAATGACAGCAATTTTGAGTCACTATCAAAGAATCCAGAGAGGTTGAAAATCCCAATGAATATAGATGGAGAGCAGAGTCCTGTGTGATCAGATGTGGATTTAGCCAAGATGGCGCCGGAGCGAGGTGACTCTGTGAGCTCCCCCCAACAGATCCGCTTTTTACTTTTAAAAATTAATTCTAAAACTAACATTATTACTAACCTACGAACTATACACAGTTATAAACAACTACGAAACAGAACACCCGGAGGCCTTGTTCATCGTGGCCAGAGACTTCAACAAGGCCAACCTCAAGAGTGTACTGCCAAAATTCCACCAGAACATCTCCTGTCCAACCAGGGGTGACGACACTCTTGACCACTGCTACTCAAAAACGGTTCCATCCCCCGACCGCACTTTGGGAAATCAGACCATAAGACGGTGCTCCTTCTCCCGGCATACAAGCAGAAACTCAAGCGGGAGAATCCAGCTAAGAAGGTTGTATAGTGCTGGTCCGAGGAGACAGACAAGCTCTTACGTGACTGCTTAGAGACAGTGGACTGGTCCATATTTAAGAACTCAGCGACCAACTTAAATGAGTATGCCACCACCGTCACAGACTTCATCAGCAAATGTGTGGACGACTGCGTGCCAAAGAAAGCAGTACGTACGTTCCCCAACCGGAAACCATGGCTCAATCGCGAGATTGACTCCCTACTGAAGGACAGATCTGAGGCGTTCAAGTCAGACGACCCTGACCTATACAAGAAATCCAGGTACGACCTCCGCAAAGCCATCCGAGATGCCAAGAGAGAATATCAAACCAAGCTAGAGTCACAGACAGACTCTCGGCGGTTGTGGCAAGGACTAAACAACATAACGGGCTACAAAGCGAAGCAGAACAGTAACTCTGGCAGCAGCGCACCCCTCCCCGATGAACTCAATGCATTCTATGCTCGGTTCGAGCAGGTAACCAACATTCCGCTGTCGAGTGCCCCAGCAGCCCATAACTCACCCATACCCCCATCACAGTTTCCGAAGTCAGATCTGCCTTCCTGAAAGTGAACCCTCGGAAGGCGACGGGCCCGGATGGGATCACTGGTCGTGCACTCAGAGCCTGCGCGGACCAGCTGGCAGAGGTGTTCGCGGACATCTTTAACCTGTCCCTACTCCACTCCAAGGTCCCCACCTGCTTCAAGAAGACCACGATCATACCGGTACCAAAAAAGAACCAGGCAACGTGCCTCAATGACTACCGTCCAGTGGCCCTGACTTCAGTCGTAATGAAGTGCTTCGAGAGGTTGATCATGAAGCGCATCACCTCCATACTCCCAGAACGCCTTGATCCACTGCAATTCGCATACAACTGCAACCGGTCCACATCAGACGCCATTTCCCTGGCCCTACACTCATCCCTAGAGCATCTCAAAAACAAGGACTCCTACATCAGACTCCTATTTATTGACTACAGCCCTGCCTTCAACACCATAATCCCAGCCAAGCTCATATCAAAGCTCCAAAACCTAGGACTTGGCTCCCCACTCTACAACTGGATCCTCGATTTTCTGACCAACAGACCACAATCAGTAAGAATGAACAACGACACCTCCTCCACAATAGTCCTCAACACCGGGGCCCCGCAAGGCTGCGTACTTAGCCCCTACTCTACTCCCTGTACACACACGACTGCGTGGCAAAATTTGGTTCCAACTCCATCGACAAGTTTGCTGATGATACGACCATCGTGGGCCGGATCTCGAATAACGACGAGTCAGAACTCAGGCGAGAGATAGAAAACCTAGTGGAGTGGTGTAGCAACAACAATCTCTCCCTCAATGCCAGCAAAACTAAAGATCTGGTCATTGACTTCAGGAAGCAAAGTACTGTACACACCCCTGTCAGCATCAACGGAGCCGAGGTGGAGATGGTTAGCAGTTTCAAATTCCTAGGCGTGCACATCTCCAAAAATCTGTCCTGGTCCACCCACGTCGACGCTACCACCAAGAAAGCACAACAGCGCCTATACGTCCTCAGGAAACTAAGGAAATTCGGCATGTCCACATTAACCCTTACCAACTTTTACAGATGCACCATAGAAAGCATCCTATCGGGCTGCATCACAGCCTGGTATGGCAACTGCTCGACCCAGGACCGCAAGAAACTTCAGAGAGTCGGGAACACCGCCCAGTCCATCACACGAACCTGCCTCCCATCCATTGACTCCATCTACACCTCCCGCTGCCTGGGGAAAGCGGGTGGCATAATCAAAGATCCCTCCCACCCGGCTTACTCACTCTTCCAACTTCTTCCATCGGGCAGGAGATACAGAAGTCTGAGAACACGCACGAACAGACTCAAAAACAGCTTCTTCCCCACTGTCACCAGACTCCTAAATGACCCTCTTATGGACTGACCTCATTAACACTACACCCTGTATGCTTCATCCGATGCCAGTGCTTATGTAGTTACATTGTATATGTTGTGTTGCCCTATTATGTATTTTATTTTTTTCCCTTTTCTTCCCATGTACTTAATGATCTGTTGAGCTGCTCGCAGAAAAATACTTTTCACTGTACCTCGGTACACGTGACAATAAACAAATCCAATCCAATCAAATTTGGATAGAAGTCTGGGCTGTAGTATAATGGAGTTTGGTAGACTGAGTCCCAGAAAGCATTGACTGATGTAGTCTATGATATCATAGAAGGGAGTGACATATACTCAAGTGGTTTGAGACTCTGGGCCAGTCTAAAGTGTAACTAAAAGGAAAGTGTGATGAACGGTTACTGCCTTATCATCATGTAAGGTGATGTCCCCTTAAAGACGGGGCTTAGAACCCTGGGGACTCCGCCTCTGGCTCCACCCATCTGGGAGCCATACATAAAGGGCTGCATCATGGTCTATGTAACAGTCAGCTCTCGTCTCTAGCTCTAGCACAGTTATTAGTCTAATAAAGCCTTCTTTACAGTTTAATCTCTAAGCGTCATTATTGAGGGTACCTCAGAAAGCAAGTATGGTCAGAGTAACACTTGAAAGAGTGTTCTCTATAATCTGCAACTATGTTAAAATAAATAGTAGTCTTCGAAAATTATTGAAACTACTGCAACCCAACAGCACAATAATATACAGGGAACAGGTATTGATCTTCAGTGAGGAAGTGAAAAGACAGGGAAGGATGGGTTTGCAGCTGAGGAGGAAGAGGGTATCTGTGACTAAATATGTGGCTTCATTGTGAAGACAAGGCAGTTCATAAGTTCCTCCCATTTGTGTCAGAGGAGTGTGTGGATCATATGTAGAAAGAAGCCAGGATGTAGTGGAGAAAGTGGGTTTGGAGTTATCCTTGGCTTCATGTATAGGCCAGGAATAACATGAGGATCTGGTGTAGAAGAATCAGTGATACTTCTCAATGTAGGCAACTGTTTAAAGGGTCAGGTCAGAAGAATTAATGCGATTTTAGGCAGATGGACTAGGGGAGAGGGAGTTTAGAGCTGAAGGATGCAGAATGGAGTTGACTCGTTCAGTTTTCATGGAACTTGAAAAGAACAGAGGAATGTGAGTGATTAAGGAATTTTTCAGGGAATGGTGAAGTGGAGGAGAATGATCGTAAGTTTTTTAATTCATTTACAGAATAAATGCTGGCGACGTCAATATTTATTGCCCATCCCTAATTGCTTTTGAGAAAGCAGTGGTCAGCTGCTTTCTTGAACCGCTGCAATCCCTGAGGTGTAGGTACATCCAATGTTCTGCTAGACAGGAAATTCCAGGATTTTGACCCAGTGATCATGATGGAACGGCGATATATGTCTGAGTTCGAATGGTGAGTGACTTGGATAGGAACTTCCAGGTGGTGGTGTTTCCATGTATTTTCTGCCATTGTCCTTCTGGATGGTAGCAGTTGTGGGTTTGTAAGGTGCTGCCTAAGGAACCTTGGTGAGTTCCTAGCATCTTGGAGAAGGTACACGTTGCTGTGACTGTGCGTCGGTGGTGGAGGGATTTGTTTTTGTTCATGGGATGTAGATGTCGCTGGCTAGGCCAACATTATTGCTAAACCACATGCTGTGGGTCTGGAATCACATGTAGGCCAGATAAGGATGACATATTTCATCCATAAAACAAACCAGAGGTTTGACATCATTCGACTTTTAATTCCAGATTTTTTATTGAATTCAAATTTCACCATTTGCAATGATGGGAGTCAAACGCAATTCTTCAGAGCATTACACTGAGTATCTGGGTATCTGAATACTAGTCCAGTCACAATACCACCACGTCAATGCCTTCCCTTAATATTTGTGGAAGGGTAATCATAAAGCTTGGCCTGGATGGTGTTGAGCTTCTTGAGTGTTGTTGGTGCTGCACTCATCCAGGCAAGTGGAGAGTATTCCATTACACTCCTCGTGAGTGCTTTGTCGACGATGTGTAAGTGTGGATGGGAGAGTTAATGTGAAGAGTTATGTTCTCGGAGTGGAAGTTTCTCCTGGAGTGCACTCTGAAGGTTATTGATCTGACCAGCCATTCTGTTGTTATATGTTTTTAAAGCAAAATTTTTTTTAAAAAGTATATTTTATCTCAAAAAATGAGAACTGATCTAAAAATGTAGAGAAAAGAACATATAATTAATTTCTGTGGCTCATCTTCAAAGAAAAGGAGGCACTCGTTGAGGAGATTGAGTACATCACCAAGTTGAGCGCGACGAGACCGGTAAATCATGCCCGTGGCAAATGGAGTATATGGTCAGAAAAAGTGAAAATTTTCCATTTTGGCAGGAAAAATAAGCAAGAAGCATATTATCTAAATGGTGAGAGAATGTAGAGCTCTGAGATGGAGAGAGATTTGGGTGTCCAGTGCATGGATCACAAAAGGCTAGTATGTGGGTAGAGCAAGTAATTAGAAAAGATAATGAAGTGTTATAATTTATTAGGAATGAAATGAAATGAAAATCGCTCATTGTCACAAGTAGGCTTCAAATGAAGTTACTGTGAAAAGCCCGTAGTCGCCACATTCCGGTGCCTGCTCGGTGAAATTTAATATAAAAGTAGGGAGATTACGCTTCATTGATGCACAGCATTGATGAAACCACATCTGGAGCACTGTGCACAGTATTAGTCTCCTTATTTAAGGAAGGATGTAAATTTAAGGAAGCAGTTCAGAGAAGATTTTCTAAACTAACACCTGGATTGGGTGACTTGTCTTATGGGGAAAGGTTGGACAGGCTAGGATTATATCGGTTGGAGTTTAGAAGTGTAAGAGGCGACTTGATTGAAACATATCAGATCCTGAGGGGTCTTGGTAGGGTCAATGTGAATGTTTCCTCTTGTGAGAAAATCTCGTACTTGGGGCCACAATTCTAAGAGGTAGAATTTTATGCCAATGGGAATTTATGGTCCAGCCGAAGTCATTGGACTTTTAAATGGCTCACCACATTTTGCGGCCATGTTCCTGGGCAGTAAAATACCACCTAAAATACCCATTTAAGACAGAGAGAAGGAGATTTTCATCTCTCATAGGGTTATGAGGCTTTGGAACTCTGCTCCTCAAACATTTTTAAAATAGAGGGAGATAGATTCTTAATAAGCAAGGGAATGAAGGGCTTCCGGTGGCGTGGGCGAGCAGGGCGGCCGCAGCAACAAGAGCTCCCGCCAGTGGCCGCGATTTGCGGCGATTTTGGGGAAATCCCCGAGTCTTCACGCACCCCCCGCGACTATCGTCGGCCTTTGGGGCCGCCACGAGCAGCCAGAGGGGCCGGTTTAAAAAACGGCAAAGAACCCCGCGTGGGTGTCGGGCAACGGGAGGCTGAGGCGCCGGGCCCGGCGCGGCAGGTCAGAGCAGCGGGGGCGGAGCTACGTGGAGGCTGAGGCGGCAGGCCCGAGGCCAGGGCACCATGTAGGGAGGGTGCTCCACGTCGGATGGCTCCCACCTAGGAAGAAGAAAGAAGGTTGAAGCCTGGTCCCAGGTGAATGCAGAGGAGAAAGAAAGAAGATTTAAGGAAGTTTGATAAAAGGTTTTTTGGGGGGGGTTTTCTTGCCCCTTTTTTTTTCAAAAAAGAAGAATGTCAGATTGATGAAGGGCAGGAGGGTGAAGGGGAGAGAGAGGTGAAAGGAAAGAAGATAAAAAACAATAAGCCGCTAAAGGATGCGAAGAGCAGCGTCGAAGAAAGGAGGAAACGCGGGTTCGCCGCCGAAGGAGAAGACAAGCAAAAGTGTTGACAGGATGGCGGAAGCCGAACTGCAAGGCGGAGCCGCACTATGGTGGAGAAGATGACCGAGGTGATGGTGGTGGAGCTGGAAAACATTTGGTGAGGCACATGGAGGTCTTGAGGAAAGAGATGGCGGTCGTGGTGAGGTCATTGTTGGAGGAGGCAATCGGCCCGATGAGGGCGGAGGTGGCAAAGGCATCGGCCGAGGTGAGAGAGCAGGGCGAGAAGATGAAGGAGGTGGAGGAGGCCGTGACACGACACAGCGACCAGGTCACCTCGATGGGGGACGAGCTGCGGAGGGTGGTGGAGGTTAACAGAGGACTCCGAGCAAAGCTGGAAGTCTTGGAAAACCGCTCAAGGCGGCACAATTTGAGAATTGTGGGCTTTCCCGAATGGACAGAGGGCCCAAGGCCAACGCAATACTTCGCTAAGAAGTTGGCGGAGCTGATGGGGGAGGGTGAGAGCCCCACCTTGTACGAGCTAGACCGAGCTCATCGGTCATTGAGGCCGAAGCCCAAAGTGAACGAGCCGCCAAGGGCAGTAATTATCTCCTTCCATAAGTTTTGCATGAAGGAGAAAGTATTAAGCTGGGCGAAGCAGAAGCGTGAGGTGCTGTGGGATGGTACTACGGTTCAGATCTACCAGGACTAGACGGTGGAGTTGGCAAAAAGACGAGCGGCGTTTGGGCGAGTGAAGGCGGCTTTGAACAAGAAGGGGGTGCGATTTGGTGTGGTGTACCCGGCGAAGTTGAGAGTAACATATAACGCCAAAGACTTTTATTTTGAGACAGCGGAGGCGGCTGAGGCGTTCGTGAGGGCAGAAGGCTTGGGACAGACGTGAAGAGCGGAACTGGGAGAAAGACTGTGGACTGTGTTTGAGCGGCTGGAAAATGTACAAATGTTACTGTGGTGGTATGTATTAGGGGTAATACGGTACACCACGTGTCGACAGGCTATTGGTGGAGGGATGCCAGGTCCTGATAGGATCTGCCACCTACTGGACTCCACCCAGAAATGCCGGTATAAGAACCCAGTTTTTCCCTCCATTTCCCTCAGCAGTTGTATTCTGTAACCACGCTGCTGGGGATAATGTTCTGCTTAATAAAGCCTTCAATTGACATTATCTCAACCTGCCTTGCGTCATATTGACGGTGCTACAGTTACAACTTTCTTTTTACTGATTTGTGTTGAAATGTACTTCTCTTTGCATTGTTACAGAGTTCAAGCTAATGGCGTTCTGTGTTGCGACGGTTAAATGTTATGTTAGTGAATTGTAGGGGTTGGATAGTTGGGTTTGGTTTGGTGTTTCTTGCTCTGGGACTGGGTGGAAGGGGGCGAGAGGTATTGGCGGGGGGAGCCACCCGCGCTAGCTAACTAAAGTCAGTTAGTGAACGTGGGTGAGGTGAGAGGAGAACTACAGACATTGGAGCCTGGATAGCAGGCTTCAATGGGCCTACGAGGCGAGCAAGAGGGGGTGGAGGGATGGATGTTGGGGGATGTTTTTGTAGGGGGGGTTCTTGGGAGGGGGGTTCTTGGGAGGGGGGGAAGGGGTTCGATGTTAACAATGGACAGGGGCGGGTCAGGCTTATGGGGCAGGGCCCGGTGGTATGGTGATGATGGATAAGAAAGGTGGGGGGTGAGAGACCCCCAGTAAGGATAATCACGTGGAACGTGAGAGGGTTAGGAGGTCCGGTCAAGAGGTCAAGGGTGCTTGCACATCTTAAAAGTTTGAAAGCAGATGTAGCAATGCAGCAGGAGACTCACTTGAGGGTGAAGGACCAGGTGAGACTTAAAAAGGGCTGGGTTAGCCAAGTATTTCATTCCGGATTTGATGGAAGGGCTCGAGGGGTAGCGGTGCTGGTCAGCAAAAGGGTACGCTTGCAGATGGAGAAGGTGGTGGCAGATCAGGGGGGTAGATATGTGACTGTGACAGGTGCACTGGAGGGGAGATTAGTGGCGCTGTTAAGTGTATACGGTCCCAATTGGGACGATGTGGGATTCGCGTGGAAGGTGTTTGGGGCTATTCCCGACTTGGACACGCATGAGCTGATTATGGGGGGCGACTGGAACTTGGTGCAGGAGCAAAGGTTGGACAGATCACGGCACCGCTCGCTGGTCCCATCAGAAGGCGCTGGCTGGGCTAATGGTGGAAATGGGAGGGGTGGACCCTTGGAGGTTCCTGCACCCAAGGGAACGGGAGTATTCGCTTTTCTCAGCAGTCCATAAGGTATAATCGCAGATCGACTTTTTTGTGGTGGGGAAGGCTTTGCTGGCTGGAGTCAAGGGGTCAGAATACTCTGCAATTGCAGTGTCAGATCACGCTCCACATTGGGTGGATATGGTGCTGGAGAAGGGGGCAGCGCAGAGACCGGGGTGGAAACTGGATGTGGGGCATTTGGGGAACCAAATGTTCTGTGAGAAAATTGAAAAGGTAATTAAGGAATATGTAGGTTTCAATTGTACGGGTGAGTTGTCGAAGGCAGTCGTCTGGGAGACTCTAAAGGCGGTGGTGAGAGGTGAGGTAATTTTGTTTAAGGCCAGGGTGGATAAAGAGGAGAGGTTGGAGTGGCAGAGGTTAATAGATAAGATGTTGGAGGTAGATAGGAGGTATGCAGAGGATGGGGAACCAGCAAAGCTGGAAAAGAGGAAGGAACTACAGGCGAGCTTCGACCGACTGTCCACCAGGAAGGCGGTGCGCCAACTGAGACGAGCAAGGGGTGCAGTTTATGAACATGGAGATAAGGCGGGCGTATGTTAGCAGGTCAGCTCCGGAGGGAGGCAGCGGCAAGGGGAATTCGTCAGGTGAAGGATAGGGCAGGGAAGTTGGTGGTGGCCCCAGTGCTGATTAACAAGGTTTTTGAGGAGTTTTATGAGAGGTTGTACAAGTCAGAGCCACTCGGGGGAGACCGTGAGATGCAGGAATTTCTAGATGGGTTGGAGTACCCGAGGCTAGGGGAGGGGGACAGGGCTACATTAGAAGGAGCGATAGTGGAGCAGGAGATAAAGGATGCGATTGGGAGGATGCAGTCGGGGAAGGTGGCAGGGCTGGATGGGTTTCCGGTGGAATATTATAAAAAATTTAGGGATAGGTTGGCACCCCTGATGGTGGGGATGTTTGAGGAGACGATAGGGAAGGGGGTGTTGCCACAAACCTTGGGGCAGGCATCGGTTTCCCTGTTACTAAAAAAAGATAAGGATCCGACAGAGTGTGGGTCGTATCGGCCCATATCACTTCTGAATGTGGACGTAAAAGTGTTGGCGAAGGTACTGGCGGATAGGCTGGAGGAGTGCCTCCCGAAGGTGATAGGGGAGGATCAGACGGGGTTCGTGAAAGGGAGGCAGCTGTTTTCGAACATTAGGAGGGTTTTGAACGTTGTTATGGCACCGGCGGAAAGAAAGGAAACAGAGGTAGTTGTGGCATTGGACGCCGAGAAGGC
This sequence comes from Scyliorhinus torazame, assembly GCF_047496885.1. Classification (NCBI taxonomy): domain Eukaryota; kingdom Metazoa; phylum Chordata; class Chondrichthyes; order Carcharhiniformes; family Scyliorhinidae; genus Scyliorhinus; species Scyliorhinus torazame. Next base: position 110,695,620 of record NC_092715.1, on the reverse strand, counting down.
AATTGATCAGGTAGAATGGGGATATCTGATGGCAATGCTGGAGCGGTTTGGGATTGGACCAAGGTTTGTGAACTGTGTAAAGCTATTATATAAGGAACCGAAGGCGAGTGTCCGCACAAATAATATCAGTTTGAGAACATCAGCCCATTTTCATCCATGTTAAAAATGTCTCCTGGTGCACACTCCATTTTTGAGCCAATCGTCTGTCATTGCTGCTGTAACCTCCGCATCTTCACCATTTACCATGCGGAAGATGATGTTGTGGCTTGTCGTGAATAGGTCTATCTGTCAGTGCAGGTGCACTCTATGTGATCCAGCTTCTTTGCCAGGGTGACTCCCCTTCCCTGCAGGATTGGATTGGTGATGGAATCATTTTCTACTCGGGCTGCCTTGCACCACCTTGGCTGAGTTTCTTCAATGTTGGGATAGGCAGCCATTCTCATCCTCCTCCTTGGTGGAGAGTATGCCTGCTTGTCTAGCTGTTACATAATGGTGTGTTTCACAATGCTGAACATACTCAGTGGTGGGATCTCTACTCTTTCGTGATGTCCACTTTCTGCTTCACGCCTCAGTTTTCCATTTGCTGTATCAACTTCAACTTCTCTCTGCTCAAGAACACTTTTAACTTCCTCAGGTTTAGCCATACTCACAGGGCTTTGCATGAGCTTCCACAGGGAGGTCTCAATGTCAAATAATGGTTTGTCCAGCGCTGGATTATTTCATGCTCTTGTGTAGCCTAATATCACTCTGATGGTACAGAGCAGTCATATGACAAGATTAGACATGCTGGTTAATCGGAGTTACCAATGTAGAATTTTGGATTATCATAGGCATGGTTCCATGGGATTTGCTATTTTGCTGGTAGGAATGATTGACAACTTTGACATATAATCGGAATTTTGTGACATCTGAGTTTGACTGATCAAGATTTCACTCTACGGCTCTTTACCCGATAATCCAAGTCATTAATAAATACAGTGGGTAGTTAAGGCCTCAACACAGGTCATGTGGGATGTCACTTGTCACGAATCACTTCCTACCAATTAGAGCACCTCCCCATTCTCGCTCCTCTGTTTCCAGACCCTCCATGATCTTGGGCAACTCTATCAAATCTCCCCACAGGCTTAGATTTTCACCATGACAGCGAGCCTCCCTACAACTACCTGAAAAGTCTTGCCTCCACACACAATCAATTCCAATTTTTGTTGGGGCAGGATTAGAGGCAGGGCGTGCTTCATGCATGCATGCTGTACAGAGGTAGCTAGCCATTTAAGTTATTAGTTGCCTCCACTGGAGAGGGAGTTAGGCAACATTGGAGTGTGAAACCCGAAGCATGGATGTTAGACTTGGTAAAAGCAGATTTGAACGTTGTGGGTTAATTTGGATAGCCACCGGACCCCTTTGGAGGGATAAGGTATTCCTTTTGATCTGGTCCCAGGATGTCATTGGAAGAGGTAAGGTGCCCTTTGGTGAGGTAAAGTACCCTTTGGAATTGCTAATATTAGATGTAACTGTGTGTAAAATTTTCACAAATGTATTACTGTCAAACTTACTGAAACTGTCAAAAGACCTTATAGAATCAAGTGTCAGAAGGGCCTTTCAAAGGGACCTGTCAAAAGAAGAAAGATGGGTGTGGGTGTTGAAGGCCAATCATCTCAGTTCTACAACATCACAGCAGGAGTTCCTCAGGGTAGTTTCTAAAGCCCAATCATCTTCAACTGCTTCATCAATGACTTTCCTTTGTTACAGTCCCAGTTGATGTTAGCATTGGACAGACACATCCCCGAACAGAACCCTGGCTCAATTACCAGCAACTGAACTGAATGAGCTATATAAATAATGGCCGGTGCGAACATGATGGGCCAAAGGGCCTCTTCCCATGCTGCAAAATCTCTATTACTCTACGGTTACAAGAGCAGGTCAGCGACTGGGAATTCTGCAGTGACTAACTCACCTGCTGACGTCCCAAAGCCTGTCCAACAAGTTTCAAATCAGGAATGCAAGGGAATACTTTCCACTTACCTGGATGACTGCAGCTCCAACAACACTCAAGACACTCACACCAGCCAGGACATAGCAACCCGTTTGAGTGGCACTCCATCAAACACCTTAAATGTTCAGTCCCTGCACTACCAATACACAATGGCTGCAGTGTGTATAATCGATGAACTGCAAGAACACAAGGCTCTTTCGACAGCACCTTCCAAACCCATAACCTCTACCACCTAGAAGGTTAAGAGTAGCAGCTGCATGGCAACACCGCAACCTGAATCATAGAATCATAGAATTTGCAGCAGAAGGAGGCAATTCAGCCCATCGAGTCTGCACCAGTCCTTGGAAAGAGTGTCCCACTTAAGCCCACACCTCCACCTCATCCCCTTTGTAACCCAGTAACCCCACCTAATCTTTTTGGACACTAAGGGCAATTTATCACAGCCATCCACCTAACCTGCACATCTTTGAACTGTGGAAGGAAACCGGAGCACCCGGAGGAAACCCACGCAGACACAGGGAGAATGTGCAGATTCTGCACAGACATCAATGACTTTCCTTTGTTACAGTCCCTAAGCCGGGAATCGAACCTGGGATCTTGGAGCTGTGAAGCAACAATGCTCACCACTGTGCTACAGTGCCATCCTCCAAGCCACACACCCTGATTTGGAAAATATTGGACTCCCTTTCTATCAGCACTGTGGATGTACCTGCACGACATGGACTGCAGAGGTTCTAGAAGGTGGCTATCACCACCTTCTCAAGGGAAATTAGAGGTGGGCAATAAATGCTGCTTGATCCAGTGATGCACATTCCGTGAAAGAATACACTTTTAAAAAACTATCAGAAGCGCCTATCAAAGAGAGCTGACAAACTGTGAAGGCAATTAAAAGTCTTGCCTTTTAAATACTTGTAAAAATGTCTTGAGTGTTAAAAACATGATTGATTGCTATTTCACTCTGTCTATTAACATAAGTATGAAAGTTTACATTACTGGATTAGCGCGTACCATTTCACCGTTTGATTGACTACCACAAGTAGTTATAGATTGTAATATGGATTGGAGTGCTTTTTGCGACAAGCGATTGTGCCCTTGAATGAAATGTTATAAAGCTTTATCTGGTTGAAGGAATGCATATATAGGAAATAGATTTTTTATGAATGAGAGTGCTTTTTTCAATATAGTGAAGTCTGGAATAAACACTTTGAATTTTTTAATAGAACTTTATTTTATCCTATCTCTGCATGGGTCCTAAGGAGTGACCATGGTAAATACTGGATGAGGTAACATGGTTGGTGTATGGGAAAATGCTGGTGGTTGAGGGGGCATGGGTTGACATGAGTAGGCAGTAATTTGACAAAGGGGTGATCAAGGGAAATGGGGTGTATGGAGGACATTCACTTGGCATGGAGAATATGAGGGACCATGGGGTTGGGTGCAGGGGAATAGTTTGGCAGTGTGGGTATGAGAGACCATGACGGGTGAATGAAGGCATATGCCTTGGTGTAGGGAGTGTGATGGGCCAAGGGGGCTGGGTGAAGGGGCATAGGTCTGCATGGAGGGTATGTGGATATGGGTGGAGGTGTATAAGTTGCTTGAGGGCTTGAAGGTGTGAGAGGGGGTGTGGGATGAGGGCTGGAGGGATGTTTCATTTGTTTTTCTTTTTTTAATTTGGACACAATGCCAGAGCCCTGAGACAGGCCTTCCAAACAGCCTGGCTCCATATCTGATCCTCCTCAGTTCTTCCTGGATCTGCCTTCAAACAGCTTCTCCTAACTACCAATCCAACCCATTTCTCCCCCACCCCAACATTAAAATGTTATGGCTGGGCCACCATTTTTAAAAGTCAGGTTTGCATAGCCAGGAATTGACCTGTCTCTGAGCACCAGATCTGGGAGTAAAGTTCTGAGCCATTGACTCTCAGTGATAGTCAGGCAGGGAAATTTGGAGAAGACTCAGAAGAAGTGCTGTTAGTTGGTCAAAAAAGGAATATTTTTGAGTTAATTACCAAGCAGAATATTGGTGTGGATAGATCCCCTGTTTGAAGAAATTATCTTGTGGGAAGTTAAAGACCAAAGATTCGTCAGACATGTGTGACTCCTGAAAGTCCATCTGATTATGCTCAGAAGATGAGTGAAGGGACTTTGTTTGAAAAGACACTATAAGATTTATCATGGTGGGGCGGAGAGAGGATATCCCATTAAAGCTGAGAGGAACGTATGACTTTATACACAAGACCACATTTCTGCTGAGTGTGCAATGTCATGTATAAATGTGGTATGGGGATTTTGGTGGTGTTACGATGCTAATCAAGAATACCTTTTTGTCATTTAGTGTATTAGTTGTCTCCCAAGAAATGTAGATTTTAGTTTGTTTGATACAGTATAAGCCTTATAATGTGTAATCTTGTGAAAATTTTTGCCTTGGTCACTGGCAAATTCATATATTTTTTTAAAGTTATCATAACTTTATGTCGTAACATTACCCCGATCCATTACTTTAGTCATCTATATTGAATCAGACTTGACTTATTCCATATAAATCCATGCTGGCTATCTCCGATGAGTTGAAAACTTTTAAGGTATTCAGTCATTCTACCCTTTATTTCAGATTCTAGTAATTTTGTGACAACAGATGTTAGGATTAACCGATCGTGCAGCATGGTGGCGCAGTGGGTTAGCCCTGTTGCCTCACGGCGCCGAGGTCCCAGGTTCGATCCCGGCTCTGGGTCACTGTCCGTGTGGAGTTTACACATTCTCCCTGTGTTTGTGTGGATTTCGCCCCCACAACCCAAAGATGTGCAAGCTACATGAATTGGCCACGCTAAATTGCCCCTTAATTGGAAAAAATGAATTGGGTACTGTAAATTTATTTTTAAAAAGGATTAACCGATCCATAATTTTCTGATTAACTCTCTCGTCTTTCTAAAGTACCATTTTCAAATCGATGGACTGTCATGTGAGAGTACCTTTAAGAAATGGGTGTTTAGAAATGGGTGTGTATATAAATATCTGTAGTGAGAGTACCTTTAAGAAATGGGTGTTTATTACTGCAGTGATGTCAGAGTGGGTGGAGCTGGACTGTCTGTCAGCTTTTTCTTTTGTTTTTGAGCAGGCTGCAGGGTGTGTTTTAGTTTCGTTTTCAGAGCTGGATAGCTGCAGTCACAGCCAGAAGGTGTATGAATGTCTCTCTCTGTAATCTAAAGACGGTAAATCGATCCTGGTGATTTAAAACTAATAATAGTAGTGACTTTAACCTGATGTACTTCTGGTAAAAGGCGTTTTAAGTCGTATGGATGTCAAAAGGAAAGCTTAAAGAATTACTTAGTGTTGTATTCTTTGGGGGTTGTATTTGAATTGATGGTTTGCTAAGATGTTCACTGTTTGTTTTAAAAAGGTTAACTTGTGTTCATAGAATAAACATTGTTTCGCTTTAAAAAATAGTTTTCCATTTCTGCTGTACCACATCTGTAGAGTGGGCCGTGTGCTCCCCATACCACAATCTAGTAAAAGTTGTAGGTCAGGTGAATGCCATGATACACTTTGGGGTTCTCTAAACCCTGACCCATAACAGGATCCATTCCTGAATTGACAGAACTTTGGATGATCATAGTTAGGGAATCTGCAATGTTCTCATCTACATAATTTGAAACCGTGGGATAGAATCCATCTGCTCCTCGGGACCTGGCGTTCTTTATTGCCATTATTCCTTTCATTATGGTTAATTTGCTCACAGAAATTTTGAGTCCATCCCTGAGTCAATATTAGTTTCCTTAGGATATCCTATGCTGTAAATGCCAATGCAAACTAACGATTTCACATTTCCACTATTTCTTTATTTTAATAATTACACCATAGTCAAGTTTTAAGGGGTCAACGTTGCTCTTAATCACCTTAATTTTTACGAAAGCGATTTGTGTTCATTTTGATATCACTTTTCTTCTTCCTTTTCATAGCCCAATGCTATTCTTTGTATATCTCCCATTCACTTGGATCTGTACATTTTTTTGCATTCTTGCATGCTTTTTGATATATTGCCCTTGTCCTTTTAGTCACTCATCGTTGTTCTTTAGGGCAACTGGAACTCTTGTCCCTTGGGGATATAAACTGATTCAGTACTGTGTTCAATTATTTTTTAACACCTCCCACTGACCTGTCATTTTACCCATTAACAGTTCACCCAGTTTACTGTCTCTGTCTGTCACATTGCATTGAAGTCAGCTTTACCTAAATCTAGAATATTGAATCTTGTCAGTATTTTGGAATTCTTACTTTCAAACACAGCCCTGAGCTCAATCATGTTTTGGTTGTTATTTGGCAAATGTTAGTGCACTGTTCACCGTTAACCAGGTCTGGTTCATTACTCATTGTTTACTCTAATATGGTATACCCCCTTGTTGCTTCTCAGACATTTTGTTGTAGAAAACTATTCTGAAAACACGTAACAGTTTTTTTATCTTTCTGCAGTAAGCTTTTCTGCTTATCCCAATCTATATGTAATTTAAAATCCCCATTAAACCACTCTACCTTCACTGCATGCTTGGCTAACCTCTGCATTAACACATTCAACCACATTACAGCTGCTACCAGGAGCCAATATGTAACACCAACTTGAGCCTTAAATCCTTTTCTCTTTCTTGATTCCACCCATAAAGTCTTCACTGGCTACTTCTCTCTTGTTCTCGCCTCTCTTTCAGTGATTTCATTCTCAATCACTAATACTAATATTCTCCCTCTACCAAATTCTCTACCCTTCCTTCTAATCTTATAACCTTCTAATTGGTAGATTCAGTTACAAGTCCAATCATCCTGAATTAATCAATAATTGCTTCCTTATGTATAGTACATTGTGTAATTACTGGACTCCAACATCTTTCTCACATCACCTCGTTATTGATGTATCCTTTTTAACATTCTTCGTGCCACTGCAACACATATAACAAGTATTCCTTACATTTTCTTCTTTTCATAGAATCATAGAATTTACAGTGCAGAAGGAGGCCATTCAGCCATTGAGTCTGCACCGACCCTTGGAAGAGCAACCCACTTAAGCCCACATCTCCGCCTTATCCCCTTAACCCAGTAGCCCCACCTAAACTTTTTTTTTGGACACTAAGGGCAATTTAGCATGGCCAATCCACCTAACCTGCACATCTTTGGACCGTGGGAGGAAACCGGAGCACCCGGAGGAAACCCACGCAGACACGGGGAGAAGGTGCAGACTCCGCACAGACAGTGACCCAAGCCGGGAATCGAACCTGAGACCCTGGAGCTGTGAAGCAACTGTGCTAATCACTGTGCTACCGTGCTGCTTTATAGTGACAGCTATGCCTTCTCTGTACTTTTCTTTAAGTTGCACAACTTATTCTTGACCTTCTATCAGATTCTCTGAGCAGTTACGTTTAGCTTTGTTCTTTCATTGACAGACACTTACTTCCTCTTTAGTATAACTCAAAAAGCTGAATGCAGTGATGTATTGGGAAGGTTATCAGTACATACAGGGCTTGTTCACTAAAATGGGTTTTCTCAATGTCACTGTACCATTTTCCAAAAATATCGTGCACTTCATAGTTATAGTTACAAACTTTTGAACAGTTAGATCAGTCATGAGACTCATTAGTTGCTTTAGAAGCATTAAAGGGTCATTAGTACAGCATCAAGCATGAAAGAATCATTGTTCAGTTTTCATTGTAGCTAGTAAAATCACATTTTCAGGAAGTGCACATTTCAAAAGTGCAGGTTCCCACCATTTTATTATCAGGTCATAAATTAAGATAAAAAATAAGCATTTGCAAAAAGAGGAAATCTAACCCTATTGTTTCTCAAAATAGATGTCAGTGTTAATGACCTGTGCTGCTGTGACCCTAGTTAATGACCTCAGCTGTGATTATAAATGAAGATAAACTTAGTCCAATTAGAAGTTCTATTTGGTGTGCAACATGAGTTTTGTCCTTTCATCAGTCACGAGGAAAGAAAAGCCAAGAGTTTCTTACACAGTTTGCGAAGCCTGTTTAGAAGATGCTTAAATCACAGTTAACTACTTCAAACAAATTCTGTTAACAGCATTGTTATGTCTTCTGTTTTCCACAAGTTCAAAATAAACACACTTGAGACGCAAAAATGCTGGAGCTTCATCGAGTGTATTTCTTGCAACTCTCCATGTAGCTGGTTAACAGCATTGTTATTCTGCACGTGACTCCAGTGCAAAATATGGCACCTCAGATGTACATTCTCATATCAATTAGTTCTATTTCTTTCTGAGCAATTTAACAGGTAAGGTCCTGAGCTGAAGTTTGAGCTAATTGGCATGCAGGGCCAAAATTGTTATGGTTGATAGAAAAACAGAAAATGCTGGATAAACTCCGCAGCATCTGTGGAGAGGGAAACAGAGTTAACTTTTCTGGTCTGTATGACTCATTTCCAGAGCTGAAGAGGGGTAGAAATGAGATGGGTTATATAGGGGCAGCACGGTAGCATTGTGGATAGCACAATTGCTTCACAGCTCCAGGGTCCCAGGTTTGATTCCGGCTTGGGTCACTGTCTGTGCGGAGTCTGCACATCCTCCCCGTGTGTGCGTGGGTATCCTCCTGGTGCTCCGGTTTCCTCCCACAGTCCAAAGATGTGCAGGTTAGGTGGATTGGCCATGCTAAATTGTCCTTAGTGTCCAAAATTGCCCTTAGTGTTGGATGGGGTTACTGGTTTATGGGGATAGGGTGAAGGTGTTGACCTTGGGTAGGGTGCTCTTTCCAAGAGCAGGTGCAGACTCGATGGGCCGAATGGCCTCCTTCTGCACTGTAAATTCTATGATTCTATGATAGTTGGGGGGGGTGGAGAAGGTGGAGCAGAATAGAAGTATTGGGATAGGTGGGAGCTAAGGAGAGATTGACAAAGATGCCATAGGCTCAACGCAAAAGGGAGTGTTAATGGTAGCATTAATGACTAAAGACGTTGCTGACAGTGGAATAAATGTAAGACAGCAAAATGTGGTAATATAAGAATGGTTCAGTGAAAGCAAAACTAAAGAACAAGTGACAGATAGCCCTGCGGTGGCAGGGGTGCAGTTGGAGTTGGGACAAACAGAGAAAAGAGAAGAGTGTTATGGTTGTTTCACTCACTGTCTTCAGTTAGCCTAGTGCTTAAATTATTCTTGGTCTGGTACAGCACTTGCAGATGGCACATTTTTGGAAGTTGCAGTCAATTTTCTGACACAAAATTTCTCTGTGAGCACAGGTTCCTGTTGGGAATTGTGGATTGCAAAAGCATGCCTATAATGTCATGATGATGAAAAGCAGGAAAAACATCTAAGTACCCCTTAAAGTCATAATGGATATGAAATATCTTGTGCATACTGTACAGCATACGAATTATAGAAATATAGTGAACACAAAAATAAATAGTGAATACATATGTTTGGGGATTTTGATCAAAGATATTTGATATATTCTGATATTTGATCAGATTTGACCCCATGCAGTAGTTTCATGTGCTGACATATTTTAACTCATGAAGTGATGCACATATGTAACAATCCTTCATGTACTATTTTAACAATGTTGCCATTTTAGTTGGGATTTCCCATGATCACATTAACGAGTAAGCAGTAGAATTCCAGCCCAAAGTTAAATGGATGAGAATATTTGTCATTTGCACTTCAGTATTTCTTGTTCATTCATGTAGACAAAATGACATAATAAAGTGGTTTCACTCGGCTGGATTTTACAGCGACGAATCAGACGGCTGTCCCTCCGCCCCTTTGAAAATTTGGTGTCATGATGTTTCGTTGGAAATATAATGCACATCTGTAATAATACAGAATGCAAGCAGGGTGTAAAATCAGAGGTCCAAAATTGGGCTGTCTTCCAAAAGCTGCCACTGTCGGCCGGTTGAGGCACTCAAAGATGCAAATGAATGGATGGGGCCAAAGCAATTTTACATGATACGCCTGGGTCAAATGGGGAAGTGACTCAGGACAGGTAAGCATGAATGGCACATGGGTACAATATAAGGGATGGACACGAACTCACTCTGCGATCGTGTAGGCAGCATTTTCACCTGCTTCCACATTTGAGGAATTTTTGAATTTTGGATCTTGGGGCAATTTTCCAAGCAAATACATTGCAAAGGAAGCTCAGATAAGGAGTCATAGTTCAGGGGGCCTGGAGCTATCAAGGATTCGTAAAGAGAAGCGTCAAACAAGGAAGTCAGAGTTCGCTGTCCATGAGAGTTGTAAATCTTTCAATGGAGGGGCTACACTTGTAGACAAGAGGGAGGTTGCAGCTCTCATGCTTTGGATGGACTCATTCACTCTCCAACTCACATCCCCTTGAAATTCCATCCACAACCACATTAACACAGCCTCTCCATGGCCAATGGATCTGCACCAGTTGGTGACCGGCCAGCAGAAGGATATTCTCCTCCAGTTCAGTCATCACTGCCAGGTTGGGCATTCCCCAACTGGTCTGCAACCTGTGCCAGTCAGTATGGGTCATCTTCTCCTGTGAAGACAATGGGGCGATCTTGCTTTCAGGATTGAACCCTCCAGCCTCAGTTCACTTTGTGGGGGTGCTCCTACCTGTCCAATCCCAACCCCCAGCATTCCTGCAAAGGGAGGCAGAGTGATGAGTTCCTTGACTATGCATTCTCACCATGCCTCATTCATTAATCCATTTTCATGGCAACCATTTCCCACAGCCTCCCAATACCCGCCCAAAGATGTGTGCAACATTAAGAATTAGGTTTGTCACTCACCCTTGCAAAATGGAGAATGCCGTTCACCAGTTTGCAACACTGCAGCTCGCTCCTCAAAAAACCACCACTGTTCCTGACCTCCTCTGCAAACTCCATCCAGGCTTGCCAGGTCTGGCAGGAAAGTCTCCTCTTATCATTCTTCAGTATGAGAATGTCCCACAATCACAGGCTGAAGGAAGACATCATCAACCATGATGATGGTGTGGCTTTAATTTCCACCTATCTTACCCGGATGTACAGATTGCAGTTGCCAGAAGAATTACCAAACCAACACAATTTTCTGTCTAAGATGCTCGGCTCTCTCTCATCTCTTTCTACCGAGTGCCTTTCCTTGGAGCTGATGGGCAGCCGGATGCCAGATGCTACCCCTCAGAATGCCGACAACCCTTTCATTCTGGAGCCAGTTGGCCATTAATTAGTCAGCAGTTCAGAAGCAGGTCGCTAATTGGTCAGCCGGCACTGAATCATGGCAGGAGTATGGAAATGGGCTTGAGAGAGCGCGTGGTATCAGTGTAGAAGAAGCTGATTTTAGACTATAAGACATAGGAGCAGAATTAGTCCACTCGCCCATCGGGTCTGCTCCGCCATTCAATCATGGCTGATATTTTCTCATCCCCATTCTCCTGCCTTCTCCCCATAACCCCTGATCCCCTTATTAATCATGAACCTATCTATCTCTGTCTTAAAGGCACTCAGTGATTTGGCTTCCACAGCCTTCTGTGGCAAAGAGTTCCACAGCTTCACCACCCTCTGGCTGAAGAAATTCCTCCTCATCTCTGTATTTTGAATCTGTTATTGTGTGTTCTCAGACTTTTGTATCTCCCACCCGATGAAAGAGGTTGAAGGAGAGAATAACATGGGTGGGAGAGGCCTTTGATTATGCTGCCCACTTTCCCAAGGTAGCGGGAGGTGTAGACAAAGTCAATGGATGGGAGGTGCTTTTGCGTAATGGACTGTGTTCACGACTCTCTGTAGTTTCTTACGGTCTTAGGCCTAGCAGTTGCAAAATAAGGCTGTGATGCAGCCAGATAATGTAATGTTCTTGTAGGATGGCCTGATATATATTACAAGAACACTTGTAGCTAAAGCTATAAATGATTTCTTAACATTAACTGTGGGTCAAATATATACAAAACAACAGATGAACAACAATATTAACATGCACAAGCAATCTCTCTCTCCCAGCTCCCTAGTCAGTCTGAGGTCACCTGACATTCACTTATATACTAATGAGACTCCTAGTTGTCAGTCGGTGAATTACAACATAACCATGATGTCACTACATCCCCTTTCCTTTGAAGGAATAAATACATTATCATCAGTATATTTACATGTCATATCATTAACCTGTGAACCTAACAGTATTAATTTATTTTCTTTAAAATATTTTAAACTGATTTAACAAATATATATATATATATATATATACACAAGAAGAGTAAGCATAGTAGGTACAAATAGTCCAAATCTACAAATTAAGTCGATCAGATCTTCTTCTGACTTTGGTTGATCTTCTCAAAGTTTGACCTTGCTGCTCAAAACTTATAGATTTAAAGTTCTCCATGACGCTCTCATGCTCAGGAACTGCTGAACTATCTGACACTGCAGTTGGCGTTGATTCTAACGTAGATTCGTCATCCATCACATTGCTGTGAGAGGCTTCTCTGGTTTCAAGAGTGCGTGATGATTTATTCTTAAAACCAACCCTTTCTCTGTTAGTACATTGTAGGAACGAGGTGCTACTTCTTCAAGTACAATGGCTTTTTTCGACAAATTGCCTGAATCTTCTGTTCTCACAATGTCATCACTGCTCAGAGGTGGTAAAGTTCGAGACACTCTATCATGGAAATGCTTTTGTTTTGCTTTAATGTTTTGCATTTTCTGCAGTACCACTGCATTCTTCTCCTTCTTTTCCAAGTCTGGAAGTGTGGTATGCAACCTTCTTTTCATGAGTAACTCTGCTGGCGATCTACCATGTGACAATGGTAACGCTTTGTACCGTGATTTTGTGAGATATGGATCAGATTGGCTGTCCATTGCTTTCTGTAATGATTGTTTTACAATATGTACACTTGTTTTGTTAATATCTTTGGGATCCATGCCTTTAAAAGCATTACCATTTTTTGTTCCACACATACCATGGAATTTACCCCACTGGTAGGTTCATCTATCTTGTTGATAACTTGTGGTTTCATGTCTGATACAGATGGTAGGGTAGAAATGAAATGAACATGCAGATCTAGGACGGGATTCTCCGACCCCCTGCCGGGACGGAGAATCGCCAGGGGGCTGCGTAAATCCCGCCCCAGCCAGCTGCCGAATTCTCCGGTGCCGGGGATTTGGCGGGGGTGGGAATCGCACCTCGCCGGTTGGCGGCTGCTGGCAGCGGCCCCCCTGCCAATTCTCCGGCCCGCGATGGGCCGAGTGACGGCCCATTTTAGGCTGGTCCCGCCGGTGTAAATTACAACAGGTACTTACCAGTGGGACCTGGCTGCAAGGCCTGCCTCCGTGGTCCTCGGGGGGATCAGGCCCCGGGAGGTGCCCCCACGGTGGCCTGGCCCGCGATCGGGGCCCCCGATCCGAGGGCGGGCCTGTGCCGTGGGGGCACTCTATTCCTCCGCGTCGGCTGCTGTGGAACTCCGCGATGGCCGACGCGGAGAGGAACCCCCCCTGCGCATGCTCTGGGATGACGCCAGCCCACGCTGGCGTTCCTGCGCATGCGCTAACTCGTACCGGCTGGCGGAGGCCCTTCGCACTGGTTAGCATGGCCGCCAAGCCCTTTTTGCACCGGCCGGGGCGGCGCAAACCACTCCGCCGCTGGCCTAGCCCCTGAACGTGCGAAGGATTCCGCACCTTCGGGGTGGCCCGACGCCGGAGCCGTTCACGCTACACCTTCGCGCCGGAGTTGCCCGCCCCGCCGATTCCCGCAGAATCCCGCCCCTACATCTTCAGCAACTTCAGTACTAATAGTTTGTATCAGTGCTGTAGATAATGCATCTTCTTTAAATTGTATCTCATTGGGGAATGGTAGCACACTAAAATCAGTGAACACATCGCTGCATTTGCTGATAATGTTCTCAGAATTGTTGGAGTGCTGATCCAATCCTTTGTGAATGCTATATACCAACTGCACTCGACCTAATTCTTCACAGGACTGATGGCCTAATAATGAATCCAAGCCCTTGGATACAACACAGAATGGGACGGAATAAACTGTGTTCTTCACCACCACACTCAGGTCACAAGCACCATAACATTTAATGCTTGAACGATTATAATCTCTCAGAGATATTTTGTGATTTCTTCTAATCGACTGAATTTTTGGATTTTTAAAAATCAGTCATGCTGATTAAATTGTCTCAGGCAGCAGTGTCTAACTTCAATTGGACCACTGTACCGTTCACGTCAAGTGGTAGCAGCCATTTGTCCTCATCAACCACATTTATTTTAAATGGAACATCAGTTTGCATTTTTTTTAAGTTCTGGAGAATTTTTGATGTCTCCAAAAAATTCTTCTTCTCTGTTATTACTCCAACAAACAATGATGTTTCATCACTGGAGACTATGTCTTCCATTGTGCCGACTGATCTGGGTTGAGCTTCGAGTAACAATTTTGAGCAAAGTCATTTTTTTTCCTTTGCATCTGGAACAAAACTTGCCAAATGCTGGACACTGCCTTAATTTATTACTTTGACCACATCTTTTACACAGAAATACTTTTTCCTGATCTTTAACCTGCCTGTTGGTGTGCAAGGAGCTGCAGGAACTTTCCCGCCTTTTTTTTGAAGTTTCCCGGCTTTTTGGAAAAAGGACGGCAACGGAGTGCTTTTCTCCAAGAAGACACCGCCATTACTGAGAAACATTTCAGAATGCTGTGCTGCTAGTTCATGAGTCTGATAAATCTTAACTGTTTGTTCCAAAGACAGCTCCGATTTCCTCAGCAACCGTTCCCTCAGCTTATTTCCATTCACACCAAACACAATTTGGTCCTGAATCATAAGACCATAAGACATAGGAGCAGAATTAGGACACATGGTCCATCGAGTCTGCTCCGCCATTCAATCATGGCTGAAATTTTCCTCATCCCCATTCTCCTGCCCTCTCCCCATAACCCTGATCCCCTTATTGATCAAAAACCTATCTATCTCTGTCTGAAAGACACTCAGTGATTTGGCCTCCACAGCCTTCTGCATCAAGGAGTTCCACAGATTCACCACCCTCTGTATGAAGAAATTCCTCCTCAGCTCTGTTTTAAAGGATCATCCCTTTAGTCTGAGATTGTGTCCTCTGGTTCTAGTTTTTCCTACAAGTGGAAACATTCTCTCCACATCCACTCTATCCAGGCCACGCAGTATCCTGTAAGTTTCAATAAGGTTCCCCATCATCCTTCTAAACTCCAACGAGTACAGACCCAGAGTCCTCAACCGTTCCTCTTACGACAAGCTCTTCATTCCAGGGATCATTCTTGTGAACCTCCTCTGGACCCTTTCCAATGCCAGCACATCCTTCCTTAGATACGGAGCCCAAAACTGCTCACAATACTCCAAATGGGATCTACCAGAGCCTTATACAGCCTCAGAAGTACATCCCTGGTCTTGTATTCTAACCCTCTTTAGGAGAGGTGCTAAATGAATATCTTTCGTCAGTATTCACACAGGGAAAAGGACAATGCTGTCGAGGAGAATACTGAGATTCAGGCTACTAGACTAGAAGGGCTTGAGGTTCATAAGGAGGAGGTATTAGCAATTCTGGAAAGTGTGAAAATAGATAAGTCACCTGGGCCGGCTGGGATTTATCCCAGGATTCTCTGGGAAGCTAGGGAGGGGATTGCTGAGCCTTTGGCCTTGATCTTAAAGTCATCTTTGTCTACAGGAATGGTGCCAGAAGACTGGAGGATAGCAAATGTTGTCCCCTTGTTCAAGAAGGGGAGTAGAGATAACCCCGGTAACTATAGACCAGTGAGCCTTACTTCTGTTGTGGGAAAAATCTTGGAAAGGTTTATAAGAGATCGGATGTATAATCATCTGGAAAGGAATAATTTGATTAGAGATAATCAACACGGTCATTGATTAAAGATAGTCAACACGTTCAACACAAACCTTTTAGAGTTCTTTGAGAAGGTGACCAAACAGGTGGATGAGGGTAAAGCAGTTGATGTGGTGTATATGGATTTAAGTAAAGCGTTTGATAAGGTTCCCCATGGTAGGCTACTGCAGAAAATACGGAGGCATGGGATTCAGGGTGATTTAGCAGTTTGGATCAGAAATTGGCTAGCTGGAAGAAGACAAAGGGTGGTGGTTGATGGGAAATGTTCAGACTGGAGTCCAGTTACTAGCGGTGTACCACAAGGATCTGTTTTGGGGCCACTGCTGTTTGTCATTTTTATAAATGACCTGGAGGAGGGCGTAGAAGGATGGGTGAGTAAATTTGCAGATGACACTAAAGTCGGTGGAGTTGTGGATAGTGTGGAAGGATGTTACAAGTTACAGAGGGACATAGATAAGCTGCAGTGCTGAGCTGAGAGGTGGCAAATGGAGTTTAATGCAGAAAAGTGTGAGGTGATTCATTTTGGAAGGAATAACAGGAAGACTGAGTACTGGGCTAATGGTAAGATTCTTGGCAGTGTGGATGAGCAGAGAGATCTCGGTGTCCATGTACATAGATCCCTGAAAGTTGCCACCCAGGTTGAGAGGGTTGTTAAGAAGGCGTACGGTGTGTTAGCTTTTATTGGTAGAGGGATTGAATTTAGGAGCCATGAGGTCATGTTGCAGCTATACAACACTCTGGTGCGGCCGCATTTGGAGTATTGCGTGCAATTCTGGTCGCCGCATTATAGGAAGGATGTGGAAGCATTGGAAAGGGTGCAGAGGAGATTTACCAGAATGTTGCCTGGTATGGAGGGAAGATCTTATGAGGAAAGGCTGAGGGACTTGAGGCTGTTTTCGTTCGAGAGAAGAAGGTTAAGAGGTGACTTAATTGAGGCATACAAGATGATCAGAGGATTGGATAGGGTGGACAGTGAGAGCCTTTTTCTTCGGATGGTGATGTCTAACATGAGGGGACATACCTTTAAATTGAGGGGAGATAGATATAAGACAGATGTCAGAGGTAGGGTCTTTACTCAGAGAGTAGTAAGGGCGTGGAATGCCCTGCCTGCAACAGTAGTGGACTCACCAACACTAAGGACATTCAAATGGTCATTGGATAGACATATGGACAATAAGGGAATAGTGTAGATGGGCTTTAGAGTGGTTTCACAGGTCGGCGCAACATCGAGGGCCGAAGGGTCTGTACTGCGCTGTAATGTTCTATCTATCTATCTCTCGACATGAATGCTAACATTGCATTTGCCTTCCTAACTGCCGACTGAACCTGAACGTTAACCTGAAGAGAATCGTGAACAAGGACTCCCAAGTCCCTTTCTGCTTCTGATTTCCTAAGCATCTTCCCATTCAGAAAATATTCTATGCCTCCATTACTCCTTCCAAAGTGCATAACCTCAGACTTTTCCACATTGTATTCCAACTGCCACTTCTTTGCCCACTCTCCTAGCCTTTCCAAGTCCTTCTGAAGCCCGTCTGCTTCCTCAATACTATCTTCCCCTCTACAGATCTTTGTATTATCATGTGCAAACTTAGCAACTGTGCCTTCAGTTCCTTCCTCCAGATCATTGATGTATCATGGCAGAATCCACCGCAGAAAAATTACAGGTTTTAGCTTTTAACTTTAAATCAGTGATGAAATGATTTATGGACTCTTCTGTCTTCTGCAAACGTGATCTAAGCACAGTGTTCGTGAATTTCATTCTTTCTGGGGAGCAATGTGCATCAAATCTTCGATTTGCATCATTAAAACTTTTACTATCTTCATTGTTTGCAAATTTACACATTTTAAACACAACAATTGCGTCGGGCCCTGCCGCTGTTAGGAGCATCACTACCTTACGCAAATCTGATTGATCTCCTAAATTTACTGCAGTAAGAAACACATTAAATTGTTGTTTAAACACAGGCCAGTTGCTGTCCACATTACCATGAAATCTGAGATTCATTGATGGCTTCAACGACTCCACGTGGTTCATTCGTGCAGTCTGCAAAACCTTCAAATCTCTGGACTAGTGGCAGGTTTCACCGATGATGTGATAGTTTTTTTTCTCAGTGTTTAATACCATCCAGCCCTGATACCAAGTAATGTTCTTGTTGGATGGCCTGATTTATATTACAAGAACACTTGTAGCTAAAGCTATAAACGATTTATTAACATTAACTGTGGGTCAAATATATACAAAACAACAGATGAATAATAGTATGAATATGCACAAGCAACCTCTCCCCCAGCTCCCTAGTCAGTCTGAGGTCACCTCACTCTAACATTCATTTATATACCAATGAGATTCCTAATGGTTAGCCGGTGAATTACAACACAACCATGATAGAATTTTCTTTCTCTGAAAATTAACAGATAGGATGCTTTCTATGGTGCATCTGTAAAAATTGGTCAGAGTCAATGTGGACATGCCAGATTTCCTTAAATGTGGACATGCAAGCTTTCTTGGTAGCAGCATCGATGTGGGTGGACCAGAACAGATTGTTGGTGATGTGCACACCAAGGAATTTGAACCTATCAACGTATTCTAAGTAGCTCTCTTCAGGGGAACCTTTTTTATACCACTGGCTGTCTCTTTGGCTTAAAACAATTATTATGTTAAGTTTTAGGATGAATAAAATGGTGATATGCAGATAGAAACACTTTGGCCAAATCACTGAGTGTCTTTAAGACAGAGATATTTAGGTTCTTAATTAATAAGGGGATCATGGGTTATGGTGAGAAGGCAGGAAAATGGAGATGAGAAAAATATCAGTCATAATTGAATGGTGGAGTAGATTCGATGGGTTGAGTGGCCTAATCCTCCTCCTATGTCTTACGGTATTATATCTATTTTTCTTCGAGAGTATCATCGCACCGACACTACTTTCTCTTTTTGGGGAATAGAAGGCAGGAGTGGTGGAAAGATTCCCAAGCTAATTATCAGCCTGTTGAACCATGATATAAATGCACCTTCCGTGGCCAACCAGCCCTGGCACTGGACTTAAACCTGGAGCTTCTAGTTCAGTGGCAGGGGCTCAACTGAACTGCAAGGCCTCCCTAGCCATTTGATTGTTTCTGAATTATGATATAATTGGGGACTTAGGTCATTAGAAAAAACATTAATTGTCCAATTCAAGTCACTTTGTGTCCAGGATTCAGGATGGTGTTTTTTTTAGTAGTTCAGTAGTACCTGGTTGAGAATATATCCAGGATCATTGTATTCAGAGCACCAAATAGTTTTCAGAAAAAGAAAATTCAATCACATAGTTTGGTTAGTCTTGCACACAAATCCGAAGGGCAAAAGGACTGAATGCAGGTTCCAGAGATAAAGGAACAGTTTTTTCAAAAGTCTCTCCAAAGGCTTTCTCAGAATGAAGAATATGGCTCTGCAGGTTTTATGCAGCACTGAAAGAGAGAGCCATTTGAGCAGTGAGCCGAGAGCTGAGTGTTTAAATCCTCTACTGCGGCATAAACCTAACTGGATCATTCAGTGTACGACTATTCATGTATAGTTCAGTTTGAACCACTTTATATTTCTTCTGGCACTTTGTTCTGCTTTTGAATTTGGTGTTGGTAAGTTACCTTTTTCGTTCTACAGCATTCAGTTGGAACTTGAGAAATTAAAATGGATGCATGGCACATTTTACAGCAACCTTTCAACTTCTGTGGGTTATATTCTATAAAAATAATAAACAGGAAATGATGATGTTTCAAAAAAGTCAACTGTGAAACTAATTAGCAGCATCACTGCGATTTGAAATGAGATTTAATTGAAAAGTTAATGTACATATTAATATATGTTAAATACCATTGATACCATTAGAGAAAGCTAGATGAGTCCATGGGGGACAATAGATAGAAAGTTTCGCTGATGGCGTGGGATGAAATAGCGTGGGAGGAGGCCGGTCCAGTCCAGTTGGGCTGAATGACCTGTTTTTCTGGAGTGCAGCTTTGCCAACATAGAACATAGAACATTACAGCACAGTACAGGCCCTTCGGCCCTCGATGTTGCGCCGACCTGTGAAACCACTCAAAAGCCCATCTACACTATTCCCTTATCATCCATATGTCTATCCAATGACCATTTGAATGCCCTTAGTGTTGGTGAGTCCACTACTGTTGCAGGCAGGGCATTCCACGCCCTTACTACTGTCTGAGTAAAGAACCTACCTCTGACATTTGTCCTATATCTATCTCCCCGCTTGATCAATGATTTGTTTTCATGCATGCAATTCCAGAGCAAATAAGGCAGAAGAAAATATATTTATCTCTTCTATCCTTGAGTCAGGATATTAACACAAAAAATTCAAACAACAAATCCTTAACCGAGTTTTAAATGTTTGCGATTCTGTACATAATGAATGAAAAAGGAAAAGAGTGCAGCTGGGGTGAACATTCACAGAAGAAATGGCACTGTGATTTCTGAGAATTCTCCAGCCGTCGGGATTCTCTTATTCTGCTGGCAGCGCATCTCCACCTGTGGGTTTCTCAATAGTGTGGGGTGGCTTCAGTTAGAAATCCTATTGAAAGGCGGTGGGAAGCTAGGATCCCGCTGCCTGCGTACGACACACTGCTGAGAAACACGTGACTGGGAGACCGGAGAATCCAGCCCCACGTTTGGAGAATTAGTAATGGAGAGCGAGTAGGGAAGCAGGGAATTTATCACTGTGCCATGCACTTGATTCTTAACTTAGCACAACAAACAGTGCCTCTTTTACATATTTTATCAATTGTTGCATTTTAGAAAGCTGAAGGCCTGACCATGGGGGAGTTTTCCTCTTCACCGCTTGAGGACAAAACTGTTGAGACAATCTGCCCATTGTCAGAAACTGCCCAATTTCCAGTGAATACAACTGAAAAGAAAACTGGGCAATTTCAATAATGGGCAGCAGCTTTGCAACCCAAGCAATGGAATCAGAAATTTCCCCTCTCCCCATATCTCTTTGAGGTTTTGAGGGATCGGCCTTAGCTCAGTCTTGCCATCTTCATTCAGTCCAATAGGTTTATGGGGGGCAGACAGCAAAGTGGAGTTGAGATCACAACCAGATCAGCCATGATCTTATTGAATGGCGGAGCAGGCTCGATGGGCTGAATGGCCTATTCTTGCTCCTGGAGTCCTATGCTAATTGATTTAGACTCTGCTGACATTCATGTTTCTTTTATACTCTAACTACAGCGTTTATGCCACTGCACTATCAGATTATACAAATAAAGGGGTCAATCCTGTATTTATTTGCATAGGAAGGTTTCTCACAGAGTTTTTTTTCTTCTGTCTGAAAAGAGATGTAATTAGTTTTAGATATTGTTAGAGAAAATGTAGATTCAGTTTCTAACTTCACTGTCTCCTCTTGCTTTTTGGCCTGTTTAAGCAAACTACCCCCCCCCCCCCAAAAACTATAAATTCATGACCAAGTTCCATTTTGCAAATGCTAATAGGCATTATTTTTCTCCTAGTGTATGCTTTTTTTTTGCAGCATTTAGACAGGATGGTTAGTATGGAATGTATTCATGAGTAAAATATTTAAATTTGCCATGCCTTTAAAATTAGTTTAAGGAGAGAGCTTCTTAACTCCCTCTCAGCATGCACACTTAACAGCTGTTGATGTCAACATTCCAGTTACAAATTTCTTCAAATGATTCAGTTGCTTTGTGCACACCCTCCAGAGCTATTAGGAGACATTTCTTGTCTTTTTGATGTTCAATGGCCTGCAGCAGGAGATAGTACAAATGTGGTTTCTGCTCCTTTGTGTTCTGTTCTTCTGGTCAGCCCATACTCATTTATCTTGTCAGAACTCTTAACTGTAAGCGAGTTAACCAGAGACCGAAAGAGAGCAGAGAACTGCTTTCTGAAGTTGATGCAGGTCATTCATCAGTGAGAGCGTGGGCAGGAGGGAGATGGACTTGATTTCTGCCTACTGCACTCCAGATGGTTTTTATTCTCCTAATGTGCGAGTATTATTTCTAACACATTTTCACAAATCACTTCATTGAAAGTTAGCGTGAAATTCTGCTAATATACTGTCTCAGTATCCGCATAATTGAACAACACTTTATCTCAAGGGGACTGAAATACAAAGGAGAGGAAGTTATATTTCAGCTGTGTAGAACCTTGGGCAGACTCCATCTGGAGTAGAGCTTTCAATCCCAGACACCACAATTTATGAAAGATATATTGACCTTGGAGGGAGTACAGATTCTCCAGAAAGATTCCAGAACTTAATGGGTTAAATTATGATGCATTCATTGCTATTCTCTTTAGCATAAAAGATTGAGGGATATGGTTATCAGTGTTTAAGGTGATAAAACAATTTGACAGGGTCGTTATGGAGAAACTATTTCCTCTCATGTTCCTCCAGAACAAGCGGACGTAATCTTAATGTTAGAGCCAAGACATTGAGAAGTAAAATCAGGAAGTACTTCCATTAAACAAAGTCACCTTGAACCCCCACTCCCAAATTGGCTGTCTTTGCTGGGGCAGGATTAAGATTGATAATTTTTTATTAGGTGAGTGGGTTAGATGGGATTGATATACTGATGAGCTATTCAATGGAGGAACAAAGCTGAATGACCTACTTCTGGTCCTATGTTTATAAGATCTCAGTACAAAGGATAGCAGTCACATTCTTGCCATATCCAGCATTGTGACAGAGGTAGATGGATTCTTGATAAACAGTAAGATGAAATGTTGTCAGGGGTAAGCTAGAGGTTGCAGTCAGATCGGCCACAATCTTATTGAATGACAGAGCAGGCTCAAAGAGCTGAGGGCCTACTCCTGCTCCTAATTCACATGTTCACATGTATGTTCTTGCCCAGAACAGATTCATTTGTAGAATGACTTGCACCTGCTGCAGTTGCAGTGTATCTTCCCCTCAGGAGGTGCTGGCCAGCTTTAAATAATGTAGGTTAGCTTTAATTAGTAGCAAGTTAGTCAGAATGTTGGGCCCCCTGCTGAAACACGTGACCAGTGTGTAGTGATTTGTTCATCTGTACATACATCTGCACATACACCAGGGACTACAGACAGATGTAACAGCCACAGCATCACTAGAGGGCAGCATCAGAGACGGGTATAAAGAGTCCAGTCCAAGGGAGGATCCACCTCTTTCAGAAGCACAGGGCTAGTGATCAGCAGCAGACAGAGACAGCTCAGCATAGGCAGTTTACCTTAGCTTCACTGGTCATACCTCTTGATTGTATTATATCTAGTTAAGCTCTGGAAACAGAACAAACCCACTAAATAAAGTATTTGTGTTAACTGGAAGTCTACAATCTTTATTCAGACTTAGAGAATAACATATGATACCAGGAATGATTTCAGAAAGCTAGCTCGACACCAGCAAGAGAAGAAAAACTTAAACCGGATATTCGACTGTGGAAGACTTCACAGCAAATGGATCCTCGACGACTAACTGATTTGATGAAACTTGTTCGAACTCCATGGCAGCTGGAAACAACCGGTAATTTAAGTTATAACTGGAAAAACTTTGAACAGCTGTTCCAAATATTTATCACAGCTAATGATTTAAGCACTGCCCCTGACGCAACGAAAATAGCCCTACTACTCTCAACAGGTG
Source organism: Scyliorhinus torazame (assembly GCF_047496885.1). Lineage (NCBI taxonomy): Eukaryota > Metazoa > Chordata > Chondrichthyes > Carcharhiniformes > Scyliorhinidae > Scyliorhinus > Scyliorhinus torazame. Next base: position 110,672,218 of record NC_092715.1, on the reverse strand, counting down.
GGCTAGAGAAATCTATAATTGCTTTAATTACTTAGAAGGTGAGGATAATACCAAAGTAGACGTTATACTCAAAAAAATTGCTGAACGCTGTAACAGTCAGTCCGGTGAGATGCTGGAAAGATTTAACTCTTGGCAGAGAAATGGAGGGCCCATCACTGATGTTATGACAAATCTCAAGTTAATACCACAAGGCTGTGATTATGCTGATTTCAGAGACACTGTGATAATGCATCAATTAATTTCTGGACTATCTGATAAAAATTTGAGGGAAGAACTTTCACAAAATAAGTATCTGACTCTAGAAATCGGTATACAAAAATGCCTTGCTGATGAACAAAATCAAAATCAGTATTTTGAGTCTCCACAAACACAGAATCATCATTTAGAAAACAAAATCGGTAAAAATGGCAGGGGTGAATCGGAGAAAGACGGAGGTTCTGAGCGCCAGCTATCTTGAGAATGGAGCCGCACATGCTCAGTTGCGAAAAGAGGGCACAGTACAGGAAACTCGGTGTGCGCATGGGCAATCGAGTCCTATGCATGACGTCACATGCGTCATGACATCAGAGGACCAGGACCACACCCACTTAAAAGGGAAATGCACGAAAATGAACAAAAAGAAATTTAAAGCTGCAAAACCCAATTTTCTTGCCTCAAAAGACAGAACAATGCCCGAACTTACACCAGTAGTTGAAAATAACTTTCAGAACACCCTGGAACAAGCAATTAGCACCGCCCTAGAAGATGATATGGTCCTTGTAGACTACGACTCAGACGAACATTTCATCTTGGGAGATGGCTACCCCAGTATCAAATCCGAACCGCAACTAGAGGTGTTGTACCGTGAAGACCCCGACGATGAGTTCTTCTGAATGGGGAATCTTCCGCCCAGCATATATGACAACCCGACTCGTGAGTATAGGATTATGCTGCGGCCTGATGCCAAGAAACAGAGAGTGGTCCACGCACCACGTAGGGTCCCGGCCTCCACACAAGAAGATGATTTGTTCATTGAACATGAAGAGAACGATCACAACTTCGAAACAAAAAGCGCTGATTTGACCAACGAACAATACACACGATACTACTCAGACATGGCTGAGTTATTCAGAGATCCTGATCACAGCATCAGCAACACGGTTGAAAAGCTCAATACCTCTTCTCATGGTAGATGAATCCAATACCATGGTGCCATGGCAGATCGTTAATACATGGGACGACAGCAATACCCAAGACGAAGACGACGCCACACAGAGAGCACAGAACGACTCCGTTGAGAGAGCACAGATCGACTCTACAGTGAGAACACTGCACGACTCCACAAAGAAAGCGATGACAGACTCCACACAGAGAGCGATGACAAACTCTACATAGAGAGCAATGACAGACTCCACAGAGAGAGCAATGACATACTCCACAAAGAGAGCGATGACAAACTCCACAGAGAGAGCGATGACAAACTCCACAAAGAGAGCGGTGACAGACTCTTCACAGAGAGCGATGACAAACTCCACAGAGAGAGCGATGAAGGACTCCACACAGAGAGCGACACAAGCCTCCACAGAGAGAGCGATGTAAGCCTCCGCAAAGTGAGTAATGCAAGCCTCCACAGACAGCTCGATGACAGACTCAAAAATGGAAGCAAGCAAACACTCCATAGCGAACGCCATGCGTGTACAAGACCATGAAGATCTATCAAGCTTATTTGAGCCACCAGAAGAAGACACTGAATGTCTACCCACTGTATTTGAGACAAGTGACGAAGAAATCACAATTCCCATACAGGATGTGCAGGATCACTGCGACACTGACATATCTCAGCTCGTCTTCACAGAAGCACTCGATAATCAGAGGACGGCTACTCATGAGTCCAGAGAGACCACGTCAATTGAAATCCTGAAGATTTTGACTCCAGAAGAGGAGCACCAAGAGTCCAGAGAGACCACGTCAATAGAAATCCTGAAGATTTGGACTCCAGAAGAGGAGATCACAGATGATTCAAATGAACTTGAAATGACTCCAAAAGAGGAGCACCAAGAAATCAATGATAATTCGAGTGACCCTGAAATGACTCCAAAAGAGGAGCACCTAGAAATCAATGATCATTCAAGTGAACCAGAAATGACTCTAGAAGAGGAGTACCAAGTAAGCAAAGAAGAGGAATCGAATCCACCAAAAATGACTGATGTCACTAACATCAATGCAACATCAGATCATTCTCACAATTCTCAAGAAGACACGCTCAATGTAGCAGATACCACAAAGGACACTGACACCAATAACTGTGACAATGACTCAAATCGTCCATATGGCACACTCATTGAGCGCAACAAGAACAACAAAAACCGCAAGAAGCACAGCAGAAACAAGAACAACTACAGCAACAACAAAAACAACATGCAGCGCAACAAGAACGACAAAAGCAACAAGAAGCATCCCAGAAACAAAAGCACGACAAGAAAAAGAACAAGAATAAAAGCGAATACAACGAAAACAGAATCAACAAGCGTGACAAAAAGAATTATGTCCCTCATAATTTTGTAGGTCTACAAAATTATGAGGGGCATAGACAGAGTGGATAGTCAGAGGCTTTTCCCCAGGGTAGAGGGGTCAATTACTAGGGGGAGGAGGTTTAAGGTACGAGGGGCAAGGTTTAGAGGAGATGTACGAGGCAAGTTTTTTACGCAGAGGGTAGTGGGTGCCTGGAACTCGCTACCGGAGGAGGTGGTGGAAGCAGGGACGATAGTGACATTTAAGGGGCATCTTGACAAATACATGAATAGGATGGGAATAGAGGTATATGGACCCAGGAAGTGTAGAAGATTGTAGTTTAGTCGGGCAGCATGGTCAGCACAGGCTTGGAGGGCCGAAGGGCCTGTTCCTGTGCTGTACTTTTCTTTGTTCTTTGTTCTTTGCTCTAGAACGAAAACAACAAGAACGACAACGAAAACAACAAAGACAGAAACAACAGAAACAACAACAACGAAACAACGACCTGTACAACATGGTACAACTCTGCACATGAAGGACAATGCCACAGCACACTGCAAAACAATGACAAGACTACAAACATGCCATGGCATGATAAAGAGTCTCACGAATTCACATCTGCTCCAGAACAAACAAGCAAAACAGCTTTCACGAACGATGACATACAGAATCAATACCACAAACACAGGAAAAAGTCGAGGTCAGACAACGGTGAGACACAGAATCGCTACCCGCAGTCAAATGAAACAGGGGAAGAAGGTGTCCACATCATTAAACGACTCATCAGCAAGGCAGCCGAGTCACATTCCGACATCAACCTAGCTCTGTTATTGTACCGAGCAACCCCATTGAGCTCAGGACTGTCGCCAGCGCAAATGCTCTTTGGTAGAGACATCCGGACAACCCTAACGGCAAAGCAATTCCGAGACCCCAGCAACGCACCGGGTTCTCAACGACATGCCTGACAACATGCGGGCACTATGCTCCAAACAAAATCTATACTACGATCAACATGCGATCCCACTCAAGCCACTGACAATAGGTGACACCATCAGAATCAGGGACCCAGAAGGCAGATGGTCTGAGTCAGCCACAGTGATCAGGCAGGATCAGTCCTACATTGTCAAATCGTCTGCGGGAGTACTTCTTAGCCGTAACCGCCGGGATCTATTAGAGATTCGACCTACAACGCCAGTATTTCCCACACTGGACTTGACCGAGTCCATTTGTCCACAGGACGTTCCTCGCCACACAACGCCAGACAGTACTCTTGATGACATCAAACCATCATCCCTACTACCACCGTTAAGACGCTCCAGTAGAAGCCGTAAGGCACCCGACCGGCTAAATTTGTAAAGACACTTCGACACACGCGCAAGACGAATATGGACATTTCTCACAATGGACTCACAACACAGTTAATTGTTTCTGTATTACTTGTATCATTGTCACAGTGCGCAGATTTGCATATTCTCACCACTTGTTATGTACAGTTTTCTTGAGGCCAGTCTAGAAAACATGTCAAATAAAAGGGGGGGGGGGATGTAGTGATCTGTACATCTGTACATGCATCTGCACATACACCAGGGACTGCAGACAGATGTAACAGCCACAGCATCACTAGAGGGCAGCATCAGAGACGGGTATAAAGAGTCCAGTCCAAGGGAGGATCCACCTCTTTCAGAAGCACAGGGCTAGTGAGCAGCAGCACACAGAGACAGCTCAGCATAGGCAGTTTACCTTAGCTTCACTGGTCATACCTCTTGACTGTATTATATCTAGTTAAGCTCTGGAAACATAACAAACCCACTAAATAAAGTATTTGTGTTAACTGGAAGTCTACAATCTTTATTCAGACTTAGAGAATAACATACAGTGAACCAGAGAGTGCTGGTTACATGCAGATATCATTTAAATGAGCATAGAGTTGGTGTTCTGCCTGCATTCCATTCAACAGGCAAGAGTTACATGAGTACAAACATATTTTCTGGGGCTAATCAACTTAAAAAAGGAAAATGTGGAGTTATATAGTGCATCTCACAACCACCGAACATCTCAAAGTGCTTTATAGGGCAGCACGGTAGCATTGTGGATAGCACAATTGCTTCACAGCTCTAGGGTCCCAGGTTCGATTCACGCTTGGGTCACTGTCTGTGCGGAGTCTGCACGTTCTCCCCGTGTCTGCATGGGTTTCCTCCAGGTGCTCCGGTTTCCTCCTACAAGTCCCGAAAAACATGCTATTAGGTGAATTGAACATTCTGAATTCTTTCTCAGTGTACCCGAACAGGCACCAGAGTGTGGCGACTCGGGGATTTTCACAGTGACTTCATTGCAGTTAATGTAAGCCGACTTGTGACAATAATAAAGATTATTATTATTATTAGGATGCACTGCTCGAGAATGTGGTGGATACAGAATTAATCAAGGCCTTCAAAAGAGAATTGGATAATTATTCAAAAAGGAAACATTACAGGGAAATGGGGAGACTCTGGAAGACAGGGACTAGATGAGTTGCTCTTACGGAGATCCAGCATGGACACAACTGTAGAATTGTCTCCCTCAATGCTGTAACCATTCTATGGTTCTATGAATTAATGAAGGCGAGGAGAAATGGTCAGATTATGAGGCGGGATTCTCCAACCCACACCGGGTCGAAGACTCGCCGGGGAGCGGCGTGAATCCCGCCCCGCCACTCCGACGCTAGCTGCCTAATTCTCCGGCGCCAGTTTTCGGGCGGGGGCGGGGATCGCGCCGGTTGAGGGCCATTGGCAGCGGTTCCCCCGGCAATTCCCGGGCGCCGATAGGCCGAGCGGCCACCCGTTTTCGGCCAGTCCCACCGGCGTGAAATAGACAAGGTCCATACCAGCGGGTCCTGGCTTGGAGGGCGGTTAGCGGGGTCCTTGGAGGGGGCGTGGGGGCTCCGGTCCCGGGGGGTCCCCATGGTGGCCTGGCCCGCGATTGGGGCCCACCGATCTGCAGGCGGGCCTGTGCCGTGGGGGCACTCTTTCCCTCCGCCCCAGCCTCTGTAAGGCTCCGCAATGGCTGGCGCGGAGAAGAAACCTGCTGCGCATGCGCAGGATACACGCCAGCGGTTCTGTGTGTGCGCCAGAACACGCTGGCGGTCTTGCACATGCACCAACTTGCTGAGGCACTTCGGCGCCAGTTGGCGCAGAGCCAACCCCTCCAACGCCAGCCTAGCCCCCGGAAGTGCGGAGGATTCCGCACCTTCCAGGCGGCCCGACGCAGGAGTGGTTCACGCCACTCTTTGACGTTAGTACGGGCCGTGCCACCGATTGCGGGAGAATCCTGGCCCTGATGTGTGGAACACCAATTTTGCTGAGGGGGGAAAGTGACTGCTCAACTGGGGCTAGTGTTGCAGAATCCTCATTCTGGTAGCGGATGGGGTGGTCCAATCCCTATATAAATACTGTGGCTACAAGAGCAGGTCAGAGGCTGGGAATTCTGCAGAGAGTGACTCACCTCCTGTTTCCCAAAGCCTGTCCATCACTTACAAGGTACAAGTCAGGAGTGTGATGGCATATTCTTCACTTGCCTGGATGGATGAGTGCAGATTTGACAACACTCAAAAATCTCAGCACCATTCAGGACAAACAGCCCACTTGATTCATATCCTGTTCCACCTTAAACATTCACTCCCTCCACTAATGATGTACAGTGGCAACAGTGTGTACCATCTACAAGATGTACTGCAGCAACTCCCAAGGCTCCTTCGACAGCACCTTCGAAACATATGGCCTCTACCACATAGAAGGACAAGTGCAGCAGGCGCATGGCAACACCACTACTTGCAAGTTCCCCGCCAAGCCACTCATGATCCTAAATTGGAATTATTTCACCGTTCCTTCACTGTTACCGGCCCGTAATCCTGAAACTCCCTTTGTAACAGTGCCCACACTATGTGGACTGCAGCAGTTCAAAACACACCATCTTAGTGGGCAGCACAGTAGCACAGCGGTTAGCATTGTTGCTTCCCAGCTCCAGGGTCCCAGGTTCTATTCCCAGTTTGGGTCACTGTCTGTGCGGAGTCTGCACATTCTCCCCGTGTCTGCGTGGGTTTCCTCCCACAAGTTCCGAAAGACATGCTGTTAAGTGAATTGGACATCCTGAATTCTCCCTCTGTGTACCCGAACAGGCGCCGGAATGTGGCGACGAGGGGCTTTTCACAGTAACTTCATTGCAGTGTTAATGTAAGCCTACTTGTGACAATAAAGATTATTATTAAAGATTATTATTATTCAAAAGGACAATCAAAGATGGACAATAAATCCTGGCCTAGCCAGCGAAGCGCAAATGCCATGAATGAATTTTGAAAAAATCATGCCTGTGCACTCCATAATTCTCTTCTTAAACATGTTAATTTATTTGATCTTTGAATTGCCTCCTCAAAGCTTAACCTTTTGACCATGCTTTATGTCCTCTCCCACAACTTTCAGTTTTCTCGATGTTTGCTGCCTGCTGCTTATCCTTGTCATGCACCTTGAGACATCTTGTGAAGGACTCTATCATTTCCTCTATGTCGAACTGTTGGATCAGATTATTGGTCTTAATGTTCTATGGCTTTTACATTATTTGTACAAAAATAACAAAAACTACAGGCTCCATTAATTCTGCTCACTGCAAATTGCTGATTTGCTGCTCCATGATGCTTCCTGAATAGCATTTGACCACTAGTCGGTGATGAGATATTTCCACATTAGTGGGAAGTGTTATGAGCTGTACAAATTTCACACACAAGCAAATTTTCCACGAATGCTCATTTGTGGAATACAGCGTGTCTACAAATTCTTCAAATGAAAAATCTAATTTTTTTTTCAGATTCTGGAAACCTTTGCTAATTGGGACCAAGTTGGACTTCAGCTGTTTTTCACTTCACTTTTGTGATTCACACATATGGAATAAGCAATGGAGAAAACACAAAAAATAAACCAATCAGTGACATGGGCTCATATAGCACTCATCGCTTGGTCATATAGGGTGCGATTCTCCGGCCTCGTTGCGCTCTCGATTGAACGAAACAAGGCCAGTGAATAGCAGGAGAGCTAAAAACAAGAACCGTGCCAGGCACCAAACAGTTTGCGATGCAACCAGCCTGGTCCCGTAGGCGAAATCGAGATCTCGCCATAGCATGCCGAGAAACCAATTATTATCACTTAAGCCCTATTTCCCTCGAATTAACTAGAGCCACACCATATCCAACGGCCTCATTCATCGGCCTCCTCAGCAATTGCTCATGATGGCGCCGATCAGTACTCCTTTTTAAAAACGTGAACGTGGAGGAAGGGCTACTGTGGGGAGCCGAGGAGGTGAGTAGCCATCTTTGCTCACAGGCAAAGAGCCCGGGGATGCTGGGCTGACTGCCTCACTGCTCGGTTGGGGTGGGGATTTTGGCTGGGGGTGTGGGACCCTCCGCAGGGGTGCACCGCCATTTGAGGGTGGGATGGGGAAGCGCTGGGAGGGCAGGGGGCAATCAGGGGGCAACAGCTCGCGGCACCACCATGCCAACCCCTGGATCATGTGTACCTGTTCAAGGGGCAACCTTCTCCCTGCCTGTCTGCCCCACCGACCACCCATTGCCCTCAGAGGCTGGGTGGGCGGCCATGTAGCATGTGGAGTCATTGCCCAGCATCCTGATTACACCGAGATGACTGGACATTGCGCCTGAACACTGTGGGAGGCAACACGACACAGCAACAGCCAACATCCGAACACCCAGGGGATGGGACACAGCTCCGGGGCATCGGGAGCATGTCCACGGCAGGCGGATGGGTGAGTGCCACGGGGGGAGGGGGGGCGCAAACCAGCGCCCGGTCCAGGTGACGTTATGAGTGGATGTCCGAGGTTTAGTGAGGGGGCCCTTTCTGAGGCCGGGGGAGAAATGGGGATAAATGGGGGAAGGGAGGGTCCCAGGATGAGAGCCACCGCCGTTTGTCAGTCCAAGTCTAACACCCTCTCCCAATGCCTTACAGATATTGAACGCTATGGCAGGGATTTTGGACCCAGCACTTGCCCTAGTGGTACTGCTGCTAGGCTAGGCTGGGTGGTCAGACGCTGGATGCAGCAGCATCTGCAGACGCTCGAGACGGCGGATCATGTGCCGGACCCGACTTCACACCCTGAGGACCCAGCCGCCCATCAGGCCAAGGAGAAATCCAGAGGGAGAGGCCCAAGATGGTCCAGAATGTACAGGCGGCGCTAGTTGTTTGAAACAATGACAAACAGCGCATGCCACAGGAGGCTCCGCTTCAAAAAGGAAATGGCCCGGCACCTGTGCCATGTCCTCGTGGACTTGGCACCACGTGGAGGAGGAAGACACCCGCTCCCGGTGGCCGTCAAGGTCACTGCAGGGCTAAACATTTACGCCTCAGGTTAATTCCAGGGCTCGAGCGGACCTGTGTGGTATCTCGCAGGCCACAGCCCACAGGTTACCCGGGGGGTAAACCACATAGCCTTTGACATGGGCCAAGCCCAGCAAGATGCCCGGCAGCATATTTCTCCGCCATCGCAGGGATGCCTCAGGTCCAGGGGGTCACAGATGCCACACATGTTGCCCTGCACTTACTGGGCCATCTGAGAGTGCCCTACATTAACAGAAAGGGGTTCCACTCCTTGAACATTCAGCTGGTGTGTAACCACCAGATGAAGACCATGCACGCGTGTGCACACTTCCCGGGGAACGGCCACGACAGTTTCATCCTGTCTCTTCGAGGACCATCCCAGGATGGGCGGCTACTCTTGGGGGATAAGGGGTACCCACTGAGGACCTGGCTAATGACACCTGTATGGAGGCCGGTAACCGATGGAGAGACCTGGCACAACGAGGCCCAAGTGGCCACCCTGGCTGTCATTGAACGGTGCATTGGACTCCTCAAGATGTGGTTCTGATGCCTCGACCGCTCCAGTGGTGCCCTGCAGTACACTCCTGGAGGGTCCCCCGCTTTGTGCTGATCTGCTGTGCCCTCCAAAACCTCATACAGCAGTGGGACAATGTGCTAGAGGTTGGTGATGAGGAACATGTGGCCAGCTCCGCGGAGGAAGAGGACGAGGATGATGAGGCGGCGCCGGACGAGCAGGGGCTGGAGGACGATGCCGGAGAGGAACCGGAGGACCAGCCGGAGGCTGAAGGACAGGCGGCAGCAACCACGGTCCAGCAAGCCTGGAGGGCCAGGGAGGCCTCATACTCAACTGATTCACTGAGGACTTGACCTGGTCTGTCACCCTCCACTGCCATTTCCCAGCCTCCCAGGGCTTGTGTCAGCGCCGTCAGCGGGCCGAATGCAGCAGGGTGATGATAAGCCGCAGAGAGCTGAGCATCAGTGCTCCTCAATTTATGTCATAGTCTGACCCCTGCCTGTCTGCTGAGTGCTCACTCAGACACATCACCCACACGCGTGGGTGCCCGGGGAGGGTGGGGATGCCTGGAGAGATGGGACAAGGATTCGGAGGTCGGCCTGCTTTGCGGAAGGAAGTGACAGATGCATCATACTGGTTGTGTACAAGAGTGTTTATTGCATGTAACAATTCCCCACTCTCCCGATGGTCCGCCTCCTCCTCCCGCTACTCCACCTCCTTACCCCCTACTTAGCCCTCCCCCGGTCCCCTTAGTAATCCTCAATGTACTTGGCCTTCCTAGCTCTACTGCTACATCTCGGTGTGTTCTCAGGATGCACATCAGAAGTGGAGGAAGCCAGCTGCGAACTACGTCCCGTGACCTTTGATGCCCTGGCGGGCGTCCTCTGGGGCCAGGGTGCCCGCCTCAGTTGTCGGCGGCGCATAACAGCCATGCCGCCCTGTCCTGTGTGCTGGCTCTGAGACCCGGCCTCATCAGAGCGGTGGCACTCAGGGGAACCAGTGACGACAGTCACCACTCCATGAACGGGTTCAGGTTGGCACTCGGTGCCCCCTCCTCCTGCTCGGTGCCCATATGGCCCTGGGGTTCACCATGGGACAGCGGGGCAGCTGGTTCGAACCCTGGTGCTGCTGCATCATCTGACTTTGCCAGCCCTGGTGGTTCCCCATGGGCTGCAGCATGGTGTCGACGCCCTCGGTGATGCTCCTCAGTGACTGGGACATGCTCTGGCGTGCCTCTACAATGCCCTCCTGCGACTGGGACCAGCTCCACTCCTCAGCTATTCCCATTTGAGAGCGGGACATATCCCGCAGGACCTCATCAAGGTCAGCCTGGTACTGGGTGACATTCCCCAGCGTGGCGATCATTCTGCCAAGGCCATCAGCCATGGCCGTCACCGACTGCACCACACCTTGGACACCTCCACTAATAGTGCCGAGGCTTTCCACTGCAGTCGTCACCGTAGTAGTGTTGGCCACGGTGCCATGCATCACAGATTACATCTCCTACACCCGTAGCCTCTGGATTCCTCCAGTCAGCCATGGATCTGCTGACTGCTGCCTATCATTTCCATAAGCTCGGGAAATACTTTTTCCACAGGCTCAGCATCAGACTGGGGCCCAGCTGGGTCCTGGGATCCAGCAGACCTCCGATTGCTGTCTCGCCTGAGGGTTCCTGCCCCCACCTGATGTGCATCAGCAGCAGTGTGGTGCTCACCAGACTGTGCCCCAGAAACCTGACCACTAACGTTTACAGGAGGGCTTTTTGGAACAGCTTGTGATGGAGCCCACGAGGGAACAGGCCATTCTGGACTCAGTGTTATGTAATGAGCCAGACTTGATTAAAGGTCTTAAAGTAAGGGAACACTTAGGTGGCAGTGATCATAATATGGTCGAATTCAATCTCCAATTTGAAAGAAAGAAGGTAGAATCAGATGTAAAGGTGTTACAGTTAAATAAAGGTAACTACAGGGGCATGAGGGAGGAACTGATGAAAATCGACTGGGAGCAGAGCCTAGTGGGAAAGACAGTAGAACAGCAATGGCAGGAGTCTCTGGGAGTAATTGAGGACACAGTACAGAGGTTCATCCCAAAGAAAAGAAAGGTTATCAGAGGGGGGATTAGGCAGCCATGGCTGACAAAGGAAGTTAGGGAATGCATCAAAGCAAAAGAGAAAGCCTATAATGTGGCAAAGAGTAGTGGGAAGTCAGAAGATTGGGAAGGCTACAAAAACAAACAGAGGATAACAAAGAGAGAAATAAGCAAAGAGAGGATCAATTATGAAGGTAGGCTAGCCAGTAACATTAGGATTGATAGTAAAAGTTTCTTTAAATACATTAAAAACAAATGGGAGGCAAAAGTAGACATTGGGCCACTCCAAAATGACGCTGGTAATCTAGTGATGGGAGACAAGGAAATAGTTGAGGAACTAAATAAGTACTTTGCGTCAGTCTTCACAGTAGAAGACATGAGTAATATCCTAACAATTCAGGAGAGTCAGGGGGCAGAGTTGAATATGGTAGCCATCACAAAAGAGAAAGTGCTAGAGAAACTAAGAGGTCTAAAAATTGATAAATCTCTGGGCCCAGATGGACTACATCCTAGAGTTCTAAAGGAGATAGCTGAAGAAATAGTGGAGGCGTTAGTTATGATCTTTCAAAAGTCACTGGAGTCAGGGAAAGTCCCAGAGGATTGGAAAATAGCTGTTGTAACCCCCCTGTTCAAGAAGGGAACAAGGGAAAAGATGGAAAATTATAGGCCAATTAGCCTAACCTCGGTTGTTGGCAAGATTCTAGAATCCATTGTTAAGGATGAGATTTCTAAATTCTTGGAAGTGCAGGGTCGGATTAGGACAAGTCAGCATGGATTTAGTAAGGGAAGGTCGTGCCTGACAAACCTGTTAGAGTTCTTTGAAGAGATAACAAATAGGTTAGACCAAGGAGAGCCAATGGATGTTATCTATCTTGACTTCTAAAAGGCCTTTAATAAGGTGCCTCACGGGAGACTGCTGAGTAAAATAAGGGCCCATGGTATTCGAGGCAAGGTATTAACATGGATTGACGATTGGCTGTCAGGCAGAAGGCAGAGAGTTGGGATAAAAGGTTCTTTTTCGGAATGGCAACCGGTGACGAGTGGTGTCCCGCAGGGTTCAGTGTTGGGGCCACAGCTGTTCTCTTTATATATTAACGATCTAGATGACGGGACTGGGGGCATACTGGCTAAGTTTGCCGATGATACAAAGATAGGTAGAGGGGCAGGTAGTATGGAGGAGGTGGGGAGGTTGCAGAAAGATTTAGACAGTTTAGGAGAGTGGTCCAAGAAATGGCTGATGAAATTCAACGTGGGCAAGTGCGAGGTCTTGCACTTTGGAAAAAAGAATAGAGGCATGGACTATTTTCTAAACGGTGACAAAATTCATAATGCTGAAGTGCAAAGGGACTTGGGAGTCCTAGTCCAGGATTCTCTCAAGGTAAACTTGCAGGTTGAGTCCGTAATTAAGAAAGCAAATGCAATGTTGTCATTTATCTCAAGAGGCTTGGAATATAAAAGCAGGGACGTACTTCTGAAGCTTTATAAAGCGTTAGTTAGGCCCCATTGTGCGCAATTTTAGGCCCCACACCTCAGGAAGGACATACTGGCACTGGAGAGGGTCCAGCGGAGATTCACACGGATGATCCCAGGAATGGTAGGCCTAACATACGATGAACGTCTGAGGATCCTGGGATTATATTCATTGGAGTTTAGGAGGTTGAGGGGAGATCTAATAGAAACTTACAAGATAATGAATGGCTTAGAAAGGGTGGACGTAGGGAAGTTGTTTCCATTAGCAGGGGAGACTAAGACCCGGGGGCACAGCCTTAGAATAAAAGGGAGTCACTTTAGAACAGAGATGAGGAGAAATTTCTTCAGCCAGAGAGTGGTGGGTCTGTGGAATTCATTGCCACAGAGGGCGGTGGAGGCTGGGACGTTGAGTGTCTTTGAGACAGAAGTTGATAAATTCTTGATTTCTCGAGGAATTAAGGGCTAAGGAGAGAGAGCGGGTAAATGGAGTTGAAATCAGCCATGATTGAATGGTGGAGTGGACTCGATGGGCCAAATGGCCTTACTTCCGCTCCTATGTCTTATGGTCTTATGGTCAGTGGGAGGGATAGGTCAGCCAATAAGGCAACAACAACTCACATTTGACAGGTCCTCCATAGATTATCATAGATTATCATAGAATTTACAGTGTAGAAAGAGGCCATTCGGCCCATCGAGTCTGCACCGGCTCTTGGAAAGAGCACCCTACCCAAGATCAACACCTCCACCCTATCCCCATAACCCAGTAACCCCACCCAACACGAAGGGCAATTCTGGACACTAAGGGCAATTTATCATGGCCAATCCACCTAACCTGCACATCTTTGGACTGTGGGAGGAAACCGGAGTACCCGGAGGAAACCCACGCACACACGGGGAGGATGTGCAGACTCCGCACAGACAATGACCAAAGCCGGAATCGAACCTGGGACCCTGCAGCTGTGAAGCAATTGTGCTATCCACAATGCTACCGTGCTGTCCAGGTGGAGCCCGGTGATTCCTCACCTTTGCAGCGGCCACCAGCCTCCGCAATGGCAACCACCCTGTCCTCGGCCACCCCAGTCACCTCCAGGGCCCCTTCCTCAAAGGAGGTGAAGGCTCTTATGTCCGGCACCCCACCACCAGTCTGGGCCCATCCCGGCGATTGTGGGAGAGCCTTTCCTGAGGAGACACAGTGAGGGGATTGTTACCCACACCTGTGGCTCACAGTGGTGGGAGGGGGAGTGTGAAGGAAGGTTGAAAGGAGAAGGGTATGGAAGGAAGGTTGGGAAGGTTGAAGGGAGAGGGGCTGGAGGGAGGGTTAAGACACATGGAGAGTTGAGGGAGTGGATACTCACATGGGGGTGGGTAGGTCTCGGGACGGGGGGCGCTGGTGTAGACTCACGCGTGCTGCCTGATGTAAGTTGTGGACCTTTTTCCGGCACTGGAGGCCAGTCCTCCTGGTCACAACCCCAGCGCTCACAGCCACTGTCACCTCGCCCCAGGCAGCACTGGCTGCCCCGTGACTGACCCTCCCGGACCCTAAGGGGAACAGGACAATCCCCCTGGCCTGCATTGCGTCTAGGAGCCTGGCCAGATCTGCATTCCCGAAACTTGGGGCCAGTCTCTATGACGCCGTTGATGCTGGCTGGGGTTGGCTGCGCAAGAGCTGTTTAAGTGCTGCTCAACCTTGTTAGCGGGGGGCTGGTGAGCGCGATGCCGGCGAATCGGCTGGCGAGCCTTAATTTGTAGTGAGAAGCTGTGGGGCCTCATTAAGTGTTCCAATTAACGTTGAATAGCCTTGTGGCCTCGCTGGGCCAAGTGGGGGAAAGCCCGCTGAAGTTTCCACTCGTTACCTCACTTAGATATCTTTCCAGAGAATCGCACACATAGTCTGATGTCAAGAAAAAGTGTATTTTTTCTGTGATCTTCACTGATCTTTAAAGATTATTTGATTTGTCCCACTCCTACCTTTGTTATTGATCAGGAATATTCAATGGCTTTCATCTCATTTTAGACAGATTTGTATACAAGAGAAACTAAAAGTGCCCTGAAAAACAGACATGATATTCAGTGATGCAATCTTCTACTGGCAACCTTGACACCAGCGCTGACTAAAGAAGTGTTATAAATAATACAGGTATGGGAAATAAGCACTCAGATGGGGCACTGCAGAGAGAAATTAAATAGAGCAACAGACACAGACAGGAATAACAAAGAAGAACAAATGAGTTAAAAAGAGTAAGTGAAAGTGGAGATGGCTGATAAGAAAGAAGAGAAAACCAAACTGAAATACGAATAAAGATTTGCTTTTTGAAATACAAATTTGAAAGGCTGGGAGAAGTTACTGAACAGTTAGGTAGATATAACTGAAAAATATCCAGAAGACTGAAACAAGAAGATTGAAATATACTTGGATTGGGTGGAAAGGAATTTCAATCAGGCCTGGAGAGAGAGAGACAGACAGACAGAAAGACAGACAGAGAGAATCAGATTAAGGGTTAGAAATTGAAGTAGAACTGGCCTGGACAAGATGAGTGATGAAACTATTTGAATTAGTTAAACATACTTGTCGCTGTAATTACTTCCTATGTGATATGCATCACATTATTTCTCTGTTGAATTTGACTCCGTGCGCTTACCAATCTTGACATTTCTGCAGTAAACAAAATAAAGAAATAAATAAAATGCGGCAGATTGCGTCACAAGAGATGATAGAAAAACAGAAACAGTAATGAGGTGTTTGGGATATCTGAAGTAAATGCTGAAAATATGTAATTGCATATGAATGTTGGGATCAAACTTAATTTTTTGTTCTCCCTCTGCATCATTTGACATTCTCTGATCATTAGTGATAAATTGGTGGTGTTAGAATAAGATCCATAAGGCTAATCAGAATAATATGTTAAATAGGTTTGATAGAAAACCTTTGATTATGTATCTGTTATGAGGTCTTCAAGGGTCTGTCGCGACCAAAGGCCTGACGCTTGTTAATATGGCAAATGTTACTGTTGTTCAAGCATGGCTCATGACAAACTTATATGAATGGTAATAAGCATTCATTGCTCTCTCGCCTTTTGTGTGGTCATTTATGTTATAATTTCATGGTAAACTGCTTTCAACTTTACTGTCAATCCTCATGAAGCCTTGTTTGTTAATAACCTGAATTGTTTTATGAGTGCCTACTTGCATTAAGATTCAATCTATGGCATAGGGCGTCCTTGTATCATAGTGTGTCCTTGCATGCTGATGACTTGTTGTACGTGTCAGAACCAAGTGCGTCAATAGGGGGAATACCGGTGCTGCTTCGGGTGTTTGGGTCTTTCTCGGGGTACAAATTAAATCTCGACAAGAGTGAGTATTTTGTGGTGTCTCAGCCGGGGGTGGGGGCAGGGGTGGGGGGGCTGCCATTCCATCGGGCAGGGACTCACTTTAGATACCTGGGGGTGCAGGTTGCTTGGGATGGGGGGGGGGGGGGCCTCTGTAGGTACAACATTTCTAGTTTGGTGGAGAGGGTGAAAGCTGATCTGGCAAGGTGGGATGGTCTCCCTCTGTCACTGGCGGGTCGGGTCCAGGTGGTTAAAATGAAGGTGCTGCCGCGATTTCTGTTTATTTTCCAATGCCTGCCAATTTTCCTCCCAATGGCATTTTTTTGAGAGATTGAAGGGATGATTACCTCGTTCAAATGGCGAGGGAAGGTGGCCAGAATTAGAAAGGTGCTACTACAGAGATGAAGACAGGCAGGGGATTTGGGACTTCCGAACCTGATGTATTATTTCTAGGCGGCAAATATGGAGAAGGTGCGGAGCTGGGTTAGAGGGGTTAATTCCCAGTGGGTCAGAATGGAGCAGAGCTTGTGTACGGGGACGGGATTGAAGGCACGAACAACAGCGCTGCTCCCGACGGCCCCAGGAAAATACTCAGGGAGTCCGGTAGTAATAGCTTTGTTGAGAATTTGGAGGCAGTTTTGACAGCACTTCGGGTTGGGGGCAGGGTCAAGGGAAATGCCGATTCGGGGGAACCATAGATTTGAGCGAGGGAAGTGGGATGGAAACTTTCGGAGTTGGGAGGAGAAAGGAATTAGGACACTAAAAGATTTGTTTCTTGGGGGTCAATTTGCAGGATTGAAGGAGCTGGGAGCAAAGTGTGGGCTGGAGCAGGGGGAAATATTTAGACATATGCAGGTTCGAGACTTTGCCAGAAAGGAGATAAAGAGCTTCCCAGTAGAGCCGGCCTTCACATTGCTGGAGGAGGTGTTGACGACAAGGGGACTGGAGAAGGGGGTAGGGTCGGCGGTTTACGGAGCTATTTTGGAAGAGGAGAAGGCACCGTTGGATGGGATCAAAGTGGGAGGAAGAGTTGGGAGAGGATATGGAGGAGGGGTTCTGGTGTGAGGTGCTCCAGAAGGTGAACACCTCCACCTCATGCACGAGGTTTGGGCTGTTACAGCTGAAGGTGATTTATAGAGCACACCTCACAAGGGCGAAGATGAGACGGCTCTTTGAGGGGGTAGAAGATATGTGTGAGCATTGTGGGGGGAGGGGGGGGGCGCTTGCAAACCACGTTCATATGTTTTGGTCCTGTCCAAAGCTGGAGGATTACTGGAAGGAGGTTTTTAGGGTAATCTCTAACGTTGTGCATGCGAAACTGGCCCCAGGCCCTCGGGAAGACCTATTCGGGGTGTCGGACCAGCCAGGGTTGGAAACGAGTGCAGAAGCAGTTTTTGTAGCCTTCGCCTTGTTGATCCTGTTGGGATGGAGATCAACCTCTCCACCCTGTGCCCTCATGTGGCGGGGGGACCTGCTGGAATTCTTGACTCTTGAGAAGGTCAAATTTGGACTGAGGGGAAGGATGGAGGGGTTCTACAATTCATGGGCGTTATTCATTATGCGCTTTCAAGAATTGGGTTACATTTTTTACGCCTGCAGTATAAGGGTGATAGTACATAAAGGGGCAACGTAAGACTGAGTACAATACCGGCCATGCAGTGAGGTAAGAGAACATATGAGCTACACCTAGGAGTCAGTGTAGTGTTGGATAGAGCCATGTGTAGAAGCAAGCATGGCGACATGTCTTAGCTTGCATCTTTACTGTACCGATGTATATAGTTTCTAGTAGTTAATAAGTACTTACTGTTGAACTACTTCAGACTACAGATACCCAATAAGACCTACCGAACTGTACCCAACACCTTCCAACAACTTCCTTGTTCGTCAAGAATTTATCTATCACTGCCTTAAAATAGTCAATGACCATGGCCCCACTGTTCTCTGGGGAAGAGAGTTCCACAGAATCATGACCATCTGAGAGAAAAAGTATCCTCCTAACCTCCATCTTAAACGGAATGATATTTTATTCTTGAACTGTGTTCCCTGGTCTAGTCTCTCCCACAAGGGGAAACATCCTTTCTGCTTCCAGGTAAACGGCTTTGGTGTTCCACTGTTTGCTGAAGTTTAACCAGCAGCCAGCAATCTAATTCAATGTGGAGCTGGAAGGAGTCCCCTCAGGATCCTCTTGTGTTCCAATAAGATCACATCTCCTTCTTCTAAATTCAGCCTAGGATCTCAGTGGACTAATAAAAGCTGCCGGTTCCTGTCTTGCGCCCAAAAGCAGCTCACTATTCCAGGATTTATTACCACACTAGCAGGTGAATCCTGGGAATGGGGGAGGAAAATGGCAGGTTGGTTAGTTTGGGATTGGAGCAACCAGCAGCAGTGCTGTAATGCTGGGAAGATCACCTCACTCCTTCCAGCTCCACATTGAGTTAAATTGGTGGCTGCTGGTTAAACTTCAGCAAACAGTGGAACACCAAAGCAGAAGCAGAATCTGGAAGTGGACATCTCATATTAAACATGAAACTGCATGAAGCTCAGCTTAACTCAGTTCACCTGAAATCTCTCAACCAACTTCATTAGTGAGGAAGTGTTTAGGAATAAACAAATGACGAGTTATGGAATATCTGATTTCACAAACAAATTTAAATGTAGTTATAAGTAATTACCACTTAAGCAGATGCTGCAAAACTGTTGAAGAATGCAAGGACATTTCAAACAACAATTTTGTTCATCAGTAAGAGACCAGTAGAAATCAGATCTTGCTCTTGAATTATTTATTTTTATTAATTGCTAAAACCATTAGATTTATCGACAGTAGCTGCTGGGTGTATTAAACACAATTCACAACAATGGAGTGTGAAAACATTGACCAGAAACACAATTGGACCAGCCACATACACATTGTGGCTACAAATAACTTCAGTTATGAGGATAGATTAGAGAGGTTGGAACTGTTCTCCTTGGAGAGAAGAAGGCTAAGAGGAGAGTTGATAGCTATGTTCAAAATCATGAGGGGGATGGACAGCGTAGATAGGGAGAAAATGTTCCCCCTTCGTAAAGGAATCAAGAATGAGAGGGCACAGATTTAAATTGATTTGCAAAAGAAGCAAATGTTTTTTTTAAAATTCCGATTAAGGGACAATTTAACGTGGCCAATCCACCTACCCTGCACATCTTTGGGTTGTGGAGGTTATACCTATGCAGACAGAGGGAGAATGTGCAAACTCCACACAGACAGTGACCCAGGGCCAGGATTGAACTTGGGTCCTCAGTGCCGTGAGGCAGCAGTGCTATCCAGTGGGCCATCTTGCTACCCAGGAAAGAAGCAAATGTGATAGAGGCAGGTTCAATCGAGGCATTTAAGAGGGCATGAGATGATTACTTAAATAGAAACAATGTGCAAAGATACAGGGACAAACTCTGCAAAACCCTTCCATGAGACACAAGTCAGGGATGGAATACACTCCCCTTGCCTGGATGAATGCAGCTCCAACAACACTCAAGACGTCCGACACTATTCAGGACTAATCCAGCTGATTGGCACCCCATTTACCACCTTAAACAGTCATTCCCGCCACCACCAATGCACGGTGGCAGCAATGTTTAGCATCTACAAGATGCACTGCAGCAATTCACCAAAGCTCCTTCGACAGCCCCCCCCCCCCCCCCCACACACCTCATAACGTTTGATCTCTACCATTCTACCATTTAGAAGGACAAGGGGAGTAGCTGTATGAGAACACCACCACCTGCAAGTTCCCCTCCAAGCCACACATCATCCTGACTTGGAACTATATCATTGCAACTTCACTGTCGCTGTGCCAAAATCCTGGAACTCCGTTCCTAACTGCACTATGGGTGTACCTACGCCACATGGACTGCAGCAGTTCAAGAAGGCAGCTCACCACCAGCTTCTCAAGGACAATTAGGGAAGGGCAATAAGTGCAGGCCTCGCCAGCAAGGCTCACATCCCTTGAATGAATAAATATTTTTTTAAAAATTCACAATTTATAAATGGCTGCAAATCCTCTTAAAACTCCTATATATTCTTGTAAGGTATTGTACCATATGAAACATTTATTTTCTAGATTCCTCTTTAAAGTGCTGTGGTCATATCTGTGTCTTTTCAAACCACAGCAGTCACAAAGAATTATCATTAAGACCCTTTAACTTGTGTATATTTTACTGCCGATTTGTTCTTTTGAATATTTTTATTTTAAAGAAGGTTGTGAAGATAGTACATCTTAAATATTGGGCCTTGATATTATAATTTTGTGGTTCTTTCTTGGGAAGATTATTCAGTCCATTGTTATGACAGATATGACTGCAAATGCGGGATCATGAATTATAGCTACTACAGTCATCTTCGGCATCCCTGTATGTTTGGCACCTGCTTTGCATTCATAATGTGAAAGCACATGCATACAGTTCTAGGGATAGCCTTGCTGGATGGCATTTTGGATAGGCCAATAGCACTAGTGCTACGATTGTATGCCGGAAGTATGGACTGTAGGCAGATTGTGATGACAGTCAATGGGTCATACTGATTCAACTCTATCAGAGCCATTTTAACCTCAACATTCTAGCTAATTCCCTCTCCTAACCTCTCATAACTAACACGTGCTCAGCAGCAGAAATGAGTCTCCACAGGCGCTAGTTAAATGAATTATTAGCCTCTTTCAGGATAGTTGCTGCTTGATATCTATTGGCTGCTGCTACATGTTAGCACTGCTGCCTCACAGCTCCAGGGACCCATGTTCAATTCCAGCCTCGGGCGACTGTCTGTGTGGAGTTTTCACTTTCTCCCCAGATCTGCTTGGGTTTCTTCCGGGTGCTCCAGTTTCCTCCCACAGTTCAAAGATACGCAGATTAGGTGGTTTGGCCATGCTAAATTGTCCCTTAGTGTCACAAAGCTGAGCATGTGAGGTGATTTTATGGATTAGGGCAGGATGTTCTGAGGAGTGGACCCAGGCAGAGGATATGAGTAAAGGAAAAGGATTGTTTTACTTCAATTGAATAAGGCATTGGTGAGGCCCGCCTGGAGTATTGTGTGCAGTTTTGGTTTCCTTATCGGAGGAAGGATGTTCTTGCTATGGCGGGAGTGCAGCAAAGGGTTACCAGGCTGATTCCTGTGATGGCAGGACTGTCATATGAGGAGAGACTAAATCAATTAGGTTTATATTCATTGGAGTTTGGAAGAGTGAGGGGAGATCTTATAGAAACGTATACAATTCGAACAGGATTAGATAGGATAGATTCAGAAAGAATGTTCCCGATGGTGGGTGAGTCCGGAACTAGGGGTCATAGTTTGAAGATAAGGGGTAAACCTTTTTGGACTGAAATGAGGAGAAATTTCTTCACCCAGAGAGTGGTGAATCTGTGAAATTCACTAACACAGAGAGTAGTTGAGGCAAAAACATTGGCCGCGATTCTCCAGCCTCGTTGCGCTCTCGCGAAACAAGACCGGTGAATAGTGGGAGAATCCGAAAACGAAAACCACACCAGGCGCAAACAGTTTGCAACGCAACTGGCCTGCTCCCCTCGGCGAAATCGGGATCTCGCCATAGTGTGACGATAAACCAATTTATTACCATCCTAGCCCTATTTCTGTGCAATTAATGGGAGCCACGCCATATCCAACGGCCTCCCATCATTCATCAGCCTCCCCAGCAAGTGGTCAGGCTGGTACTGATGGCACTCCTTTTGAAAAACGTGAACCTGGCAGAAGGGCTTCTGTGGGGAGCCAAGGAGGTGAGTAGCCATCCGTTCCTCATTGTCAAAGAACCCCGGATGCTGGGCTGCCCCCGAGTGCTCGACAGGGGCGACCCTTGGCTGAGTGGGGAGAAGCACCCTCAGGAGGGATGGGCCGCTGCCATGGGAGGGGGGGAGTGGGAAGGGGGAGGCGCAAGGGAGCAACCATGCAAGGCACCAGCATGTCAACCCCTTGGATCGTGTGTACTTGTTCTGGGACCAACCTTAGCCCCATTGACCATCCGTAACCCCCCACTGGCTGCCGAGGCGTCTGGCTCTGGGGCTGAAGGCTATTGCTAATAGGGAATTAGCAAAGTGGATTCCCATGAGTAGGTGGGCCATGTAGCATGTGGGAGTCATTGCCTAGCATCCCAATCACACCTTGATGCATGGACGCTGCTTGAGCACTGCGGGAGACAACACCGCACATGCAGCAGCCAACATCTGAACACCCAGGGGATGGAACACTCCTCCGTCGACATGTGCACGGCTGGAGAGTGGGTGAGTGCTATGGGGAGGGGGAGATGCCTGGAGAGATGGGTCAAGGATTTGGAGGTCGGCCTGCATTGTGGAAGAAAGTGACAGAGGCGTCATACTGGTTGTGATCAAGTTTGTTTATTGTGTTTTACAATTCGCCTCTCTCCCGATGGTGCCCTCAGTGATCCTTGACGTGCTTTGTCCTCCTAGCTCTACCGTTATGTCTAGGTGTGTCCCCAGGATGCACATCAGAGGTGGAGGCAGCCAGCTGCTTACCTTGTCCCGTAGCCTTCGATGCCCCTGGCGAGAGTCCTTTGGGGGCTCTGGAGCTGGAGGGCCCCGGTGCACTTGTCGGTGGCACATGCACAGCCCTGCCGCCCTGTCCCGTGTGCTGACTGTGAGATTCAGCCTAATCAGAGGGATGGAACTCGGCGAAGAATGTGGCCACCGTTGCTAATACATGGGATGGGTCAGGGTGGCACTCAGCGCCCCCTCCTCCCACTCAGTACCCTTAGGGGCCTTGGTTTTACCTTGGGATGGAAGGGCAGCTGGTTTGAACCCCAGGTGCCTCTGCATTATCTGGCTCTGCCAGCCCTGGCAGCCCCCCGATGTCTGCACCATCATGTCGACGCCTCAGTTTTGCTCCTTAGTGCTTGGACCATGCTCTGCATCGCCTTGGCTATGCCCACCAGCGACTGGGACAAGCTCCGCAGTATCTCGGCAATTCCCACCTGAGAGCGGGACATGTTCCACAGCACCTCACTGAGGTCAGTCTGGTACTGGGTAACATCCCCCAGCGAGTCGGACATTCTGCCGAGACCTTAAGCCATGGCTGTCACCAACTGCGCGACACCTTGGACACCTCCATTAATGGTGCCGACATCGTGCACCAGGCTCTCCACTGCAGTCGTCACCCGAGGAGAGTTGGCCTCGGTGCCACGCAATTCCGGTGACATATCTGATGTGTTGGGTGTTCTGGATCACATACAGGTCACCAACACTTGAAATAGTGTAACACTATTTTGTTGAATCATTAACTGTTTAAACATACTTAGATTGTGGGTTAATACGATACTAGCTTTAACTAAAGACCTTTGCCTTGTCCTAACCAGTTGATGCACTCAGCACGTGGTGAATATCTGTGTTGCAGGCTGTGAGCTCTGTCCTCCTAGCTAGCTGCTACTCGAATGAGCAGGAACTCTGATGCCCCCTGTCTTTATAGTGCATGAGCTCTCACTGGTGATTGGCTGCGGTGTTGTGTGTATTGATTGGTCCCACTGTGTGTCCATCAGTGTGTGTCTGCACCATGATATACTGGTGTATATTATAACATCCCCCCTTTTATAAAAAATGTACCTGCGTGGCAACAAATAGTGTATGGAGAATGTTCCTAACTATGTGTGTGCGAAATATTTACAGGACTATGTACATAAAAACTAAGCTATTTACACGGGAAGGCGTCTGGTGCAGAAAAACAGTGTGTCACAAGAATAACGAGATGAACACTATATACAAACCACTTGAACGATTAAACGGAAGAACAGAACAAATCAGAAAGTCCATTAGTCCACAAAGTTCACAAATTAATTCTCTGAGGTGGGCAACAAATTCTGGTTGACCGCCTCAAGGGTGGGTTGGGAGCTGCCTGCTGAGGAGCGGGCTGGACTGCTTCAGAGTGAGGAGGATGCAGAGTGACCGGAATCTCTGCATAGTCCAGGTGAGGGTCAACAGGAGGACCTGGCAATGGTGGAGGATCACGTAGCGAGCGCGGAACGAGACGAAGGGCACGTCGATTGCGGCGCAGAATGGAGCAGATGAACCAGGAACGAGCGGGGAGCCATCTGCCGAAGAACCACAGCGGTTGCAGACCAGCCACCATCCAGAAGATGGATGTGGACGTTGTCATCTGGAGCCAGAGCAGGGAGATCAGCTGCACGGGAGTCATGAGCCGCCTTGTGCTGTGCACGAGACAGTTGCATTCGTTGAAGGACCGGAACGTGCTCGAGGTCTGGGACATGAATGGACGGCACCGTCGTCCTCAGGGTGCAACCCATGAGCAGCTGGGCTGGCGACAGGCCAGTGGACAGTGGGGCCGAGCGATAGGCCAGCAGGGCGAGGTAGAAATCAGACCCAGCATCGGCAGCCTTGCAGAGGAGCCGTTTGACTATGTGGACGCCCTTCTCCGCTTTGCCATTGGATTGGAGGTACAGGGGACTGGATGTCACATGCACAAAGTTGTACCTCCTGGCAAAGTTGGACCATTCCTGGCTTGCAAAGCAGTGGCCATTGTCTGACATCACAGTGAGTGGGATGCCATGTCGAGTAAAGGTGTCCTTATAGGCACGGATGACTGCAGATGATGTGATGTCGTGTAAACGTACCACCTCCGGGTAGTTTGAAAAATAGTCTACAATCAGGGCATAGTCCCTGCCCAGCGCGTGGAACAGGTCAATGCCGACCTTGGACCAAGGGGACGTGACCAACTCATGGGCTGTAGGGTCTCACGTGGTTGGGCCGGCTGGAAGCGCTGACAAGTGGGGCAGTTGAGCACTGTGTTGGCGATGTCGTCATTGATGCCGGGCCAGTATACTGCCTCTCGGGCCCGTCGGCGGCACTTCTCCATGCCAAGATGGCCCTCGTGTAGCTGTTCCAAGAAGAACTGGCGCATGCTGTGCAGGATGACAATGCAGTCCAGTTTCAGGAGAACACCATCGACTACCGCCAGATCATCTCTGATGTTGTAGAACTGCGGGCATTGGCCCTTGGGCCACCCGTTTGTTAGGTGGCGCATGACACGCTGTAGCAAAGGGTCAGCCGCTGTCTCGTGGCGAATTTGGACGAGGCGTTCATCTGTGGCAGGTAGATTGGAGACCACGAAGGCCACATGGGCGTCAACCTGGCAGACGAATCCCACTGGGTCACACAGAGTGTTGACTGCCCTGGAGAGAGCGTCGGCGATGATTAAGTCTTTGCCCGGGGTGTATACCAGCTGGAAGCCGTATCGCCGGAGCTTGAGCAGAATACGCTGGAGGCGAGGCGTCATGTCGTTCAAGTCTTTCTGTATTATATTGACCAGTGGGCGATGGTCGGTCTCGACGGTGAATTGAGGAAGTCCGTAGACATAATCATGAAACTTGACAACACCGGTCAAAAGGCCCAGGCACTCCTTTTCTATCTGCGTGTAGCGCTGTTTCGTGGGGGTCATGGCGCGTGACGCATATGCAACGGGGGCCCATGATGAGGCCTCATCGAGTTACAGGAGCACTGCCCCAATGCCAGATTGGCTGGCATTGGTCGAAATTTTTGTCTCTTTCGCTGGATCAAAAAAAGCTAAGACCGGGGCCGTGGTGAGTTTGGTTTTGAGTTCTCTCCATTCGCGCTCGTGGGCAGGAAGCCATTGGAAGTCTGTCATCTTCCTGACCAGGTTCCTGAGAGCCGTGGTATGAGAGCCGAGGATAGGGATGAACTTCCCTAGGAAGTTGACCATGCCCAAAAATCGGAGGACCGCCTTCTTGTCCTCTGGCGTTTTCATGGCTGTGACGGCAGCCACCTTGTCCGCATCCGGCCGCACACCCAACTGGGAGATGTGGCCCCCTAGGAACTTGAGTTCCGTCTGACCAAAGGAGCATTTGGCTCTGTTGAGGCGTAGGCCCTGCTCCCATATACGTTTGAACACGTGCTGGAGGCGACTGACATGCTCCTGCGGGGTGGTGGACCAAATGATTACGTCGTCGACATAAACGCGAACACCTTCAATGCCTTCCATCATTTGTTCCATGATCCTGTGGAACACTTCTGAAGCCGATATGATCCCAAACGGGATGTTGTAACAATATCTGCCAAAGTGGGTGTTAAAGGTACACAGTTTCCTGCTGGGTTTGTCGAGCTGTATTTGCCAGAATCCTTTCGAGGCGTCAAGTTTGGTGAAGAGCTTGGCATGAGCCAACTCGCATGTGATCTCTTCGCACTTGGGAATTGGATAATGCTCCCTCATGATATTGCGATTCAGATCCTTGGGATCAATGCAAATTCTCAGCTCGCCGGAAGGCTTTTTTACGCACATCATGGACTGACCCAGTCGGTTGGTTCCGTAACTCTGGAGATCACTCCTTGGTCTTGGAGGTCCTGCAGCTGCTGCTTGAGGTGGTCC
The DNA here is from genome assembly GCF_047496885.1 of Scyliorhinus torazame. Taxonomy (NCBI): domain Eukaryota; kingdom Metazoa; phylum Chordata; class Chondrichthyes; order Carcharhiniformes; family Scyliorhinidae; genus Scyliorhinus; species Scyliorhinus torazame. Next base: position 110,645,590 of record NC_092715.1, on the reverse strand, counting down.
TTGAGGGGTGCTGGGACTCTGCAAGGTGCATGCACCACAGGTGTGGCGTTCTGTTTGCGTAGAATCTTGTAAGTATATGGAAGCGTGCCCATGCCTTCGAAGACGTCGCGGTGCTGGTCGATGATGGCGTCCAGTTGCGCCCTGAAGTCAGCGTCCGGGAAGGCGGGCGTGTCATCAGGAGAGAGAGAGAGTGAACTCTTTGAACGAGGTTCAACAGCTTGCACGCCTGTGTGCCAAGCACGGAGTCCTTCGAGGAGCCCACGATCTCGAAAGGAAGGATGGCTTTCCGTGACTTGTGCGTCACTTCAAGTTGGCACGGGCCGGTAGCAGGAATGATGTTGCCATTATAATCCAATAGCTGGCAGGCTGATGGAAGGATGGCTGGTTTGACACAAAGGCTTTGGAAAGCAGACCACGCCATGAGATTGGCGGAGGCACCAGTGTCCAGGTGGAATCGTATTTGGGACCGATTGACCGTCAGGGTGGCATACCACTCATCGTCTGGATCGATGCTGTATACCTACAGCGGCTGGTGTCTTTGCTTCGGGGACAGCCTGTTTTTCGTTACGACACCAACTCGAAAATGCGCCTTCGGGTCCTCGGTGTCACTGCTGTGTGGGAGGTCCGCATCTGACTCGGTGACCGTGGGTTGAATTGCCCGAACATTCCTGCGAGGCTGGCTGATGCGATATGCATTGGCAGGCTGAGCTGCTCGACAGAAGGCAGCATAGTGGCCAAGTCTTCCACATCGTAGACATTGTTGAGATTTTTCAGGGCATTGCCGCTTTAAATGGGTGGAACCACAGTTGTCGCATGTCGTGATGTCAGCATGTTCGCTGCGCCACCGCGCATGCGCGGTGCGGTCGTGCGTGGTGCACGCCTGCGCAATACGTTCCTCAACGTCGCCGTCCCGTCGTTTGGTGCGTACAAGCACGGGAGTCCGCGAAAAGCGCGCGAAATGGCCGCCCTCATCCAGGCTGAGGCCCTGGAGGTGCTCAATCACTTGGACCCGTTCCGCCTTGTGGGGACCTTGCCGCGCCGTTTCAGCCGCTTGTATATGGGAATACCGACTCGTGGCATTTTCATGTAAGACACAGGTCTCGATGGCGGTCGCTAGGGTGAGTTGCTTTACTTTGAGGAGCTGCTGACGTAGGGGGTCCGACTGAACATCGAAAACGCGTATCATGGAGTCGGAGGTGGGCCCGTAGCTGCATGATTGCGCAAGAAGGCGGAGGTGTGTAAGAAAGGATTGGAAAGGTTCATCCTTACCCTGCAAATGCTGCTGGAACACGTAGCGTTCAAAACTTTCATTCATCTCTACGCTGCAGTGAGTGTCAAACTTGAGGAGGACCGTCTTGAATTTCGTCTTGGCTTCATCATCTGCAAAGGTAGAGAGTTGAAAAGGTGGGTGGCATGGTCCCCGGCCGTGGAGAAGAGAAGAGCAATCTTTCTGGTGTCCGAGGTTCCCTCCCTGTCCGTGGCTTCTAAGAAGAGCTGGAAGTGCTGTTTGAAAATCTTCCAGTTGGCCCCGAGGTTGCCGGCGATGCGGAGCGGCGGCGGCGGGCTGATGTTGTCCATGGGGCAGGATGACGGAATGCTGGCGGAAGGCAGATCACTTGCAGGTAGGTCTAAGAAGTGCTAGTATCCCACCACACCTGGTATCATGATGTGTTGGGTGTTCTGGATCACATACAGGTCACCAACACTTGAAATAGTGCAACATTATTTTATTGAATCATTAAATGTTTAAACATACTTAGGTTGTGGGTTAATACGATACTAGCTTTAACTAAAGACCTTTGCCTTGTCCTAACCAGTCGATGCACTCAGCACATGGTGAATGTCTGGGTTGCAGGCTGTGAGCTCTGTCCTCCTAGCTAGCTGCAAATCCAATGAGCGGGAAATCTGATGCCCCCTGTCTTTGTAATGCGTGTGCTCTCACTGGTGATTGGCTGCGGTGTTGTGTGTGTTGATTTGTCCCACTGTGTGTCCATCAGTGTGTGTCTGCAGCATGATATACTGGTGTATATTATGACAATATCCTGCAGCCGTAGCCTCTGGGATTGCACCAATCGGCTATGGATCGACTGGAGTGTCGCTGACATCTCTCTCTGAATGTCCTGACTGCTCTCTATCATGTTTCCCAGCTCCGGGGTGACCTCTTCCATAGGCTCAGCATCAGGCTGGGATCAGCTGGGTCCTGGCTTTCAGCAGTCCTCCAACTCCATCTGACGTACATCTGATGTGTATCCATGACTGTGGTGCTCACCAGATTGTGCCACAGAAGACCGACCACTATTATTTCTCACCGAGCTGCATACATCTGGGCTGGCAGAGGGTGGGGGTGACAGCTGTGACGCTTCAATTGTGTCTTCCTTGGAGCTCCTCTCCGAGGTGGTCTCCTGGAAGGTTGGAGAGGGGGCCACCCAGAATGGGCCAGCACCATTGGCTGGAGGATCTAAAGGAGAATGGACATGTGGTCAGTGGGGAGAATGGGTCAGTCAGTAAGGCAATAACAACTCACATTTGACAGGTCCTCCGGGCGGAGCCCGGTGGTATCTGACCTCTGAGACGTCCGCCAACCTCCGCATGGGTGACCACCCTGTTCTCAGCCACCTCAGTCACCGCCATGGCCCGCTCCTCAAAGGAGGGGAGGATTCTTAAGTCCAGCACCCCACCGCCAATCTCCTGACAGATGTGGGAGAGCTTTTCCTGAGGAGGCAAAGAGAGGGCATTGTTAGCCACCTGCGTGGTTCACAGTGGTGGGAGGGGGGTGTGAAGGAAGGGCTGGGGGATATTGAAGGGATAGGGGTGTGAAGGGAGGATTGGGGGGTCAAATGGAGCGTTTGGGGGGGGTGGATTATCACGTAGGGGTAGAAAGATCTCAGCGGGGTGGTGGGGGGGGGAGTTGGTGTCTAGTCATTCATGCCGTCTGGTGTAGGTCATTGGCCTTTTTTCAGCACTGGAGGCTAGACCTCCTGGTCACACATCTGGAGCTTTCAGCTGCTGCCATCTCTTCCCAGGCAGCACTGGCTGTCCTATGACTGACCCTTCGGACCCTTGGGGGAATAGGACATCCATCCTGGCCTGCACTGCGTCTAAGAGCATCCCAAGGTCTGCACCACTGAATCGTGAATCAGATCTCCTGGGCACAATGGTTGCAAAATGGCTGGGGTTGGCTGAGCAAGTGCTGCTTAAGTGCTGCTCGACCATGTTAGCAGGGGGCTGGTGAGCGCGGTGCCAGCGAATTGACAGGTGAGCCTTCATTTTCGGTGAGAAGCCTGTCGGGCCTCGTCAAGTGGATCAATTAACACTGAAAGTGTTGCCGGGCTCGCTGGGCTGAGCATCGGGAAGCTCACAGCAGTTCCCGCTTGCTAGCACACTTAGAAATCTTTCCGGAGAATCGCGCCCATTGTGCAACTTCAAGACGGAATTAGATAAAGTTCTTGGGGTAAAGGAATCAGAGGATATGGGGGAAAGCGGGATCAGAGTATTTAACTTTATGATTAGGGCAGCACGATGGCGCAGTGGTTAGCACTGGTGCCTCACAGCACCGAGGACCCGGTTTCGATCCCGACTCTGGGTCACTGTCCGTGTGGAGTTTGCACATTCTCCCCATGTCTGCGTGGGTCTCACCCCAACAACCACAAGATGTGTAGGGTAGGTGGACTGGCCACGCTAAATTGCCCCTTAATTGGGAAAAAAAGAATTGGGTATTCTAAATTTATTTTTTTTAAACTTTATGATCAGCTCTGATCATAATGAATGGCAGTGCAAACTTGATGGGCCGAACGGCCTCCTTCTGCACTGTAGGAATTCTATGGTTCTCTGGTTCTTTGGTGATGGTGGAAGTATTTGATGGTGTTTGCTGTCATTTAAAGTTGATGATGTCCAAAGGGTAGGTGAAAGCTGAGTATCTTTTTAAGGAAAGTCTGAAGTAGAAAGCCAGCGTTTTTACGCCGGCGTTGGGACATAGCCCCATTTTTGGAGAAACCAGCCCCATGTGTTCCAATCATATGTGCAATAGTTTCCAACCCCTTGGCCTGCAGCATGACAGTGAGAATGAGCAGAGATGACACAGAGGAAGCCCAACTACTCAATAAAAAGGGGAGGAGAGGTGAAGGACTATCAGTAGGAGACCACAGCCACCCAGGCTGGCTACCAGAATCTCAGTGAGGAGCATGTGCATTTGCTGCTTCTATTTAATGAAGGGGGTGCTGACCGAAATCAACTACCTATCGCAGGTAGAACTGCAGCTTGAGAGAAGGGCAAGGACAATATTGCCAGTGGCTGTGAAAGTGACATTGTCCATGAACCTCGTCACATTGGGCTTCTTCCTGTCTGGAGTTGGGCACATCGCCAACATTTCACAATTCGCAGTCCACTCTTGATTAAGGGAGGAGGCTTACCGCAGCGGATGCGGCAAGCCAGTTAAAAGTATATTGACTTTGGCAGGAGAGAGGAGTGGCCGAGGACAGATTGGACACCGACATAGAGCTTGGCCTGTGCTGCAGAGGTGAGTATCCACCAGCCCCCACCCAGATAACCTGACACATGTGTGTTGTTCATGCCATAATAATGATCCTCGCTTCTCAGGGGCAGAATACAGAAGGCTTAGAAGATTGAGGATCACTGAAGGGGCACTGAGGGGGGGCCACCATCGGTAGTTAGGGCCAGTTAGGGTCATGACTGTACATAATTAAAATGCGTTACACCCGAGACGTGTGAAGCCTCTGCCACGTTATTTTTCACTGCGGCTGGCCTGCACCCTACTCCCTCGCCCGCACTCCCCTGGCCCCAGCCCCCGGCCCACACATGCTGGTGATAGGTGTGAGCGTGCTGTCAGTGGACAGACAGGAGTCAGACTATGGCGTAGATTGAGGAGCACGTGAGCTCACCTCACAGTGGGTTTATGGGCAGCACGGTGGCACATTACTTAACACTGCTGCCTCACAGTGGTAGGGTCCCGGGTTCAATTCCAGCCTTGGGTGTCTGTGTGGGGTTTGCACATTCTCTCTGTGTCTGCATGGGTTCCCTCTGGGTGCTCCGGTTTCCGCCTACAATCCAAAAATGTGCAGGTTAGATGGATAGGCCATGCCATATTGCCTCTACGTGTCCAAAGGTTAGCTAGGGTTACAGGTATAAGGCGAGGGAGTGGGCCCAGGTAGACTGCTCTGTCAGTCTCCATTGATGGCAGCATTGTTTTCTTAATAATGGTGAAGACATGAGGCTGTATGTTCCCCCTGCCAGTTCGGTTCTGTTGACTGCAATGTGTGCCACCTTTCCCTGCAAGAGGGAGGTTTGTTGGTGAGCGTGCAATGTGTCTGGTTGTAGAGGCTGTCACAGTTAAGTAACTGACAATGGATTGGATTGGATTGGATTGGATTTGTTTATTGTCACGTGTACCGAGGTACAGTGAAAAGTATTTTTCTGCGAGCAGCTCAACAGATCATTAAGTACATGAGAAGAAAAGGGAATAAAAGAAAATACATAATAGGGCAACACAACATATACAATGTAACTATAAAAGCACTGGCATCGGATGAAGCATACAGGGTGTAGTGTTAATGAAATCAGTCCATAAGAGGGTCATTTAGCAGTCTGGTGACAGTGGGGAAGAAGCTGTTTTTGAGTCTGTTCGTGCGTGTTCTCAGACTTCTGTATCTCCTGCCCGATGGAAGAAGTTGGAAGAGTGAGTAAGCCGGGTGGGAGGGGTCTTTGATTATACTGCCCACTTTCCCCAGGCAGCGGGAGGTGTAGATGGAGTCAATGGATGGGAGGCAGGTTCGTGTGATGGACTGGGCGGTGTTCACGACTCTCTGAAGTTTCTTGTGGTCCTGGGCCGAGCAGTTGCCATACCAGGCTGTGATGCAGCCTGATAGGATGCTTTCTATGGTGCATCTGTAAAGGTTGGTAAGAGTCAATGTGGACATGCCGAATTTCCTTAGTTTCCTCAGGAAGTATAGGCGCTGTTGTGCTTTCTTGGTGGTAGCGTCGACGTGGGTGGACCAGGACAGATTTTTGGAGATGTGCACCCCTAGGAATTTGAAACTGCTAACCATCTCCACCTCGGCCCCGTTGATGCTGACAGGGGTGTGTACAGTACTTTGCTTCCTGAAGTCAATTATCAGCTCTTTAGTTTTGCTGGCATTGAGGGAAAGATTGTTGTCGCTACACCACTCCACTAGGTTCTCTATCTCCCTCCTGTATTTGGACTCATCGCTATTCGCGATCCGGCCCACTATGGTCGTATCGTCAGCAAACTTGTAGATGGAGTTGGAACCAAGTTTTGCCACGCAGTCATTGTGTACAGGGAGTAGAGTAGGGGGCTAAGTACGCAGCCTTGCAGGGCGCCGGTGTTGAGGACTATTGTGGAGGAGGTGTTGTTGTTCATTCTTACTGATTGTGGTCTGTTGGTCAGAAAATCGAGGATCCAGTTGCAGAGTGGGGAGCCAAGTCCTAGGTTTTGGAGCTTTGATATGAGCTTGGCTGGGATTATGGTGTTGAAGGCGGAGCTGTAGTCAATAAATAGGAGTCTAATGTAGGAGTCCTTGTTTTTGAGATGCTCTAGGGATGAGTGTAGGGCCAGGGAAATGGTGTCTGATGTGGACCGGTTGCAGCGGTATGCGAATTGCAATGTGTACAAGATGTAAGATGTGGGTGTGAAGCTTGCAACAGTGTCAAGCGTGTGAGGGTGAAGGGGACCTATGACTGGTAAATATGAGCCATGACTGCTTGGGATTGTTGGCAGATGAGTAATGGGGATGTGGTGCATTGTATGTTGTGCAAGACTGCTGATGCAGTCGGTGGGATTTGACATTTGAAGATGTCTCACTGATCTTATCCATTCGTATGAGATCAATAAAGTGTATCAAAGGCCTTTGGATAACACTGCTGACATTGAGCCACATGACTATTTATTCCCAGTGCCTTCTCAGGCCTTGTCTGGAGGGTCTCCTAGCCCCCTATGGTTAGGAGACTCTCCTCCTAACCAACTACTGCACCGAGAATTTTCATGCTGCATTGAAGTACCTTGGAGCTGGCTCTCTGCCATGTTGTGCCATTCTTTGTTTTTCCCAGGTGGAACTGACTTCCAGCACCTGCTCTAGCCAAAATACCCTCCCCATTAAACTAGCTTTACCTCACAATGTTGCACCCTTTACTTAGGCATGCAACCAATCAGTGACAATCTTGGCACTGGCTGCACAATGTAATCATTTAAATAAGTAAGCAGCAAGAAATTTTCATGCTGTCTGCACCAGAAGCAACATTGTGATCTCTGTACCTATTTTCAAGAGTGATTGATATTTCGCCCTATTCTCTACTGATGACAATTCAATTTCCCTAAACTGCTGGGCTCACTAATTCCTCCAACTGCGTACAAAATCAATCGGCACTCGCAACAATCATATTTTCCTTTGTGTAAAGTTATAGAAGCATTCGCTGAACTTTTATGACGCACAGTAATAATTCAGCAAAGACAAATTCTTGAACTTCACGCATTAGAAAATATATCAAATGTTTTGACAAATGTGTTCAAATTAAGTGACAGAAGAGGCAAAAAAATAACAATGGGATACTGAAGGTAATAAAAATTCAGTGTAACTCTGGCGCTCAGAACAAGTGACTGATGATAACAGCAGCACTTTGAGTATAAAATCTTAATTGTTTTTCCATTCAGTCTTAGTGACAGTCTTTACATTATGGATTATGATCTGATACTAATAATGCTAATATCCAAATAGTTTGCATACTTAAACACTGCAGCAATGAATATTGATGATGCATTTATAACTCCATGGAATTCATCACTAATGTAACTGAAGAATAGCTAGTCATTAATGTAGTAGCAACCTGTCAAGCAGAAAATCTTCTGCAACAGTTTTTGCCCAAAACATCAATTTAAATGACATTCCATAATGTTTGGAAAATAGAATAAATGTTCTTTTAAATATGCATTAGCAAAATTGTGTATAAAATGAAGATTCTTATCAGAGCAGGGCAATATTTTACAACAACATTTATCAGCCTCTCCCTGGTAATATTCAGTGAAGATCATGCATTTTATATCAAAATGTTTATAGATTTTAATTACTCACTTGCTGTTGTAACTTTCTGGAACTCTATTGAAAAAATTATTGGAAGCAAAATTAAAATTCCAAAAGAAAAAACAAGTTTTAAACAATTCATGTCAAGTACGAAACAAAATGCCCTTTGCTGCTGCTATGTTTTCTGTTTCTATATATATACATAATTCTTCATGTACATTGTAGGCAGCTCTCTCTTTCTCTCTCTCCTGGTAGTCCCTTGAAGTGAGGAGCATGTTTGCCACAGAGCTCGTGGCAAAAGCTCGCATGTGGAGGGAGGTTGTTGCTCTGCAACTACCACACGGTTCTGCTAACGAAGAGAATCTCCCATTCTTACCGCCCATCATAGACGTACTGGAAGGACTTGCAAGTTTATAATGAACCTGTTTGACCACATGGTGAACACGGCTTTAGGTGTGGGACTTAAACCCAGAGATGCTGGCTGAAATTGAGGGCTGCATCACAAGACCTTCCCAGCAGCAGCTTTACAGGCCCTAGCCAGAGAGCGCCCCCCCCCCCCCCCCCCCCCCCCACACCCACTTTTTATGAATTTAGCTGTCGTAACCAGTTCCTTTTTGAAGGTTGCATGGTTTTCAGTGGGTTAGATAGTGGTTGAGTGGGCTGAATGGATGGGAAAGTGAGTGGGTAGGTAGGTGGGTGGGTGGGCTGGTCAGTGAGTCAGTGAGTGGTGAATGAGTGAGTGGGTCAGTGAGTGAACCATTGGGTTGGGTTGAGGGGCTGGAGTTGGGAGAGAGTTGTGAAAGTAAGTAGGGTAGTTGGGTGGGGTCAGGAATGTGGGGTTGAGCGAGACAGTCAGGTTTGGGGAAGGTAGCTGGGTTAGGTCGGATAGGGGATGTGATTGGTGGGCCGGGTCTAACTTGTGATTCTTAGTTTAGTTATGCCGAGTTAGACCAGGTATTTGTTTTATTCATTCATGTGATGTGGGCATCTCTGGTTAGGCCAGCATTTATTCCCCATCCCTCATTCCCCTTGAGAAGATAACTAGCGTAATATTTTCTGGGTAACCGTGCAGCTAAGTCCCATAAAGTTTGCCTAAGTCTTCGATCCTGTTCTCAAGTTTAGAGAAATTCACGTAAGATCCTTGGGAGTGGAATCAGTCGATTAAACTTCCTGGGCAATTTCAGCATGTGTGATGTTCAGACCTTGCAGCTTCCTGGTGCATCTCTCCCAATGTAAGTTCCAATTTCAACAACAGAGATACTGGTCCACAGTAAAAAGTATTTATTTAACATGTGCATAGTTATGGAGCCATGAAGTGGTCTTGTTAGTGGCTATATGGAGTTTTTCAAGCCCACCTTCAAGTTTAGTCAGCAGACACTGCTCCGAATGGCTGGAAACTCTATCTGTCCCTGGAGTTCCAGGAAAGCATCAGTGGTCACTGTCGGGAATGTAAGTGAAGGGACCCCAAGGCCTTGGATCCCCAGAGCAGATAATTCCAGGATCTTGGACCAGAGGATTTGGGAAGGTTAGAACATAGAACATTACAGCGCAGTACAGGCCCTTCGGCCCTCGATGTTGCGCCGACATGTGAAACCACTCCAAAGCCCATCTACACTATTCCCTTATCGTCCATATGTCTATCCAATGACCATTTGAATACCCTTAGTGTTGGCGAGTCCACTAGTGTTGCAGGCAGGGCATTCCACGCCCTTACTATTCTCTGAGTAAAGAACCTACCTCTGACACCTGTCCTATATCTCTCTCCCCTCAATTTAAAGCTATGTCCCCTCGTGCTAGACATCACCATCCGAGGAAAAAGGCTCTCACTGTCCACCCTATCCAATCCTCTGATCATCTTGTATGCCTCAATTAAGTCACCTCTTAACCTTCTTCTCTCTAACAAAAACAGCCTCAAGTCCCTCAGCCTTTCCTCATAAGATCTTCCCTCCATACCAGGCAACATTCTGGTAAATCTCCTCTGCACCCTTTCCAATGCTTCCACATCCTTCCTATAATGCGGCAACCAGAATTGCATGCAATACTCCAAATGCGGCCGCACCAGAGTTTTGTGCAGCTGCAACATGACCTCATGGCTCCAAAACTCACTCCATCTACCAATAAAAGCTAACACACCGTACACCTTCTTAACAACCCTCTCAACCTGGGTGGCAACTTTCAGGGATCTATGTACATGGACACCGAGATCTCTCTGCTCATCCACACTGTCAAGAATCTTACCATTAGCCCAGTACACTGTCTTCCTGTTATTCCTTCCCAAATGAATCACCTCACACTTTTCTGCATTAAACTCCATTTGCCACCTGTCAGCCCAGCGCTGCAGCTTATCTATGTCCCTCTGTAACTTGTAACATCCTTCCGCACTGTCCACAACTCCACAGACTTTAGTGTAATCTGCAAATTTACTCACCCATCCTCCTAAACCCTCCTCCAGGTCATTTTTCAAAATGACAAACATCAGTGGCCCCAAAACAGATCCTTGTGGTAAACCACTAGTAACTGGACTCTAGTCTGAACATTTCCCATCAACCACCACCCTTTGTCTTCTTCCAGCTAGCCAATTTCTGATCCAAACTGCTAAATCACCCAGAACCTATGCCTCCATATTTTCTGCAGTAGGCTACCGTGGGGAACCTTATCAAACGCTTTACTGAAATCCACATACAGGGATTTAGGGAGAGGATTTGGGTAGGTTAGGGAGAGGATTTGGATAGGTTAGGGTGAGGATTTGGGTAAGTTAGAAAGAAGATTTGTGTAGGTTATGGAGAGGATTTGGGTAGGTTAGGGAGAGGATTTGGGTAGGTTAGGGAGAGGGTTTGGATAGGTTAAGCAGAGGATTTGGATAGGTTAGGGAGAGGATTTGGATAGTTTAGGGAGAGGATTTGGATAGGTTAGGGAGAGGATTTGGGTAGGTTAGGGAGAGCATTTGGGTAGGTTAGGGAGAGGATTTGGGTAGGTTAGCGAGAGCATTTGGGTAGGTTAGGAAGACCATTTGGGTAGGTTAGTGAGAGCATTTGGGTAGGTTAGAGAGGATTTGGATAGGTTAGGGAGAGGATTTGGGTAGATTAGGGAGAGGATTTGGATAGGTTAGGGAGAGGATTTGGATAGTTTAGGGTGAGGATTTGGGTAGGTTAGGAAGAAGATTTGTGTAGGTTATGGAGAGGATTTGGGTAGGTTAGGGAGAGGATTTGGATAGGTTAGGGAGAGGATTTGGGTAGATTAGGGAGAGGATTTGGATAGGTTAGGGAGAGGATTTGGATAGTTTAGGGAAAGGATTTGGATAGGTTAGGGAGAGGATTTGGGTAGGTTAGGGAGAGCATTTGGGTAGGTTAGGGAGAGGATTTGGGTAGGTTAGCGAGAGCATTTGGGTAGGTTAGGGAGAGAATTTGGGTAGGTTAGGGAGAGGATTTGGGTAGGTTAGGGAGAGGATTCGGGTAGATTATGGAGAGGATTTGGATAGGTTAGGGAGAGGATATGGAGAGGTTAGGGAGAGGATTTGGGTAGGTTAGGGAGAGGATTTGGGTAGGTTAGGGTGAGGATTTGGGTGGGTTAGGGAGAGGATTTGGGTAGGTTAGGGAGAGGATTTGGGTGGGTTAGGGAGAGGATTTGGGCGGGTTAGGGAGAGGATTTGGGTAGGTTAGGGAGAGGATTTGGATAGGTTAGGGTGAGGATTTGGGTAAGTTAGGAAGAAGATTTGTGTAGGTTATGGAGAGGATTTGGGTAGGTTAGGGAGAGGATTTGGGTAGGTTAGGGAGAGGGTTTGGATAGGTTAAGCAGAGGATTTGGATAGGTTAGGGAGAGAATTTGGATAGTTTAGGGAGAGGATTTGGATAGGTTAGGGAGAGGATTTGGGTAGGTTAGGGAGAGCTTTTGGGTAGGTTAGGGAGAGGATTTGGGTAGGTTAGCGAGAGCATTTGGGTAAGTTAGGGAGAGCATTTGGGTAGGTTAGTGAGAGGATTTGGGTAGGTTAGAGAGGATTTGGATAGGTTAGGGAGAGGATTTGGGTAGATTAGGGAGAGGATTTAGATAGGTTAGGGAGAGGATTTGGATAGTTTAGGGTGAGGATTTGGGTTGGTTAGGAAGAAGATTTGTGTCGGTTATGGAGAGGATTTGGGTAGGTTAGGGAGAGGATTTGGATAGGTTAGGGAGAGGATTTGGGTAGATTAGGGAGAGGATTTGGATAGGTTAGGGAGAGGATTTGGATAGTTTAGCGAAAGGATTTGGATAGGTTAGGGAGAGGATTTGGGTAGGTTAAGGAGAGCATTTGGGTAGGTTAGGGAGAGGATTTGGGTAGGTTAGCGAGAGCATTTGGGTAGGTTAGGGAGAGCATTTGGGTAGGTTAGTGAGAGGATTTGGGTAGGTTAGGGAGAGGATTTGGGTAGGTTAGGGAGAGGATTCGGGTAGATTATGGAGAGGATTTGGATAGGTTAGGGACAGGATATGGATAGGTTAGGGAGAGGATTTGGGTAGGTTAGGGAGAGGATTTGGGTAGGTTAGGGTGAGGATTTGGGTGGGTTAGGGAGAGGATTTGGGTAGGTTAGGGAGAGGATATGGATAGGTTAGGGAGAGGATTTGGGTAGGTTAGGGAAAGGATTTGGGTAGGTTAGGGTGAGGATTTGGGTGGGTTAGGGAGAGGATTTGGGTAGGTTAGGGAGAGGATTTGGGTGGGTTAGGGAGAGGATTTGGGCGGGTTAGGGAGAGGATTTGGGTATGTTAGGGTGAGGATTTGGGTGGATTAGGGAGAGGATTTGGGTAGGTTAGGGTGAGGATTTGGGTGGGTTAGGGAGAGGATTTGGGTAGGTTAGGGAGAGGATTTGGATAGGTTATGGAGAGGATCTGGGTAGGTTAGGGTGAGGATTTGGGTGGGTTAGGGAGAGGATTTGGGTAGGTTAGGGAGAGGATTTGGGTGGGTTAGGGGCAGGATTTGGGCGGGTTAGGGAAAGGATTTGGATAGATTAGGGAGAGGATTTGGGTAGGTTAGCGAGAACATTTGGGTAGGTTAGGGAGAGCATTTGGGTAGGTTACTGAGAGGATTTGGGTAGGTCAGGGAGAGAATTTGGATAGGTAAGGGAGAGGATTTGGGTAGATTAGGGAGAGGACTTGGATAGGTTAGGGAGAGGATTTGGATAGTTTAGGGTGAGGATTTGGGTAGGTTAGGAAGAAGATTTGTGTAGGTTATGGAGAGGATTTGGGTAGGTTAGGGAGAGGATTTGGATAGGTTAGGGAGAGGATTTGGGTAGATTAGGGAGAGGATTTGGATAGGTTAGGGAGAGGATTTGGATAGTTTAGGGAGAGGATTTGGATAGGTTAGGGAGAGGATTGGGTAGGTTAAGGAGAGCATTTGGGTAGGTTAGGGAGAGGATTTTGGTAGGTTATCGAGAGCATTTGGGTAGGTTAGGGAGAGCATTTGGGTAGGTTAGTGAGAGGATTTGGGTAGGTTAGGGAGAGGATTTGGGTAGATAAGGGAGAGGATTCGGGTAGATTATGGAGAGGATTTGGATAGGTTAGGGAGAGGATATGGATAGGTTAGGGAGAGGATTTGGGTAGGTTAGGGAGAGGATTTGGGTAGGTTAGGGTGAGGATTTGGGTGGATTAGGGAGAGGATTTGGGTAGGTTAGGGAGAGGATTTGGGTGGGTTAGGGAGAGGATTTGGGCGGGTTAGGGAGAGGATTTGGGTAGGTTAGGGTGAGGATTTGGGTGGATTAGGGAGAGGATTTGGGTAGGTTAGGGTGAGGATTTGGGTGGGTTAGGGAGAGGATTTGGGTAGGTTAGGGAGAGGATTTGGATAGGTTATGGAGAGGATCTGGGTAGGTTAGGGTGAGGATTTGGGTGGGTTAGGGAGAGGATTTGGGTAGGTTAGGGAGAGGATTTGGGTAGGTTAGGGAGAGGATTTGGGCCGGTTATGTAGAGGATTTGGATAGTTTAGGGAGAGGATTTGGATAGGTTAGGGAGAGGATTTGGGTAGGTTAGGGAGAGCATTTGGGTAGGTTAGGGAGAGGATTTGGGTAGGTTAGCGAGAGCATTTGGGTAGGTTAGGAAGACCATTTGGGTAGGTTAGTGAGAGCATTTGGGTAGGTTAGAGAGGATTTGGATAGGTTAGGGAGAGGATTTGGGTAGATTAGGGAGAGGATTTGGATAGGTTAGGGAGAGGATTTGGATAGTTTAGGGTGAGGATTTGGGTAGGTTAGGAAGAAGATTTGTGTAGGTTATGGAGAGGATTTGGGTAGGTTAGGGAGAGGATTTGGATAGGTTAGGGAGAGGATTTGGGTAGATTAGGGAGAGGATTTGGATAGGTTAGGGAGAGGATTTGGATAGTTTAGGGAAAGGATTTGGATAGGTTAGGGAGAGGATTTGGGTAGGTTAGGGAGAGCATTTGGGTAGGTTAGGGAGAGGATTTGGGTAGGTTAGCGAGAGCATTTGGGTAGGTTAGGGAGAGAATTTGGGTAGGTTAGGGAGAGGATTTGGGTAGGTTAGGGAGAGGATTCGGGTAGATTATGGAGAGGATTTGGATAGGTTAGGGAGAGGATATGGAGAGGTTAGGGAGAGGATTTGGGTAGGTTAGGGAGAGGATTTGGGTAGGTTAGGGTGAGGATTTGGGTGGGTTAGGGAGAGGATTTGGGTAGGTTAGGGAGAGGATTTGGGTGGGTTAGGGAGAGGATTTGGGCGGGTTAGGGAGAGGATTTGGGTAGGTTAGGGAGAGGATTTGGATAGGTTAGGGTGAGGATTTGGGTAAGTTAGGAAGAAGATTTGTGTAGGTTATGGAGAGGATTTGGGTAGGTTAGGGAGAGGATTTGGGTAGGTTAGGGAGAGGGTTTGGATAGGTTAAGCAGAGGATTTGGATAGGTTAGGGAGAGAATTTGGATAGTTTAGGGAGAGGATTTGGATAGGTTAGGGAGAGGATTTGGGTAGGTTAGGGAGAGCTTTTGGGTAGGTTAGGGAGAGGATTTGGGTAGGTTAGCGAGAGCATTTGGGTAAGTTAGGGAGAGCATTTGGGTAGGTTAGTGAGAGGATTTGGGTAGGTTAGAGAGGATTTGGATAGGTTAGGGAGAGGATTTGGGTAGATTAGGGAGAGGATTTAGATAGGTTAGGGAGAGGATTTGGATAGTTTAGGGTGAGGATTTGGGTTGGTTAGGAAGAAGATTTGTGTCGGTTATGGAGAGGATTTGGGTAGGTTAGGGAGAGGATTTGGATAGGTTAGGGAGAGGATTTGGGTAGATTAGGGAGAGGATTTGGATAGGTTAGGGAGAGGATTTGGATAGTTTAGCGAAAGGATTTGGATAGGTTAGGGAGAGGATTTGGGTAGGTTAAGGAGAGCATTTGGGTAGGTTAGGGAGAGGATTTGGGTAGGTTAGCGAGAGCATTTGGGTAGGTTAGGGAGAGCATTTGGGTAGGTTAGTGAGATGATTTGGGTAGGTTAGGGAGAGGATTTGGGTAGGTTAGGGAGAGGATTCGGGTAGATTATGGAGAGGATTTGGATAGGTTAGGGAGAGGATATGGATAGGTTAGGGAGAGGATTTGGGTAGGTTAGGGAGAGGATTTGGGTAGGTTAGGGTGAGCATTTGGGTGGGTTAGGGAGAGGATTTGGGTAGGTTAGGGAGAGGATTTGGGTGGGTTAGGGAGAGGATTTGGGCGGGTTAGGGAGAGGATTTGGGTATGTTAGGGTGAGGATTTGGGTGGATTAGGGAGAGGATTTGGGTAGGTTAGGGTGAGGATTTGGGTGGGTTAGGGAGAGGATTTGGGTAGGTTAGGGAGAGGATTTGGATAGGTTATGGAGAGGATCTGGGTAGGTTAGGGTGAGGATTTGGGTGGGTTAGGGAGAGGATTTGGGTAGGTTAGGGAGAGGATTTGGGTGGGTTAGGGGCAGGATTTGGGCGGGTTAGGGAAAGGATTTGGATAGATTAGGGAGAGGATTTGGGTAGGTTAGCGAGAACATTTGGGTAGGTTAGGGAGAGCATTTGGGTAGGTTACTGAGAGGATTTGGGTAGGTCAGGGAGAGAATTTGGATAGGTAAGGGAGAGGATTTGGGTAGATTAGGGAGAGGACTTGGATAGGTTAGGGAGAGGATTTGGATAGTTTAGGGTGAGGATTTGGGTAGGTTAGGAAGAAGATTTGTGTACGTTATGGAGAGGATTTGGGTAGGTTAGGGAGAGGATTTGGATAGGTTAGGGAGAGGATTTGGGTAGATTAGGGAGAGGATTTGGATAGGTTAGGGAGAGGATTTGGATAGTTTAGGGAGAGGATTTGGATAGGTTAGGGAGAGGATTGGGTAGGTTAAGGAGAGCATTTGGGTAGGTTAGGGAGAGGATTTTGGTAGGTTATCGAGAGCATTTGGGTAGGTTAGGGAGAGCATTTGGGTAGGTTAGTGAAAGGATTTGGGTAGGTTAGGGAGAGGATTTGGGTAGATAAGGGAGAGGATTCGGGTAGATTATGGAGAGGATTTGGATAGGTTAGGGAGAGGATATGGATAGGTTAGGGAGAGGATTTGGGTAGGTTAGGGAGAGGATTTGGGTAGGTTAGGGTGAGGATTTGGGTGGATTAGGGAGAGGATTTGGGTAGGTTAGGGAGAGGATTTGGGTGGGTTAGGGAGAGGATTTGGGCGGGTTAGGGAGAGGATTTGGGTAGGTTAGGGTGAGGATTTGGGTGGATTAGGGAGAGGATTTGGGTAGGTTAGGGTGAGGATTTGGGTGGGTTAGGGAGAGGATTTGGGTAGGTTAGGGAGAGGATTTGGATAGGTTATGGAGAGGATCTGGGTAGGTTAGGGTGAGGATTTGGGTGGGTTAGGGAGAGGATTTGGGTAGGTTAGGGAGAGGATTTGGGTAGGTTAGGGAGAGGATTTGGGCCGGTTATGTAGAGGATTTGGATAGGTTAGGGAGAGGATTTGGGTAGGTCATGGAGAGGATTTGGGTAGGTATGGGGGGGATTTGGGTAGGTTAGTGAGATGATTTGGATAGGTTAGGGAGAGGATTTGGATAGGTTAGGGAGAGGATTTGGGTAGGTTAGGGAGAGGATTTGGATAGGTTAGGGAGAGGATTTGGATAGTTTAGGGAGTGGATTTGGATAGATTAAGGGGAGGATTTGGGTACGTTAGGGAGAGGATTTGGGTAGGTTAGGGAGAGGATTTGGGTAGGTTAGGGAGAGGATTGGGGTAGGTTAGGGAGAGCATTTGGGTAGGTTCGCTAGAGCATTTGGGTAGGTTAGGGAGAGCATTTGGGTAGGTTAGGGAGACGATTTGGGTAGGTTAGGGAGAGGATTTGGGTAGGTTAGGGTGAGGATTTGGGTGGGTTAGGGAGAGGATTTGAGTAGGTTAGGGAGAGGATTTGGGTAGGTTAGGGAAAGGATTTGGCGGGTTAGGGAGAGGATTTGGATAGGTTATGGAGAGGATTTGGGTAGGTTAGGGAGAGGATTTATGTGGGTTCGGGAGAGGATTTGGGTAGGTTAGGGAGAGGATTTGGATAGGTTAGGGAGAGAATTTGGGTAGATTAGGGAGAGCATTTGGGTAGGTTAGGGAGAGGATTTGGGTAGGTTAGGGAGAGGATTTGGATAGGTTAGGGAGAGGATTTGGGTAGGTTATGGAGAGGATTTATATAGGTTAGGGAGGGGATTTGGGTAGGCTAGGGAGAGGATTTGGGTAGGTTAGGGAGAGAATTTGGATAGGTTAGGGTGAGAATTTGGGTGGGTTAGGGAGAGGATTTGGGCGGGTTAGGGAGAGGATTTGGGTAGATTAGGGTGAGGATTTGGGTGGATTAGGGAGAGGATTTGGGTAGGTTAGGGTGAGGATTTGGGTGGGTTAGGGAGAGGATTTGGGCAGGTTAGGGAGAGGATTTGGGTAGGTTAGGGAAAGGATTTGGCGGGTTAGGGAGAGGATTTGGATAGGTTATGGAGAGGATTTGGGCAGGTTAGGGTGAGGATTTGGGTGGGTTAGGGAGAGGATTTGGATAGGTTATGGAGAGGATTTGGGTAGGTTAGGGTGAGGATTTGGGTGGGTTAGGGAGAGGATTTGGGTAGGTTAGGGAGAGAATTTGGGTGGGTTAAGGGGAGGATTTGGGCAGGTTAGGGAGAGGATTTGGGTAGGTTAGGGAGAGGATTTGGGTAGGTTAGGGAGAGGATTTGGCTAGTTTAGGGAGAGGATTTGGGTAGGTTAGGGAGAGGATTCGGGTAGATTATGGAGACGATTTGGATAGGTTAGGGATAGGATTTGGGTAGGTTAGGGAGAGGATTTGGGTAGATTAGGGAGAGGATTTGTGTAGGTTCGGGGGAGGATTTGGGTAGGTTAGGGAGAGGATTTGGGTGGGTTAGGGAGAGGATTTGGGTGGGTTAGGGAGAGGATTTAGGCGGGTTAGGGAGAGGATTTGGGTAGGTTATGGTGAGGATTTGGGTGGGTTAGGGAGAAGATTTGGATAGGTTATGGAGAGGATCTGGGTAGGTTAGGGTGAGGATTTGGGTGGGTTAGGGAGAGGATTTGGGTAGGTTAGGGAGAGGATTTGGGTGGGTTAGGGAGAGGATTTGTGTAGGTTAGGGGGAGGATTTGGGTAGGTTAGGGAGAGGATTTGGGTGGGTTAGGGAGAGGATTTGGGTGGGTTAGGGAGAGGATTTAGGCGGGTTAGGGAGAGGATTTGGGTAGGTTAGGGTGAGGATTTGGGTGGATTAGGGAGAGGATTTGGGTAGGTTATGGTGAGGATTTGGGTGGGTTAGGGAGAAGATTTGGATAGGTTATGGAGAGGATCTGGGTAGGTTAGGGTGAGGATTTGGGTGGGTTAGGGAGAGGATTTGGGTAGGTTAGGGAGAGGATTTGGGTGGGTTAGGGGGAGGATTTGGGCGGGTTAGGGAAAGGATTTGGACAGATTAGGGAGAGGATTTGGGTAGGTTAGGGAGAGGATTTGGGTAGGTTAGGGAGAGGATTTGGGTAGGTTAGGGAGAGGATTTGAATTTGTTCGGGAGAGGATTTGGATAGTTTAGTGAGAGGATTTGTATAGATTAGGGTGAGGATTTGGGTAGGTTAGGGAGGGGATTTGGGTAAGTTAGGGAGAGGATTTGGATAGATTAGGGAGAGAATTTGGGTAGATTAGGGAGAGCATTTGGGTTGGTTAGGGAGAGGATTTGGGTAGGTTAGGGAGAGGATTTGGATAGGTTTGGGAGAGGATTTGGGTATGTTATGGAGAGGATTTATATAGGTTAGGGAGGGGATTTGGGTAGGTTAGGGAGAGGATTTGGGTAGGTTAGGGAGAGGATTTGGGTAGGTTAGGGTGTGAATTTGGGAGGGTTAGGGAGAGGATTTGGGTAGGTTAGGGACAGGATTTGGGTGGGTTAGGGAGAGGATTGGGGCGGGTTAGGGAGAGGATTTGGGTAGGTTAGGGTGAGGATTTGGGTGGATTAGGGAGAGGATTTGGGTAGGTTAGGGAGAGGATTTGGGTAAGTTAGGGAGAGGATTTGGAGAGGTTAGGGAGAGAATTTGGGTAGATTAGGGAGAGCATTTGGGTAGGTTAGGGAGAGGATTTGGGTAGGTTAGGGAGAGGATTTGGATAGGTTATGGAGAGGATTTGGGTAGGTTATGGAGAGGATTTATATAGGTTAGGGAGGGGATTTGGGTAGGTTAGGGAGAGGATTTGGGTGGATTTGGGAGAGGATTTGGGTAGGTTAGGGTGAGGATTTGGGTAGGTTAGGGAGAGGATTTGGGTAGGTTAGGGTGAGGATTTGGGTGGATTAGGGAGAGGATTTGGGTAGGTTAGGGAGAGGATTTGGGTGGGTTAGGGAGAGGATTTGGGCGGGTTAGGGAGAGGATTTGGGTAGGTTAGGGTGAGGATTTGGGTGGATTAGGGAGAGGATTTGGGTAGGTTAGGGTGAGGATTTGGGTGGGTTAGGGAGAGGATTTGGGTAGGTTAGGGAGAGGATTTGGATAGGTTATGGAGAGGATCTGGGTAGGTTAGGGTGCGGATTTGGGTGGGTTAGGGAGAGGATTTGGGTAGGTTAGGGAGAGGATTTGGGTAGGTTAGGGAGAGGATTTGGGCCGGTTATGTAGAGGATTTGGATAGGTTAGGGAGAGGATTTGGGTAGGTCATGGAGAGGATTTGGGTAGGTATGGGGGGGATTTGGGTAGGTTAGTGAGATGATTTGGATAGGTTAGGGAGAGGATTTGGATAGGTTAGGGAGAGGATTTGGGTAGGTTAGGGAGAGGATTTGGATAGGTTAGGGAGAGGATTTGGATAGTTTAGGGAGTGGATTTGGATAGATTAAGGGGAGGATTTGGGTACGTTAGGGAGAGGATTTGGGTAGGTTAGGGAGAGGATTTGGGTAGGTTAGGGAGAGGATTGGGGTAGGTTAGGGAGAGCATTTGGGTAGGTTCGCTAGAGCATTTGGGTAGGTTAGGGAGAGCATTTGGGTAGGTTAGGGAGACGATTTGGGTAGGTTAGGGAGAGGATTTGGGTAGGTTAGGGTGAGGATTTGGGTGGGTTAGGGAGAGGATTTGAGTAGGTTAGGGAGAGGATTTGGGTAGGTTAGGGAAAGGATTTGGCGGGTTAGGGAGAGGATTTGGATAGGTTATGGAGAGGATTTGGGTAGGTTAGGGAGAGGATTTATGTGGGTTCGGGAGAGGATTTGGGTAGGTTAGGGAGAGGATTTGGATAGGTTAGGGAGAGAATTTGGGTAGATTAGGGAGAGCATTTGGGTAGGTTAGGGAGAGGATTTGGGTAGGTTAGGGAGAGGATTTGGATAGGTTAGGGAGAGGATTTGGGTAGGTTATGGAGAGGATTTATATAGGTTAGGGAGGGGATTTGGGTAGGCTAGGGAGAGGATTTGGGTAGGTTAGGGAGAGAATTTGGATAGGTTAGGGTGAGAATTTGGGTGGGTTAGGGAGAGGATTTGGGCGGGTTAGGGAGAGGATTTGGGTAGATTAGGGTGAGGATTTGGGTGGATTAGGGAGAGGATTTGGGTAGGTTAGGGTGAGGATTTGGGTGGGTTAGGGAGAGGATTTGGGCAGGTTAGGGAGAGGATTTGGGTAGGTTAGGGAAAGGATTTGGCGGGTTAGGGAGAGGATTTGGATAGGTTATGGAGAGGATTTGGGCAGGTTAGGGTGAGGATTTGGGTGGGTTAGGGAGAGGATTTGGATAGGTTATGGAGAGGATTTGGGTAGGTTAGGGTGAGGATTTGGGTGGGTTAGGGAGAGGATTTGGGTAGGTTAGGGAGAGAATTTGGGTGGGTTAAGGGGAGGATTTGGGCGGGTTAGGGAGAGGATTTGGGTAGGTTAGGGAGAGGATTTGGGTAGGTTAGGGAGAGGATTTGGCTAGTTTAGGGAGAGGATTTGGGTAGGTTAGGGAGAGGATTCGGGTAGATTATGGAGACGATTTGGATAGGTTAGGGATAGGATTTGGGTAGGTTAGGGAGAGGATTTGGGTAGATTAGGGAGAGGATTTGTGTAGGTTAGGGGGAGGATTTGGGTAGGTTAGGGAGAGGATTTGGGTGGGTTAGGGAGAGGATTTGGGTGGGTTAGGGAGAGGATTTAGGCGGGTTAGGGAGAGGATTTGGGTAGGTTAGGGTGAGGATTTGGGTGGATTAGGGAGAGGATTTGGGTAGGTTATGGTGAGGATTTGGGTGGGTTAGGGAGAAGATTTGGATAGGTTATGGAGAGGATCTGGGTAGGTTAGGGTGAGGATTTGGGTGGGTTAGGGAGAGGATTTGGGTAGGTTAGGGAGAGGATTTGGGTGGGTTAGGGGGAGGATTTGGGCGGGTTAGGGAAAGGATTTGGACAGATTAGGGAGAGGATTTGGGTAGGTTAGGGAGAGGATTTGGGTAGGTTAGGGAGAGGATTTGGGTAGGTTAGGGAGAGGATTTGAATTTGTTCGGGAGAGGATTTGGATAGTTTAGTGAGAGGATTTGTATAGATTAGGGTGAGGATTTGGGTAGGTTAGGGAGGGGATTTGGGTAAGTTAGGGAGAGGATTTGGATAGATTAGGGAGAGAATTTGGGTAGATTAGGGAGAGCATTTGGGTTGGTTAGGGAGAGGATTTGGGTAGGTTAGGGAGAGGATTTGGATAGGTTTGGGAGAGGATTTGGGTAGGTTATGGAGAGGATTTATATAGGTTAGGGAGGGGATTTGGGTAGGTTAGGGAGAGGATTTGGGTAGGTTAGGGAGAGGATTTGGGTAGGTTAGGGTGTGAATTTGGGAGGGTTAGGGAGAGGATTTGGGTAGGTTAGGGACAGGATTTGGGTGGGTTAGGGAGAGGATTGGGGCGGGTTAGGGAGAGGATTTGGGTAGGTTAGGGTGAGGATTTGGGTGGATTAGGGAGAGGATTTGGGTAGGTTAGGGAGAGGATTTGGGTAAGTTAGGGAGAGGATTTGGAGAGGTTAGGGAGAGAATTTGGGTAGATTAGGGAGAGCATTTGGGTAGGTTAGGGAGAGGATTTGGGTAGGTTAGGGAGAGGATTTGGATAGGTTATGGAGAGGATTTGGGTAGGTTATGGAGAGGATTTATATAGGTTAGGGAGGGGATTTGGGTAGGTTAGGGAGAGGATTTGGGTGGATTAGGGAGAGGATTTGGGTAGGTTAGGGTGAGGATTTGGGTGGCTTGGGAGAGGATTTGGGCAGGTTAGGGAGAGGATTTGGGTAGGTTAGGGAAAGGATTTGGCCGGTTAGGGAGAGGATTTGGATAGGTTATGGAGAGGATTTGGGTAGGTTAGGGTGAGGATTTGGGTGGGTTAGGGAGAGGATTTGGATAGGTTATGGAGAGGATTTGGGTAGGTTAGGGTGAGGATTTGGGTCGGTTAGGGAGAGGATTTTGGTAGGTTAGGGAGAGAATTTGGGTGGGTTAGGGAGAGGATTTGGGTGGGTTAGGGAGAGGATTTGGGTGGGTTAGGGAGAGGATTTAGGCGGGTTAGGGAGAGGATTTGGGTAGGTTAGGGTGAGGATTTGGGTGGATTAGGGAGAGGATTTGGGTAGGTTATGGTGAGGATTTGGGTGGGTTAGGGAGAAGATTTGGATAGGTTATGGAGAGGATCTGGGTAGGTTAGGGTGAGGATTTGGGTGGGTTAGGGAGAGGATTTGGGTAGGTTAGGGAGAGGATTTGGGTGGGTTAGGGGGAGGATTTGGGCGGGTTAGGGAAAGGATTTGGACAGATTAGGGAGAGGATTTGGGTAGGTTAGGGAGAGGATTTGGGTAGGTTAGGGAGAGGATTTGGGTAGGTTAGGGAGAGGATTTGGGCAGGTTATGGAGAGGATTTGGATAGGTTAGGGAGAGGATTTGGGTAGGTCATGGAGAGGATTTGGATAGGTATGGGGGGATTTGGGTAGGTTAGGGAGAGGATTTGGATAGATTAGGGAGAGGATTTGGATAGGTTAGGGAGAGGATTTGAATTTGTTCGGGAGAGGATTTGGATAGTTTAGTGAGAGGATTTGTATAGATTAGGGTGAGGATTTGGGTAGGTTAGGGAGGGGATTTGGGTAAGTTAGGGAGAGGATTTGGATAGATTAGGGAGAGAATTTGGGTAGATTAGGGAGAGCATTTGGGTTGGTTAGGGAGAGGATTTGGGTAGGTTAGGGAGAGGATTTGGATAGGTTTGGGAGAGGATTTGGGTAGGTTATGGAGAGGATTTATATAGGTTAGGGAGGGGATTTGGGTAGGTTAGGGAGAGGATTTGGGTAGGTTAGGGAGAGGATTTGGGTAGGTTAGGGTGTGAATTTGGGAGGGTTAGGGAGAGGATTTGGGTAGGTTAGGGACAGGATTTGGGTGGGTTAGGGAGAGGATTGGGGCGGGTTAGGGAGAGGATTTGGGTAGGTTAGGGTGAGGATTTGGGTGGATTAGGGAGAGGATTTGGGTAGGTTAG
The DNA here is from genome assembly GCF_047496885.1 of Scyliorhinus torazame. NCBI lineage: Eukaryota > Metazoa > Chordata > Chondrichthyes > Carcharhiniformes > Scyliorhinidae > Scyliorhinus > Scyliorhinus torazame. The sequence goes on along the minus strand of NC_092715.1, from coordinate 110,621,713 downwards.
GGAGAGGATTTGGGTAAGTTAGGGAGAGGATTTGGAGAGGTTAGGGAGAGAATTTGGGTAGATTAGGGAGAGCATTTGGGTAGGTTAGGGAGAGGATTTGGGTAGGTTAGGGAGAGGATTTGGATAGGTTATGGAGAGGATTTGGGTACGTTATGGAGAGGATTTATATAGGTTAGGGAGGGGATTTGGGTAGGTTAGGGAGAGGATTTGGGTGGATTAGGGAGAGGATTTGGGTAGGTTAGGGTGAGGATTTGGGTGGCTTGGGAGAGGATTTGGGCAGGTTAGGGAGAGGATTTGGGTAGGTTAGGGAAAGGATTTGGCCGGTTAGGGAGAGGATTTGGATAGGTTATGGAGAGGATTTGGGTAGGTTAGGGTGAGGATTTGGGTGGGTTAGGGAGAGGATTTGGATAGGTTATGGAGAGGATTTGGGTAGGTTAGGGTGAGGATTTGGGTCGGTTAGGGAGAGGATTTTGGTAGGTTAGGGAGAGAATTTGGGTGGGTTAGGGGGAGGATTTGGGCGGGTTAGGGAGAGGATTTGGGTAGGTTAGGGAGAGGATCTGGGTAGGTTAGGGAGAGAATTTGGCTAGTTTAGGGAGAGGATTTGGGTAGGTTAGGGAGAGGATTCGGGTAGATTATGGAGAGGATTTGGATAGGTTAGGGAGAGGATATGGATAGGTTAGGGAGAGGATTTGGGTAGGTTAGGGAGAGGATTTGGGTAGGTTAGGGTGAGGATTTGGGTGGATTAGGGAGAGGATTTGGGTAGGTTAGGGAGAGGATTTGGGTAAGTTAGGGAGAGGATTTGGAGAGGTTAGGGAGAGAATTTGGGTAGATTAGGGAGAGCATTTGGGTAGGTTAGGGAGAGGATTTGGGTAGGTTAGGGAGAGGATTTGGATAGGTTATGGAGAGGATTTGGGTAGGTTATGGAGAGGATTTATATAGGTTAGGGAGGGGATTTGGGTAGGTTAGGGAGAGGATTTGGGTGGATTAGGGAGAGGATTTGGGTAGGTTAGGGTGAGGATTTGGGTGGCTTGGGAGAGGATTTGGGCAGGTTAGGGAGAGGATTTGGGTAGGTTAGGGAAAGGATTTGGCCGGTTAGGGAGAGGATTTGGATAGGTTATGGAGAGGATTTGGGTAGGTTAGGGTGAGGATTTGGGTGGGTTAGGGAGAGGATTTGGATAGGTTATGGAGAGGATTTGGGTAGGTTAGGGTGAGGATTTGGGTCGGTTAGGGAGAGGATTTTGGTAGGTTAGGGAGAGAATTTGGGTGGGTTAGGGAGAGGATTTGGGTGGGTTAGGGAGAGGATTTGGGTGGGTTAGGGAGAGGATTTAGGCGGGTTAGGGAGAGGATTTGGGTAGGTTAGGGTGAGGATTTGGGTGGATTAGGGAGAGGATTTGGGTAGGTTATGGTGAGGATTTGGGTGGGTTAGGGAGAAGATTTGGATAGGTTATGGAGAGGATCTGGGTAGGTTAGGGTGAGGATTTGGGTGGGTTAGGGAGAGGATTTGGGTAGGTTAGGGAGAGGATTTGGGTGGGTTAGGGGGAGGATTTGGGCGGGTTAGGGAAAGGATTTGGACAGATTAGGGAGAGGATTTGGGTAGGTTAGGGAGAGGATTTGGGTAGGTTAGGGAGAGGATTTGGGTAGGTTAGGGAGAGGATTTGGGCAGGTTATGGAGAGGATTTGGATAGGTTAGGGAGAGGATTTGGGTAGGTCATGGAGAGGATTTGGATAGGTATGGGGGGATTTGGGTAGGTTAGGGAGAGGATTTGGATAGATTAGGGAGAGGATTTGGATAGGTTAGGGAGAGGATTTGAATTTGTTCGGGAGAGGATTTGGATAGTTTAGTGAGAGGATTTGTATAGATTAGGGTGAGGATTTGGGTAGGTTAGGGAGGGGATTTGGGTAAGTTAGGGAGAGGATTTGGATAGATTAGGGAGAGAATTTGGGTAGATTAGGGAGAGCATTTGGGTTGGTTAGGGAGAGGATTTGGGTAGGTTAGGGAGAGGATTTGGATAGGTTTGGGAGAGGATTTGGGTAGGTTATGGAGAGGATTTATATAGGTTAGGGAGGGGATTTGGGTAGGTTAGGGAGAGGATTTGGGTAGGTTAGGGAGAGGATTTGGGTAGGTTAGGGTGTGAATTTGGGAGGGTTAGGGAGAGGATTTGGGTAGGTTAGGGACAGGATTTGGGTGGGTTAGGGAGAGGATTGGGGCGGGTTAGGGAGAGGATTTGGGTAGGTTAGGGTGAGGATTTGGGTGGATTAGGGAGAGGATTTGGGTAGGTTAGGGAGAGGATTTGGATAAGTTAGGGAGAGGATTTGGAGAGGTTAGGGAGAGAATTTGGGTAGATTAGGGAGAGCATTTGGGTAGGTTAGGGAGAGGATTTGGGTAGGTTAGGGAGAGGATTTGGATAGGTTATGGAGAGGATTTGGGTACGTTATGGAGAGGATTTATATAGGTTAGGGAGGGGATTTGGGTAGGTTAGGGAGAGGATTTGGGTGGATTAGGGAGAGGATTTGGGTAGGTTAGGGTGAGGATTTGGGTGGCTTGGGAGAGGATTTGGGCAGGTTAGGGAGAGGATTTGGGTAGGTTAGGGAAAGGATTTGGCCGGTTAGGGAGAGGATTTGGATAGGTTATGGAGAGGATTTGGGTACGTTAGGGTGAGGATTTGGGTGGGTTAGGGAGAGGATTTGGATAGGTTATGGAGAGGATTTGGGTAGGTTAGGGTGAGGATTTGGGTCGGTTAGGGAGAGGATTTTGGTAGGTTAGGGAGAGAATTTGGGTGGGTTAGGGGGAGGATTTGGGCGGGTTAGGGAGAGGATTTGGGTAGGTTAGGGAGAGGATCTGGGTAGGTTAGGGAGAGAATTTGGCTAGTTTAGGGAGAGGATTTGGGTAGGTTAGGGAGAGGATTCGGGTAGATTATGGAGAGGATTTGGATAGGTTAGGGAGAGGATTTGGGTAGGTTAGGGAGAGGATTTGGGTAGATTAGGGAGAGGATTTGTGTAGGTTGGGGAGAGGATTTGGATAGGTTAGGGAGAGGATTTGGGTAGATTAGGGAGAGGATTTAGAATAGGTTAGGGAGAGGATTTGGATAGTTTAGGGTGAGGATTTGGGTAGGTTAGGAAGAAGATTTGTGTCGGTTATGGAGAGGATTTGGGTAGGTTAGGGAGAGGATTTGGATAGGTTAGGGAGAGGATTTGGGTAGATTAGGGAGAGGATTTGGATAGGTTAGGGAGAGGATTTGGATAGTTTAGCGAAAGGATTTGGATAGGTTAGGGAGAGGATTTGGGTCGGTTAAGGAGAGCATTTGGGTAGGTTACGGAGAGGATTTGGGTAGGTTAGCGAGAGCATTTGGGTAGGTTAGGGAGAGCATTTGGGTAGGTTAGTGAGAGGATTTGGGTAGGTTAGGGAGAGGATTTGGGTAGGTTAGGGAGAGGATTCGGGTAGATTATGGAGAGGATTTGGATAGGTTAGGGAGAGGATATGGATAGGTTAGGGAGAGGATTTGGGTAGGTTAGGGAGAGGATTTGGGTAGGTTAGGGTGAGGATTTGGGTGGGTTAGGGAGAGGATTTGGGTAGGTTAGGGAGAGGATATGGATAGGTTAGGGAGAGGATTTGGGTAGGTTAGGGAAAGGATTTGGGTAGGTTAGGGTGAGGATTTGGGTGGGTTAGGGAGAGGATTTGGGTAGGTTAGGGAGAGGATTTGGGTGGGTTAGGGAGAGGATTTGGGCGGGTTAGGGAGAGGATTTGGCTATGTTAGGGTGAGGATTTGGGTGGATTAGGGAGAGGATTTGGGTAGGTTAGGGTGAGGATTTGGGTGGGTTAGGGAGAGGATTTGGGTAGGTTAGGGAGAGGATTTGGATAGGTTATGGAGAGGATCTGGGTAGGTTAGGGTGAGGATTTGGGTGGGTTAGGGAGAGGATTTGGGTAGGTTAGGGAGAGGATTTGGGTGGGTTAGGGGCAGGATTTGGGCGGGTTAGGGAAGGATTTGGATAGATTAGGGAGAGGATTTGGGTAGGTTAGCGAGAACATTTGGGTAGGTTAGGGAGAGCATTTGGGTAGGTTAGTGAGAGGATTTGGGTAGGTCAGGGAGAGGATTTGGATAGGTAAGGGAGAGGATTTGGGTAGATAAGGGAGAGGATTTGGATAGGTTAGGGAGAGGATTTGGATAGTTTAGGGTGAGGATTTGGGTAGGTTAGGAAGAAGATTTGTGTAGGTTATGGAGAGGATTTGGTAGGTTAGGGAGAGGATTTGGATAGGTTAGGGAGAGGATTTGGGTAGATTAGGGCGAGGATTTGGATAGGTTAGGGAGAGGATTTGGATAGTTTAGGGAGAGGATTTGGATAGGTTAGGGAGAGGATTGGGTAGGTTAGGGAGAGCATTTGGGTAGGTTAGGGAGAGGATTTTGGTAGGTTATCGAGAGAATTTGGGTAGGTTAGGGAGAGCATTTGGGTAGGTTAGGGAGAGGATTTGGGTAGGTTAGGGTGAGGATTTGGGTGGATTAGGGAGAGGATTTGGGTAGGTTAGGGAGAGGATTTGGGTAGATAAGGGAGAGGATTCGGGTAGATTATGGAGAGGATTTTGATAGGTTAGGGAGAGGATATGGATAGGTAAGGGAGAGGATTTGGGTAGGTTAGGGAGAGGATTTGGGTAGGTTAGGGTGAGGATTTGGGTGGATTAGGGAGAGGATTTGGGTAGGTTAGGGAGAGGATTTGGGTGGGTTACGGAGAGGATTTGGGCGGGTTAGGGAGAGGATTTGGGTAGGTTCGGGTGAGGATTTGGGCGGATTAGGGAGAGGATTTGGGTAGGTTAATGTGAGGATTTGGGTGGGTTAGGGAGAGGATTTGGGTAGGTTAGGGAGAGGATTTGGATAGGTTATGGAGAGGATCTGGGTAGGTTAGGGTGAGGATTTGGGTGGGTTAGGGAGAGGATTTGGGTAGGTTAGGGAGAGGATTTGGGTAGGTTAGGGAGAGGATTTGGGCCGGTTATGTAGAGGATTTGGATAGGTTAGGGAGAGGATTTGGGTAGGTCATGGAGAGGATTTGGGTAGGTATGGGGGGGATTTGGGTAGTTTAGTGAGATGATTTGGATAGGTTAGGGAGAGGATTAGGATAGGTGAGGGAGAGGATTTGGGTAGGTTAGGGAGAGGATTTGGATAGGTTAGGGAGAGGATTTGGATAGTTTAGGGAGTGGATTTGGATAGATTAAGGGGAGGATTTGGGTACGTTAGTGAGAGGATTTGGGTAGGTTAGGGAGAGGATTTGGGTAGGTTAGGGAGAAGATTGGGGTAGGTTAGGGAGAGCATTTGGGTAGGTTCGCTAGAGCATCTGGGTAGGTTAGGGAGAGCATTTGGGTAGGTTAGGGAGACGATTTGGGTAGGTTAGGGAGAGGATTTGGGTAGGTTAGGGTGAGGATTTGGGTGGGTTAGGGAGAGGATTTGAGTAGGTTAGGGAGAGGATTTGGGTAGGTTAGGGAAAGGATTTGGCGGGTTAGGGAGAGGATTTGGATAGGTTATGGAGAGGATTTGGGTAGGTTAGGGAGAGGATTTATGTGGGTTCGGGAGAGGATTTGGGTAGGTTAGGGAGAGGATTTGGATAGGTTAGGGAGAGAATTTGGGTAGATTAGGGAGAGCATTTGGGTAGGTTAGGGAGAGGATTTGGGTAGGTTAGGGAGAGGATTTGGATAGGTTAGGGAGAGGATTTGGGTAGGTTATGGAGAGATTTATATAGGTTAGGGAGGGGATTTGGGTAGGCTAGGGAGAGGATTTGGGTAGGTTAGGGAGAGATTTGGATAGGTTAGGGTGAGAATTTGGGTGGGTTAGGAGAGGATTTGGGCGGGTTAGGGAGAGGATTTGGGTAGATTAGGGTGAGGATTTGGGTGGATTAGGGAGAGGATTTGGGTAGGTTAGGGTGACGATTTGGGTGGGTTAGGGAGAGGATTTGGGCAGGTTAGGGAGAGGATTTGGGTAGGTTAGGGAGAGGATTTGGATAGGTTAGGGAGAGGATTTGGATAGTTTAGGGAGTGGATTTGGATAGATTAAGGGGAGGATTTGGGTACGTTAGGGAGAGGATTTGGGTAGGTTAGGGAGAGGATTTGGGTAGGTTAGGGAGAGGATTGGGGTAGGTTAGGGAGAGCATTTGGGTAGGTTCGCTAGAGCATTTGGGAAGGTTAGGGAGAGCAGTTGGGTAGGTTAGGGAGACGATTTGGGTAGGTTAGGGAGAGGATTTGGGTAGGTTAGGGTGAGGATTTGGGTGGGTTAGGGAGAGGATTTGAGTAGGTTAGGGAGAGGATTTGGGTAGGTTAGGAAAGGATTTGGCGGGTTAGGGAGAGGATTTGGATAGGTTATGGAGAGGATTTGGGTAGGTTAGGGAGAGGATTTATGTGGGTTCGGGAGAGGATTTGGGTAGGTTAGGAGAGGATTTGGGTAGATTAGGGAGAGCATTTGGGTAGGTTAGGGGGAGGATTTTGGGTAGGTTAGGGAGAGGATTTGGATAGGTTAGGGAGAGGATTTGGGTAGGTTATGGAGAGGATTTATATAGGTTAGGGAGGGGATTTGGGTAGGCTAGGGAGAGGATTTGAGGTGGGTTAGGGAGAGGATTTGGATAGGTTAGGGTGAGAATTTGGGTGGGTTAGGGAGAGGATTTGGGCGGGTTAGGGAGAGGATTTGGGTAGATTAGTGTGAGGATTTGGGTGGATTAGGGAGAGGATTTGGGTAGGTTAGGGTGAGGATTTGGGTGGGTTAGGGAGAGGATTTGGCGGGTTAGGGAGAGGATTTGGATAGGTTATGGAGAGGATTTGGGCAGGTTAGGGTGAGGATTTGGGTGGGTTAGGGAGAGGATTTGGATAGGTTATGGAGAGGATTTGGGTAGGTTAGGGTGAGGATTTGGGTGGGTTAGGGAAAGGATTTGGCGGGTTAGGGAGAGGATTTGGATAGGTTATGGAGAGGATTTGGGCAGGTTAGGGTGAGGATTTGGGTGGGTTAGGGAGAGGATTTGGATAGGTTATGGAGAGGATTTGGGTAGGTTAGGGTGAGGATTTGGGTGGGTTAGGGAGAGGATTTGGGTAGGTTAGGGAGAGAATTTGGGTGGGTTAAGGGGAGGATTTGGGCGGGTTAGGGAGAGGATTTGGGGTAGGTTAGGGAGAGGATTTGGGTAGGTTAGGGAGAGGATTTGGCTAGTTTAGGGAGAGGATTTGGGTAGGTTAGGGAGAGGATTCGGGTAGATTATGGAGACGATTTGGATAGGTTAGGGAAAGGATTTGGGTAGGTTAGGGAGAGGATTTGGGTAGATTAGGGAGAGGATTTGTGTAGGTTAGGGGGAGGATTTGGGTAGGTTAGGGAGAGGATTTGGGTGGGTTAGGGAGAGGATTTGGGTGGGTTAGGGAGAGGATTTAGGCGGGTTAGGGAGAGGATTTGGGTAGGTTAGGGTGAGGATTTGGGTGGATTAGGGAGAGGATTTGGGTAGGTTATGGTGAGGATTTTGGGTGGGTTAGGGAGAAGATTTGGATAGGTTATGGAGAGGATCTGGGTAGGTTAGGGTGAGGATTTGGGTGGGTTAGGGAGAGGAATTTGGGTAGGTTAGGGAGAGGATTTGGGTGGGTTAGGGGGAGGATTTGGGCGGGTTAGGGAAAGGATTTGGACAGATTAGGGAGAGGATTTGGGTAGGTCATGGAGAGGATTTGGATAGGTATGGGGGGATTTGGGTAGTTTCGGGAGAGGATTTGGATAGATTAGGGAGAGGATTTGGATAGGTTAGAGAGGATTTGGGTAGGTTAGGGAGAGGATTTGAATTTGTTCGGGAGAGGATTTGGATAGTTTAGTGAGAGGATTTGTATAGATTAGGGTGAGGATTTGGGTAGGTTAGGGAGGGGATTTGGGTAAGTTAGGGAGAGGATTTGGATAGATTAGGGAGAGGATTTGGGTAGGTTATGGAGAGGATTTATATAGGTTAGGGAGGGGATTTGGGTAGGTTAGGGAGAGGATTTGGGTAGGTTAGGGAGAGGATTTGGGTAGGTTAGGGTGTGAATTTGGGAGGGTTAGGGAGAGGATTTGGGTAGGTTAGGGACAGGATTTGGGTGGGTTAGGGAGAGGATTGGGGCGGGTTAGGGAGAGGATTTGGGTAGGTTAGGGTGAGGATTTGGGTGGATTAGGGAGAGGATTTGGGTAGGTTAGGGAGAGGATTTGGGTAAGTTAGGGAGAGGATTTGGAGAGGTTAGGGAGAGAATTTGGGTAGATTAGGGAGAGCATTTGGGTAGGTTAGGGAGAGGATTTGGGTAGGTTAGGGAGAGGATTTGGATAGGTTATGGAGAGGATTTGGGTAGGTTATCGAGAGGATTTATATAGGTTAGGGAGGGGATTTGGGTAGGTTAGGGAGAGGATTTGGGTGGATTAGGGAGAGGATTTGGGTAGGTTAGGGTGAGGATTTGGGTGGCTTGGGAGAGGATTTGGGCAGGTTAGGGAGAGGATTTGGGTAGGTTAGGGAAAGGATTTGGCCGGTTAGGGAGAGGATTTGGATAGGTTATGGAGAGGATTTGGGTAGGTTAGGGTGAGGATTTGGGTGGGTTAGGGAGAGGATTTGGATAGGTTATGGAGAGGATTTGGGTAGGTTAGGGTGAGGATTTGGGTCGGTTAGGGAGAGGATTTTGGTAGGTTAGGGAGAGAATTTGGGTGGGTTAGGGGGAGGATTTGGGCGGGTTAGGGAGAGGATTTGGGTAGGTTAGGGAGAGGATTTGGGTAGGTTAGGGAGAGAATTTGGCTAGTTTAGGGAGAGGATTTGGGTAGGTTAGGGAGAGGATTCGGGTAGATTATGGAGAGGATTTGGATAGGTTAGGGAGAGGATTTGGGTAGGTTAGGGAGAGGATTTGGGTAGATTAGGGAGAGGATTTGTGTAGGTTGGGGAGAGGATTTGAATAGGTTAGGGAGAGGATTTGGGTGGGTTAGGGAGAGGATTTGGGTGGGTTAGGGAGAGGATTTGGGCGGGTTAGGGAGAGGATTTGGGTAGGTTAGGGTGAGGATTTGGGTGGATTAGGGAGAGGATTTGGGTAGGTTAGGAAGAGGATTTGGCTAGTTTAGGGAGAGGATTTGGGTAGGTTAGGGAGAGGATTTCGGTGGGTTAGGGAGAGGATTTGGGCGGGTTAAGGAGAGGATTTGTGTAGGTTAGGGTGAGGATTTGGGTAAGTAAGGGAGAGGATTTGGATTTGTTAGGGAGAGGATTTGGATAGTTTAGTGAGAGGATTTGGATAGATCAGGGTGAGGATTTGGGTAGGTTAGGGAGGGGATTTGGGTAAGTTAGGGAGAGGATTTGGATAGATTAGGGAGAGAATTTGGGTAGATTAGGGAGAGCATTTGGGTAGGTTAGGGAGAGGATTTGGGTAGGTTAGGGAGAGGATTTGGATAGGTTAGGGAGAGGATTTGGGTAGGTTATGGACAGGATTTATATAGGTTAGGGAGGGGATTTGCGTAGGTTAGGGAGAGGATTTGGGTAGGTTAGGGAGAGGATTTGGGTAGGTTAGGGTGAGAATTTGGGAGGGTTAGGGAGGGGATTTGGGTTGGTTAGGGATAGGATTTGGGTGGGTTAGGGAGAGGATTTGGGCGGGTTAGGGAGTGGATTTGGGTAGGTGAGGGTGAGGATTTGGGTGGATTAGGGAGAGGATTTGGGTAGGTTAGGGTGAGGATTTGGGTGGGTTAGGGAGAGGATTTATGTGGGTTAGGGAGAGGATTTGGGTAGGTTAGGGAGAGGATTTGGGTAAGTTAGGGAGAGGATTTGGATAGGTTAGGGAGAGAATTTGGGTAGATTAGGGAGAGGATTTGGGTAGGTTAGGGAGAGGATTTGGATAGGTTAGTGAGAGGATTTGGGTAGGTTATGGAGAGGATTTATACAGGTTAGGGAGGGGATTTGGGTAGGTTAGGGAGAGGATTTGGGTGGATTAGGGAGAGGATTTGGGTAGGTTAGGGTGAGGATTTGGGTGGGTTGGGAGAGGATTTGGGCAGGTTAGGGAGAGGATTTGGGTAGGTTAGGGAAAGGATTTGGCCGGTTAGGGAGAGGATTTGGATAGGTTATGGAGAGGATTTGGGTAGGTTGGGGTGAGGATTTGGGTGGGTTAGGGAGAGGATTTGGATAGGTTATGGAGAGGATTTGGGTAGGTTAGGGTGAGGATTTGGGTCGGTTAGGGAGAGGATTTGGGTAGGTTAGGTTGAGGATTTGGGTAGGTTATGGAGAGGATTTATATAGGTTAGGGAGGGGATTTGGGTAGGTTAGGGAGAGGATTTGGGTAGGTTAGGGAGAGGATTTGGGTAGGTTAGGGTGTGAATTTGGGAGGGTTAGGGAGAGGATTTGGGTAGGTTAGGGAGAGGAGTTTGGTAGGTTAGGGAGAGAATTTGGGTGGGTTAGGGGGAGGATTTGGGCGGGTTAGGGAGAGGATTTGGGTAGGTTAGGGAGAGGATTTGGGTAGGCTAGGGAGAGAATTTGGCTAGTTTCGGGAGAGGATTTGGGTAGGTTCGGGAGAGGATTCGGGTAGATTATGGAGAGGATTTGGATAGGTTAGGGAGAGGATTTGGGTGGATTAGGGAGAGGATTTGGGTAGGTTAGGGTGAGGATTTGGGTGGGTTGGGAGAGGATTTGGGCAGGTTAGGGAGAGGATTTGGGTAGGTTAGGGAAAGGATTTGGCCGGTTAGTGAGAGGATTTTGGTAGGTTAGGGAGAGAATTTGGGTGGGTTAGGGGGAGGATTTGGGCGGGTTAGGGAGAGGATTTGGGTAGGTTAGGGAGAGGATTTGGGTAGGCTAGGGAGAGAATTTGGCTAGTTTCGGGAGAGGATTTGGGTAGGTTCGGGAGAGGATTCGGTTGGATTATGGAGAGGATTTGGGTAGGTTAGGGAGAGGATTTGGGTGGATTAGGGAGAGGATTTGGGTAGGTTAGGGTGAGGATTTGGGTGGGTTGGGAGAGGATTTGGGCAGGTTAGCGAGAGGATTTGGGTAGATTAGGGAGAGGATTTGTGTAGGTTAGGGAGAGGATTTGGGTAGGTTAGGGAGAGGATTTGGGTGGGTGAGGGAGAGGATTTGGGTGGGTTAGGGAGAGGATTTGGGCGGGTTAGGGAGAGGATTTGGGTCGGTTAGGGTGAGGATTTGGGTGGATTAGGGAGATGATTTGGGTAGGTTAGGGAGAGGATTTGGCTAGTTTAGGGAGAGGATTTGGGTAGGTTAGGGAGAGGATTCGGGTAGATTATGGAGAGGATTTGGATAGGTTAGGGAGAGGATTTGTGTAGGTTAGGGAGAGGATTTGGGTAGGTTAGGGAGAGGATTTGGGTGGGTTAGGGAGAGGATTTGGGTAGGTTAGGGAGAGGATTTGGGTGGGCTAGGAGGAGGATTTGGGTGGGTTAGGGAGAGGATTTGGGTGGGTTAGGGAGAGGATTTGGGTAGGTTAGGGTGAGGATTTGGGTAGGTAAGGGAGAGGATTTGGATTTGTTAGGGAGAGGATTTGGATAGTTTAGTGAGAGGATTTGGATAGATTAGGGTGAGGATTTGGGTAGGTTAGGGAGGGGATTTGGGTAAGTTAGGGAGAGGATTTGAATAGATTAGGGAGAGAATTTGGGTAGATTAGGGAGAGCATTTGGGTAGGTTAGGGAGAGGATTTGGGTAGGTTAGGGAGAGGATTTGGGTAGGTGAGGGAGAGGATTTGGGTAGGTTAGGGTGAGAATTTGGGAGGGTTAGGGAGAGGATTTGGGTAGGTTAGGGACAGGATTTGGGTGGGTTAGGGAGAAGATTTGGGCGGGTTACGGAGAGGATTTGGGTCGGTTAGGGTGAGGATTTGGGTGGATGAGGGAGAGGATTTGGGTAGGTTCGGGTGAAGATTTGGGTGGGTAAGGGAGAGGATTTATGTGGGTTAGGGAGAGGATTTGGGTAGGTTAGGGAGAGGATTTGGGTAAGTTAGGGAGAGGATTTGGATAGGTTAGGGAGAGAATTTGGGTAGATAAGGGAGAGCATTTGGGTAGGTTAGGGAGAGGATTTGGGTAGGTTAGGGAGAGGATTTGGATAGGTTAGGGAGAGGATTTGGGTAGGTTATGGAGAGGATTTATACAGGTTAGGGAGGGGATTTGTGTAGGTTAGGGAGAGGATTTGGGTGGATTAGGGAGAGGATTTGGGTAGGTTCGGGTGAGGATTTGGGTGGGTTGGGAGAGGATTTGGGCAGGTTAGGGAGAGGATTTGGGTAGGTTAGGGAAAGGATTTGGCCGGTTAGGGAGAGGATTTGGATAGGTTATGGAGAGGATTTGGGTAGGTTGGGGTGAGGATTTGGGTGGGTTAGGGAGAGGATTTGGATAGGTTATGGAGAGGATTTGGGTAGGTTAGGGTGAGGATTTGGGTCGGTTAGGGAGAGGATTTGGGTAGGTTAGGGAGAGAATTTGGGTGGGTTAGGGAGAGGGTTTGGGTAGGTTAGGGAGAGGATTCGGGTAGATTATGGAGAGGATTTGGATAGGTTAGGGAGAGGATTTGGGTAGTTTAGGGAGAGGATTTGGGTAGATTAGGGAGAGGATTTGTGTAGGTTAGGCAGAGGATTTGGGTAGGTTAGGGAGAGGATTTGGGTGGGTTAGGGAGAGGATTTGGGTGGGTTAGGGAGACGATTTGGGCGGGTTAGGGAGAGGATTTGGGTAGGTTAGGGTGAGGATTTGGATGGATTATGGAGAGGATTTGGGTAGGTTAGGGAGAGGATTCGGGTAGATTATGGAGAGGATTTGGATAGGTTAGGGAGAGGATTTGGGTAGGTTAGGGAGAGGATTTGGGTAGATTAGGGAGAGGATTTGTGTAGGTTAGGGAGAGGATTTGTGTAGGTTAGGGAGAGGATTTGGGTGGGTTAGGGAGAGGATTTGGGCGGGTTAGGGAGAGGATTTGGGTAGGTTAGGATGAGGATTTGGGTGGATTAGGGAGAGGATTTGGGTAGGTTAGGGTGAGGATTTGGGTGGGTTAGGGAGAGGATTTATGTGGGTTAGGGAGAGGATTTGGGTAGGTTAGGGAGAGGATTTGGGTAAGTTAGGGAGAGGATTTGGATAGGTTAGGGAGAGAATTTGGGTAGATTAGGGAGAGCATTTGGGTAGGTTAGGGAGAGGATTTGGGTAGGTTAGGGAGAGGATTTGGATAGGTTACGGAGAGGATTTGGGTAGGTTATGGAGAGGATTTATACAGGTTAGGGAGGGGATTTGGGTAGGTTAGGGAGAGGATTTGGGTGGATTAGGGAGAGGATTTGGGTAGGTTAGGGTGAGGATTTAGGTGGGTTGGGAGAGGATTTGGGCAGGTTAGGGAGAGGATTTGGGTAGGTTAGGGAAAGGATTTGGCCGGTTAGGGAGAGGATTTGGATAGGTTATGGAGAGGATTTGGGTAGGTTGGGGTGAGGATTTGGGTGGGTTAGGGAGAGGATTTGGATAGGTTATGGAGAGGATTTGGGTAGGTTAGGGTGAGGATTTGGGTCGGTTAGGGAGAGGATTTGGGTAGGTTAGGGAGAGAATTTGGGTGGGTTAGGGAGAGGGTTTGGGTCGGTTAGGTTGAGGATTTGGGTAGGTTATGGAGAGGATTTATATAGGTTAGGGAGGGGATTTGGGTAGGTTAGGGAGAGGATTTGGGTAGGTTAGGGAGAGGATTTGGGTAGGTTAGGGTGTGAATTTGGGTGGGTTAGGGAGAGGATTTATGTGGGTTAGGGAGAGGATTTGGGTAGGTTAGGGAGAGGATTTGGGTAAGTTAGGGAGAGGATTTGGATAGGTTATGGAGAGAATTTGGGTAGATTAGGGAGAGCATTTGGGTAGGTTAGGGAGAGGATTTGGGTAGGTTAGGGAGAGGATTTGGAAAGGTTATGGAGAGGATTTGGGTAGGTTATGGAGAGGATTTATATAGGTTAGGGAGGGGATTTGGGTAGGTTAGGAAGAGGATTTGGGTGGATTAGGGAGAGGATTTGGGTAGGCTAGGGTGAGGATTTGGGTGTGTTGGGAGAGGATTTGGGCAGGTTAGGGAGAGGATTTGGGTAGGTTAGGGAAAGGATTTGGCCGGTTAGGGAGAGGATTTGTATAGGTTATGGAGAGGATTTGGGTTGGTTAGGGTGAGGATTTGGGTGGGTTAGGGAGAGGATTTGGATAGGTTATGGAGAGGATTTGGGTAGGTTAGGGTGAGGATTTGGGTCGGTTAGGGAGAGGATTTTGGTAGGTTAGGGAGAGAATTTGGGTGGGTTAGGGGGAGGATTTGGGCGGGTTAGGGAGAGGATATGGGTAGGTTAGGGAGAGGATTTGGGTAGGTTAGGGAGAGAATTTGGCTAGTTTCGGGAGAGGATTTGGGTAGGTTAGGGAGAGGATTCGGGTAGATTATGGAGAGGATTTGGATAGGTTAGGGAGAGGATTTGGGTAGGTTAGGGAGAGGATTTGGGTAGATTAGGGAGAGGATTTGTGTAGGTTAGGGAGAGGATTTGGGTAGGTTAGGGAGAGGATTTGGGTGGGTTAGGGAGAGGATTTGGGTGGGTTAGGGAGAGGATTGGGCGGGTTAGGGAGAGGATTTGGGTAGGTTAGGGTGAGGATTTGGGTGGATTAGGGAGAGGATTTGGGTAGGTTAGGGAGAGGATTTGGCTAGTTTAGGGAGAGGATTTGGGTAGGTTAGGGAGAGGATTCGGGTAGATTATGGAGAGGATTTGGATAGGTTAGGGAGAGGATTTGTGTAGGTTAGGGAGAGGATTTGGGTAGGTTAGTGAGAGGATTTGGGTGGGTTAGGGAGAGGAATTGGGTGGGTTAGGGAGAGGATTTGGGTAGGTTAGGGTGAGGATTTGGGTAGGTAAGGGAGAGGATTTGGATTTGTTAGCGAGAGGATTTGGATAGTTTAGTGAGAGGATTTGGATAGATTAGGGTGAGGATTTGGGTAGGTTAGGGAGGGGATTTGGGTAAGTTAGGGAGAGGATTTGAATAGATTAGGGAGAGAATTTGGGTAGATTAGGGAGAGCATTTGGGTAGGTTAGGGAGAGGATTTGGATAGGTTAGGGAGAGGATTTGGGTAGGTTATGGAGAGGATTTATATAGGTTAGGGAGGGGATTTGCGTAGGTTAGGGTGAGGATTTGGGTAGGTTAGGGAGAGGATTTGGGTAGGTTAGGGTGAGAATTTGGGAGGGTTAGGGAGAGGATTTGGGTAGGTTAGGGACAGGATTTGGGTGGGTTAGGGAGAGGATTTGGGCGGGTTAGGTAGAGGATTTGGGTCGGTTAGGGTGAGGATTTGGGTGGATGAGGGAGAGGATTTGGGTAGGTTCGTGTGAGGATTTGGGTGGGTTAGGGAGAGGATTTATGTGGGTTAGGGAGAGGATTTGGGTCGGTTAGGGAGAGGATTTGGGTAAGTTAGGGAGAGGATTTGGATAGGTTAGGGAGAGAATTTGGGTAGATTAGGGAGAGCATTTGGGTAGGTTAGGGAGAGGATTTGGGTAGGTTAGGGAGAGGATTTGGATAGGTTAGGGAGAGGATTTGGGTAGGTTATGGAGAGGATTTATACAGGTTAGGGAGGGGATTTGGGTAGGTTAGGGAGAGGATTTGGGTGGATTAGGGAGAGGATTTGGGTAGGTTAGGGTGAGGATTTGGGTGGGTTGGGAGAGGATTTGGGCAGGTTAGGGAGAGGATTTGGGTAGGTTAGGGAAAGGATTTGGCCGGTTAGGGAGAGGATTTGGATAGGTTATGGAGAGGATTTGGGTAGGTTGGGGAGAGGATTTGGGTGGGTTAGGGAGAGGATTTGGATAGGTTATGGAGAGGATTTGGGTAGGTTAGGGTGAGGACTTGGGTCGGTTAGGGAGAGGATTTGGGTAGGTTAGGGAGAGAATTTGGGTGGGTTAGGGAGAGGGTTTCGGTAGGTTAGGGAGAGGATTCGGGTAGATTATGGAGAGGATCTGGATAGGTTAGGGAGAGGATTTGGGTAGGTTAGGGAGAGGATTTGGGTAGATTAGTGAGAGGATTTGTGTAGGTTAGGCAGAGGATTTGGGTAGGTTAGGGAGAGGATTTGGGTGGGTTAGGGATAGGATTTGGGTGGGTTAGGGAGACGATTTGGGCGGGTTAGGGAGAGGATTTGGGTAGGTTAGGGTGAGGATTTGGGTGGATTAGGGAGAGGATTTGGGTAGGTTAGGGAGAGGATTCGGGTAGATTATGGAGAGGATTTGGATAGGTTAGGGAGAGGATTTGGGTAGGTTAGGGAGAGGATTTTGGTAGATTAGAGAGAGGATTTGTGTAGGTTAGGGAGAGGATTTGTGTAGGTTAGGGAGAAGATTTGGGTGGGTTAGGGAGAGGATTTGGGTGGGTTAGGGAGAGGATTTGGGCGGGTTAGGGAGACGATTTGGGTAGGTTAGGGTGAGGATTTGGGTGGATTAGGGAGAGGATTTGGGTAGGTTAGGGTGAGGATTTGGGTGGGTTAGGGAGAAGATTTGGATAGGTTATGGAGAGGATCTGGGTAGGTTAGGGTGAGGATTTGGGTGGGTTAGGGAGAGGATTTGGGTAGGTTATGGAGAGGATTTGGGTAGGTTAGGGTGAGGATTTGGGTCGGTTAGGGAGAGGATTTTGGTAGGTTAGGGAGAGAATTTGGGTGGGTTAGGGGGAGGATTTGGGCGGGTTAGGGAGAGGATATGGGTAGGTTAGGGAGAGGATTTGGGTAGGTTAGGGAGAGAATTTGGCTAGTTTCGGGAGAGGATTTGGGTAGGTTAGGGAGAGGATTCGGGTAGATTATGGAGAGGATTTGGATAGGTTAGGGAGAGGATTTGGGTAGGTTAGGGAGAGGATTTGGGTAGATTAGGGAGAGGATTTGTGTAGGTTAGGGAGAGGATTTGGGTAGGTTAGGGAGAGGATTTGGGTGGGTTAGGGAGAGGATTTGGGTGGGTTAGGGAGAGGATTGGGCGGGTTAGGGAGAGGATTTGGGTAGGTTAGGGTGAGGATTTGGGTGGATTAGGGAGAGGATTTGGGTAGGTTAGGGAGAGGATTTGGCTAGTTTAGGGAGAGGATTTGGGTAGGTTAGGGAGAGGATTCGGGTAGATTATGGAGAGGATTTGGATAGGTTAGGGAGAGGATTTGTGTAGGTTAGGGAGAGGATTTGGGTAGGTTAGTGAGAGGATTTGGGTGGGTTAGGGAGAGGAATTGGGTGGGTTAGGGAGAGGATTTGGGTAGGTTAGGGTGAGGATTTGGGTAGGTAAGGGAGAGGATTTGGATTTGTTAGCGAGAGGATTTGGATAGTTTAGTGAGAGGATTTGGATAGATTAGGGTGAGGATTTGGGTAGGTTAGGGAGGGGATTTGGGTAAGTTAGGGAGAGGATTTGAATAGATTAGGGAGAGAATTTGGGTAGATTAGGGAGAGCATTTGGGTAGGTTAGGGAGAGGATTTGGGTAGGTTAGGGAGAGGATTTGGATAGGTTAGGGAGAGGATTTGGGTAGGTTATGGAGAGGATTTATATAGGTTAGGGAGGGGATTTGCGTAGGTTAGGGTGAGGATTTGGGTAGGTTAGGGAGAGGATTTGGGTAGGTTAGGGTGAGAATTTGGGAGGGTTAGGGAGAGGATTTGGGTAGGTTAGGGACAGGATTTGGGTGGGTTAGGGAGAGGATTTGGCCGGGTTAGGTAGAGGATTTGGGTCGGTTAGGGTGAGGATTTGGGTGGATGAGGGAGAGGATTTGGGTAGGTTCGTGTGAGGATTTGGGTGGGTTAGGGAGAGGATTTATGTGGGTTAGGGAGAGGATTTGGGTCGGTTAGGGAGAGGATTTGGGTAAGTTAGGGAGAGGATTTGGATAGGTTAGGGAGAGAATTTGGGTAGATTAGGGAGAGCATTTGGGTAGGTTAGGGAGAGGATTTGGGTAGGTTAGGGAGAGGATTTGGATAGGTTAGGGAGAGGATTTGGGTAGGTTATGGAGAGGATTTATACAGGTTAGGGAGGGGATTAGGGTAGGTTAGGGAGAGGATTTGGGTGGATTAGGGAGAGGATTTGGGTAGGTTAGGGTGAGGATTTGGGTGGGTTGGGAGAGGATTTGGGCAGGTTAGGGAGAGGATTTGGGTAGGTTAGGGAAAGGATTTGGCCGGTTAGGGAGAGGATTTGGATAGGTTATGGAGAGGATTTGGGTAGGTTGGGGTGAGGATTTGGGTGGGTTAGGGAGAGGATTTGGATAGGTTATGGAGAGGATTTGGGTAGGTTAGGGTGAGGACTTGGGTCGGTTAGGGAGAGGATTTGGGTAGGTTAGGGAGAGAATTTGGGTGGGTTAGGGAGAGGGTTTCGGTAGGTTAGGGAGAGGATTCGGGTAGATTATGGAGAGGATCTGGATAGGTTAGGGAGAGGATTTGGGTAGGTTAGGGAGAGGATTTGGGTAGATTAGTGAGAGGATTTGTGTAGGTTAGGCAGAGGATTTGGGTAGGTTAGGGAGAGGATTTGGGTGGGTTAGGGATAGGATTTGGGTGGGTTAGGGAGACGATTTGGGCGGGTTAGGGAGAGGATTTGGGTAGGTTAGGGTGAGGATTTGGGTGGATTAGGGAGAGGATTTGGGTAGGTTAGGGAGAGGATTCGGGTAGATTATGGAGAGGATTTGGATAGGTTAGGGAGAGGATTTGGGTAGGTTAGGGAGAGGATTTTGGTAGATTAGAGAGAGGATTTGTGTAGGTTAGGGAGAGGATTTGTGTAGGTTAGGGAGAAGATTTGGGTGGGTTAGGGAGAGGATTTGGGTGGGTTAGGGAGAGGATTTGGGCGGGTTAGGGAGACGATTTGGGTAGGTTAGGGTGAGGATTTGGGTGGATTAGGGAGAGGATTTGGGTAGGTTAGGGTGAGGATTTGGGTGGGTTAGGGAGAAGATTTGGATAGGTTATGGAGAGGATCTGGGTAGGTTAGGGTGAGGATTTGGGTGGGTTAGGGAGAGGATTTGGGTAGGTTAGGGAGAGGATTTGGGTGGGTTAGGGGGAGGATTTGGGCGGGTTAGGGAAAGGATTTGGATAGATTAGGGAGAGGTTTTCGGTAGGCTAGGGAGAGGATTTGGGTAGGTTAGGGAGAGGATTTGGGTAGGTTAGGGAGAGGATTTGGGCAGGTTATGGAGAGGATTTGGATAGGTTAGGGAGAGGATTTGGGTAGGTCATGGAGAGGATTTGGGTAGGTATGGGGGGGATTTGGGTAGGTTAGGGAGAGGATTTGGATAGATTAGGGAGAGAATTTGGATAGGTTAGGGAGATGATTTGGGTAGGTTAGGGAGAGGATTTGGATTTGTTAGGGAGAGGATTTGGGTAGGTTAGGGAGAGGATTTGGGTAGGTTAGGGTGAGAATTTGGGAGGGTTAGGGAGAGGATTTGGGTAGGTTAGGGACAGGATTTGGGTGGGTTAGGGAGAGGATTTGGGCGGGTTAGGTAGAGGATTTGGGTCGGTTAGGGTGAGGATTTGGGTAGGTTCGGGTGAGGATTTTGGTGGGTTAGGGAGAGGATTTATGTGGGTTAGGGAGAGGATTTGGGTAGGTTAGGGAGAGGATTTGGGTAAGTTAGGGAGAGGATTTGGATAGGTTAGGGAGAGAATTTGGGTAGATTAGGGAGAGCATTTGGGTAGGTTAGGGAGAGGATTTGGGTAGGTTAGGGAGAGGATTTGGATAGGTTAGGGAGAGGATTTGGGTAGGTTATGGAGAGGATTTATACTGGTTAGGGAGGGGATTTGGGTAGGTTAGGGAGAGGATTTGGGTGGATTAGGGAGAGGATTTGGGTAGGTTAGGGTGAGGATTTGGGTGGGTTGGGAGAGGATTTGGGCAGGTTAGGGAGAGGATTTGGGTAGGTTAGGGAAAGGATTTGGCCGGTTAGGGAGAGGATTTGGATAGGTTATGGAGAGGATTTGGGTAGGTTGGGGTGAGGATTTGGGTGGGTTAGGGAGAGGATTTGGATAGGTTATGGAGAGCATTTGGGTAGGTTAGGGTGAGGATTTGGGTCGGTTAGGGAGAGGATTTGGGTAGGTTAGGGAGAGAATTTGGGTGGGTTCGGGAGAGGGTTTCGGTAGGTTAGGGAGAGGATTCGGGTAGATTATGGAGAGGATTTGGATAGGTTAGGGAGAGGATTTGGGTAGGTTAGGGAGAGGATTTGGGTAGATTAGGGAGAGGATTTGTGTAGGTTAGGCAGAGGATTTGGGTAGGTTAGGGAGAGGAATTGGGTGGGTTAGGGAGAGGATTTGGGTGGGTTAGGGAGACGATTTGGGCGGGTTAGGGAGAGGATTTGGCTAGGTTAGGGTGAGGATTTGGGTGGATTAGGGAGAGGATTTGGGTAGGTTAGGGAGAGGATTCGGGTAGATTATGGAGAGGATTTGGATAGGTTAGGGAGAGGATTTGGGTAGGTTAGGGAGAGGATTTTGGTAGATTAGGGAGAGGATTTGTGTAGGTTAGGGAGAGGATTTGTGTAGGTTAGGGAGAAGATTTGGGTGGGTTAGGGAGAGGATTTGGGTGGGTTAGGGAGAGGATTTGGGCGGGTTAGGGAGACGATTTGGGTAGGTTAGGGTGAGGATTTGGGTGGATTAGGGAGAGGATTTGGGTAGGTTAGGGTGAGGATTTGGGTGGGTTAGGGAGAAGATTTGGATAGGTTATGGAGAGGATCTGGGTAGGTTAGGGTGAGGATTTGGGTGGGTTAGGGAGAGGATTTGGGTAGGTTAGGGAGAGGATTTGGGTGGGTTAGGGGGAGGATTTGGGCGGGTTAGGGAAAGGATTTGGATAGATTAGGGAGAGGTTTTCGGTAGGCTAGGGAGAGGATTTGGGTTGGTTAGGGAGAGGATTTGGGTAGGTTAGGGAGAGGATTTGGGCAGGTTATGGAGAGGATTTGGATAGGTTAGGGAGAGGATTTGGGTAGGTCATGGAGAGGATTTGGGTAGGTATGGGGGGGATTTGGGTAGGTTAGGGAGAGGATTTGGATAGATTAGGGAGAGGATTTGGATAGGTTAGGGAGAGGATTTGGGTAGGTTAGGGAGAGGATTTGGATTTGTTAGGGAGAGGATTTGGATAGTTTAGGGAGAGAATTTGGATAGATTAGGGGGAGGATTTGGGTAGGTTAGGGAGGGGATTTGGGTAAGTTAGGGAGAGGATTTGGATAGGTTAGGGAGAGAATTTGGGTAGATTAGGGAGAGCATTTGAGTAGGTTAGGGAGAGGATTTGGGTAGGTTAGGGAGAGGATTTAGATAGGTTAGGGAGAGGATTTGGGTAGGTTATGGAGAGGATTTATATAGGTTAGGGAGGGGATTTGGGTAGGTTAGGGAGAGGATTCGGGTAGATTATGGAGAGGATTTGGATAGGTTAGGGAGAGGATTTGGGTAGGTTAGGGAGAGGATTTGGGTAGATTAGGGAGAGGATTTGTGTAGGTTAGGGAGAGGATTTGGGTAGGTTAGGGAGAGGATTTGGGTGGGTTAGGGAGAGGATTTGGGTTGGTTAGGGAGAGGATTTGGGCGGGTTAGGGAGAGGATTTGGGTAGGTTAGGGTGAGGATTTGGGTGGATTAGGGAGAGGATTTGGGTAGGTTAGGGTGAGGATTTGGGTGGGTTAGGGAGAGGATTTGGATAGGTTATGGAGAGGATCTGGGTAGGTTAGGGTGAGGATTTGGGCAGGTTAGGGAGAGGATTTGGATAGGTTAGGGAGAGGATTTGGGTAGGTCTTGGAGAGGATTTGTGCAGGTATGGGGGGGATTTGGGTAGGTTAGGGAGAGGATTTGGATAGATTAGGGAGAGGATTTGGATAGGTTAGGGAGAGGATTTGGGTAGGTTAGGAAGAGGATTTGGGTAGGTTAGAGAGAGGATTTGGATTTGTTAGGGAGAGGATTTGGATAGTTTAGTGAGAGGATTTGGATAGATTAGGGGGAGGATTTGGGTAGATTAGGGAGAGCATTTGGGTAGGTTAGGGAGAGGATTTGGGTAGGTTAGGGAGAGGATTTGGATAGGTTAGGGAGAGGATTTGGGTAGGTTATGGAGAGGATTTATATAGGTTAGGGAGGGGATTTGCGTAGGTTAGGGTGAGGATTTGGGTAGGTTAGGGAGAGGATTTGGGTAGGTTAGGGTGAGAATTTGGGAGGGTTAGGGAGAGGATTTGGGTAGGTTAGGGACAGGATTTGGGTGGGTTAGGGAGAGGATTTGGGCGGGTTAGGTAGAGGATTTGGGTCAGTTAGGGTGAGGATTTGGGTGGATGAGGGAGAGGATTTGGGTAGGTTCGTGTGAGGATTTGGGTGGGTTAGGGAGAGGATTTATGTGGGTTAGGGAGAGGATTTGGGTCGGTTAGGGAGAGGATTTGGGTAAGTTAGGGAGAGGATTTGGATAGGTTAGGGAGAGAATTTGGGTAGATTAGGGAGAGCATTTGGGTAGGTTAGGGAGAGGATTTGGGTAGGTTAGGGAGAGGATTTGGATAGGTTAGGGAGAGGATTTGGGTAGGTTATGGAGAGGATTTATACAGGTTAGGGAGGGGATTTGTGTAGGTTAGGGAGAAGATTTGGGTGGGTTAGGGAGAGGATTTGGGTGGGTTAGGGAGAGGATTTGGGCGGGTTAGGGAGACGATTTGGGTAGGTTAGGGTGAGGATTTGGGTGGATTAGGGAGAGGATTTGGGTAGGTTAGGGTGAGGATTTGGGTGGGTTAGGGAGAAGATTTGGATAGGTTATGGAGAGGATCTGGGTAGGTTAGGGTGAGGATTTGGGTGGGTTAGGGAGAGGATTTGGGTAGGTTATGGAGAGGATTTGGGTAGGTTAGGGTGAGGATTTGGGTCGGTTAGGGAGAGGATTTTGGTAGGTTAGGGAGAGAATTTGGGTGGGTTAGGGGGAGGATTTGGGCGGGTTAGGGAGAGGATATGGGTAGGTTAGGGAGAGGATTTGGGTAGGTTAGGGAGAGAATTTGGCTAGTTTCGGGAGAGGATTTGGGTAGGTTAGGGAGAGGATTCGGGTAGATTATGGAGAGGATTTGGATAGGTTAGGGAGAGGATTTGGGTAGGTTAGGGAGAGGATTTGGGTAGATTAGGGAGAGGATTTGTGTAGGTTAGGGAGAGGATTTGGGTAGGTTAGGGAGAGGATTTGGGTGGGTTAGGGAGAGGATTTGGGTGGGTTAGGGAGAGGATTGGGCGGGTTAGGGAGAGGATTTGGGTAGGTTAGGGTGAGGATTTGGGTGGATTAGGGAGAGGATTTGGGTAGGTTAGGGAGAGGATTTGGCTAGTTTAGGGAGAGGATTTGGGTAGGTTAGGGAGAGGATTCGGGTAGATTATGGAGAGGATTTGGATAGGTTAGGGAGAGGATTTGTGTAGGTTAGGGAGAGGATTTGGGTAGGTTAGTGAGAGGATTTGGGTGGGTTAGGGAGAGGAATTGGGTGGGTTAGGGAGAGGATTTGGGTAGGTTAGGGTGAGGATTTGGGTAGGTAAGGGAGAGGATTTGGATTTGTTAGCGAGAGGATTTGGATAGTTTAGTGAGAGGATTTGGATAGATTAGGGTGAGGATTTGGGTAGGTTAGGGAGGGGATTTGGGTAAGTTAGGGAGAGGATTTGAATAGATTAGGGAGAGAATTTGGGTAGATTAGGGAGAGCATTTGGGTAGGTTAGGGAGAGGATTTGGGTAGGTTAGGGAGAGGATTTGGATAGGTTAGGGAGAGGATTTGGGTAGGTTATGGAGAGGATTTATATAGGTTAGGGAGGGGATTTGCGTAGGTTAGGGTGAGGATTTGGGTAGGTTAGGGAGAGGATTTGGGTAGGTTAGGGTGAGAATTTGGGAGGGTTAGGGAGAGGATTTGGGTAGGTTAGGGACAGGATTTGGGTGGGTTAGGGAGAGGATTTGGCCGGGTTAGGTAGAGGATTTGGGTCGGTTAGGGTGAGGATTTGGGTGGATGAGGGAGAGGATTTGGGTAGGTTCGTGTGAGGATTTGGGTGGGTTAGGGAGAGGATTTATGTGGGTTAGGGAGAGGATTTGGGTCGGTTAGGGAGAGGATTTGGGTAAGTTAGGGAGAGGATTTGGATAGGTTAGGGAGAGAATTTGGGTAGATTAGGGAGAGCATTTGGGTAGGTTAGGGAGAGGATTTGGGTAGGTTAGGGAGAGGATTTGGATAGGTTAGGGAGAGGATTTGGGTAGGTTATGGAGAGGATTTATACAGGTTAGGGAGGGGATTAGGGTAGGTTAGGGAGAGGATTTGGGTGGATTAGGGAGAGGATTTGGGTAGGTTAGGGTGAGGATTTGGGTGGGTTGGGAGAGGATTTGGGCAGGTTAGGGAGAGGATTTGGGTAGGTTAGGGAAAGGATTTGGCCGGTTAGGGAGAGGATTTGGATAGGTTATGGAGAGGATTTGGGTAGGTTGGGGTGAGGATTTGGGTGGGTTAGGGAGAGGATTTGGATAGGTTATGGAGAGGATTTGGGTAGGTTAGGGTGAGGACTTGGGTCGGTTAGGGAGAGGATTTGGGTAGGTTAGGGAGAGAATTTGGGTGGGTTAGGGAGAGGGTTTCGGTAGGTTAGGGAGAGGATTCGGGTAGATTATGGAGAGGATCTGGATAGGTTAGGGAGAGGATTTGGGTAGGTTAGGGAGAGGATTTGGGTAGATTAGTGAGAGGATTTGTGTAGGTTAGGCAGAGGATTTGGGTAGGTTAGGGAGAGGATTTGGGTGGGTTAGGGATAGGATTTGGGTGGGTTAGGGAGACGATTTGGGCGGGTTAGGGAGAGGATTTGGGTAGGTTAGGGTGAGGATTTGGGTGGATTAGGGAGAGGATTTGGGTAGGTTAGGGAGAGGATTCGGGTAGATTATGGAGAGGATTTGGATAGGTTAGGGAGAGGATTTGGGTAGGTTAGGGAGAGGATTTTGGTAGATTAGAGAGAGGATTTGTGTAGGTTAGGGAGAGGATTTGTGTAGGTTAGGGAGAAGATTTGGGTGGGTTAGGGAGAGGATTTGGGTGGGTTAGGGAGAGGATTTGGGCGGGTTAGGGAGACGATTTGGGTAGGTTAGGGTGAGGATTTGGGTGGATTAGGGAGAGGATTTGGGTAGGTTAGGGTGAGGATTTGGGTGGGTTAGGGAGAAGATTTGGATAGGTTATGGAGAGGATCTGGGTAGGTTAGGGTGAGGATTTGGGTGGGTTAGGGAGAGGATTTGGGTAGGTTAGGGAGAGGATTTGGGTGGGTTAGGGGGAGGATTTGGGCGGGTTAGGGAAAGGATTTGGATAGATTAGGGAGAGGTTTTCGGTAGGCTAGGGAGAGGATTTGGGTAGGTTAGGGAGAGGATTTGGGTAGGTTAGGGAGAGGATTTGGGCAGGTTATGGAGAGGATTTGGATAGGTTAGGGAGAGGATTTGGGTAGGTCATGGAGAGGATTTGGGTAGGTATGGGGGGGATTTGGGTAGGTTAGGGAGAGGATTTGGATAGATTAGGGAGAGAATTTGGATAGGTTAGGGAGATGATTTGGGTAGGTTAGGGAGAGGATTTGGATTTGTTAGGGAGAGGATTTGGGTAGGTTAGGGAGAGGATTTGGGTAGGTTAGGGTGAGAATTTGGGAGGGTTAGGGAGAGGATTTGGGTAGGTTAGGGACAGGATTTGGGTGGGTTAGGGAGAGGATTTGGGCGGGTTAGGTAGAGGATTTGGGTCGGTTAGGGTGAGGATTTGGGTAGGTTCGGGTGAGGATTTTGGTGGGTTAGGGAGAGGATTTATGTGGGTTAGGGAGAGGATTTGGGTAGGTTAGGGAGAGGATTTGGGTAAGTTAGGGAGAGGATTTGGATAGGTTAGGGAGAGAATTTGGGTAGATTAGGGAGAGCATTTGGGTAGGTTAGGGAGAGGATTTGGGTAGGTTAGGGAGAGGATTTGGATAGGTTAGGGAGAGGATTTGGGTAGGTTATGGAGAGGATTTATACTGGTTAGGGAGGGGATTTGGGTAGGTTAGGGAGAGGATTTGGGTGGATTAGGGAGAGGATTTGGGTAGGTTAGGGTGAGGATTTGGGTGGGTTGGGAGAGGATTTGGGCAGGTTAGGGAGAGGATTTGGGTAGGTTAGGGAAAGGATTTGGCCGGTTAGGGAGAGGATTTGGATAGGTTATGGAGAGGATTTGGGTAGGTTGGGGTGAGGATTTGGGTGGGTTAGGGAGAGGATTTGGATAGGTTATGGAGAGCATTTGGGTAGGTTAGGGTGAGGATTTGGGTCGGTTAGGGAGAGGATTTGGGTAGGTTAGGGAGAGAATTTGGGTGGGTTCGGGAGAGGGTTTCGGTAGGTTAGGGAGAGGATTCGGGTAGATTATGGAGAGGATTTGGATAGGTTAGGGAGAGGATTTGGGTAGGTTAGGGAGAGGATTTGGGTAGATTAGGGAGAGGATTTGTGTAGGTTAGGCAGAGGATTTGGGTAGGTTAGGGAGAGGAATTGGGTGGGTTAGGGAGAGGATTTGGGTGGGTTAGGGAGACGATTTGGGCGGGTTAGGGAGAGGATTTGGCTAGGTTAGGGTGAGGATTTGGGTGGATTAGGGAGAGGATTTGGGTAGGTTAGGGAGAGGATTCGGGTAGATTATGGAGAGGATTTGGATAGGTTAGGGAGAGGATTTGGGTAGGTTAGGGAGAGGATTTTGGTAGATTAGGGAGAGGATTTGTGTAGGTTAGGGAGAGGATTTGTGTAGGTTAGGGAGAAGATTTGGGTGGGTTAGGGAGAGGATTTGGGTGGGTTAGGGAGAGGATTTGGGCGGGTTAGGGAGACGATTTGGGTAGGTAAGGGTGAGGATTTGGGTGGATTAGGGAGAGGATTTGGGTAGGTTAGGGTGAGGATTTGGGTGGGTTAGGGAGAAGATTTGGATAGGTTATGGAGAGGATCTGGGTAGGTTAGGGTGAGGATTTGGGTGGGTTAGGGAGAGGATTTGGGTAGGTTAGGGAGAGGATTTGGGTGGGTTAGGGGGAGGATTTGGGCGGGTTAGGGAAAGGATTTGGATAGATTAGGGAGAGGTTTTCGGTAGGCTAGGGAGAGGATTTGGGTTGGTTAGGGAGAGGATTTGGGTAGGTTAGGGAGAGGATTTGGGCAGGTTATGGAGAGGATTTGGATAGGTTAGGGAGAGGATTTGGGTAGGTCATGGAGAGGATTTGGGTAGGTATGGGGGGGATTTGGGTAGGTTAGGGAGAGGATTTGGATAGATTAGGGAGAGGATTTGGATAGGTTAGGGAGAGGATTTGGGTAGGTTAGGGAGAGGATTTGGATTTGTTAGGGAGAGGATTTGGATAGTTTAGGGAGAGAATTTGGATAGATTAGGGGGAGGATTTGGGTAGGTTAGGGAGGGGATTTGGGTAAGTTAGGGAGAGGATTTGGATAGGTTAGGGAGAGAATTTGGGTAGATTAGGGAGAGCATTTGAGTAGGTTAGGGAGAGGATTTGGGTAGGTTAGGGAGAGGATTTAGATAGGTTAGGGAGAGGATTTGGGTAGGTTATGGAGAGGATTTATATAGGTTAGGGAGGGGATTTGGGTAGGTTAGGGAGAGGATTCGGGTAGATTATGGAGAGGATTTGGATAGGTTAGGGAGAGGATTTGGGTAGGTTAGGGAGAGGATTTGGGTAGATTAGGGAGAGGATTTGTGTAGGTTAGGGAGAGGATTTGGGTAGGTTAGGGAGAGGATTTGGGTGGGTTAGGGAGAGGATTTGGGTTGGTTAGGGAGAGGATTTGGGCGGGTTAGGGAGAGGATTTGGGTAGGTTAGGGTGAGGATTTGGGTGGATTAGGGAGAGGATTTGGGTAGGTTAGGGTGAGGATTTGGGTGGGTTAGGGAGAGGATTTGGATAGGTTATGGAGAGGATCTGGGTAGGTTAGGGTGAGGATTTGGGCAGGTTAGGGAGAGGATTTGGATAGGTTAGGGAGAGGATTTGGGTAGGTCTTGGAGAGGATTTGTGCAGGTATGGGGGGGATTTGGGTAGGTTAGGGAGAGGATTTGGATAGATTAGGGAGAGGATTTGGATAGGTTAGGGAGAGGATTTGGGTAGGTTAGGAAGAGGATTTGGGTAGGTTAGAGAGAGGATTTGGATTTGTTAGGGAGAGGATTTGGATAGTTTAGTGAGAGGATTTGGATAGATTAGGGGGAGGATTTGGGTAGATTAGGGAGAGCATTTGGGTAGGTTAGGGAGAGGATTTGGGTAGGTTAGGGAGAGGATTTGGATAGGTTAGGGAGAGGATTTGGGTAGGTTATGGAGAGGATTTATATAGGTTAGGGAGGGGATTTGCGTAGGTTAGGGTGAGGATTTGGGTAGGTTAGGGAGAGGATTTGGGTAGGTTAGGGTGAGAATTTGGGAGGGTTAGGGAGAGGATTTGGGTAGGTTAGGGACAGGATTTGGGTGGGTTAGGGAGAGGATTTGGGCGGGTTAGGTAGAGGATTTGGGTCAGTTAGGGTGAGGATTTGGGTGGATGAGGGAGAGGATTTGGGTAGGTTCGTGTGAGGATTTGGGTGGGTTAGGGAGAGGATTTATGTGGGTTAGGGAGAGGATTTGGGTCGGTTAGGGAGAGGATTTGGGTAAGTTAGGGAGAGGATTTGGATAGGTTAGGGAGAGAATTTGGGTAGATTAGGGAGAGCATTTGGGTAGGTTAGGGAGAGGATTTGGGTAGGTTAGGGAGAGGATTTGGATAGGTTAGGGAGAGGATTTGGGTAGGTTATGGAGAGGATTTATACAGGTTAGGGAGGGGATTTGGGTAGGTTAGGGAGAGGATTTGGGTGGATTAGGGAGAGGATTTGGGTAGGTTAGGGTGAGGATTTGGGTGGGTTGGGAGAGGATTTGGGCAGGTTAGGGAGAGGATTTGGGTAGGTTAGGGAAAGGATTTGGCCGGTTAGGGAGAGGATTTGGATAGGTTATGGAGAGGATTTGGGTAGGTTGGGGTGAGGATTTGGGTGGGTTAGGGAGAGGATTTGGATAGGTTATGGAGAGGATTTGGGTAGGTTAGGGTGAGGACTTGGGTCGGTTAGGGAGAGGATTTGGGTAGGTTAGGGAGAGAATTTGGGTGGGTTAGGGAGAGGGTTTCGGTAGGTTAGGGAGAGGATTCGGGTAGATTATGGAGAGGATCTGGATAGGTTAGGGAGAGGATTTGGGTAGGTTAGGGAGAGGATTTGGGTAGATTAGTGAGAGGATTTGTGTAGGTTAGGCAGAGGATTTGGGTAGGTTAGGGAGAGGATTTGGGTGGGTTAGGGATAGGATTTGGGTGGGTTAGGGAGACGATTTGGGCGGGTTAGGGAGAGGATTTGGGTAGGTTAGGGTGAGGATTTGGGTGGATTAGGGAGAGGATTTGGGTAGGTTAGGGAGAGGATTCGGGTAGATTATGGAGAGGATTTGGATAGGTTAGGGAGAGGATTTGGGTAGGTTAGGGAGAGGATTTTGGTAGATTAGAGAGAGGATTTGTGTAGGTTAGGGAGAGGATTTGTGTAGGTTAGGGAGAAGATTTGGGTGGGTTAGGGAGAGGATTTGGGTGGGTTAGGGAGAGGATTTGGGCGGGTTAGGGAGACGATTTGGGTAGGTTAGGGTGAGGATTTGGGTGGATTAGGGAGAGGATTTGGGTAGGTTAGGGTGAGGATTTGGGTGGGTTAGGGAGAAGATTTGGATAGGTTATGGAGAGGATCTGGGTAGGTTAGGGTGAGGATTTGGGTGGGTTAGGGAGAGGATTTGGGTAGGTTAGGGAGAGGATTTGGGTGGGTTAGGGGGAGGATTTGGGCGGGTTAGGGAAAGGATTTGGATAGATTAGGGAGAGGTTTTCGGTAGGCTAGGGAGAGGATTTGGGTAGGTTAGGGAGAGGATTTGGGTAGGTTAGGGAGAGGATTTGGGCAGGTTATGGAGAGGATTTGGATAGGTTAGGGAGAGGATTTGGGTAGGTCATGGAGAGGATTTGGGTAGGTATGGGGGGGATTTGGGTAGGTTAGGGAGAGGATTTGGATAGATTAGGGAGAGGATTTGGATAGGTTAGGGAGATGATTTGGGTAGGTTAGGGAGAGGATTTGGATTTGTTAGGGAGAGGATTTGGGTAGGTTAGGGAGAGGATTTGGGTAGGTTAGGGTGAGAATTTGGGAGGGTTAGGGAGAGGATTTGGGTAGGTTAGGGACAGGATTTGGGTGGGTTAGGGAGAGGATTTGGGCGGGTTAGGTAGAGGATTTGGGTCGGTTAGGGTGAGGATTTGGGTGGATGAGGGAGAGGATTTGGGTAGGTTCGGGTGAGGATTTTGGTGGGTTAGGGAGAGGATTTATGTGGGTTAGGGAGAGGATTTGGGTAGGTTAGGGAGAGGATTTGGGTAAGTTAGGGAGAGGATTTGGATAGGTTAGGGAGAGAATTTGGGTAGATTAGGGAGAGCATTTGGGTAGGTTAGGGAGAGGATTTGGGTAGGTTAGGGAGAGGATTTGGATAGGTTAGGGAGAGGATTTGGGTAGGTTATGGAGAGGATTTATACTGGTTAGGGAGGGGATTTGGGTAGGTTAGGGAGAGGATTTGGGTGGATTAGGGAGAGGATTTGGGTAGGTTAGGGTGAGGATTTGGGTGGGTTGGGAGAGGATTTGGGCAGGTTAGGGAGAGGATTTGGGTAGGTTAGGGAAAGGATTTGGCCGGTTAGGGAGAGGATTTGGATAGGTTATGGAGAGGATTTGGGTAGGTTGGGGTGAGGATTTGGGTGGGTTAGGGAGAGGATTTGGATAGGTTATGGAGAGCATTTGGGTAGGTTAGGGTGAGGATTTGGGTCGGTTAGGGAGAGGATTTGGGTAGGTTAGGGAGAGAATTTGGGTGGGTTAGGGAGAGGGTTTCCGTAGGTTAGGGAGAGGATTCGGGTAGATTATGGAGAGGATTTGGATAGGTTAGGGAGAGGATTTGGGTAGGTTAGGGAGAGGATTTGGGTAGATTAGGGAGAGGATTTGTGTAGGTTAGGCAGAGGATTTGGGTAGGTTAGGGAGAGGAATTGGGTGGGTTAGGGAGAGGATTTGGGTGGGTTAGGGAGACGATTTGGGCGGGTTAGGGAGAGGATTTGGCTAGGTTAGGGTGAGGATTTGGGTGGATTAGGGAGAGGATTTGGGTAGGTTAGGGAGAGGATTCGGGTAGATTATGGAGAGGATTTGGATAGGTTAGGGAGAGGATTTGGGTAGGTTAGGGAGAGGATTTTGGTAGATTAGGGAGAGGATTTGTGTAGGTTAGGGAGAGGATTTGTGTAGGTTAGGGAGAAGATTTGGGTGGGTTAGGGAGAGGATTTGGGTGGGTTAGGGAGAGGATTTGGGCGGGTTAGGGAGACGATTTGGGTAGGTTAGGGTGAGGATTTGGGTGGATTAGGGAGAGGATTTGGGTAGGTTAGGGTGAGGATTTGGGTGGGTTAGGGAGAAGATTTGGATAGGTTATGGAGAGGATCTGGGTAGGTTAGGGTGAGGATTTGGGTGGGTTAGGGAGAGGATTTGGGTAGGTTAGGGAGAGGATTTGGGTGGGTTAGGGGGAGGATTTGGGCGGGTTAGGGAAAGGATTTGGATAGATTAGGGAGAGGTTTTCGGTAGGCTAGGGAGAGGATTTGGGTAGGTTAGGGAGAGGATTTGGGTAGGTTAGGGAGAGGATTTGGGCAGGTTATGGAGAGGATTTGGATAGGTTAGGGAGAGGATTTGGGTAGGTCATGGAGAGGATTTGGGTAGGTATGGGGGGGATTTGGGTAGGTTAGGGAGAGGATTTGGATAGATTAGGGAGAGGATTTGGATAGGTTAGGGAGAGGATTTGGGTAGGTTAGGGAGAGGATTTGGATTTGTTAGGGAGAGGATTTGGATAGTTTAGGGAGAGAATTTGGATAGATTAGGGGGAGGATTTGGGTAGGTTAGGGAGGGGATTTGGGTAAGTTAGGGAGAGGATTTGGATAGGTTAGGGAGAGAATTTGGGTAGATTAGGGAGAGCATTTGAGTAGGTTAGGGAGAGGATTTGGGTAGGTTAGGGAGAGGATTTAGATAGGTTAGGGAGAGGATTTGGGTAGGTTATGGAGAGGATTTATATAGGTTAGGGAGGGGATTTGGGTAGGTTAGGGAGAGGATTCGGGTAGATTATGGAGAGGATTTGGATAGGTTAGGGAGAGGATTTGGGTAGGTTAGGGAGAGGATTTGGGTAGATTAGGGAGAGGATTTGTGTAGGTTAGGGAGAGGATTTGGGTAGGTTAGGGAGAGGATTTGGGTGGGTTAGGGAGAGGATTTGGGTTGGTTAGGGAGAGGATTTGGGCGGGTTAGGGAGAGGATTTGGGTAGGTTAGGGTGAGGATTTGGGTGGATTAGGGAGAGGATTTGGGTAGGTTAGGGTGAGGATTTGGGTGGGTTAGGGAGAGGATTTGGATAGGTTATGGAGAGGATCTGGGTAGGTTAGGGTGAGGATTTGGGCAGGTTAGGGAGAGGATTTGGATAGGTTAGGGAGAGGATTTGGGTAGGTCTTGGAGAGGATTTGTGCAGGTATGGGGGGGATTTGGGTAGGTTAGGGAGAGGATTTGGATAGATTAGGGAGAGGATTTGGATAGGTTAGGGAGAGGATTTGGGTAGGTTAGGAAGAGGATTTGGGTAGGTTAGAGAGAGGATTTGGATTTGTTAGGGAGAGGATTTGGATAGTTTAGTGAGAGGATTTGGATAGGTTAGGGAGAGAATTTGGGTAGGTTATGGAGAGGATTTATATAGGTTAGGGAGGGGATTTGGGTAGGTTAGGGAGAGGATTTGGGTAGGTTAGGGAGAGGATTTGGGTAGGTTAGGGTGAGAATTTGGGTGGGTTAGGGAGAGGATTTGGGTAGGTTAGGGACAGGATTTGGGTGGGTTAGGGAGAGGATTTGGGCGGGTTAGGGAGAGGATTTGGGTGGGTTAGGGAGAGGATTTATGTGGGTTAGGGAGAGGATTTGGGTAGGTTAGGGAGAGGATTTGGGTAAGTTAGGGAGAGGATTTGGATAGGTTAGGGAGAGAATTTGGGTAGATTAGGGAGAGCATTTGGGTAGGTTAGGGAGAGGATTTGGGTAGGTTAGGGAGAGGATTTGGATAGGTTAGGGAGAGGATTTGGATATGTTATGGAGAGGATTTATATAGGTTAGGGAGGGGATTTGGGTAGGTTAGGGAGAGGATTTGGGTAGGTTAGGGAGAGGATTTGGGTAGGTTAGGGTGAGAATTTGGGTGGGTTAGGGAGAGGATTTGGGTAGGTGAGGGACAGGATTTGGGTGGGTTAGGGAGAGGATTTGGGCGGGTTAGGGAGAGGATTTGGGTAGGTTAGGGTGAGGATTTGGGTGGATTAGGGAGAGGATTTTGGTAGGTTAGGGTGAGGATTTGGGTGGGTTAGGTAGAGGATTTGGGCAGGTTAGGGAGAGTATTTGGGTAGGTTAGGGAAAGGATTTGGCGGGTTAGGGAGAGGATTTGGATAGGTTATGGAGAGGATTTGGGTAGGTTATGGAGAGGATTTATATTGGTTAGGGACGGGATTTGGGTAGGTTAGGGAGAGGATTTGGGTAGGTTAGGGAGAGGATTTGGGTAGGTTAGGGAGAGGATTTGGGTAGGTTAGGGAGAGGATTTGGCTAGTTTAGGGAGAGGATTTGGGCAGGTTAGGAAGAGGATTTGGGTAGGTTAGGGAGAGGATTTGCGTAGGTTAGGGAGAGGATTTGGCTAGTTTATGGAGAGGATTTGGGTAGGTTAGGGAGAGGATTCGGGTAGATTATGGAGAGGATTTGGATAGGTTAGGGAGAGGATTTGGGTAGGTTAGGGAGAGGATTTGGGTAGATTAGGGAGAGGAATTGGGTAGGTTAGGGTGAGGATTTGGGTAGGTTAGGGAGAGGATTTGGGTGTATTAGGGAGAGGATTTGGGTGGGTTAGGGAGAGGATTTGGGCGGGTTTGGAGAGGATTTGGGTAGATTAGGGTGAGGATTTGGGTGGATTAGGGAGAGGATTTGGATAGGTTATGGAGAGGATCTGGGTAGGTTAGGGTGAGGATTTGGGTGGGTTAGGGAGAGGATTTGGGTAGGTTACGGAGAGGATTTGGGTGGGTTAGGGGGAGGATTTGGGCGGGTTAGGGAAAGGATTTGGATAGATTTGGGAGAGGATTTGGGTAGGTTAGGGAGAGGATTTGGGTAGGTTAGGGAGAGGATTTGGGTAGGTTAGGGAGAGGATTTGGGCAGGTTATGGAGAGGATTTGGATAGGTTAGGGAGAGGATTTGGGAAGGACATGGAGAGGATTTGGGTCGGTATGGGGGGGATTTGGGTAGGTTAGGGAGAGGATTTGGATAGATTAGGGAGAGGATTTGGATAGGTTAGGGAGAGGATTTGGTTAGGTTAGGGAGAGGATTTGGATTTGTTAGGGAGAGGATTTGGATAGTTTAGTGAGAGGATTTGGATAGATTAGGGCGAGGATTTGAGTAGGTTAGGGAGGGGATTTGGGTAGGTTAGGGAGAGGATTTGGGTAGGTTAGAGAGAGGATTTGGGTAGGTTAGGGAGAGCATTTGGGTAGGTTAGGGAGAGGATTTATGTGGGTTAGGGAGAGGATTTGGGTAGGTTAGGGAGAGCATTTGGGTAGGTTAGGGAGAGGATTTGGGTAGGTTAGGGAGAGGATTTGGGTAGGTTAGGGAGAGGATTTGAGTAGGTTAGGGAGAGGATTTGGGTGGGTTAGGGAGAGGATTTGAGTAGGTTAGGGAGAGGGGCAGTTGAGGGGAAAGCCATGTGTTTAAGGGAGGGAATGGAAAGGAAAGAAGGGGGCATTCAACCAATCGGCCATAGGCGGTCTCCAAAGCCTCTTGCTAAAGGTGCTGAGCTGTTGTTCCTCAGCATGGTGTGTTTAGCCAGATGGGATGACATGTGGAAATGCATACTGCTGGTGGGTTGCGGATCTGATTGGATAACAGAAGGTTTGGGTTGCTGCAGATCTTCTCCAGTCGGTTGCTTATTGCCATTACCCTCCTAATGTGGGGGTGGCAGCAATGTTGCTTAGTGCTGGGAGCCAAGGAGAGGTGAGTTAGTTGAGGAGTGCCTGTGATGATGCACATTGTTGATTTGAGTTGCGCAAAGATAGGTTTGGTGCAGAAAAATCAGTCGCATACTGCAGTGGGGTATTCTGCAGGTGCATCTGTGCTGCTAGGAGCAGAGGTCCGCATCAGGTTCCCGCCAGTTTGACAGGGTGGACATGGGAAGTAAGTCTAGAACGAGGAAACAATGTTTAAAATGAAGGGTCGGGTTCTCCAGTCCGCCAGCCGTGTTTTACGGTGCAGCGTGCCCCCGGCTGGCAAAGGGAGTCTCCGTTCCTGCAGTCGGCTAATGGGATTTCCCATTGTGGCCACCCACGCCATCGGAAAACCCGAAGGCATGGGTGCGCTGCTGGTGGACCAGAGGATCCCACCAATGGAGAATTCCGCTGAAGGGGTCTCCCTTTTAAGACGGAGATTAAGATAATTTTTTTTTCTCTGAATGGGTCAAGAATCTGTGGAATTCTCTTCCCAGAGAGCGATGTGGTGAAGGCAGGGTCATTGAATATTTTTAAGGCTGAGTTGGATACACTCTTGATTTATAAGAGCGTCAAAGGACTTAGGGGTTAGACAGTTAGAGCTGAGACTATAATTAGATCAGCCATGATCTCATCACGGAATCATAGCATTCCTACTGCATAGAAGGAGGCCATTCAGAACATCGAGTCTGCACCAATACTCTGACAGAGCACTCCACCCAGGCTGCCCCCCTGCCCCCCCCCCCCCCGCCCCCGTTACCCCATCAAACCTATACATCTTTGGACACTAGGGGGCAACTTAGCATGGCCAATGCATCTAACCTGCACATTTTCTGGGACTGTGGGAGGAAACCGGGGCACCTGGAGGAAACCCACGAAGACATGGGGAAAAAGTGCAAACCCCACACAGTCACCCAAGGCCGGAATTGAACCCGGGACCCTGACTATCAGGCAGCAGTGCTAACCACTGTGCTACCATGCTGCCCATTATGGCGCAGCAAGCATAAGGGGCCATATATATATACCAGGGGATGAACGAGACCGCTCACTTGGTAGCAGGATGGACATCAAGACGGTCGCATCCCACCTTAATTACACAGTGGCTCAGAGATAATTGTCTGTCCATAGAATTGCTGGTTACCTTCCCATGTGTTAAGAATCAATACTTGTTACAACCACACACCCATGTTCGATGCATGTCTTCATGATCAGGGAAGCCACACAACAGAACTCAGTAAGGCAATAACAACTCGTGTTTGACGGGCCCTCCGGGTGATGCAGGGTCGTGCCTCCCCTCTGCAGCTTCCACCAACCTCTGCTTTGGTGACCGCTCTGTCCTTGACTACCCCACCTGCAGTGTCCGGCACCCCGTCGCCAGTCTGGGCCCTCTACTGACGATTGTGCAAGAGCGTCTCCTGTGGAGACACAAAGAGGACATCATTAGCCACATGCGTGGTTCACAGTGATCGGTGGGGAATGTCCTACTCCTGGGGCGAAATTCTCCGTAATCGGCGCAATGTCCGACGACCGGCGCCAAAAACGGCGCAAATCGGTCCGGCATCGTGCCGCCCCAAATGTGCGGAATCCTCCGCATCCTGACCGGCCGAGCCCTAACCTGCGCCGGACAGATTTCCGCCCCGCCAGCTGGCGGGAAAGGCCTTTGGCGCCCCGCCAGCTGGCGCGGAAATGACATTGCCGGGTGGCGCATGCGCGGGAGCGTCAGTGGCCGCTCACGGCATCCCCGCGCATGCGCAGTGGAGGGAGTCTCTTCCGCCTCCGCCATGGTGGAGACTGTGGCGAAGGCGGAAGGAAAAGAGTACCCCCACGACAGAGGCCCACCCGCGGATCGGTGGTGGGCCTCGATCGCGGGCCAGGCCACCGTAGGGGGCCCGCCCGGGCCCAGATCGCCCCGCGCCCCCCCCCCAGGACCCCAGAGCCCGCCTGCGCTGCCTTGTCCCGCCGGTAAGAGAGGTGGTTTAATCCACGCCGGCGGGACAGGCATTCTAGCAGCGGGAATTCAGCCCTTCCGGGCGGGAGAATCGCCGGGGGGGGGCCCGCCAACCGGTGCGATTCCCGCCCCCGCCGAATCTCCCGTGCCGGAGAATTCGGCAACCGGCGGGGTCGGGATTCACGCCAGCCCCCGGCGATTCTCCGACCCGGCGGGGGGTCGGAGAATCTCGCCCCTGCTCCTAATTCCTATGTTTGTACTGAAGAAAATGTTGCACTTTTTAAATTCTTTTATGTATTCTTGATGAGGTGATGTGAATGTTCTGTCAGGGTGCCTAGATAAAACAGGACAAGGATCATACTTCAGTTTCTGTCCATCCAAGGTGATATGCATTTCCCTCTTAGCACTGGCATTGTGAAGATGGTATGTATTAGAGACTGGTTTACAGGTATCTAGTTGTAGGCACAATGGGCACAATTCTCTTGAAACATTTCTGAAGGTGGTCGCGAGCGGGAACTGCCGTGAGCTTCCCGGCGCTTGGCCTAGCGAGGCCGACAATGCTATTCAATTGGTCCACTTAACGAGGCCCACGGAATTCTCACAAATGAAGACTCGCCAGCCGATTCACTGGGACAGTGCTCACCAGCCCCCCGCTAACAAGGTCAAGCAGCACTTAAACAGCTCTTGCCCAGCCAAGCCCAGTCAGCTTAAAGCCATGGCGCCCAGAAGACCGGCCCCAAGATTCAGCGGTGCAGACCTGACGAGACTCCTGGATGCGGTGGAGGCCAGGAGGGATGTCCAGTATCCCGAGCGTCCCGGAGGATGAGCAACATGGCAGCCAGTGCTGCCTTGGACGAGATGGCGTTGGCAGTGAACTCTGGCAGCGTGACCAGGAGAACTGGCCTCCAGTGCTGTTAAAAGGTCAACGTCCTACACCGCGCAGCAAGAGTGAGTCGACACCAACACCCCTCATCCCCCCCCCCGAGACCTTTCCGCCCCCAAGCGAGCATTCCCCCCGAACTCTCCATGAGCCCACATCCTCCCTTCACCCACCCTCCCCCTTCACCCCCCCAACCCTTCCTTCACAACACCCCCTCCCGATCATTGTGAACCACGCATGTGGCTAATGATGTCCACTCTGTCTCTCCACAGGAGAAGTTCTTGCACAATCGTCAGGAGAGGGCCCAGACTGGCGACTGGGTGCCGGACTTAAGAATCCTCACACCTTCGAGGAAAGGGAACAGCAGGTGAGTGGGGTAGCCGAGGAAAGAGCGGTCGCCAAAGCAGAGGTTGGTGGAAGATGCAGAGATGAGGAACCACCAGGTCCCACCCAGAGAACCTGTCAAACGTGAGTTGTTATTGCCTTACTGACTTGTTGGTCGGGATTCTTCGACCCGGCACCGGGTCGGAGAATCCCCGGGAGACGTGAGAATCATGCCCTGCCGCCCCGATGCCAGCTTCCCCATTCTCCAGCGCCGATTCTCGGACGCCCCCGTGATTCCTGCCACGTCGGTCGGGGGCCGTTGACAGCCGCCGATTCTCCGTGCCCCGATGGGCCGAGTGGCCCACGATTTTGGCTGAGTCCCTCCGGCAGCGGTTACTCAGGTCCCACACGACCTGGAAGGTGAGTCTGCGGGGGCCGGCTTGGAGGGGGGCGGGGGGGATCCTATCCGGGGGGGGGGGGCACGGTGGCCTGGCCCACGATTGGGACCTACCGAGCGGCAGGCGGGCTGGTTCCATGGGGGCTTATTCTACTCTCTGCCGGGCCCCTCTAGGGCTCCCCCATATTGCCTGGGGGCCGGCTCGGAGAAGGGAACCCCCGCACATGCGCGGAAATATGCCGACCGTCCCGCGCATGCGTGAACCTGTACGGGCCGTTTCGCGCCGGCTGGAGCCAACCTATCCCCCTAGGAAGGGGAGCATTCCCCATTATCGGGGACCGTTGACGCCGGAGTGGTTGGCACCTCTTTTCACGCTGGCGTGGGGACATAACCCCGTTATTGGAGAATCCCGCCTATTGTGTTCCATGGCTCCTCTGATTATGAAGATATGCATAAAACATGGTTGTGTGGTCGTAACAAGTATTTATTCTTAACACATGGAAAGGTAACCAACAATTCTATGTACAGACAATTATCTCTAAGTTACTGTGGAGCTAAGGTGAGATGTGACCGTCTTGTTGCTTTTCCTGCGACCAAGTGGTGTGATCTCGTCCGCCCCCCAGTGTATGTATATACCTCCATTTGTGTCTTGTTCCACCTACTGGCAAGAGGTCATATCAGTCACTACGTGTGTTGATCATTTGCGATATACATTGGTACTGTTAAATACAGTTATATACATTGGTGCAATGATGTACAGTTATATACAGAACGCATATGTGCATATCACCACATGACTGGCCCATCCCTCCAAATGACCACATGTCCATTCTTCCACAGATCCTCCAGCTGATGGCGCCGGCACATTCCGGGTGGCCCCCTCTCCAGCCTCCCATGAGAACACCTTGACACGATCAATGTGTCACAGCTGCCACACATGCATGCATCTCGGTGGGAAACGTTAGCAATCAGGCTTCTGGGGCACAATCTGGTGAGCACCAAACAGTGCAGATGCACATCAGGTGGAGGCAGGATCCAGGATCCAGCTGGGTCCCAGCCTGATGCTGAGCCTCTGGTACAGGATTACCTGAAGCTGATGGAGATGTTCGGGTGCATTCAGGGCTTTCAGAGGGAGATGTCAGCAACACTCCAGCAGGTCCAAAGCAGATTGGAAGAGTCCCAGAGGCTACGGGTGCAGGAGATGGAACCGACAATGTGCAGCACTGAGGCCAACATTGTTACGGTGGCGACCACAGTGAAGTCTGATGCACGACGTCGGCACCATGAGTGAAGGTGTCCAAGGCATCGCGCAGTTGGTGACGGTCATGGCTGAGCGTCTCGGCAGAATGTCCGGCTTGCTGGGGGCTGTTACCCAGTACCAGGCTGACCTTGATGAGGTTCTGTGGGTCATGTCCCACTCTCAGGCGGGAATAGCGGAGGTGCTGCGGAGCTTGTCTCAGTCACAGGTGGGCATTGCTGAGTCACTGCAGAGCATGGCTCAATCACAGAGGAGCATAGCCAAGGGTGTCCACAACGTGGTGCAGACATCGGGGAGCCGCAACGGCTGGCCAAGTCAGACAATGCAGGGGCAGCTGGGGCTCGAACCAGATGCTCCACCGTCCAAAGGTGAGCCCCAGGGTCCTATGGCTACTGACCGGGAGGAAGAGATGCTGAGTGCCAACCTGGACCCGTCTCATGGAGTGCTGATGGTGGCCACTAGCTCCCCCGAGATCCACCCCTCAGGTGAGGCCGCATCTCGAAGTCAGCACACGGGACAGGGCAGCACAGCTGTGCGTTTGCCGTCGACTAGCGCACCAGGGCTCTCCGTCCCCAGAGCCCGCAGAGGACGCCCGCCAGGGGCAACGAAGGCCACGGGATGAGGTAAGCAGCTGGCTGTCTCCACCTCAGATGTCCAGCACCGCCTCATCATCCTCGTCATCATCCACCTCCTCCTTGGACGTGGCCACATGATTCTCATCCCCAACCCCCAGCACCTCGCCCCGCTGCTGCGCAGGACACAGCAGATCACCATAAAGTGGGCGACCCTCTGGGGGTGTACTGCAGGGCACCAAGAGTGGTTGAGGCATCGGAACCGCATTTCGAACAATCGATGCACTGCTCAAAGACAGCTCGAGTGGCCACAGGGGCCTTGTTGTACCGGGTCTCCACTTCGGTCTCCAGTCTCTATACTGGCTTCATTAGCCAGGACCTCAGCGGGTACCCCTTATCCCCCAAGAGCCAGTCGCCCATCCTGGGGTGGTCCTCAAAGAAGCCGGGGATGACCGGCTGCCCCAGGATGCAGCTGTCATGCACACTCCCTAAGGAGCGGGCACACACATGCATGATCTTCATGTGGCGGTCACAGACGAGTTGGATGTTCAGGGAGTGCAATCCCTTCCTGTTAATGTCGGGCATCGGTGGGACAGACGAGCAGAGACAAGAGTTGCCCCAGGAATGTGTACACACGAACCAGGGGTTGACATGGTGGTGCCGCATGCGGTTGTACCCCCAGCACCTTCCATGGCGGCCCACCCCTGTGGAGTGTCCACCCACCCCACGCCGAGTATCCCCCACCGCCAAGGAGCACTGGGACAGCAAGCACAGCACCCCTGTGCTCTTTGCCTGTGCACAAAGATGGCTACTCGACTCCTCGGCTCTCCGCAGAAGCCCTTCTGCCAGATTCACGTTTTTCAAAGAGAGTACAATTGGCGCCAGTGTGACCACTTGCTGGGGAGGCCGATGAATCTCAGGAAGCCATTGGATATGGGGCCCCTCCCGTTAATTGTATGGAAATAGGGCTTGAGTGGTGATAATTGGTTTCTCACCACGGTACGGAGAGATCCTGATTTCGCCTACGGGAGCGGACCAGTTGCATCACAAACTGTTTGGCGCCTGGCGCAGTTCTCGTTTTCGGCCTGTCCCGCCTCATTCTGCGAGAGCGAGAATGCAACGAGGTCAGAGAATTGCACCCCATGTCTTGCAGTGGTTGGCCAGCTTTGCAATATCATTGTTTACTGTGTCTTCCAGCTGCAGGAAAGTATG
Organism: Scyliorhinus torazame; assembly: GCF_047496885.1. Taxonomy (NCBI): domain Eukaryota; kingdom Metazoa; phylum Chordata; class Chondrichthyes; order Carcharhiniformes; family Scyliorhinidae; genus Scyliorhinus; species Scyliorhinus torazame. The sequence goes on along the minus strand of NC_092715.1, from coordinate 110,580,294 downwards.
AGCCCATATAGCAAAGCAGATGGCATTGCATAGATAAAATTCCAGGACTGTGTTGGGGTAGGTCATTGGTGTACAAGGTAAACAGGATTGGGCCTGAGACAGATCCCTTGATAGCTTATTGATCTGTTTCCTCCAGACATCAGTCTTATCATCCAAATGCACCCTAAACTATCTGTACCACAGTAGCCATTCCCCTCCCAGGGAGGGAGAACTCTTGACATTTTGCCGAGTAGACCAATGAGCCAGACTGTATCATACACTGCAGTGAGGTCAAGGAGAATAGCCCCTGAGATTCCTTTGAAAGCCATTTTCAGTGCGAGTGGCTAATGTGAGGACCTGATCACATGTGCCTCTTCCTTGTCGAAAGTCTGCTTAGTCTGGACTTAGGATGTTCTCCATTTTTACTTTGATCCATTGTAAGATTAGTTGCTCTACTACTTTGACGCATTCGGATAGCAGGAATATTGCCGGTAGTTTGATGATAATTTGTGTTCGTTGCATCTGATCCTTGAAAAGAATTGGGACAAGCAAGAGCAGGCCCCTGGACCAAGGTGGTTTTTGGAATTCAAGTAGGATGCTGCCAATAGGAATGCTCAGCTTGATGGTTTGTAGTACTTTGCCCAACTCCAAGGTGGTGAAGTGTTCGGGCTGAGACCTGCAACTGTGCTACATGTGGAAGGATCTGCACTCGCTTCAGATTTGCTTCTTGCGGTGCCTTTCCCATGTGAAGGGAATGGCTCGCTACCTGATTAGCATTTACAGATGGGTGGCACATTAATGTTTGCGGGGCTGGGCTGTACGTGAACCAATAAATTGTAAGACACTAATTTTGGAAAGATTTAGTTTCAAAACCTGGGAGTAAGATCATGGGCTGCATACTCTTCTCCGCCGCGCCACATTTCTGTTTCACCCCGCCGGCGGGATGCTCCGTTACGCCGGCTGGTCAATGGGGTTTCCCATTGTGGGGCAGCCCCACGCTGCCGGGAAACCCCCGGGCGACCCAAAAATGGAGCATCCCACCGGCGGAGAATCCACCTCCCTATACAGTGATTATTATGTAAATCTTTGTGGAAACATTTGTACTTTACATCCATAGTTGCAAGAAGGTTTTATTTACCTCCGGTAACACATTTTGTAGCCCATTTCTTTAGTGCAGTCATTAGCTCATTTGTACTAAATAGATCAACAACTATGTCACAGTGATGGATTAAGTAATTTTCTACGAATGTAACCAGTAACGTTGCCATAGTCCCAGATGACCATAGGCTGCTTTTCCCTTTGAAAGAGAGAGCTGACTGGTGGTGATTTAACCTGAGGGTCACTATGCCTCAAGCCAGGGGCAAGGTTGAGAAGACGAGGCCTTCATGAATAACTTCCGTCAGTAGGGGAATTGAACCTGTGCTGTTGGCCTTAGCTCTCCATCACAAACCAGCTGTCCAGCCAACTGAACTAAACCGGCCCCAGCTAAACCGGCCCCTGAATTTAACCAGCACGCCACCAGGTGGTTTCCTAATTTTCTATCAAATATCCCTATTTGCAAAAACCTTGGTTTGCAGGTAAAGATTGTATTAGTATATTCACATGTCCGGTGAATATTTCCATCTATGACCAGTGTAGGAGTAACAGCAACAGTTCAGGTTCAGCCCAGGCAGAGCAGTATTTACTGACTCCAGTCCAGCTGGGATGATAGCTGTCTTGTTTAAGAGAGAGTGTTGGACATATCTGTATAAAATTATGTGCAGAGTTCTCTAGAGTTTTAAAAAGCTTAAATGTTTGGAGAGCAGGAAGGAGAGAGGGTCCTTACTCTTTCAGCATTTGAATCAATGTACTGAGCACATTGTAAACCAGCTTTGACACTACATTGGATTTACTCTGTACTGTGTGAAACTGAAGCAGTGTGAATCCTCTGCCTCCAGGGAGTCTCACTCATATTCTTTGTGAAGGCACTCTGAATTTACAGTGCAAGCTCAGTGTTGCTGGAAATTGATTTGCACTAATTTTTAACTTGAAGTGTGAAAGTACTCTTCGGATTCATGCATATGTTTATAATCTCTATGCTCATAAAAATACATATGTTTATGTAAAATGGCTGGAAGCATTCTGTGCTTTTAAAATGATTTAAAGAGTTATAACATCAGGCAGGCTAGCTCAAATATAGCTTCCATCCACTGAGCTATTCAATGCTATTCAACAACTGTATTTACAAATGCCTGTAACCTCAAGCTGCTTCACAGAGGCACCTCGGGCAAAATGGATATTGAATCAAAGATGGAGATACGTCTAACGGCTCAATCAAAGAGGTGAATGTTAAGAAAGGTTTTTAAAGGAGGAGAAGACTCAAATGTCAATGGAGGGGCAAAGGAGAGATGGACTTTACTGAGGGAAAGGACAACATGGAACACAAAAAGGGCATTTATTCCATTAAGCCCTCTCTTTCTACAAAGCAATTTGTGATATATCCTGAAGAAGGAGAATGATCAGAGATAAACCACTGTGAACTTTTTCCTTGACCTGCCAAGACAATCAAACAGCATTATTCAACTTTATCAAAATACGAAAGGCTCCGAACAGGCCTGTGGTGCTGTGTATATATCAGAAATAGGTAGTACATGGTAACTGTACGGTAACTGTACAACAGGAAGACCTGGCTTGAAGATGAACATTGGCTATGGCAATGGTTCATTAACAGCAGCATGGATTTTTCATTGTTGTACAATAATGCACTAATATAAAGTACACTGTTCATAGCTCATTATTAAATACATAAATAATCTTTATTGTCACAAGTAAGCTTACATTAACACTGCAATGAAGTTACTGTGAAAAGCCCCTAGTCGCCACATTCCAGCGCCTGTTCGAGAATTCAGAATTCTCAGCAGGTATGGGAATTGAACCCACGCTGCTGGCATGGTTCTGCATCACAAACCAGCTGTCTTGCCCACTGAGCTAAATCAGCCTCCTATTTATCCATTATTATGGATAAACAAAATGATAAGCACTGCGTTGCATATTTTCTAGATCTAGCTGCCATAGCTGTTCTAAAGAATCTACTGTGCATTGTCACTGATGTCAATTTACTTTCATTCTTCATTCAGCTTGTGCAAAATGCAGTTGTGACCCACAAAATAATGATATTTTGCCGTGTTGTCTCCTTGAAGTCACACAACTCATGTAGCAAAGACAAATTTACCAGTTTGTCAACCCTAACAATTAAAATCTCAATATCTGCACAAGAATAATAATGTATTTTTTTAGGAGGTATTGGGATGATGCCCAGTGGATTCTTAAATGATCAAAAACAACCAATTTAACCCTATGCAGAAAATTGGCAATCGTTATTTTAAATTTGAGAGTTGAAATCAAAACCTGAATCTGAAATGAATTCAAAATGTATTTTCCTGGTATACCAGTAACATCCAAAATAACATCTGTGAGGATATTTACTTTTCAGCTAAATGGATAAGTATTTGAGTGCAGCTTGATGCTTAGGTCTGCCACTTTAATTCTTTAGGGTTTTACTAATTTGAGAGTGGGAGTGTTGAGTGCTGTCAGGCTTAATTGCAGTCAACATGCTGCCTAAAGGGAGGACAAAACATGTGATGTTGCCTATCTTATCTTGCCACAAGTCCCACTTCAATGTTAACGGATCCCAAAGCAGCATTGGCAGGAATCTTGGAGAAGTCTACACAGCATCTCAGATTCCAGATTAATACTGGAAATGGGAATGGAAAAATGGTACTGCCTATCTGAGGCCATGTGAGAGAACAGAATTGAGAGAAAAATGTAGGTGAAAAATCTAAATAAAATACACTGGCCTAATGTTGCTCTTTAAATCCATGCTTCTTTGGCCAATTTTAACATTGTTAAATTAATGATGTTCAGCAGTTATAGCAAATACTTGGAGAGCAATTTTAACCATTGCTACTTAGGTGGTGATCCAGTGGATCAGATTGCCCACCTATTATAGAACCCACCCAAATTTAATTTTTAGCAACAGGGTAAGCGATTCACTCCACCGGGTTACTATGCAGTCAATGAAAGTTAAAAATGATACCCATCAGCGTTCTACAGGGGGTTTGTGGTCCACCCAGCCAGGTAATCACCACCAACAAAGAGTCATCCAGACTCAAAAGGGCAGCTCCCTTCTCTCTCCACAGATGCTGTCAGACCTGCTAAGATTGTCCAGTATTTTCTCTTTCTTGTTTCAGATTTCAGCATCTGCAATAATTTGCCTTTATCTTCAGGTAATCACCAAGAGGGGAAGTTGAAAATTATCCCATGTCATCAGAAAGAGTTCAACCCACTTTCCTGTCAGCCTCAAAAACTTGGACAGTAAGTAAGTATCTGTAAAAGAAAATAGAGGCCTTTGAAATATGGATGCTAAGACATATGTTAAAAAATCCATATACAGACCAGGGGCGAAATTCTCCATTATCGGCGGAAAGTCCGCCGATCGGCGCAAAAAACGGCGCAAATCCCACTTGCGTCACGTCATAAAAATGGGCCGATAGTCTGCGGCCCGAAATGGGCTAGCAGCGACGTAACGGGATCCGCGCTTGCGCAGTGGTTCACGCCGTGCAGCGTCACACGCGCTGCACGGCGTGACGGCTCATAAGGCCGCGCAGCTCCCCCCCACCCGACCGGAACAGCCGACCGCAACACCCGACTTGATGGCTGGCCGTCGCTCAGCCCCGAGGTTCGAGTCACGCGATGTGGAGGCGCTCCTGGACGCGGTGGAGCAGAGGAGGGACGCCCTGTATCCCGGGCACGGCCGCAAAGTTGCCCCACGCCACAGCCGGCGTCTGTGGAGGGAGGTGGCAGAGGCCGTCACCGCTGTGGCCCTAACACCACGGACAGGCACCCAGTGCCACAAGAAGGTGAACGACCTCGTCAGAGCAGGCAGGGTGAGCATCCCCCATATCCCCCATATCCCCCCCTCCCCATATCCCCCCTCCCCCATATCCCCCCCTCACCCATATCCCCCATATCCCCCCTCCCCCATATCCCCCCTCCCCCATATCCCCCCTCCCCCATATCCCCCATATCCCCCCACCCCCATATCCCCCATATCCCCCCCTCCCCCATATCCCCCCCTCCCCCATATCCCCCCCTCCCCATATCCCCCCTCACCATACCCCCCTCCCCCATATCCCCCATATCCCCCTCCCCCATATCCCCCGTCCCCCATATCCCCCATATCCCCCCTCCCCCATATCCCCCCTCCCCCATATCCCCCATATCCCCCCTCCCCCATATCCCCCCTCCCCCATATCCCCCCCATATCCCCCTCCCCCATATCCCCCCCTCCCCCATATCCCCCATATCCCCCCCTCCCCCATATCCCCCCTCCCCCATATCCCCCCTCCCCCATATCCCCCATATCCCCCCTCCCCCATATCCCCCCTCCCCCATATCCCCCCTCCTCCATATCCCCCCTCCCCATATGCCCCATATCCCCCTCCCCCATATCCCCCCTCCCCCCCTCCCCCATATCCCCCCTCCCCCATATCCCCCTCCCCATATCCCCCATATCCCCCCTCCCCCATATCCCCCCTCCCCCATATCCCCCTCCCCCATATCCCCCCCTCCCCATATCCCCCCTCCCCCATATCCCCCCTCCCCCATATCCCCCATATCCCCCCTCCCCCATATCCCCCCCTCCCCCATATCCCCCCTCCCCCATATCCCCAAGTGAATCCAGCCCTAACCTTAACCTCTGCAATGCACGCGCAACCGATGGCGTGCATTCATATACCTGCCTAACACTGTTGCCTTTTACCACTGCCACCACCGCCCCCCTCCCCCCCACAGGAGAAGCGCGCACACAACAATAGGGAGCATGTGAGGACTGGAGGAGGCCCCGCTAATGAGAGGCCACTGACCGTACACGAGGAAAGGGCCCTGGAACTGGCTGGCGGACCTGAGGACCGGGAGGTTGCTGATGCAGAGGTCGGGGCCCCACGAGCAAGTGAGCCACCAACAGCCCGTCCCCATATCCCCCCTCCCCTATATCCCCCTCCCCGTATCACCTGATCACTGCCTGATGTCTAACCATGCATGCTTCATTGTGTATCGCAGGACCAAACGTCCAGGCACCCATCCCCGCAGATGCACACCGCCCGCAGGATGCCCCTCGGAGACCACGGGAGACGGAGAGACCCGCACCCTCCAGCATGCGACGCCCGCAGGATGCCCCTCGGAGACCACGGGAGACGGAGAGACCCGGACCCTCCAGCATGCGACGCCCGCAGGATGCCCCTCGGAGACCACGGGAGACGGAGGGACCCGCACCCTCCAGCATGCGACGCCCGCAGGATGCCCCTCGCACACCACGGGAGACGGAGAGACCTGGAGCAACAGGGAGACGACACCCCCGTCACGTGCGGGAGCGACCACCCAGCGATGAGGGGGGCAGCCACAGGCCCCCGTCACATCCGAGCCAGGACACCACTACCCAGGACACCACTATCCAGGACACCCCTACCCGGGACACCACTACCCAGGACACCCCTACCCGGCACAGCACTACCCAGGACACCCCTACCCGGGACACCACTACCCAGGACACCCCTACCCGGGACAGCACTACCCGGGACAGCACTACCCGGGACAGCACTACCCGGGACAGCACTACCCAGGACACCCCTACCCGGGAAGACGAAATACCGGACAGTGACTCAGAGTGGATGGGTGGAGATGAACCCCCACCCCAAAGTGCCATGGACTCAGAGTGGGACGAAGAGTACGACACAACGCCACTGCTGTCACCGACACCCTCCACCATCGCAGAAACACTCACCACGGTTGGGCACTTTAGTGATGAGGCGTCTGGTACACTCACTGGTGCGCACAACACAGCCGTCCCGGTACAGCAGGTGGAGGTAGGAGCAGCAGAGGGACTGGGCGGTCGGAGGGCAGCCCAGGCCAAGCGAACATCTGCCGCCCAGATGGATCCCGGGTTCCTGCAGTTACCACACCCACACATAGATCCGATGCAACCACCGACACGGAGACGAGCGAATAGGGTGACAGGTGGCTTGCGGCGGCTGCGGTCGCAGGTGGAGGAGTCCACCCGCGTCCAGGAGCTGGGAGTGGTCCCAGTCATGCGTGCCACCCAGGCTGACACCGCACGGGTGGCGTCCGCGGTGGAGGCAATGGGTGCGACGTTGTCAGACGTGGGGAACGATTTGCGAGGCCTGGGGCCTTCCGTGCAGGCGGCGTCTGTGGCCCAGGAAATGGCTGCCCTCTCACAGGAGGCCATGAGCCAGTGCCAGCGCCAGATGGCAGAGGCGCTCAACGCCATAGCCCAGTCTCAGCAGGCCATGGCCCAGTCTCAGCAGGCCATGGCCCAGTCTCAGCAGGCCATAGCCCAGTCTCTGCAGGCCATGGCCCAGTCTCTGCAGGCCATGGCCCAGTCTCAGCAGGCCATCGCTGAGGGCATCGGCGCCAGTGGCCATGTGCGAGCTGGCGTCGCACTGTCGCAGACAGGGTTCGACAACCCCCTGGGCTCCATGGCTGCAAACCTGCAGACCCCTGTCGATACCAGCACGGGCCTCCAGGACTGGCAGCGCCAGATGTCGGGGGCGCGTCGGATGGCCAGTCCGTTCGCATCCCCCACCCATGTAGAGGCCTGGGGGCCATCGGGCACCCCGAGGGAGGAGGAGGTGGTGTGGTCCGTCCCGGCTCCCTCTGTAGGGGAGGTCCCGGTACACCGCGACACCTCGGACTCCCCCCCTTCCGTCCCAGGTGCATCGGGTGGGCAACGGGCAGGACAGGCTGGCAGCTCGCCATCCCAGTCGCCCGGGCCGCAGCCTGGCCCATCTAGGCCAGGACGCCCCAGGAAACGGCCGCCAAAGGGATCCAGTGTCAGAGGGCAGGAATCACAGGAGTCCACATCCAGTTCTGCTGTACCGTCTGGGGAACCACGTAGACGTAGTCAAAGGGCCCGTAAGGCCAAACAATTAGACACTGAGTAAGTTGGCACGGGTGCAGGGCACAGATGAGTTTTAGGGGCTAGGGCACGTGCATGAAGTCCTTTGGTTATTAAAGTCAATGTTACACCTACCGAAGCTGCCTTTGTGCTCTGTCCAAAGTGTGCGGGCGTGTCATGTACGTTGAGCGCAAGTGTGTGTGTGACGGGTGGTCTTACCTCAGCCCCAGGTGAGTCTGCCCCCTTCCCCCTGGGCCGCCATCAACATCCCCCGGGCAGAGGACGGGACCGTGCGCTGCAGTGTCACAGCCGCATGCAGGGATGGTCTGGGTGGATGGTGGTACTGTGGCCATGGGTCAGACATAGTCCAACGATGTAGAGCCAGGAGCTCATCGGAGGCGGGTTGTCATCATCCTCCATGGCCTGCGATAGACACGCGTCCACCCGCAACTGGGTGAGCCCGGCCCGTTGTGCCGCCGGTGGATCGGCAATTGGGGGTGGGGGGGTGGTGTGCATGCGGGTGGGGTGTGTGGGGTTGGGGAGGGGGGCGAGGGTGCTGGGTGGGTGGATGGGTGGGGGGTGTGGGTGGTCGGCTGTTGTCATGGTGTGCGGTCTGTGGCCATACTACCCGATTCCCACGCCCATCTAGTCAGTGAAGCGGGCGTCTATCAGTCTGTCCCGTGCCCGCTGGGCCAGCCGGTAACGGTGGACAGCCACCCGCCTGTGTCTACCCCGTCTGCCCTGACCATTGCCCCCATCCCCCTCATCTGGGGAGGACTGGGCCTCTTCCTGCTGCTCCTCCACTCCGCCCTCCTCTGCCTGCGGCACATCGCCCCTCTGCTGGGCTATGTTGTGCAGGACGCAGCACACCACAATGATGCGGCCGACCCTATCTGACCGATACTGGAGGGCGCCCCCAGAGAGGTCCAGGCACCTGAAACGCATCTTCAGCACGCCAAAGCACCTCTCGATCACTCCCCTTGTCGCTACATAGGCATCATTGTAGCGGTTCTCCGCCTCATTGCATGGCCTCCGTATAGGCGTCATCAGCCACGATCGCAATGGGTAGCCCCTGTCGCCCAGCAACCAGCCCCTCAGCCGGGGATGGCGTCCCTCGTACATGCCGGGGATGGATGACCGCGACAACACGAATGAGTCGTGTACACTGCCTGGGTGACGGGCGCAGACGTGCAGGATCATCATGCGGTGGTCGCAGACGTTCATTGAATAGGTCCCCTTCCTATTAGTGAACACGGCCCTGTTATCTGCAGGTGGCCGCACGGCGACGTGCATCCCATCGATCGCGCCCTGGACCATGGGGAACCCGGCCACGGCAGAGAAGCCCACGGCCCGGGCATCTTGGCTGGCCCGGTCCATGGGGAAGCGGATGTAGCGGTGCGCCATGGCATACAGGGCATCTGTCACTGCCCGGATGCACCGATGCACCGATGTCTGCGATATGCCGGACAGGTCCCCACTCAGTGCCTGGAATGACCCCGTTGCATAAAAGTTCAGGGCCACCGTAACCTTGACGGACACGGGGAGAGGGTGTCCCCCGCCAGTGCCACGCGGTGACAGGTGTGCCAGCAGGTGGCAGATGTGTGCCACGGTTTCCCGGCTCATCCGGAGTCTCCTCCTGCATTCCCGGTCCGTGAGGTCCTGGTATGACTGCCGGGGCCGGTACACACGGGGCGCCCTCGGGTGCCTCCGTTGCCATGGGGCCGCGACGTCCTCCTCCCCCTCCTCGTCCTGTCGGTCAGGTGTCCCTCCAGCCTGGGCGGCTGCCGTCTGCCCCTCTGCGGCAGCCTGCGCCGCCTCTCTGGCACGCTCCTCCTCCTCCTCCTCCTCCTCCTCATCCAGGGCAACATAGACATGAGCGGCTGCCACCACGGCGGCCAACATCGCTGGATGGTCTGAAAACATGACGGCCTGGTGGGGGGGAGGGGAACGACGACATGTCATCATTGCCCATATCCCCTCCTCCCCCCAGCCAGGTGGCATGGACCGCATGGGTCCAACTGTTGGAGGCTGGCACCTGGCCAGGTGGACCAACTCATTTGCCCTCCCATCACCCACCCCGGCACGGACCCCCTCCCCAACCCCCAACCTCCACCTCGGCACGGACCCCCTCCCCAACCTCCACCCCAGCACGGACCCCCCCAACCTCCACCCCGGCACGGACCCCCCCCCAACCCCCAAACTCCACCCCGGCACGGACCCCCCCCAACCCCCAACCTCCACCCCGGCACGGACCCCCCCCAACCCCCAACCTCCACCCCGGCACGGACCCCCCCCCCCAACCCCCAACCTCCACCCCAGCACGGACCCCCTCCCCAACCCCCAACCTCCACCCCAGCACGGACCCCCTCCCCAAGCCCAACCTCCACCCCAGCACAGACCCCCCCCAACCCCCAACCTCCACCCCGGCACGGACCCCCTCCCCAACCTCCACCCCAGCACGGACCCCCCCCCAACCTCCACCCCGGCACGGCCCCCCCCCCAACCCCCAACCTCCACCCCGGCACGGACCCCCCCCCAACCCCCAACCTCCACCCCAGCACGGACCCCCTCCCCAACCCCCAACCTCCACCCCAGCACGGACCCCCTCCCCAACCCCCAACCTCCACCCCGGCACGGACCCCCCCCCAACCCCCAACCTCCACCCCAGCACGGACCCCCTCCCCAACCCCCAACCTCCACCCCAGCACGGACCCCCTCCCCAACCCCCAACCTCCACCCCAGCACGGACCCCCCCCCACCCCCAACCTCCACCCCGGCACGGACCCCCTCCCCAACCTCCACCCCAGCACGGACCCCCCCCCAACCTCCACCCCGGCACGGACCCCCTCCCCAACCTCCACCCCAGCACGGACCCGCCCCAACCTCCACCCCGGCACGGACCCCCTCCCCAACCCCCAACCTCCACCCCAGCACAGACCCCCCCCCAACCCCCAACCTCCACCCCGGCACGGACCCCCTCCCCAAACTCCACCCCAGCACGGACCCCCCCTAACCCCCAACCTCCACCCCAGCACGGACCCCCCCCTCCCAACCTCCACCCCGGCACGGACCCCCCCCCCAACCTCCACCCCAGCACGGACCCCCCCCCAACCTCCACCCCGGCACGGACCCCCCCAACCTCCACCCCAGCACGGACCCCCTCCCAGCACTCCCCCGGAGCCCAGCCTACTCTAACCACCCCCCCCCCGCCGCACACACACACACACAAGCCGAGACACACCTCTCCTCACGCAATCAGTCTGCGGCCACGCCATTTCCTGCCCAGAGCCAACCCCCCAGGCCGTCACTCACCTCCTCGCTGGTCGGCGTGAGCCTGGAGCACCGGGTCACGCCGATGAAAAGGAGGTTTGATTCACGTCGACGTGAACGGTCATCACGTCGACGGGACTTCGGCCCATCCGGAAGGGAGAATATCGGCAGGCCGAAAATCCCCAACCCCCAACCTCCACCCTGGCACGGACCCCCCCCCGACCCCCAACCTCCACCCCGGCACGGACCCCCCCCCCCAACCCCCAACCTCCACCCCAGCACGGACCCCCTCCCCAACCCCCAACCTCCACCCCAGCACGGACCCCCTCCCCAACCCCCAACCTCCACCCCAGTACGGACCCCCCCCCCAACCCCCAACCTCCATCCCGGCACGGACCCCCTCCCCAACCTCCACCCCAGCACAGACCCCCCCCCCAACCTCCATCCCGGCACGGACCCCCCCCCAACCCCCAACCTCCACCCCGGCACGGACCCCCCCCCAACCCCCAACCTCCACCCCAGCACGGACCCCCTCCCCAACCCCCAACCTCCACCCCAGCACGGACCCCCTCCCCAACCCCCAACCTCCACCCCGGCACGGACCCCCCCCCAACCCCCAACCTTCCACCCCAGCACGGACCCCCTCCCCAACCCCCAACCTCCATCCCAGCACGGACCCCCTCCCCAACCCCCAACCTCCACCCCAGCACGGACCCCCCCCCAACCCCCAACCTCCACCCCGGCATGGACCCCCTCCCCAACCTCCACCCCAGCACGGACCCCCCCCCCAACCTCCACCCCAGCACGGACCCCCTCCCCAACCTCCACCCCAGCACGGACCCCCCCTAACCCCCAACCTCCACCCCAGCACGGACCCCCCCTCCCAACCTCCACCCCGGCACGGACCCCCCCCCCAACCTCCACCCCAGAACGGACCCCCCCCAACCTCCACCCCGGCACGGACCCCCCCAATCTCCACCCCAGCACGGACCCCCTCCCAGCACTCCCCCGGAGCCCAGCCTACTCTAACCACCCCCCCCCCACCCCCCCCCCACCACCCCCGCCGCACACACACACACACAAGCCGAGACACACCTCTCCTCACGCAATCAGTCTGCGGCCACGCCATTTCCTGCCCAGAGCTAACCCCCCAGGCCGTCACTCACCTCCTCGCTGGTCGGCGTGAGCCTGGAGCACCGGGTCACGCCGATGAAAAGGAGGTTTGATTCACGTCGACGTGAACGGTCATCACGTCGACGGGACTTCGGCCCATCCGGAAGGGAGAATATCGGCAGGCCGAAAATCGGCTGCCTTGCGCAGACCCGTGACATTCTCCGCGGCAGCGGCGCCATTAACGCCCCGCCGACTTTTCTCCCTTCGGAGACTTCGGCGGGGGCGGGGGCGGGATTCACGGCGGCCAACGGCCATTCTCCGACCCGGCGGGGGGTCGGAGAATGACGCCCCAGAAATACCAATCAGTACTATAATCTTCATGTGCTAGAATAAGCTTAATACAATTAACGATAGTACACAGGGTCCATATGACACTGGAAAGAATGAGCAGATTCTTCACAGAGTTAGAAGATAAATGTGAGAGGAGTAAAAGAGGACCAGCTAACCACGTTCACATGTTCTGGTCATGGACCTCAGTATTTAAAACATGATCAAAAATGGTGGAGGTGGAAATATTACCTGGACATCTTGAGGAAAATTTTGGAGCTTTGGAAATACCAGGACTAATAGAAGGGAAAAGATCTAATGTTGTGGCCTTTGCCAGATTGCCTGTAGGTGAATTTTATTAGAATGGAAATCTGAAGATTCGCCAAAAATATCGACTTGGTTAGGGGATCTTGTGGAATTACTTAAACTTGAGAAAATTAAATTTACCCTTCGTGGCTCAGGTGGGGAACTCTGGATGAGATGGAGGCTGTTATTGTCTCTATTCACAGTTCTATTTGTTCCCAGCAGGTAAAGAGGGGGGGAGGGGGAAGGAAAAAAGGAAATGGTTTAATAGAAATAAGAGAAAAATCTCAAATTAGGAGGACTGTGTCTTCATAGAATCATAGAATTTACAGTGCAGAAGGAGGCCATTCGGCCCATCGAGTCTGCACCAGCTCTTGGAAAGAGCGCCCTACCCAAGCCCACACCTCCACCCTATCCTCATTACCCAGTAACCCCACCCAACATTAAGGGCGCCTTCAACACCATAATCCCAGCCAAGTTCATATCAAAGCTCCAAAACCTAGGACTTGGCTCCCCACTCTGCAACTGGATCCTCGATTTTCTGACCAACAGACCATAATCAGTAAGAATGAACAACAACACCTCCTCCACAATAGTCCTCAACACCGGCGCCCCGCAAGGCTGCGTATTTAGCCCCCTACTCTACTCCCTGTACACACACGACTGCGTGGCAAAACTTGGTTCCAACTCCATCTACAAGTTTGCTGACGATACGACCATAGTGGGCCGGATCTCGAATAACGATGAGTCCGAATACAGGAGGGAGATAGAGAACCTAGTGGAGTGGCGTAGCGACAACAATCTCTCCCTCAATGCCAGCAAAACTAAAGAGCTGGTAATTGACTTCAGGAAGCAAAGTACTGTACACACCCCTGTCAGCATCAACGGGGCCGAGGTGGAGATGGTTAGCAGTTTCAAACTCCTAGGGGTGCACATCTCCAAATAATCTGTCCTGGTCCACCCACGTCAACACTACCACCAAGAAAGCACAACAGCGCCTATACTTCCTCAGGAAACTAAGGAAATTCGGCATGTCCACATTGACTCTTACCAACTTTTGCAGATGCACCATAGAAAGCATCCTATCAGGCTGCAACACAGCCTGGTATGGCAACTGCTCGGCCCAGGACCGCAAGAAACTTCAGAGAGTCGTGTACACCGCCCAGTCCATCACACAAACCTGCCTCCCATCCATTGACTCCATCGACACCTCCCGCTGCCTGGGGAAAGCGGGCAGTATAATCAAAGATCCCTCCCATCCGGCTTACTCACTCTTCCAACTTCTTCCATCGGACAGGAGATACAGAAGTCTGAGAACACACACGAACAGACTCAAAAACAGCTTCTTCCCCACTGTCACCAGACTCCTAAATGACCCTCTTATGGACTGATTTCATTAACACTACACCCTGTATGCTGCATCCGATGCCAGTGCTTTTGTAGTTACATTGTATATGTTGTGTTGCCCTATTATGTATTTTCTTTTATTCCCTTTTCTTCTCATGTACTTAATGATCTGTTGAGCTGCTCGCAGAAAAATACTTTTCACTGTACCTCGGTACACGTGACAATAAACAAATCCAATCCAATTTAGCATGGCCAATCCACCTAACCTGCACATCTTTGGACAGTGGGAGGAACCCGGAGCACCCGGAGGAAACCCACACAGACACGGGGAGAACGTGCAGACTCCGCACAGACAGTGACCCAAGCCGGGAATCGAACCTGGGACCCAGGAGTTGTGAAGCAATTGTGCCAACCACAATGCTACCATGCTGCCCGTGTTGTTTATTTTATTGTTGTAGAGATGTTGGCGTTGGACTGGGGTGGGCACAGTAAGAAGTCTTACAATGCCAGGTTAAAGTCCAACAGGTTCGATCGAATCACTAGCTTTTGGAGCACAGCTCCTTTATCAGGTGAGCCTGATGAAGGAGCTGTGCTCTGAAAGCTAGTGATTCAAAACAAACCTGTTGGATTTTAACCTGGCATTCTAAACATCTTACTGTTTATTTTATTATTTATTGACTGTTTGTATGTTGTTATGTATATCCTTATTTGAATAAAAATATGTATTTTTTAACGAATGAAGAGGTGTTTGAAGTTGCAAGAGCAAAAGGGGCTCTAAACAGTGACGTCTAGAAAATAATGTGTTAGAATGTTTACCATTTGATGAGAACTGAAAAGCCACACAGATCTCTTCCAGAGGGCAAAGTGGAAGGAGCAGAAAGAGAGGCTGACATAGGCGCAGTAGGATGGTGGGTATTGCAGAGTGCGTGCAGACAGCTATAGTGTGCCAAACAAACACAACCTTAAATTGCACCATAGAGGCATGCAACCTGGACACAGACATCTCCTGGTACAAGTGGCTACGTACAGCAATAACATTGATAGAGTAAAGCATTTGAGTGAAGAAATCTACAAACGTGTAAAAATGACATTGTACTTTGTTTTCCACATTGACATTTCGAAACTAAATGCAATAATACAATAATGGACAATGAGAAAGAGTACAGGTCTCGTAGCCAACTTTTTTGACGTCAGATTTCATGTCAGATTTGTGTGAAAATTATTTCCTTTCAGTAAGCCAGCAATAAACAAGTGTTGGTGCCTCTGGGAAAGTGGGATGTGGAAGCTTCCTTCTCGTGTCGCCAGCTGCAGCTGATGCCAGTTGCTTCCTTTGCCGACATCAGGGCAGTCTGTTTATTTTCACATGCAGCGTCATGAGCCATTATTTCAAAAGTTAAAACACATCTGAGTATTACAGCTAAATTGCAAAGAACTGAAGGGGGTTGTTCACCCAAATGTGTGCTTCCTCCAAGGTCAGGAAAATTGTTGCACAGCCAAAACTCAGGGCCAATTGTGTACACAGTCAGAATATGAGACATGTGCTTATCTTCTTCAAATATACTGTATGCAGTTAACTAATTCTGACTGGTTTTGTGGTCTAAATATAATTTAATCTAAAAAGTTGTAAAATTGATTAGCTTTTTCCCACACTATTACAACCATTACCTAATGATACAGTGGCATATTATTTTAACTCTCTAAATGCTTGCCACAACATACAGTACAACTTCAAACCAAAATATTTCCAAATGGTTCAGTGGGTAAATGGATCATATGACATTGTACAGAGCCAAATAGCCCAGGAAGGTTTAAGTTTGGTCCCTTCTCTGTGATGAAGTTCCTGAACTTGTCAAAGCAGCTGTGGAAACATTACAATTGGGCTCAGTGGGTGCAGATACACTCCAGTATCAGCTTGAGACCACTACTTCAGCATGCCAAGCACAGTCAACAGCACCCAGTGATTCTGGGATGAGGGCTTTGTCCTTGGAGGAAAGGTTGAGCAGATTGGGATTATATTCCTTGGACGTTCATTAATCTTTGGAATACTCTTCCACAGAGAAAACTGGAGGCAGGGTTATTGAATATATTCACGTATAAGCTAGACAAATGTTTGATTGACAAGGGATTAAAGTATTACTGGGGGCAGGCAGGAAAGTGGAGTTGAAGCCATAATCAGATCAACATGTACTGATTCAATGGCAGAGCAGGCTCTCAGGAACGAATGATTGACTCCTCTTATCCCTTTGTTCGGTATGACTACAACCAAACAGAGAGTTCCTCCCTAATTCCCATTGACTTCTTGCTCGGACCTCTTGAGGCCACACTTGGTCAAATGCTGCCTTGATGTCAACACTGAAATTCATCGCCTTGTCTACGTACGAAGGCTGTAAAGAGGTGAGGACTCAAATTGTCCTGATGGACTTCAAACTGAGCATCAGCGAACAGGTTGTTGCTCAGTAGTTTGGGGCTTGCTAGCACTGCCGCTGGCACCTTCTATCACTTTGCTGATGGTTGAGAGTAGACAGTGATCGGCAGATTGAATTTTTACTGCTTTTGTGGGCAGGCCACACTGGGCAATATTCCACACTGTCTGGTAGGTGCAAGTGTTGCATCTGTACTGGAACAGCTTGGCTCAGGGTGAGCTGATTCTGGATTAGAACTACGTAACACATTGGTTTGGCTGAGGGTGTAGAGGTTAAATCCAGGAAAAATATGAACAAATTGGGAATGCAGCAGCAATGCATGAACTTCCCCATTTAACTAGTGCACTTAAGGCTGCCTGTACAAAATCCCTTGGGAGAGGTAAATTGTCTTTTATTTCAACACAGTTCACAATTTAATGTTGCATCTGCAGGTTTCCTAGGTCTCATGATATGAACCAGTGAAAGAAGGAGGGAGCATACTAGCCATTGAAGGACTGATTAAAACCAATGGATATATTGCAAGAAATATTCAGTGCTTGCAGCTGCTTCCTTACCAACTAGCTGAAAAGGGTTTGGTCACAATGCTTTAGCTGAGAGTCTACTTTCTACTCTTGGAGGTTTTCAGAATCTTATCCGGATGGGAAGTACCTTGGGTGCTTTAGAGTAGATCTCATTATGACCAGCAGGAGTAGCAGCAATGGTAGTAGCATTCACCTACTGAGAGGCCTCAAGCTGGAGAGGGGAGCAGCGGAACAGTATAGCTCACAGACACCACCGGTCACAGTACAGGGCATGCAGGCAGTGTTTCAGGGGGCTCAGGTTTTTGTGTCAGATGGTAGCAGACATCTGCAGCTCCCTGCAAGAAGACTTGCGTCCTGCTGGAACTGATGGCAACGTATGATTGCGGGCTGTCAGCAGGATCAACATGATCACTGCACTCAATGCTTTTGTCTGCAGGTCCTTCCAGGATTCTACCTGTGGCCACCTAAAATGGCCGCCCGCAGAGATCGATGGGAAATTTGGCCTAGCTTAAGCACAGACAGGCTGCAGCCTGCAAATATACAAAAGCTGCAGCTCAGACTTATGCAGAAACTAACATAGGAAAATGGCCATTCCAGGACAATGGACTTCAGGTAGAAACTAAGGATAAGTGGCAGACTCAGTGGTGCCTGCTTTCCTTATTTGGGAAGGCCTATGTGCCTTGTACACTAACGGCTATGGCGGCCATGCCATTAAGGTGTCCACCCCCAATTGGCTAAGATCGATCAAGGTGATCGAGACCTGATCGATCCATTGGATCTTCACTTGGGACCGCCCAAAAGCACACAAAACTCCCAGTAACAAAAGGTGCTGTCCAGCCCACCACTCGCACTCTCGAATGTAGCTTTCAACAGCCAACAACAACGGTGAACCCTTCACCAGCCAAGGTGAAGACCATCCACGCCATCCACAGAGGGACCAGAGCTGAGGACACATAAGGCCAGAAACAGACATCCAGCACTGCCAGAGTACAGGATTACAATCTACACTGTACCTGCCAGTCACCTGGAAGTTAAGTTAAGGTTCTTTTAGTGTATTAGTTTAGAATGCAAATTGTTAGTGTGTGTGATTGATTAATATTAACTTTGTGTGTTTGTAAGAAACGATTATTGTATTAAACAACTTGCATGATCATTTATCCATCGTATATGGGTTAAATACACATTGTGGTTTAGAAGGTACAAAATAATTGGCGACTCTGGTGGGACATGATGGGACTCTACCCTATGCAGTGGAGAAGGAAGGGAGGCTTATAGGCACCACTCTAAATTGACGTTAGCAACCTGACGAGATAATCACATGCCCATACTCAGTCTATTTGAATGAGCATGCTATGTGTGGCTTCCAAACAAACACAACCTTAAATTGCACCATAGAGGCATGCAACCTGGACACAGACATCATTCGGGTAACATACAAGGGAGCAGAGAAGTATTGCTTGACCATCTCCTGAAAGCAAAACTAATACGGCACAGTACACAGCAACATCACCAATAAGACCTCCTGCACAAAACCAGACATACCGGCCGGGGTGGGCCTCATACATTTAATTGTGTCATGGGAATGTCCCTTTAAGAAAGTTTTTTGTCTTATCACACGGCTTCAGTGATGTCTGTGTGGGTGGAGCTGGGCTGTGGCTCTGTGAGCTGTTGTTGGTTTTGCTTTCATATTTGACTGCTGTGGACTGAGACAGGAGAAAGAAGTATTTTGGCCTGTTACTCTCTAGTTTCATTTTAAATATTTGTTCCAGTAAAAATCACCTTGGTGGCAGCTTTTAAGATATACTGTGCTTTCCGGAAGGGTTTAAACCTGCTGGTGTCAGGGGGTCAGAATCTCAGGAAAAGCCAGTCTTATTCAAGTGAGAATGTAGAGTGCTGTGCCATGTCCTCGAATAGAAGTTTTTGGTTTATTGGATTTTGCTTTTGAATTTGAACAGTTAAGGGAGAATTTATTAAGTGTTATGCATAGATTACTGTAGCTGGTGATATTTTTATGTTTGTAATTGATAAAAATACTTGCTGTGTGTTTATAGAAATGTTAACTAAGTTCTTAGAATAAAGCATATTTTGATTAAAGTGTCTGGGAAGATTGTTGAATCACACCTGAAGGGAAGGTTCTTGTGCTCATCCTAGCCAAATTCAAAATTAAGTTTGGAGGTCAGGTGGACTCCATAATACACTTTGGAGTTGTTAAACCCTGGCCCGTAACAATTGACATCCAGAGAAGGAAAGGGCCCATCAATGCCACTGACGAACTCCAGCAAAACCTGTGGATTATTACGAAGAATGCGACACTGAACTTAGACCACTACCTGAGGAGCTGCACCAAATACGACAAAAACTAGCCACGGCCCACAAAACATTCACCAAAGTAATACAGCAGACCTAGGATGTCACCCGACAGATCACAGAAATCAAGGCCGCCACTTGGTGGGATGATTTCTGGGATCAGGGCTCTAACATTCAGATCTACCCCATGGTGCACCACATCTCCCACCTGTCTGTAGTCCTCATCCTGTTGACACTAATTTATCTTAGTTTCCTCACAGTCCAGTTTCGTAGGTGGAACGCAAAGATCTCCAAGGGCCAGGACTTGGGACCTATGTTTACAACCGAGCCCCTTTACTTCAGACAAACTAAAGAGATTCCCTGGGGCTCATACTTAATTGCACTATGTACCCGAGTTTACATGTACCCGCTGCTAAATAAGTTATTCAGGCCCCCTCGTGTTGAGGTTTTGATACTGTATGCCAATTTTAATACTGTGAAATTTGGTGCTGCTGCTTTAAATCTTTGTACACTATACATGTTTTGTAATTTCATAATGATGTAGGGATGTTTTCAAATGTCTGTAGTAGGATAAGATCATTTTATATTTTTAATGGAGTACTTGTGTGAAGCTATCTTATTGTAATGTATTATCTAGCATGTGTTTGTATAATAGCGTTAGGGTCTTACTTGACCAACAGGTGACAGGGGATGCAGGGCAGGTATTGGTCTGAGTCCGTGATCTACCACACTTTGCATTCAGAATCAAGAAGAGGGATATGAGGCCTCTAAAATGGCCACCCGCAGAGATCAATGAGAAATTTGGCCAAGCCTGAGCACAGACAGGCTGCAGCCTGCAAATATACAAAAGGCTGCAGCTCAGACTTATGCAGAAACTAACATCGGATAAAAGGCCATCCCGAGACAATGCGCTCCAGGTAGAAACTGACAATAAGTGGCATACTCAGTGGAGCCTGCTTTCCTTATTTCGGAAGGGCTACATGCCTCAGACACTAACGGCTATGACCAACCAGGATCCGTCCAGCCTTTAAGGTGTCCGCCCCCAATTGGCTAAGATCGATCAGGGTAATCGAGACCTGATCGATCCATTGGATCTTCACCTGGGACCGCCCAAAAGCACGTGAAAATTCCAGGGATAAAAAGTGAAGCGCAGCCCACCACTCGCTCTCTCGACTGTAACGTTGGACAACCAACAACAACGGTGAACCCTTCATCAGCCTAGGTGAAGACCATCCACGCCATCCACAAATGGACCAGAGCCGAGGACACAGACGACCAGCAACAGACATCCAGCACTGCCAGACTACAAGATTACAGATAATGGGCTGGATTCTCCGCCGGCGCGATTCTCCGTTTTGCCGGCGCCCGGAGGTTTCCCGTTGGTGCCCCACAATGGGAAACGGCCGGCGTAACGGAGAACCCCGCCGACGGGTCGGGGCAAAAACGTGGCGCGGCAGGGCAGAGAATCCAGCCCAAGGTCATATCTGCACTGTACTAGCCAGTCACCTGGAGGTTAAGTTAAGCTCTTTCTAGTGTATTAGTTTAGAATTCAACTTGCATGTGTGTGATTGATTAATATTAACCTTGTGCGTTTGTTAATAAATAATTATTGTATTAAGCAACTTGTGTGATCATTTGTCCACCGTATATGGGTTAAATACACACTGTGGTTCAGAAGGCACAACATACCAAAGAGCTCCAGGATCTTGAAATCAGCAGCACACAAATGTAGAAGACAGGAGACTGCTGTTTTATTACCGTGTCCAGAAATTATGTGACCTTCGCTTGTGATGCTGCCAATTAGAATTAATTCTAGTTTGCATTTCTGGATGACTTCTCACAGGCGCAAACATATGGCAATCCATACACCACAGATCAACCAGGAGTATTCATGAACATCATGGGTTTGCACTCCATCAAGGTGCTGCTGGCATGCAGTCACAGAAAGATATTTCTACTGGAGTTACCACAAAATTACCATTAAATTACCATTTCATCCTGCTGCAGGCCTCTTTAGATCTGGAGGCAGACTTGGGAGCGGCTGTGAGGAGATAAGATTTACATTTTGAATGTGGCAACAGCACTTCAATGAATGACACAGGGCCACTATTTTTGACATTGAACAAATCATTGGCATGCTGAAGATTACTTGGGCAAATCTGGAAGCATCCTTCAGTATATCAACCTGGACCTCCAAAATGATCATGGTATGCTGCACTCTGTACAACGTGGGACAGCACTGAGATTAGGGCCGCAAGTAAAACAAGGAATGGAGTGTACATTAGCGGCAGATGATTGCATGGAAGATGATGCTGCACCCTCTGCTGCAGACTATCCATAACTATTCCAGCCACCACCGTCTGCTCTTACTCACTTCTGAAGTGTGGGTCAACAGCACATTTCTGCCTCTCTCCAGTTCCAAATGAGAGTCACATTGGACTGGAATTAACTCTGTTTCTCTCTCCACAGATTCTGACAGCCCTGCTGAGTTTTTCCAGAATTATTTGTTTTTATTTCCACTTCAAACTGCTTGCAGCAGGTTTGTGCATCATGGAGCTGCTGCCATTTTCTAGGGCTGCCACTCAGCAATTGCGGTAATCTGTTATTGGGTAGGTTGCTAAAGTGCTGTGATACCCTGCAAGCTTATTGCACATTGGCATCCACAGCCATAATGATGACTGAGCTTGCTTGATTTCAATCTGAGCTTCCAGTGTAGAAATAAGACGTGATGGAAGTTGCGAGTGCTGCAAAGGAAGCTAGCTTGATCATCACACACTTCATGATGGCTGGTGTTATAATATACACCAGTATATCATGCTGCAGACACATACTGATGGACACACAGTGGGACCAATCAACACACACAACACCGCAGCCAATCACCAGTTAGAGCACACGCACTATAAAGACAGGGGGCATCAGAGTTCCCGCTCATTCGAGCTGCAGCTAGCTGGGAGCACAGATCTCACAGCAACACAGACATTCACCATGTGCTGAGTGCATCGACTGGTTAGGACAAGGCAAAGGTCTTTAGTTAAAGCTAGTATCGTATTAACCCACAGTCAGAGTATGTTAAACAGTTAATGATTCAATAAAATAGTGTTGCACTATTTCAAGTGCTGGTGACCTGTATGTGTTCCATGGATCCAGAACATCCAACACATCAGCTGGGTCCATACCTGTGCAAAGGGAGTTGGCCAATACTTCCATGCCGGAAAGGATGGGCTCCAGGCTCTGTGCAAGGACTGTGCCTAATTGGTGCTGAACACCTCTATGCTCCTTGATATTGGGCAGAATCTTACCTGAATTTGATATTTTCTCTCCAAATATTGAGCCTCTTAGAGAGAAAAAAAAGAATGGTTGTGGTTGACATCAACACTCTGACGGGTGGGGCATCATAGAGCCGGCAAGCTGCTCCACAGAGATCGGGGCGCCATCCTTAACGGGTGTCCCAATCAGCGCTGCAGCCTAATGGCCCCCAGACCCCATCACAGAGCTCTCGCCCCACTGACAATCCTCGCCGGCATTACCCCACCCTACATTCACCGCTGGCATTCACCCGCTTACCAACACCGCGGAAGTATAGCTAGATTCCCTCCTCCCCCACCGCAATGTTGTCTCACCCTCCTCAAAACATGTCAATGCACTGAAGCCATCTGGGATGGAGACGTCCCGATTACAAAATGGACACTTGCAAAGAATGCAGGGAAAATTGGACAATACCGAAAAAGCAAGCGGGTGCAAGGTCTGTCAGTTGATTAGAGCTGTAGCTCTCAGACAAGACCGATACTGCAGAACGATCTACATACTAATGAGCCATTCCCGGGAACAAAAGGCAACATTTAGGTAAACAATGCAAAGACAGACACCCCGGCGCCAGAGGAGACTAAAACAAAGCAAACCAATGGCCACCTAGGACACGCCCAGCAACCAGGGAACCCACCCCTGTTGGGGGCTGTTTAGCACAGGACTAAACCGCTGGCTTTGAAAGCAGAACAAGGCAGGCCAGCAGCACAGTTCAATTCCCGTAACAGCCTCCCCGAACAGGCGCCAGAATGTGGCGACTAGAGGCTTTTCACAGTAACTTCATTTGAAGCCTACTCGTGACAATAAGCGATTTTCATTTTTCACCCTTCTATTGGAGGAAAATCGTTAGGAATGATTGGGAAGCGGCCCACTTAATTGGGGCCAAGTTCAAGGCCTGCCCAAAAGCGCGCGAAGCCCTTTGGGTATAAAAAGGATTCCCCAAGAGAGAATCTCTCTCTTGGCCTTGGCTCTCAGCGAGGAGAGACCTGCCAAAGCTACGCCAGACCAAGTAAGTTCCAAGTCAATGCACGCTATGAGATAGACGCGCCTAGTTGCTATCCTGTAAACAGCTCGACCCAGCAGCCTCAGAACCGAGTAATGGCCATTGTTCCTCTGACTGAGTGGGCACCTGAAGCTAAGTATAGACTTTTAGTAATAGTGATAGTTTAGGTTGTAGAGTTTTATGCCTGAGTAGATTTGACTGTGAGTAAATAAATGAGCATTGCTTTTGAACTTACTAACTGGTCAGAGAATCGCCGGGGGGCGGCGTGAATCCTGCCCCCGCCGGCTGCCGAGTTCTCCGGCGCCGGGAATTTGGCGGGAGCCCGACGCCAGAGTGGTTCACGCCACTCCGTCCCGCAGGGACACCCCGCCCCGCCGGGTACGGGAGAATCCCGCCCACTACATTTAGTTCACTCGTCCAAATCATTAATACATAATGTGATCAGATGGGATCGTAGCACAGATCCTTGCGGTACCATTTAAATTAAATTTATCCTTTTGATATCAAGTAATATTAACTAGGGCCCTTCTTCTTAGTTAACCTAAGGTTTAAGACATGGTGAGAGATCCCAGACCCGTGTCATGCTCCTCATGTGCGATGTGGGAGCTCAGGGACACGTCCACTGTCCCTGGCTCCTTCACGTGCAAGAAGTGTGTCCAGTTGCAGCTCCTGTTAGACTGCTTGAGGGCTCTGGAGCTTCGGATGGACTTACTTTGGAGCTTCGTGGATAGCACATTTAGCGAGTTCGTCACACCGCAAGTGAAAGTTACTGAGGGAGATAGAAAATGGGTGACCAAAACATAGAGCAAGAGTAGGAAGGCAGTGCAGGTGTCCCCTGCGGTCATCTCCCTGCAAAACAGATATACCACTTTGGATACTGTTGAGGGAGATGGCTCACCAGGGGAAGGCAACAGCAGCCAGGTTCATGGCACCGTGGCTGGGTCTGCTGCGCAGCAGGGCAGGAGGAAGAATGGCAGGACTATAGTGATAGGGGACTCAATCGTAAGGGGAATAGACAGGCGGTTCTGCGGACGCAATCGAGACTCCAGGATGGTATGTTGCCTCCCTGGTGCAAGAGTCATGGATGTCTCGGAGCAGCTGCAGGAGATTCGGGGGGGGGGGGGGGGGGTGAACATAGGCACCAACGATATAGGTAAAAAATGGGCGAGGTCCTACAAGCTGAATTCAGGGAGTTAGGAGTTAAACTAAAAAGTAGGACCTCAAAGGTAGTAATCTCAGAATTGCTACCAGTGCAACGAACTAGTCAGAGTGGGAATGTCAGGATAGATAGGATGAATGCGTGGCTCGAGAGATGGTGCAAGAGGGAGGGATTCAAATTCCTGGGGCATTGGAACCGGTTCTGGGGGAGATGGGACTAGTACAAACCGGACGGTCTGCACCTGGGCAGGACTGGAACCAATGTCCTGGGGGGCTGTTTGCTAGAGCTGTCGGGGAGGGTTTAAACTAATGTGGCAGGGGGTTGGGAACCGATGCAGGAAGCCGGAAGGTAGTAAAACAGGGACAGAAACAAAAGGCAGTAAGGGGGAAAGTGTAAGGCAGAGAAGCCATAGTCAAAAATTAAAAAGGGCGACAGTACAAGGTACAGTGACTGAGGGGAGCTCAGTGAATAGGCCCAGTAATACTAAAAGGAATAAAACCGGAAGTAAAAACATAAATGGTAAGCGACGCGGCAGGTTGTTACATGAAAATATGGGTTCAACGACAAGGAAAATTAGGAGAAAAGTTTAGAGGAAATATAACTTAGGAGAGGTTACTGATCGAGGTGTTAAGATTCAAAACAGAGGTCTAAAAGCCAGCATAAGTGTACTTTACCTGAATGCTCGTAGTATTCGGAATAAGGTAAATGAGTTGATGGCGCAAATCATTGTGAATGACTATGATTTAGTGGCCATTACTGAAACATGGTTAAAGGATGGTCACGACTGGGAGATTACAATGGGATGAGAGAAGAACTAGCTAAGATAGACTGGGAGCAAAGACTTTATGGTGAAACAGTTGAGGAACAGTGGAGAGCCTTCCAAGCGATCTTTCACAGTGCTCAGCAAAGGTTTATACCAACAAAAAGGGAGGACGGTAGAAAGAGGGAAAATCGACCGTGGATATCAAAGGAAATAAGGGAGAGTATCAAATTGAACGAAAAACCATACAAAGTGGCAAAGTTTAGTGGGAGACAAGAGGACTGGGAAATCTTTAGGGGGCAACAGAAAGCTACTAAAAAAGCGACAAAGAAGAGTAAGATAGATTATGAGAGTAAACTTGCTCTGGGGAAGG
This sequence comes from Scyliorhinus torazame, assembly GCF_047496885.1. NCBI lineage: Eukaryota > Metazoa > Chordata > Chondrichthyes > Carcharhiniformes > Scyliorhinidae > Scyliorhinus > Scyliorhinus torazame. Next base: position 110,554,152 of record NC_092715.1, on the reverse strand, counting down.
TGGATCTCCAGATTGGTGGGCTGGATGAGGCTCCACATGATCAGGAAACCTCAGAGCACTTCCTGGACACTGGCAGCAGTCAACAGTCTCAACAGTCAGGAACCTGCAAGTTACATCTAAGGGATGGGATGCGTGCTTTGAGAACAGCTATGGGAGGTTCTGCCAGGGCACCCCAATCCTGAAGGCGACATCCCGAGTACACACACTTGCCACCAAATCGCTCCCCACTAGTCCCAGAGCTCCAGACATACACACCCCGGCAAGCCCGATTAATGTAAAATGTTTTCTTATCTCCTTGCTGCCCCTCACAAGCAATAGTGCCTGGGCTCCGCTTGTAAATACTTGCACCAAATCAAATCATCTGAAAGGGGTGGAGCATAATGTGGGGAGGATAATTAAGCTTCCAAGTGGTTCATCCATACAGAGCAAAGGAGGCCATTTGGCCCATCAAGTCTGCACCAACCTTCCGAAAGAACTCTCTACTTTTGGCCACTCTCCCAACCTATCGCAACCTCTCGCATTGATCAGGGCCAATCTACATAACCTGTACTTCTTTGCACTGTGGGACGAAACCGCAGCACCTGGAGAAAATCCACACAGACACAGGGAGAACATACAAACTCTACACAGTCACCCAAGGCAGGAATTTAACCCAGGTCCCTTGCACTGTGAGGCAGCAGTGCTAACCACTGTGCCACCGTGCCGCCCCATCACTATCATATTGAAATGTATGCAAATCGGCAGTTTGCATGTTCATGTCGGTGTGGGGCTGGTCGCACGATACGGCTGGTGGCAGGGGAGCAGAGAATGGGATCTGGTTTGCACCCGGCACCAATCCCATTTCTCGGCTGATCTTTCATTTTCCGCCCGAACAGTGTTCCCGATCAGAGCAGTGAGGAATGGAGGATCCCAGCCATTGTCTTTTATTGCTTCCAATTCAAACTCCTTCAAAATCCATCTTTAGATTGGCCCTTTAAAGACTGGAGTTGTGACTGCAATCTGCAGCTCTTCATTACATGTCTCCAAAATACCTCCAAGTTAGTATCAAAGACAACATTGTGATTGGACGTGGGAAAATATTTACTGATAATTTCCTAAAACAACAGTCTTTTAGACAACAAGGAGACAGGCAATATTCAATTTAATTATGAGTAATGAACCAGAAATAGTTAGTGATCTTGTAGTAATGTAGCATACTTGGAGTATTGTAGTAATGTAGCATACTTGGAGTATTGAGAATTATATGCTTGAATTCATTAGCAGGCGAGAAGGCAGATCACAAAGCTATGTTCTTGTCGTCTCGCTTTCACCTCCGCTTCGGCCATTCGGCCCGTCGTTCGCCCGTATTTTGCTTGCTCTCTGTTCCTGTATTTGCCAAGTTTGTTATCGTTTCCCGTGCCCTCCTTCCGGTTATCATTCCCTTGCCTCCCCCCACCTCTCTGGTTCCCCTCTATTGTTCCCTGTCTCTGCCCCCTTCTGCCCCCTTTCCCCTCCCCTTCTCCTGTGGTTCGCCTTTCTTTTCTCTTAGTTTTAGCTGTTCCCCCCCCCCCCCACCCCCCGCAACATATGGTTGTGGTTGGCCGGGCCTCCTTGGCACCGTTCACATCTATTCTCTCTGTTCCCTTAGATAACATATAGACCCAGACTACTAGGAGTAGCATGGCTGGGATTTTATTTTTGCAAATGCTGCCGTCCCGCTCACACGTAAATTCTAACAAGATGAGTCAGGTTGTGAACCCAACTTCAACACGTTGGTTCCCAGAATTAGTTCTCAAAATCATTATCTCTCCCAGCATTTAAACAAAACATTATTTACAGAAAATTGAGCTGGTTAGCAAGCCCATTGACACAAATATTAGTCCGCCCGTCCTATAATGCAGTTGGCTTGGGCAGGTCGGTGAGAGTGGAAAGTGCTTTTTTTCACAATGTGAATTGAGAAAAAGGAAGGAAGGGGGTATATATTTTGTGTTCATGAGGGGCAACCCCCTCCTCCCACCAGATGATAACCTCCTGTGCCTCTCCACCTGGCCTCCAAAACTCACGGCCCCAAACATTTCTAAGTGTGGTCTCCAGCAGAAACAAGATGTGATTCCTGTCTGGTGATTCGGCACGATCCAGATCGCAATCCACCCAAACTTGGAAAATGTTTTGGAGTTAGGGGTTATCCGTACCGAACATGTGATGGGGTGTATTCTCCCTTGCTGGACTCTAGTAGCAGGTTTCCCGATCCAGGGGAAAATTAAGCATCGAACTAAAAACAGGTTCAACACTGGGCACCAGGCCTGTTGCGATGCTCCTCTGCCCAGCCTCTGGCCTCAGTGAACGTCATGCCCTGCGCAGGCAGCACCATATAAATCCCAAAACAGCCTGAAGGACCGAATTGCCACCACTTTGCGATGTTCCACCCTTCACAGCTGGGAGTCACGTGAGCGTGAATTGGTGCAAGCTTTTACAAGGGGGGACCAGACGCCTTGGCTGTTGAGAGGGAGAACTTTGTGAACTTTGTGAACTTGTCAGGCTTGCAGAGGGGTGTAGACCTGGTCCCCTGGGGGAAGTGGGGAATGACTTTGTGGGAAGTGTGTGGACTCGGGATATCCCTCCTTGGGATCAGAGTGCCCTGGCTGAGACCCGCATTACTGCTATACATTCATTTAAACCAAACCCTATAGCTGCAACTTACCGGATCCTGGCTGTTCACACTGCTGACTGCTCGCAGTATCCTGGAAATGTTCTGAGGACCACTGATCATGTGGTAACTCATCCAGACCACCCATCTGAACACCCCCACATCCCTGCAGTATGATCAAAGGAGTGGACATGGCCATGCTGAATGGTTGGCCCACAAGATGCTGGCACTCAGTGCGGTGAAGATAATTGCGGTGGTTGGAGGTCAATCATCTCAGCTCCAGGACATTACTGCAGAGGTTCCTCAGAGTAGTACCCTAGGCCCAACCATCTTCAGCTGCTTCAACAATGACCTCCCTTCCATCATAAGGTCAAAGCAAAGGACAAAGAACAATACAGCACAGGAACTGACCCATCGGCCCTCCAAGCCTGCATCGACCATGGTACCTGCCTAAACCAAAACCGTATGCACTTACGGAATTCGTACCCTTCCATTCCCATCCTATTCATATATTTGTCTAGATTCCCCTTAAATGCCACTATCGTACCTGATCCCACCACCTCCCCAGACGTAGGAGTGTTTGCTGGTGACTTTACAATACTCAGCACCACTCGCGACTCCTCAGACATTGAAGCAGTTCATGTCCAAAACATGGACAATATCCACGTTTTGGCTTACAAGCAGCAAGTAATATTGTGTCAGGCAATGGCCATCTTCAACAAGAGAGAATCTAAGCATCGCCCTTTGATATTCAATGGCATTCCTCATGCTAACTACCCAACTATCAACATCCTGGGGGTTACCATTGATCAGAACATAAACAGGACCAGCCATATAAATACTATGGCTATCACAACAGTTCAAAGACTAGGAATCCGGTGCCAAGTAACTCACCTTCTAACTCCCCAATGCCAGTCCACCATCTACAAGATACAAGGCAGGAGCGTAATGGAATATTTTCCACTTGCCTGGTTGAGTGTAGCTCCAACAACACTCAAGATGCTTGACACCATCCAGGACAATGCAGTCCATATGATTGCTACCCCTTCCACAAACATTCACTCCCTGCACCACCAACATACAGTGGCATCAGTGTGTACCATCTACAAGATGCATCGCAGAACTCAACAAGGTTCTTTAGACCGCAGCTTCCGCACCCATGATCACAGCCATCTCGAAGGACAAGAGCAGCATATACCTTGGAACACCATCACCTCGACATCCTCCTCCAAGTCACTCACCATCCTGCCTGGGAAATATATCGCCATTCCTTCACTGTCACTGGGTCAAAATCCTGGAACTTCCTCCCGAACAACACTGTGGGTGTACCTACACCTCAGGGACTGCAGCGTTTCAAGAAGGCAGCTCACCACCACCTTCTGAAGGAAACCAGGAATGGGCAATAAATACTGGCCTCGCCAGCGATGTCCATATCCTGTATATGAATTTTTAAAAAGAATAAAATCTTGCATTTATGCAGCAGCTGTCATGATTACAAGATGGCAGAAGAGAGACAAGCGTTACTGGCTAGAAGCATAACAGCGGAAATGGAATAATCTGACAAAACAGGGGTAAAAGGTGGAAAGAAGGAGGGAAAGAAAAGAAAAGAAAGAAACAAAGAAAACTAATGCATTTATCTAGCTCTTTTGCTGATGTCAAATTGTCCCAAATTCTTTCCAGACAATTTAGTCACTGATGTAATGCAAGGAATGTGGTAAGTAATATGCAAATGGCAGCCTCTCACAAACAGCAATGATGTAAATGACCAGGCCATCTGTTCAGTTTATGGTTGAGGGAACAATATTGTCCAGGAGAATACCCCTGCTCTTCTTCAATTAATACCTTGGGACCTTCCCGTCGAACTGAGGGCAGGCTTGACCTTGTTTAAAGTTCCATCCAAATCCAACAGTACAGCACATCCTCAATACCATATTGAAGTGTCATTCGTATGTATCTTCAATGGGTGTTAGAGACAAGAATGCTATCACTGAACCAAGACTGACCCCATAAATAGGTAAAAGCCCAATAGATAACAGGCAATTACTGTGATATTGATTATTTTATTCAATTAAAAAGGCAAAGAAATCATGAATGCAATGTCAATAAACAGTTCTAAGAATGCCATTTAACATTAAAACTGTTGAGCTGTAAATTTAAAACAGGTTTCAGACCTGTGTGATCTCTGAAATCCTTTGTCATGCAACAGCCAAGGATGTATAATTATTCTGTTGAATTGACAAGTGACTAGTGGAAGTTAATTACAATTTTGATTTTCCATTAAACAATAAATTGTTATCTTATTTATTTTTCCTCTCAGAAAAGTGCAGCCAAGGATGACAAGCTTAAAGTAATCTTACAAAGAATGATTCCAGTCTTTGATGATTTGAAACATACACATAAGGAGATCTGACATGGAGCAGGGATGATGTGGAAAAAGTCAAACACAAGCTGAAAATGGGCCTGAAAAGCAGATGTTTGTTTAAGTAATAAGATACGTAAATCGTAAACTTTGGCTCGATAGTGCCAGGTTTTCAATGATACAGGTGCTATTAGACCTCTCAAATTGCATTTATGCAGACATTTCAGGTGCTAGTCACCATTTTGGTGAGAGCATTACTGCATGCGCAGGCATCACCTACTGGAAGTCTGTCAAGAAGGCAATACCACTACGCCACTGCCTCTCCTACTCAATTAAACTACAGATGCAGTGCTGCGGTATGTGAGAGCTGCTGGATCCCACAATCCCACATGGCGAGCCACAGTGATGACATCTACAGAAATGTTTAGTGCTCGAAGAACTTTGGTTCAGAGGTAATGAGCTGGAACCCAAGCTTCGGACACTATGGCACATCAGGGAGAGTTACCTTGATGCTGCGTTTCAGGCAGTCACACCCTGCAGGGTAAGTACTTCAAACTTGGCCACTGGTCAGTGATAGCAGGATGTGACTTTGAATGAGGCAAGTAGGGGGATCCTGAATTTAGCATTGAAGGAGCCTCAGCTCTTGACTGTGACCACAGGTACCAATGAGGGACTTGCGCCCTGTGTGGATGAGGACAAAGACAGTCGAGAAGATGGGCAAACTGATTGCTGCACCATGATACAGGAGGCCATTCAATTGGCAGGAACAAAAAGACAAGTGGTGGGGGAATCTATTATCAGGGGAGAGAGTACAGATAGTAGTATTCTTTGTAAACAGGATCGAGAGTCACGCATGGTGTGTTCCCTATTTGATGCCAGGGTGAGGGACATCTCAAACCGGATTGAAAGGATTCTGGAGAGAGAGAGGGAGGATCCAGTTGTTGTGATCCATCCTGGGACCACCAACATAGGCAAGAGGTCCTGCTTGGGGATTATCAGGAATTAGAAACAAAATTATAGAACAGGACCTCAAGGGTTATAATCTCTGGACTATTACACAAGCCACTTATAAATTGCCATTGAGATAAGAAAATCAGGGAAGTAAGCACATGGCTGAAGGAGTGGTGCGGGAAGGAGGGGTTCCATTTTATGTGGCACTGGCATCAGTATTGGAACAAGAGGGATCTGTACCATTGGGACAGGCTCCACCTGAACCAGTCTGGGACCAGTGTCCTCATGGAAAGGCTAAATAGGGTGGTCACAAGGACTTTAAACAAGTAAAGGCGGGGGAGGTCTCAGGCCAGGGGTGGGTGGGTCAATAGAGTTTCAAAAACAAGCCATAGGACAGAGAGTAAAGAAAAAGTCAGGAATCCTATTTCGAGTACAGCAGGTAATGGCAGAACTATGAGTACATTGATTAGAAAAGAGAATTTTTAAAAATATAGGGCTGGATTCTCCCAAAATGAGACTATGTCCCCACGCTGGCGTAAAAACGGTGGCGTTTTACTCCCGAAATTCCTGGAAAAAAGTTAGACGAATTCTAAGCCCTGCAGGGGGCTAGCAGACCTGGAGTGAATCTCGCAGCTTTTGCTGCAGATACGGGACCCTGCACTTCCGAGTCAGATTCCGCTCATGCGCATGGTGGCGATCTCCAGCGGCTGTGCCGTGCCCCATGGCGGGCTCAGCCCGCTGAGCCAGACAAAAAAAATAAACACCTGATCAGCCGTACGCCCGAGCATCTAACCCCGCACATTTAATTGCCGGCCACCCACAAGGACCCCTCCTGGTTTCCGATTCGCCCGCCCCCGACCAGGGCAGCTGCGAACTGAGTCCACAGCCGCCCCACCAGAATCCCGACCGGCAATAGGTGCTTAGTTCCACGCCATCTTGAACTCGGCCAGTCGGGGATGGAGGATTGCTGGGCGGGCCTATAGCAATGGGCCCCCGGCCGCGTGGCTTACTCTGCAGCGACACCGATAATTGGGGCCCGGTGAATCGCCAGACCGGCACCGTGCCCGATTACGTCGTGAAACTGGATTCTCCACCCTGGCGCCAGCCGCGATTACGGTGTCAGGCTGCGGAGAATCCAGCCCTTAAATTTTATTCCAAACGTAGTCAACAAATCAGACAATCAATAAAAGATACAACCAAATTACAAACAGTTTGTCATTTTCCCCTTTTTGTCTTCTTACTAACACAACAAGGCCCCCCCCCCCCCCCCCCCTCTCCCAACCCCTACCCGCTGGAGACAAGCAAAACCTTGAATAGAGGCCTTCAGACCCTGTAAGAATGAACTTAATCTTTTCCAGTTGCAAGAATTCCCTCATGTACCCCAACCAATATGACACCCTCGGTGGCATGCTGATCTCCATCCCAATAGGATTGCTGCCGGTCAATCAGAGGTGCGAAGGCCCCAACATCAGCTCCCCCCTCCCCTCCAGTAGCTCTGGCAGCTCCAAAACATTGAAGGAAGGAGCAGCGCTCCGAAAGCTAGTGACATCGAAACAAACCTGTTGGACTTTAACCTGGTGTTGTAAGACTTCTTACTGTGCTCACCCCAGTCCAACGCCGGCATCTCCACATCCTGAGTTAGCAATTTATCCAGTAGAGTATACTTTGGTAGCTGAGGAAATGAGAGGAGCTCCTTATGTCTGAAATCCCACACCTGTATGTAACTAAATTCATTCCCCACTCCGGCAGCTGGAACTTCGTCTGCAACTCTTCCAGCCTCGCGAATGTCCCTTCTATGAACAGATCCCTTACCAGCTCGACCCCTGCCCTATGCTTCTGTAATTTGCGTCTATCCCTGTCGGTATGAACCTATGATTCCAGCATATTGGGGCCAGTACCGATATACCCCTCACTCCAAAGTATGCCTCAGCTGGTTCCATACATTGAGGGACGACACCACAACCAGGCTGCTGGGGAGATTGGGAGGGATGCCGTCATCAAGGCTCTTAAGCACAGCCCCATATAGGGGCCTACTCCACCTGTACCCATTCCGACACCCGCACCTCCCACCACCATTGCATCTTCTCCACATTTTCTGCTCAATAGTAAGATAGCAGGAGGGATAGCATGTGGGAGCGCCAGCCCGCCCACCCGCCGTTATCTCTACAAAAAAGTCTTCCACCTCCTGGTTGTCTTACTTGCCCATAAAAATTGTGTGATTAGCTTATCTAGCCTCTGAAAGAACGCCTTTGGAAGGAATATCAGAAGGAACTGAAAAACAAATAAAAACCTTGGGAAAATGGTCATCTTTGTGATCTGCACCCTCCTTGCTAAGGACAGTGGTAGGACATCCCAACTCTTCAAATCCCCTTTTACCCACACTATCAAACTAGTCATGTTCCACTTGTGCATCATGGCCCAGTCATGAACCACCTGAATTCCCAGATACCAAAATCCTGTTTTGGCCAGCGTAAATGGCAAGGCTACCAAATTAGCAATCCTCCCTTGTGCGTTTACCAGGAATACCTCACTCTTTGCCACATTCAATTTATACCCCCAAAAGGCGCCAAACTTCTCTAATAGGTCCATTATTTTCCTGATACATTCCAGCGGATTCGAAACATATAACAACAGATCATCTGCATACAATGACACCCTGTGCTCCCTGCCTCTCCTTTCAATGCCCTTCCACTCTCTTGATGCCCGGAACGCAATAGCCAAAGGCTCAATAGCCAATGCAAACAACAGTAGGGACAGCGGGCAGCCCTGTTTCGTGCCCCTATGTAGCCTAAAATATTCCAAACTCATTGTGTCCGTCCTCACACTTGCCGTAGAGGCAGCATACAGTAATTGCACCACAAAATGAACATTGGCGCAAACCCAAACCGCCCCAGGATCTCAAATAGGCACCTGCATTCTACCCGGACTACTTGTCTACTTGTCCATTGATATAATAACTTCTGCCGCTTTACCGCTAGACGGAGTAATTACCACATTCAGCAGTCTCCTAATGTTGCTCGAGAACTGCCACCCCTTAACAAAACCTGTCTGGCTCTCAGAGACCAACTCAGGCATGCCTTATGCAGCAGTTGCACATTGGTGTTCAACAGGGAGATGGACCTATAAGACCCACTCTCCATGAGACCCTTATCCTTCTTCGGGATTAAAGAGTTTGATACCTGCGCCAGCCGGCAACTCCCCTCACGCCAACAAATCATTTTCCATCCCCAGCAGATGGGCGCCAACACTGCCAGAAAATTGTGAATAAAATTCGACCAGAAAGCCATCTGCCCAGGTGCCTTCCCTGACTGCATCAACCCAAAGCACTCCATTATCTCCTGCAATCTCAATGGCATCACCAATCCTTCCCCGTCACCACCTCCGGGAATACCAACCCGTCTGAGAAATGCCACATCTCCGCACATCCCCTCGGGGCTCAGACCTATACAGACCCCGGTAGAAGGCCTCGAATACCTTGTTAATTTTCTCCGACATCTTCACTAACACTCCTCCCCATACCTAACCTTTGCTATCTCCCTCGTGGCCGCTTGTCGCCTCAACTGATGGGCTAGCCTTCACCCATACACATAAAAAACTCTCCATGAGTGACAAAGTTGCCCCACCACCTTCCCTGTCATCATTACATCAAACTCCCCATGTAGTTTCTTCGCCGCATAATCTGCCCCCAAAATCCCCGGGAGTATTGACTTCCCCAACCAGGAAAAAGTTTATTCGGGAGTATACCTGATGTACATGGGAGAAGGAAAAATCCCTCTCTCCCCGATGCCGAAACCTCTACGGATCCACCACCTCTCCCCATCTATTCCATAAATACCGCCAACTCCTTTGCCATACCCAACTTGGCCAATGACTTGGGGATCGACCTATCCATCCTGGGGTCTAACAAGCAATTGAAGTCCCCCCCACTCATTTATCAACAATGTGAATTCAAGTCCAGAAGAATGGCAACGTCTTCTTAACAAAATCCACGTTATCACAATTGGGTGCATAAGCATTCACTAACACAACTGGCGTCCCTGCCAAGACCCCGCTCACCATCACAAATCTCCCTTCTGGGTCCTGCACCTCACTGGCCACCACAAATACCATCCTTTCACTGAACATAATCGCGACCTCCCCGACTTTGAGTCAAACTCTGAGTGGAATGTCTGCCCCACCCTTCCCTTTCTTAACCGTGTTTGGTCCTTCACCGTCAGGAGTCTCCTGAAGGAAGACTACAATTGCCTTGAAACGTTTCAAATGTGCAAAGACCCAAGACCGTTTAAATGGACCGTTCAGTGCCCGCACATTCCACATCACTATCCTCACTGAGGGCTTCTGAACCCCCCCTCTATTAACATCCATCATTCCCAAACTGCCTCGAAACTCTCCCTGCCCCCAAGCTCCCTGCTTGTCCGGGCCCATCCAAAATGGCCATCCCCTCCATTCCCTCCTGCAGCCATCCACAAAGTCACTTGCACATTCCCCTTCCCCACCCTGCCATACCCTACCAACCCCCCCAAATCCCTCCTTCCTCTCTCCTTAGCACCACCCCTCCAACCAACCCCCCTCCTACCTAACCGCTCCCTACCGGCTACCCGCCCCAGCCCCCTCTCCCACACTACTTCCATTTACTAGCATCCCTGCTTGCACGATAACTTCCCATCTGAAGATCTACACAAATAACCCCATCCATATCACCCAATCCACCCCTCCCCACACTCTGCTTCCCCCACCTTCACCCTTCTGAAAGCCCGTAACCCAGGCACCCCTGCCAGTGTCTACTTCCTCCCTCTCTCTAGCAGGAGAAAGAAACCCAGGATTCAGAACCATCCCCCAATCGACCCAAGCAAAAACAAGTCCAACATGGGCAAAAACCATAACACTTGCAAAACTTTATCTACGTATCAATACAAAAATGTTCCCATCATTAGCCCTCCACCCACCCATGCTCATTGACAAAGTCATTCAGAATGACAGAAAAATACAGTGCAGAAAAGGCCCCTCGGCCCCATCGAGTCTGCACCGCTGCATGAAAAGCACCTTATCTGCCAATCCTAATCCCATTTGCCAGCAATTGACCAATAGACTCGAATGTTAAGACGTGCCTGATGCATGATCAATAACTAGTAAAACAAGGTTGTAGTACAACTGAAGGCTTTAATAAGCTAGAACTGTTCCCCAGCAGCTCAGGTTCAGAATGAGGACTGCTGGGACGGCACGGGTTCTTATACCCCGCCTAACAGGGCAGAGCTACTATACTATAAAGCCAATGGTAAACCCCTAGGTTTAACCAATGGTACTTCAGCCTCTCAGGTACCGTAATACCTGATAATACCACAGTGCCAAATGCTCATCCAGGTACCTTTTAAAGGATGTGAGGCAACCCTCCTGTACCACTCTCCCATGTAGTATATTCCAGGCCATCACCACCCTCTGTGTAAAAATGGTTTTCCTCAAATCCCCCCTGAACCTCCTGCCTCGTACCTTCAATTTGTGTCCCCTCGTAACCGACCCTTCAACTAAGGGGAACAGCTGTTCCCTATCCACCCTGTCCATGCCCCTCATAATCTTGTGCACCTCGATCAGGTCACCCCTCAGTCTTCTCTGCTCCAAGGTAAACAACCCACGCCTATCCAACCTCTCCCCATAACTAAAATGTTCCTGAGGAAGGAGCTGTGCTCTGAAAGCTAGTGATTCGAAACAAACCTGCTGGACTTTAACCTGGTGCTGTAAGACTTCTTACTGAGCTCACTCCAGTCCATCTCCACATCATAAAATGTTTCATCCCAGGCAACATCCTGGTGAAATGCTTCTGCACCCACTCCAGTGCAATCGCATCTTTCCTATAATGTGGCGACCAGAACTGCACACAGTACTCCGGCTGTGGCCTCACCAAAGATCTATACAACTCCAACATGATGTCTCTGCTTTTGTAATCTATGCCACGATTGATAAAGGCAAGTGCCCCATATGCCCTTTTCACCACCCTGTTAACCTGCCCTTCTGCCATCAGAGATTTATTTGCAAACATGCCAAGGTCTCTTTGTTCCTCAGGACTTCCAAGTGTGCTGTCAGTCATTGAATATTTCCTTGTCAAAATGCTGCTTTCAAAGTGCTCACACTTTTCAGGATTAAATTCCATCTGCCACTTTTCTGTCCATTTGGCCATCCCATCTATATCTTCCTGTAACCTAAGACTCTCAGCCTCACTGCTAACCACCCGGCCTATCTTTGTGGCATTCCGAAACGTACTGATCCTACCCCCCACATAGTCACCTAGGTCATTTATATAAATGATAAATAATAAGGGAATTCAGCAGAGATCTCTGTGGTACACCACTAGATACTGGCTTCCAGTCACTAAGACAGCCACTTGTTATCACCCTCTGTTTCTACAGCTCAGCAAGCTTTGAAACCACCTTATTAAGTTTCCCTGTGTTCCATGTGCATTTGTGTTCTTCATAAGTCTCCCATGTGGGACCTTGTCAAATGTTTTGTTGAAATTCATGTGAACTACATCAACTGCACTACCCTCATCTACACACGTAGTTACGTGCTCAAAATAATTCAATCAAATTTCCTCTGACAAAGCCATGCTGACTATTCCTAATCAAACCTTGCCCCTCCAAGTGGAGATAGATTCTCTCCTTCAGAATTTTCTCCATTAGTTTCCCCACCACTGATGTGAAACTCCCTGGCTTATCCCTACAGCTTTTCTTAAATAGTAGGATCACATTTGTGGTTCTCCAGTCCCCTGCCACGTCTCCTGTGGCCAGAGGACATGTCACAGAATAATGTTCTTTGCCTTTGAAAGTCACCCAGGGTTTAGCTGGGTACAACACACAAACCGGATCTTGCTCCACCTTGGCCATGTTAAAACCCATCAACCATTTGGCCAGATTGGCCCCAATGTCCTGGAAGATCCAAATCCGCTGACGCTTCCAGCTAGTCTCGCACACCTCTGAATCCTTTCCTCTTCCTGAGATTTGTGCATCCGGACGACCACCACCCGTGATGGCTACCCAGCTCTCGGCCTCTGACACAATGACATGTGGGCCCAATCCACCTCCGGGGGTTTCTCGAAGATCCCCCCCTCAAGCAGCTTCATCCTCGTCACATAGTCCGTGGCATTCGCTCACTCCACCCCCTCCAGCAGTCCTACGATTCTTACGTTCTGCTGCCTGGATTCATTCTCCTGATCATCCACCTTCACCTTCAATGCCTTGCAGGCCTCTCCTAGCCTCGCCACTCCAGCCTCCAATGACACAGTCACGTCACTGTGATCAGATTCTGCCTTTTTCACCTCCTAGATCGCCGCACCTTGCAAATCCAAATGCTTCTCCACCTGTTCCAAAGTCCCACGAAGAGGGTCTACTGCTCCCTCAGTCACCTTGGACCAGTCCATGTGTATCGCTTGCTGATGGTGCTGGAACTCCCCCTTAATAAATTCCATCAACTGCTCCATGGGAAGTGGGATAGGCGATGACACATTCCCGACTCTCCCATGCTCTCAGTTACTGCGCCACGCGGATCCTCCACCTCTTGAACCAAGACGTTACTCGAATTTTGCCGGGTTTTGTAACCCACCAACATTCCACTTAGGAGAGGAAACCAACTCTCTCCAAATATTTTAAACTTTTTATAAACAAAACACCTATTGTCCAGATAGAAAGGGCCAAAACCAAAACCTCCAAGCAGGAACCACCTTGTGTGCGACTGATTAGCTCATGGCTGCCACTGGAAGTCCAGAAGAGGGAAATAATAAATGGCTGAATAAAGCATCAGTGCTGAGAGACAGGTTTATACCCTGAGAGGGAAAAGCTCCACTTCACAGAAAAAACAGCCATTGATAACTAAAGAGATAAAGGACAGCATAAAATGAAGAGAAAAGGCTTTCAAAAATGCAAAAAGAAAAAGCACAGAACATACCGAGTGGGAAAGATACAAAGACCAGCGAAGGACCACAAAGCAGTTTATAAGAGCTACTTAAAGGGGTTTTGAAAGGAAACTTGCGAGGGATATTAAAATCAATAAAAAGTTGTATGGTTACATAAAGAGAAAGCGAGTGGCCAGGAGCAATGTTGGCCCGCTAAAGACTGAAAGTGGGAATATTGTCAATGATTGGGGAAATGGCAGACATAGAACATAGAACATAGAACATAGTGTTGATTAATTACTTTGCCTGAGTATTTACAAAAAAAAGGATAGCTTTCTGGAAGTCCTGAGGACATTAATAGTGGATCAGGGACAGGGACTAAATGAAATTAAAGTAAATAAAACTTCAGTAATGAGGAAATGAATTGAAAAAGTGACAAATCTCAAGCATCTCACGGTTTCCACCCAAGGGTGTTAAAGGAAGTAGGGGAGCACATTGTAGATGCCCTAACTATAATCTTTCAGAGTTCCCTAGATTCAGGAGTCATCCTTCTGGATTCTAAAGTTGCCCATGTATTAAGAAGGAAGAAAGAGGAAAACCAGGGAATTACAGACCAGTTAGTCTAATATCTGTGGTGGGGAGTTGTTGGAGTCTATAACAAAAAATTTTCGGTTGATCAGGGAGAGCCAGCATGGATTCATGACAGGTTGGCCATGCCTCATAGACCTCAATGAATTATTTTGAAGAAGTGACTAAGGTAGTGGTCAGGAGAATGTCTATGAATGTTATTATTTCTAGATTTCCAGAAGGCATTTGATAAAGTCCCACAGAAGAGAATGTTCAGTGGTTTGCACTGCTACCTCATGGCGTCGAGGTCCCAGGTTCAATCCTGGCTCCGGGTCACTGTCCGTGAGGAGTTTGTAAATACTCCCCGTGTTTGTGTGGGTTTCACACCCACAATCCAAAGAAGGATGCGGGGGGATAGAAACATATAAAATAGTGAAGGGAATAGATGGGATAGATGTGGGGAGGCTGTTTCCAAAGCAGAACTAGGGGGGGCATAGGCTGAAAATAAGGGGAAGTAGATTTAGGACTGTGCTTAGGAGGAACTTCTTCACCAAAAGGGTTGTGCATCTATGAAATTCCCTGCCCAGCAAAGCAGTTGAGGCCCTTTCATTAAATGTTTTCATGATAAAGATAGATAGTTTTTTGAAGAATAAAGGAATAAAGGGTTATGGTGTTCAGACGAAAAAGTGGAGCTGAGTCCACAAAAGATCAGCTGAGATCTCATTGAATGGCAGAGCAGGCTCAAAGGGCCAGATTGCTGACTCCTGCTCCTAGTTCTTATGTTCTTATGTGCGGGGTAGGTGGAATGCCCATGCTAAATTGCCCTCAGTGTACAAAAAGGTTGGGTGGGGTTACTGGGTTCCAGGGATAGGGTGGAGGTGTGGGCTTTGGTAGGGTGCTCTTTCCAAGGGCTGGTGCAGACTCGATGGGCCAAATGGCCTCCTTCTGCAGTGTAAATCCTATGAATCACAGATTAGAATTGAGCGGTTAAATCATCTACTCTTGTTCTTAAGGTTCTGTGTTCCTATGTCAGATATCCATTCAAAACTAGCAGTCGTGCCACAGCAGCAAAGTAAATCAAATGGACATGTTCACCAAGGCCAAAAGAAGTGGAAGACACATTAATGGAGACCAGTGAACTACTTTTTGGTGGAGTAATAGATCTGTGCTGAAGATTAAGTGGATTCTGGAGAATTGTGAGATAGAAGTACCTCAAGCCACAGTACATACTACGTGTAACTTTAGGGAAACATTTGCAAATATTATAAATAATGTAAATATATCAAAGGCCCAAGGATTGGATTGGAAGCAGTACACAGAAGTAATTCAATATTTGAATAACATGAAGGGAACCAGAGGTTACAACCAAATAAAAACAAAATATAATCAATAAGCCATTAGTGCCAGACAGTTAACCTAGCATGGAAACAGAGAAGTTCTTGCTTTCATCCTGCAATGTTAATATCATAACATTATGTCAAGGTTATTTGTGAAAGAGGGTACATTTAATATCTGTTCATTTCAGAGCCATAAATGTAGCTTATTATGTGTTCAGGATATATTTTATTCTGAATGAAATTAGAAATGGGCAATTTAACTGAAATTTGGCTGTGCTAAATGAAATGAGTCTGTAGTAAATTATCATAAAGGCAAGGCTAACTGTGACTGCTTTCAAGTTATATCTGACTGCCATTGATTCACAATTTATCATTGCTTCCTGGCATATCTGACGCTTTGAACATATATTGCTCACCCTACTGAATTCAGCACCATGTTCCATCAATTCAGAGTGTTTGTAGAACGTGAACCTGGCCAGAAACCTGCTAATCTGATTGATTTTAAAAGTCATCCTGAGTTGATTTTTGCTATTTCTTGACATTGAAAAATGTACATGTGGCAGCCCTCAAACAACCACCCTTGATTGCACTTAAAGTAGAAATCATAACAGGGGAACACGTACAACTGTGTAATAAAGCAGCTGTCATCTTCTTTTCTCGCATTTACTTTTCATCTTTCATGTTTCATTAAACAAATTCTTCAGAACCATCATATAGTAAACTCTAATGAAGCCATTGTAGTCTAAATTAAGGCCATTAAAGATATATGAATATGCTTTCTAATGTGGTGTAACTCCCAATTAATCTATTTTTGTTCCATCAGAACATTATTAACTCATTTGATTTTGTTAAATATTTAAACAGTTGAATATGATAAAGAACAAAGTCATTTGTTTATTTACTCACTATATTTTAGTTAATTCAGTTGATAGCTGCAGACATAGAACATTATCCAGACAATTGTCCAAATAATACGCCTTTGAGTTGTTTTGCAAGCTGTGCGCCTTTCACCAATAACGTTTTCATAAAATAAGTAAATAGGTTAGATATGTTCAAAAATATGAAGATTGGAGTAATGCATATTGAGCAGTATTCTTGGGGCTAAAAATCTTCAGTTGCCCTCACGGATCTTCGGCAGAGGGTGGGGGAACCAACAACCAGCCATTGATACAAAGTTATGTTCTGGCCACTTGTGCAGATGCATTGGAGAGGCAGTATGGTGAGGGTGATCAAATCTGGTCCCATTTTATTCCAGCTAGGTGATTAAGATGGCTGTTCCCTCATCCTGTGAACTTTGGCAGGATCAGCAGTAACAAAGGTCAGAACAGACATATCTCAATACTGAAGTGGAGCATCCTGCAAATTATCAGGGCTCCCAATTTCCAAGAATTAGAACATTTGAATATCCATCAATAATGAATAAAATAATTTAGTTGTGTAGTTCTGAACAGCCCGTCAGATTTCTGATTTAGTTCAATGTCTGTGCTAAGTTGACCAGTTAGCAGCAGTAAGGATTCAATAACTGTCCAAAAACAACATCAACAACTTGGATTTATATGGTACCTGTAATGTAACAAAGCATCCCAAGGCGCTTCAAAGAAGCACCAAGTCACATCAGCACTACGTCACATAAAGAGATCACAGAGATAGGTAGTAAAGAGGCAATTAAATCATTTGGATAGAAGGAAGTGAATTTTAAAATCAAGGCATAGCTGGAATGGGAACCAATGTAAATCAATGGGTACTAGGGTGATGGTTAAGCAGGAGCAAGTTAGGACACAGGCAATGGAATTTTGATTTAGAGAATGCAAGATATGAAGCTCGCCAGGAAAGCATTGGAATAGTTCAGTCAAGAGATAATAAATGGGAGGTGCTGAAGCAGGGACAGAGTTCCGTTGGTCAAGGAATGAAAAATATCATCTGGAGTGCTACTGTTTGTTATCCAACATATCCTTCACGAAGGTCAGCGTGTAGATGTCAAGTAAATTGATTAACTTATTAAAAGGACAGTGCTCAAACTTACACATGAAGAGTGGTCAATCGGGTACCATAGCAATGTGCAGCACTGGTGTATCTACAAGGGTCAGGGCATTCACAAGAAGAGAAATAAAACCACATTATTGTGTGGTGGTCTCAAAAGTAGCTGGATGAATCTACAGTGAAACCCATTACAGACTGAAAGCAAAAATCTCAAACTGAAAGCCTGGACTGAAGGAAGGTGTGCTAGAAGACAAGCATCTGAAACAAAGATTCTTATCCTTTTACTTTCATCATTATTTTTACACCCTCTTTTCCCTTCTGTGTTTGTCTGTCTGTCTTGTGTGTTATGTAGAGAGTGGAGGTGAGTTAGAAATTAGATCATTGTTAACCAATTGTATTTGCTGCATATTTAATAATAGTTATTGTGATTAATAAAAATTAATTGCGTTCAAATCTACAAACCTGATGACTGCAGTTATTGGGCACTCAAGGGCCAAAGTCTTTGGGTGTTTTTCTAAGAAATATTTGTTAATTTCAATTGTGTTGTGACTCCAAGTCAAGTGGGGCTGTAATTGACCGCACACTAGCGTGACAACATTAGTGGGTGTTTATGACAATCAACAATAGTTTCATGGTCATCATTCAACTTTTAATTCCAGACTTTTTAAATTGGAATTCCATTTTCACTATCGGCTGTGGTGGGATTCAAACTTGAATCCCCAGATTTGGCCAGGGTCTCTGGGTTACTTATTTGGTGATAATACCACTACGTCACTGCCTCCCTGATGGGGAACATTCGGTGGATTTTAATTGTCTATACATTCTGCTCTGTCATCAGTAACCTTGCTATCACAGTAAGCTTTCAATATTATGCCCAGAATGAACAGGCTGGAATTATCTTTTGTCTCTGCAATAAACAGTAGGCATCACAAAATCAGATCTTGTTTAAATGTAAACAATTAAACAAAAAAAAGATCAAAAATGAATAAATTGGGGAACTACAGCAATATGTGTATGAACCTTTTCATTTAGCTATCCATTTGTAAATAATTTTTGGAAAGATATCTTTCTTTCCTTCCACTTATGCTAATCTGAATTCCATTTTGGAATGTTCAAACTCAAAAATTTGAACATCTGCCACTGGTTAAACACCTCTGGAAAGGTTATAGGGACTTGCCAGATTTGAAGAACTTGACCATGTTAAACAATAACTGGCTGTTAGGGAAATAGGTTTTGTTCGTTTGAAAGTCGCTTGGCTGCTGCTTCGAAAATTGGTGGCAAAAATAGCACTGCTATATTTTTATTGAGTTAAATGTAGGACAAAATTCTGACACTTGCTTTAAAAACAAAATCATATGATTACTGATTACATTAAACAAATTTCTCCAAAGGTAATGTGAGACAGAATTGTTACATTTTTGTCACATATTCATATCCTGCATCCCAGGTTAATAATTGTGATGCCAGAATGGTTGAGATATGCTTACATATTTGAACTTGTGTCAAGCTATTTATCCGGGAAATTGTTCAGTAAAGTATAATAATTCAATGCATGAACATGTACAGCTATGTGTTAAAGGATTTATAAATAATGTTGGTGACAAATTGTCTGGAATAACAGTGGCCTCCTTATTTGTAGTGGTTTTAATGACATCTATGTTTGAATGCAGCCGTAATGGCCTGGTGGATAACGGCAATGCCTTTTGAAGACCAAGGGGCGCGATTCTCCGGCCTCGTTATGCTCTCGTGTAACTAGGCCGGGGAATAGCGGGAGAGGCCAAAAACGAGATCCGCGCCGGGTGCCAAACAGTTTGCGATGCAACCGGTCCGCTCCCAGAGGCAAAATCGGGATCTCACCATAGTGTGGTGAGAAACCAATTATCAACACTTAAGCCCCATTTCCATATAATCAATGAGAGCGACCCCATATCCAACGGCCTCTGGTCATTCAGTGGCCTCCCCGGTAAGTGCTCACGCTGGCGTTGATTAGTACACCTTTTGAAAAATGTGAACCTGGCGGAAGGGCTTCTATGGGGTGCCGTGGAGGTGAGTAGCCATCTTTGCTCACAGACATAGAGCCCGGGTGTGCTGGGCTTTCCACCCCAGTGCTCGGCAGGGGTTGCGGGACCCTCCGCAGACTTAGGCAGCCATGAGAGAGTTGGGGGGAAAGCGCTTGGGGGGGCGGGGGGCAATTGCTCATGGCACTACCATGCCAATCCCTGGATCCCAACCCCATTCCGGGGGCCTTGGCCCTGTCCGTCTGCCCCACCGATCATCCATAACCCCCACCAACCACTGAGGCCTCTGGCTGCGCGGCTGGAGGCTATCGCTAATAGGGAATTGGCAACCATGGTTAAGTGAGCACTTGACACATGCCAAGTGGATTCCCATGGGTGGGCAGTTCATTTAGCATGTGGGAGTGTTTTGCCTCGCATTCCAATCACATCTTGATGCCCGGACTGTGCCTGAACACTGTGGGAGGCAACACCACACACGCAGCAGCCAATATCCGAACACCCAAGGGATGGCACACAGCTCCAGGGACATGCCCCTGGCCAGAGGCTGGGGGACTGCCATGGAGGCCGGGAAGGGGGGGAGGTGCAGGGGGTTTCCCAGAGAGATGGTCAAATGGTCGGGGGCTCAGCCTGCATTGTGGAAGAAAGTGAGAGGCAATGATAATGGTTGTGCAAAACGTTGTTTAATGTGCTGTACAATGTCCCATTCCCGATAGTGCCGCACCCCACCCCGCAACCCTCCCCTCCTCCACCCACTACCTACCTCCCACCTATCCCGGTGCACTCAGTGATCCTCAACGTGCTTAGCCCTCCTAACTCTAACATCCTAGGTGTTTCCCCAGGATGCACATCTGAGGTGGAGACTGACAGCTGCCTAGCTAATCTCATGGCCCTCAATGCCCATGGCGAGCGTCCTCTGCGGGCTCTGGGGTCGTAGGGCCCTGGCTCACTTGTCGGTGGCACATCCACAGCCATGCCACCCTGCCCATGTGATTCCTGCAAGACATGGCCTCATCAGAGGAGTGGAACTCAGGGGAGCTGGTGGCCACCTTCGCCACGCTATGGGATGGGTCCAAGTTGGCACTCAATGCCCCCTCCTCCCGATCAATGCCCATCAGACCCTGGGGTTCACCTTGGAATGATGGGGCAGCTGGTTCGAGCCCCGGCTGCCCCTGCATCATCTGGTTCTGCCAGCTCTGGTGGTTCCCCATGGTCCGCACCATCGTGTCGATGCCCTGAATGATGCTCCTCAGTAACAGACATGCTCTGCTGCGCCTCAGCAATGCCCACCAGCAATAGGGACAAGCTCCCTCCCAATGACCACATGGCCATTCCCATCCGAGAGCGGGACATGTCTCACAGGACCTCATCAAGGTTAACCTCGTCCTGGGTGACACCCTCAGCGAGGCAGTCATTCTGCCGAGGCCCTCAGCCATGGCCGTCACCAGCTGCGGACACCTTCGACACCTTCACTCGTGGTGCCGACATTGTGCACCAGGCTCTCCACTGCAGTCGCCACTCTAACAGTGTTGGCCTCAGTGCCACTCATTGCCGGTGCCATCTCCTGTGCCCGTAGCCTCTGGGACTCCTCCAAGCGGCTATGGATCTGCTAGAGTGAAGCTGACATCTCCCACTGAATGTCCCGGACACTCCCTATCATCTTCATCAGCTCCAGTTAACCCTGTTTCAGAGGCTCAGCATCTGGCTGGGACCCAGCTGGGTCCTGGGAACCAGCAGACCTCCAACTGCTGTTTCGCCTGGGGGTTCCTGCTTCCACCGGATATACATCAGCAGTAGTGTGGTGCTCACCAGATTACGCCCCAGAAGCCTGACCACTAACATTTCCCATCGAAGTGTGTGTATCTGCGCTGGTGGAGGGTGAGTATGACAGCTGTGCCGCGACCTCGGAGCTCTCCTCCATGGTGTTCTCCTCGGAGTAAGGGGTTGGGGCTACCCGGGATGGACCGGCGGCATTGGCTGGAGGACCTGCAGGAGAATGGACATGTGGTCATTGGGAGGGATGGGTCAGTCAGTGAGGCAATCACCACTCACATTTGACAGGTCGTTGACCTTCTTCCTGCACTGTTGGCCAGTCCTCTTGGTTATACTGCTGGAACTAAGGGCTGCCGCCGCCTCATCCCAGGCAGCACTTTCTGCCTTGTAGCTCACCCTCCAGGGTCCCCGGGGAAACAGGACATCCCTCCTGGTCTTCACCATCTCCAGGATCCTCCCCAGGTCAGCGTCCCCGAGTCTTGGGGCCGGTCTCCTCGGTGCTATTATTACGAGCTGGCTGGGGTTGGCTGAGCAAGTGCAGTTTGAGTGCTGCTCAATCTAGAGAATCGCATCCCAATTCAGGCCACAGCTGTTTTTCTGTGTTGAATTAGCTGATCTTCACTCTGCCAGAGATGGTGCAGTACAATTGTCCTTGGTGCTCTTGATTAGGGAATAGGAAATAGGGTAGGTGGTGGTGTAGTGGTATTGTGACTGGACTAGTAAATCAGAGAACCAGAGTAATGCACTGGGGACCCAGGTTCAAATCCCGCCACTCCAGCTGGTGAAATTTGAATTCAATAAAAAAACTGGAATTAAAAATTTAAAGATGGCCTTGAAACCATTGTTGATTGTCTTTAAAACCCATCTGGCTCACTAATGCCCTTTAAGGAAGGAAATCTGTCATCCTTACCTGGTCTGGCCTACACGCAATGTGGTTAACTCTTAGCTACCCCTTCAAGGGCAATTAGGGATGGGAAATAAATGCTGGAATCGCCTGCAATGCCCACTTCCCATGAATGAATAAAAAGAAAGTGAAAACACCAGACTATTTTTCCACATGCTAATTAAAGAATGTACAATGTAAAGAGTCAACATACAAGCTTCAGGCTTTCCATGCCATCCCATATAGCAGGACAGCACATTTATCCTCTACCATTTAAAAGTAGATCTTCTGTCACATTTGCACTTGGAAAGTAAGCCCACAAAGAAATGTGATTGGTATATCCACTTCAAACTTTCACAGCTCAACAGCATTTCTGTGCTTGCAGGGCAAGACAGTTGTTTTATTTTATGCCTTTAGGTATTGTGCATTTATGATCGAAGTGCATCTTTATCTTTCAGTGATACGTACCAATTTGAGAGGTTATACAGAAAATCCTTGCCACAATTTTATGCCTTGCTTGTTACTTTAAGTGATTTCACTCACCCACACATTCAGAAAAAGACATACTCGTTTACTCGGCTGAAGCTTAGGAAGCAAACTGCAAAACCAATTCATTAACCAGGGGCAGCACGGTAGCACAGCGGTTAGCACAGTTGCTTCGCAGCTCCAGGGTCCCAGGTTCGATTCCCGGCTTGGGTCACAGTCTGTGCAGATTCTGCACGTTCTCTCCGTGGGTTTCCTCCGGGTGCTCCGCTTTCCTCCCACAGTCCAAAGATGTGCAAGTTAGGTGGATTGGCCATTCTAAATTGCCCTTAATGTCCAAAAAAGGGTAGATGGGGTGGAGAAGTGGGTTTGGGTGGGGGCTCTTTCCAAGGGCCGGTGCAGACTCGATGGGCCAAATGGCCTCCTTCTGCACTGTAAATTCCATGATATGAACCAGTAAACAGACAAATTAAACAATCGCAATAACACTGTTGGTTTACAATAGATGCAGGCTTAATTCTTCAATCTCATAAGGTGAATAGCAACAAACTGCCACATTAGCTCTGTTCCAATTGTTACTTATAAACTGCATCCAATAGTAGGCCCTTGCAGTATGAACTTTCTGACAGACACTTGAATCTTCCAGAATGTTGCCATCAAGAATTCAGGTGAATAAAAATGCAAAACATAATCAAGTTGTCCAAAAACACATTTTGAGATCAAGCTGGCAGAATCCTATTGTTTCCTTAATCATAGACTTCCAATGGCAACAATGTTCTCACTCGGTACTAGTCAGAAAATTTCCAGGCCCACAGAGCCTGATTAAATTAAATAGCCAAAATACTGTGTCTGTGGGCTTGTGATTTTCTGACTGCAGCACTAACATTGCGAAATTCAGACAGCTCAACTGCAAACAAGGAAAACACACTAATTACGTGCAAGGACATTGCTGGAATTTAACCAGCTAAAACCATACAGCTTATTAGCACCGATCCCTGGCAAGCTTCCCAACATGATCATCCAACCTTTTAAAGTTATTGGGTTTGAGTGGGAAGAATCCCAGCTCTCAATCTAATTTTAAAGTGCCCTGAAGGACTGCAGATCAGCCGGTTTATGGTGTCAGATTACCAAGGCTACCGCAATGGGCTAACTCAGTCATAATCTTCCATTGTCAGGCTTGTCCCTTTAGGGCCAGTTCAACAAATACAAGACCCCGT
The DNA here is from genome assembly GCF_047496885.1 of Scyliorhinus torazame. Taxonomy (NCBI): domain Eukaryota; kingdom Metazoa; phylum Chordata; class Chondrichthyes; order Carcharhiniformes; family Scyliorhinidae; genus Scyliorhinus; species Scyliorhinus torazame. The sequence continues at coordinate 110,530,082 of NC_092715.1, read as the reverse complement.
TTAATTCTCTCAAGAAGGGTAGTTGCTAATTGGTCATTAGACAACTGAAATGTGTGGGTTTGAGCAACTCTGGAGAGGCAACATGTTATCTCATAAACAGCATGGTGAGCAGAACAGCTGCCGTGGATGCACACCATACCCAATGCACAGGCTAATTTTACATGAGTGACGCAAGTAAATCCTAATTGGGAAACTGTGTAGTACAAAAATTGTTTTCGTGAAAGAACTACATATAACTTAGTCCCTTATGGTTATCAATTCTCCGACATATATGAAGCAATTTCTACATTCCCACATCTACGTTAAATCGTCTTTACATAGAAAGTCAAAGACCTACTTGAGAAACAAGATATTGAACTTGGGGTACTTCCAATTAAAGAGGAGAATGAGGCAGTGGTGCTCTATATCACCCCTCTTGTTTGCATCGACAATAAAGCCTTAGACCATTACCCTGAGGGCTTCAGATAAGTGGAGGGGGAGAGCGAGAGGAGGGGTGTAGCATATCCATGTATGCTGATGATCTCTTACTTTGTGCGACGGACCCGGCCCCCGCCATGGCGACATAATGGAACTGCTGAGGCGCTTTGGCTCTCCTTCAGGGTACAAGCTCAACTTCAGAAAAAGTGAGTGCTTTCCAGCAAACCCCCCCGGGAGGGGAGTTAATCTAGGAATGCCTTCTTTTCATATGGCTGGTTCCAGCTTTGGGTATCTGGGGGTCCAAATAGCCCGGGATCAGGCCCTTCTCCATAAACAGAACTATACAAGATTGGTAATCAGAGTCAAGATCGATCTGCAGACGTAAGATAACCATCCCCTGTCTTTGGCGGGTAGGGTTCAGTCAATGAAGATGAACATTTTGCCAAGATGTTTGTTTTTGCTCCAGTGTCTGCCGGTCTTTCTCCCCAAATCCTTTTTTGGAGTGTTGAAAAGTTGTTTACGTCCTTTTTATAGGCAGCAGGACTGCCCTTCCAGGAACAAATCACCCATTCTATCCAGCCCCATCCCCTCCCAGCCCCCCAAAAGTGGCATCCAGTCTCGCAGGCTTGAACAGATGATTAGCACTAATGGGATCCAGCTTCAACACTGATCCCTGTTTGAAATGCTGTCACAATTGTCTCCATATCTTCAAAGTGGAGACAACCACTGAATTTGCTGAATACTTTGCCGGTGAGAACGGGAGCGAGGCCGTCACACGTAAACGTAAAATCGATATAGTTCCAATTACTCACATTATCTGTTCTGATCAGCCGTTCCAATTTGGCCTTCACCTTAGGTCTGATTGCATATGGAACTGACCTAGCAGCTTTGTCCTTGATCCACAAGTCGGTTTACATTAACACTGCAATGAAGTTACCGTGAGAAAAACTGTGTGAAACTCACTGGCTTCACAGAGGCCTTTTATCGCCTGATTAAACAGCGCCCTGTGCAATTTCAAAGTGCGGGTGAGAGTTACAGAACCAGCTTGAGGGACGAGGACGGGAGTTAGCACTGCTGCCTGACAGCGCGAGGGCCCCTAATTCAATTCTGGTCTTGGGTGATTGTGTGGAATTTGTACTTTCTCCCAGTGTCTGCATGGTTTCCTCCGGATGCTCCAATTTCCTCTCAACAGTCCAAAGGTGTGTAGATTAGGTGGATTGGTCATGTTCAATTGTCCCTTGGTGTCCAAAGGTTAGGTGGGATTATGAGGTTATGGAGATAGGGCAGGGAATGGGCCGAGGTAGTGACCTCCTTCAGAGAGTCGGTGCAGACTCGTTGGGTTAAATGGCCTCCTTCTGCACTTTAGGAATTCTGTGGTTCTATATTAGTTCACCAAATGGTGCACGAGGCAGATTATGTTAGTTTATGGGTAATGACAAACTGAAGCAAGTTGCTTCTTCTGGAGTTAGCAGGAATTACTCAGGATAGCATATTTTGCTTTTTAGGAACAGGAGTAAGCCCCACGAGCTTGTCCCGTCATTCAATGAGATCATGGTTGATCTGTGACCTAACTCCATATACATGCCTTTTGGCCCATATCCTTTAATATCTTGCTTATCAAAAATCTATCTCAGAATTAAAATTAACAACAGATCTAGCTTCAACTGCTGTTTGTGCGAGAGCATTCCAAACCTCTACCACCCTTTGAGTGAAGAAGTTCTTCCTAACATCTCTCTTGAATGGTCTAGCCATAATTTTTATGCCCCCCAGTTTTAGAATCTCCAACCAGTGGAAATAGTTTATCTTCATCTACCCTGTCTTTCCCTGTTAATATCGCAAATACTTTGATCAGATCACCCTATAACCTTCCAAATTCTAGCAAAAACAGGTCCAATTTGAGTAATCGCTCCTCGTAATTCAACCCCTGTAATCTAGGTGTTATTTTTTTAAACTTGCATTGCACTCCTTCCAAGGCCAAAATATCCTTCCTAAGGTGTGGTGCCCAGAACTGCTCACAGTACTCCAAGTGGGGTCTAACCAGGGTTTTGTATAGCTGCAGCATAACTCCAGTGTCTTTATACTCCAATCTTTTAGATATAAAGGCTAGCACACCATTTGCCTTTTTGAGTATTTTCTACACTTGTTTCTGGCATTTTAAGGACCTATGCACTTGAACCTCCAAATCTCTTAGGCCATCCACTCTACCTAACCTTGTTCCATTTAGAAAGTACTCTGCTCTATCCTTTTTTAGTTCAAAATGGATAACCTCACACTTGCTTACAATAAATTCCATCTGCCACAATTCTGCCCAGTCACCTAGTCTATCAATATCTCCTTGCAATTTTATCCTATCTAGGCTATTTCTTATAGGTAAAAGGATCATTAAGTAGCCATTTTATTACTAATATAAAAATCCCAGTTTAAAAATCATTTTAAAATGGATTTCTTTATGACACTGTAAAACTATACAATCAGTTTGCAAAGCACAGAGCTTGCAGAAATAAGGCACAACATTAGCAAAAATTTGCAGGGCTAAACGCATAATGCAACATTTCTACTGGAGGTCAGATTGCAATTTTAGTTCATATGAGTTCTCCACTGTTCAAAAGAAGGAATTGCAGATTTCAGTACATACCAGTCCAATGATAAGAGCAGAGTTTGCATTCCAACACATATTTAAGAATTTCAGATGCAACATTTATATTAACTTTAAAGTTCAACGAGATAATGTTGCAGATTGAAGATGGACAACCCAATCATCGAATCAAATGCATTGAAAACTCACACAAACCAATCAGCATGTTACAGGGGTAGGCATAGATTGACTTAGATTGATAACAAATTCCTTAAAAATAGTATTTCAGGCGACCATTTTGCATTCTAGAATCACCTGTACTATTTGCCTAGCTGTCTACACTCTTTGTTTCATATTCCTAACTTCTAATCTGCGCAGCTGTTTGCTTTGAGCAAAGAAACCGTTACTGCTGTTATATTTTGAATTTAAGTCATTTTGTAAGTTACTAAAAACAATCATCTCAAGTAAGGCCTTCTGCAGGCAGGGGCTTGTAGTGAGGACATTTGATTTTTATAATTTACCCTTTTTACAATCAATAGATACCAAATAAAACTTCATTTTGCACCTGAGAAGTTTAGCGCAAATTTCTGCCTGGTTAACTGTATAGGAGAATACATTAACACAAGGGCAATCTTCGACAGCTAGCATGCCGGCAGCATAGAGCACCTGGCTCCAGCTGACAATACAGCCCGGAAATTGCCGGGTCGCGCCGTGCAACATAGTGGAGGCCACTCACAGACCCGGCCTGCAAAATAATGCACCCTTTGGCAAGCTCGCGGCCCCAGACCACCCACCCCCACAGTGCCCCCAGCCCCTGATAAAGTCCCCCCTATCCGCGGATCAGCCCACCCCTGACTGTAGCAGCGCTGGACTATGTTCGTAGCCGCCACTCCAAGTTCCCGATGGGAAGAGATCACACGTGACCCATGCCGTCGGGAACTCAGCCGGTCGGGGGGTGGGGGAAGCATTGGGGGGTGGGCATCAGGCAACGTTCTGAGGCAGTCGATATGTCGCTTTGGAGGGGGCAGTGCATCTCGAAAGTTGTGCCGCCCCCGATTTGGTCGGGAACTTTGATTCTCCGGCCGATCACTGCATACGATTTCGGCATCGCTAACCAGAGAATCCAGCCCCTAATCTTTCAGGACTTGTGAGAGGAAACCAGAGCACCCGGAGGAAACCCATGCAGACACAGGGAGAACGTGCAGATTCCGCACAGACAGTAACCCAAGCTGGAATCGAACCTGGGACCCTGGAGCTGTGAAGCAACAGTGCTAATCACTGTGATACTGTGCCGCCCATTTGTCTAACAAGCAGGTGCAATGTTGCCCATTTATGCCACAATTCCTGCACATGATTGACGGGATTCTCCATTTCTGAGACTGTGGTCTGGATTCTCCGATTGCCAACGACGAAATCGTATTATACAATCGGGCGGAAAATCCCTTTTGACGGCGAAATCAGGGGCGGCACATGTTTTCGGATGCTCCGTCCCCTTCAAAACGGCGTCATCGGTGAGTACGCTGCATGCCAATGGGATGGCTCAGGACCTCACCTGACGGTCCTCCCCCAATGCTCCACCCCCGATGGACCGATGGCGTGGATCACTTGTGGTCTGAGGTTTCGTCAATCGCGTGTGGCGGCTGCGGACTGTGTCCAGTGCCGCCACAGTCGGGGAGTGGGGGAGCCATTCTGCTGGCCAGGGGGGCTTTGGCAGGGGCTGAGGGGACTGGTGGGGGTGGAGATAGCCTCAAAATCGGAGAATCCAGCCATAAGTGTTGACGCCAGCGCAGGATTCGTAGTGTTCCGTCACGGCAAAACTGGCACCGCACCTGGACCGATTCAGTGGGCGGGATTAACTGTTGGTCAGTGGGTAGCGAGGGGAGTTACAGGGAGGCACTCTCTGGCAGGCCAGGTCTGCACGCGGCCGGCGTCATATTGTACGGCGCGACCGCTGCAGGTCGACACCGTGCGCATGCGCGGCCACGGACCCGGCAACTCTCCGGCCGCATCCGCAGGGAAACCGTGGGTTTTACATGAAGCAGCTGCTAGCCCCCACCGGGCGGAGCATGGTCCGGCGGTGGGGGCGTAGATGTTTTGGCCGGATTGCTAGACACATGCTCTGGACATAGCCTCAAAATTCGAGAATCCAGCCATAAGTGTTGACGCCAGCGCAGGATTCGTAGAGTTCCGTCACGGCAAAACTGGCACCGCACCTGGACAGATTCAGTGGGCGGGATTGACTGTTGGGTGACTCCGAAATTGGGAAAGCAATTGGGCAGAGAATAGGTTTCGACGGCAAGATTGCAGCGGGCGGCGATTTAATGGCGAATCACAATTCTCTGTCACCTTGACAGCAGCGTCAATGTGGTCCGGAATCCATGTTCAGTAAACACCGTTTGTATATTATTAGAAGGCCCGACCTGGTATTCTTCGGGGTCTCCAGAATTCCCCACCTCCGATTGGCCGAGTACCCGACGGTGCGATTCACTTGTGCTTTTAAAAACGAGAAACTGGCGCCGAGGCTGTTGAGGGAGAGAAAGGAGGTAAGACACAGAGAGGCGTGATTGTGGGCTGCCGAGCAGGGCACAGGCTGGGGTGGAGGGGCGTCTGCAAGGGCCAAGGGAGGAGAGGGGTGAGGGGGGAACAGACCAAGTGGCTGGGGTGACCCCCCTCCCCCAGGGAAAGGGGAGGTGTCCAGGCACGGACCGCCATTGTGGCGACAGGATTTAACCCAGTGGCCATGGCTGATGACACCTATCAGGAGGCTACAGACCAATGCGGAGACCCGCTACAATGACGGCCAATCAGCGACCAGGAGAATGATCGAGCGGTGCTTTGGCCTCCTGAAGACGTGGTTCAGGTGCCTGGATGGCTCTGGAATGGCCCTCCAGTATGATGCTGAGAGGGTTGCCCGCATCGTGGCGGCCTGCTGCATCCTCCACAACATCGTGCATCAAAGGGGAGACATGGCGGTGAATCCTGCTGCCCGGGTATTCTGATGGGCTCAGTTCACATTGAAATGGATGTGTTGAGCTCCCTGAGCATATAAGGCCTCAGTGACAGCACCTGGAAGGACCCCATGGTGTAGATATTCACGATGACCATCACCTTGATGGCCACTGGGAATGCCCTCCCCCATACACCGCAATGTCAGGTGAGTCATGGTCTGGCAGATATGTCGCACTGTCCCGCTGCTCAGCCGGAGTCTTCAATGGCATTCCCGGTCCGGCAGGTCCTCGAATGACAGGTGTTGCCGATACACATGAGGCCTCATGTGGCGCCTCCTTGGCATCTCCTTCTCCTCAACCTGCTGGGCAACCGGCTGTCCATCCTGGGTGAATGCCTCCTGTTCCTCTGCAGCACGTTCTGCTGCTACACAGTCCGATGCTGCACCCTCCGCTGCTGCAGCTTCCCCCTCCTCCATGAGCAGCTCCAGCTTATTCAGCCGCAGGGCATCCTCCAGGGCTGCGGCGACTAGCAGGAAGGCCACCATTGCTGTTTCAATTCCAATATTCATTGCCTAGGCGGTGAAAGACCAACATGTTAGCGTACCCCCGTGCTCAACCAGGTCCATCGGGCTACATGGCACTGCGGACACTGCCTCCACCCATCCGCCATCCGTGCACCCTGGCCCTGTACGGTGCCCTGCACTGTGGTGGCCTCTGACTCCTGGCGCCCGTCCCTGGTGCCAGGGGTACCATCGGCTGGCACAGTCGTACGATTTGTGGCCCCCCTCCACCCAGCGCACCCATGGCGGCCTTGTGAGGGGGGGTATGGCGGAAGGTGGGGTGCGGAGGTGGGGGGTAAGGGGCACCCGTACGGACGGTGTCACTCTGCAGAACCAGAGGTCAAGGTTGGTTGTCAATGGGGTGCGTAGCAATATGGCTGCCTTGCAGGCCGCAGCAATCGTAATCCGAGCCTGGGCACCGCCCCAGACTCATGGGGGTTCACCCCGGCCATCCAGCCCGTTCCCCCATCACCACTGCCCCCCTGACCCTGACTGCCGCCTCCCCCACCCCACCCCAGCCAGCCCGGCCAGTCTCCGGCCCGGCCAGCCCACAATCACGCTTCCCTGTGTCCTACCTCCTCTCTCTCCTATATCAGCCACAATGCCGGTTTCACAATTATTAAAAGCACAAGTGAAACGTGCTGTCGGGAAATCGGCCCATAGGAGGCGGAGAATCGTAGTAACCCTGGAGAATACCGGATCGGGTACGCTAATGATATACCAACAGTGTTTGTTGCACATGCATTCTGGACCTCATTGATGCCGCTGTCGAGGCGACGGAGAATTACGATTTGTTGTGAAATCGGTGCCCGCCACGATTTCAGCGTCGGAACCGATTCTCCACCCAATCGTATTCCCAATTCCAGCATCGGCCAAGGAAGAATCCCGTCCAGTGCTTTTTACCTTATTTTTGTTGCCCCTTTAGACTTTAAACAGTCTGTGACTGTATGCAGTCAAGGGGAAGATACAGTGAGTCTCAGTGCATGAAACGTGCCTGTATATAAACCCTGTGAAACATTTGTGCATTCTCAAAGGTATGTCAATTGCAGTACATTTTTTGATTGTGTTTATGTAAATTCTCCAATGCTTCAACTCACAGGCAAGTTGATTTTAATGTGCTTCAGGAGCTTGGCATTAATAGGAAGTGTGAACTGAGTAAATAAGTATGGATTTGTCTTTCCTCCATGAAAAGTTATCGCCTGAAGTCTCAAAGTTTATTGCTTAATATATGAAACCAATCCAATGTTGAAGAGTTCAAAATTACTCCAAAGTTCAAAATTCAAAGGTAGTTTGAATGAGGGCCTGCTGTTATATAGAAGGCTTCATCTAATAATCCATGTACAATGTAATTGAAAACACCCACAGAACCAAGTTAGACTGTACAATAGAATTAGTACGTATTTTCAGTTAAATGTTAATACAGTTGAATCATTTTTCTCCATGTTATTTATAGTCTATTTTATCAGTCAACACTGATTTTATTCATCAGTTCGATTTGTTTTACACGTTTTCTAATATTTTCTTCACTGCCCTTTTCCATATAAAAATGTCACGTGTGTTGGGTCACCCTTTAGTTTATACTTTGGGAAAATGAATGGCTGTTTTTTCTCCATTAACTTGACTGAGACTGAAAATATAGGAAATGATAGGAAACCCCAAATCCAGTATATTAGTGTTCCTTATTATATTAATGTGCAATTGGAGTACTGTGTCTATTTTTGGTCTCCTTATTTGAGGAAGGATGTGGTGGTATTGGAAGCAGTTCAGAGGAGGTTCACCAGATTGAATCCGGGGATGAAGGGGTTGACGTTTGAGGAGAGATTAAACAGCTTGGGCTAATACTGGCTGGAGTTCAGAAGGCTGAGAGGGAATCTGATTGAGGTATATAAAATACTAAAAGGGATTGATCAAATAAATGTAGACCAAATGTTCCTCCTTGTGGGGCTGTCTAGAATGAGAGGTTACAGATATAGGTTGAGAGGCGGTAGATTTAAAATTGAGATGAGGAGGCACTACTTCTCACAGAGGGTGGAGCATGTGTGGAACTCGCTGCCCATTGTGCATTGGAGTCCGAACCATTCATTTCGAGAGGGAGATAGATATATTTCTGATACAAATCAGGTTAATGGGATATAGGGAATTGGTAGGGAGGTGGCTTTGAGACCACAAAGTGATCAGCCATGATCTAATTGAATGGCGGAGCAAGCTTGAAGGCTGAATTGCCTACTTCTGCTCCTAATTCCAATGCTCCTGTATACCCATTTTAGTTTCATTTACAATACATTTGAATGAGGCACTTTGAGCAATCTCTGTGATGTTCTCTGGTGGGTCTATCAGGATACTTTGAGAACGGTAGGGTTTACAAAGAACATCAAGATGAGTTATTGACCAAAGCTGATTTATTTACACTACTAAATTAAAGATTCTACGCAGTCAAGAAGGAATAAGTTATGAAATAAACTATATGATAGCTCTCACAACTGAACTCTATGCTAAGCACCTAATCTATCTCACACCTAACAACCTTATCCCAGAATCCCAGGAGTCCCATGATATTTATATGACTGCTCCTAGTCTCCGTCTGGTGGTGAGAAGTATTATCATCTTATTATTAACACATTCCTTACAATACACATATTGTTACAATCTCACCTTTATATCATTTGGTATTTTATTACATTCAAACTCGAAGCACCAATTTGCTTGCTCCAGGACATACCTTCCATCATGGTTAGTTGTAGGAGCAAGGATCCAGCAGTCAGTCTTCTATCACAACATATCATCCTCCTCAATTTCTTCCACTGTAAGCAGCATTTTGGTAACAGTGTTTCCATTAGATCCATATTCCACAGGTTTATTATTTCCACATTAGAACCGGTTGCACCAGTAATAGGGTGGCACAATAGCACACTTTTGCTTCACAGCGCCAGAGTCCCAAGTTTGATTCCCATCTTGGGTGACTGTCTGTGTGGAGTCTGCATGTTCTCAGTGGGTTTCCTCCGGGTGCTCCGGTTTCCACCCACAAGTCCCGAAAGACGTGCTGTTAAGTGAATTGAACATTCTGAATTCTCCCTCCGTATAACCGAACAGTCGCCGGAATGTGGTGACTAGGGGATTTTCACAGTCACTTCATTGCAGTGTTAATGTCAGCCGACTTGTGACAATGATAAAGATTATTATTATTATTATTATTATTATTAATTGAAATTTGTACTTTGGAAGTAGAATTTAAACATTAATATATTTTTAAAATTCATTTATGGGATGTGGATGTTGCTGCCTGGGCTAGCCTTTATTGCCCATCCCTGGTTACCCTTGAACTGAATGGCCTGCTGGGCCATTCCAGGGAGCAGTTCAGAGTCAACCACATTTCAGTGGATCTGGAGTTACATGGAGGCCAGATCAGGTAAGGTTGGCAGATTTCCTTCTTTAAAGCACATGAGTGATCTCGATGGAGTTTTACAACAATTGACTTTGAGCATCGTTAAACTTTTAATCCCATCATATGCCATAGTGGGATTCGATCCCAGATCCCCAGAGCATTACCCTGAGTAATGAAAGCTGAGGTAGTTTTAGATTAGCTCTATTTGTATTTTTAAATATTAGGGGCAGCATGGTAGCTTAGTGGTTAGCACAGTTGCTTCACAGATCCAGGGTCCTAGGTTCGATTCCTGGCTTGGGTGACTGTCTGTGTGGAGTTTGCACTTTCTCCCCGTGTCTGCGTGGGTTTCCTCCGGGCACTTCAGTTTCCTCCCACAGTCCAAAGATGTGCAGGTTAGGTGGATTGGCCATGATAAATTGATCTTAGTGTCCAAAATGGTTAGGTGGGGTTGCGGGGATAGGGTAGAGGTGTGGGCTTAGGTAGGGTGCTCTTACCAAGGGCTGGTGCAAACTCGATGGCCCGAATGGCCTCCTTCTGCACTGTAAATTCTAAAAAATATGGTCTAAATTTATTTGAGTTTAATATACTGGTTCTGAGTAAGAGGAGGGAACTCTAGATTCATGCTAGAAAAAGGTGTTTATATGTGTGGAAGTTTGGTCAGTTCAAATTGTGCTTCTATTGTGCTTAGAACGGGTTATAGCACTGAAGGGTAAACAAGCTGGGAGAAGTAAAAATCATTCCTTCGCATCAAAGGGCAACTTTAGGATAAGATTGCTTTTTGAGTTTAGTTTTAGTTAGATTTATAGCATATGGGGCTGGGTAGTAAGAGAGTGAATAGCTCTCAGCTTTGTTAGAAGCAGAAAAGCCAAACTCTAATGACCAGCACAGGACATGCAGTGTGAGGCTGATTGTTTTTCCCATGCTCCTTGAGGAGTATGAGCTCCCCCGCTAGGGCAGGGTAGCTAACCCGTACTTACATAAAAGGTTGGCCAGTCTGGAACCGACCAACAGGAGAAGGTACCTTGTGAGGTTCTATCTGTGCTATATAATTGTTGTAAAATAAATGTTGTTTACTTTTACTTTGAACTCCCTGAGCCTTAAACATACAATGGAGTAAGGTGCATGAAAGCAAGCTCCAGGGGAACTAAAGGACAGTTAGTTCTGGAAACCAGGGAATGGAAAAGAAGCTCCCAGAATATTAAGGTAAAAAGAGAAAACGCAGAACTGTCTTGAGAACAGGATATTGTTCATGGAAGCCACCGTCAGATCTGGGAAGAGAAGAACTGATGAGGTCGGCTACAGACAAGCCACATAACTGAAACATGTGTAAGGTTTAGTATCCTTATTTCCAGTTTGTCAGGCAATAATGTTCTGTTGGGGACTGAGTACCTGGGTTTGTGTAGAATATTGGATGCATGTTGCAATTCAAGATAAAGAAAAAGGAGATGTGGAAAAACGGGTTCTGGATTCCTTATCAAGACAGTGGTGTGGAAGCTTTGTTTGAAAGGATAGTTGGAAAACCTGGAGACAAATTCTTAATGCAAACAAATGATGGAAAGTGTTATTTGAAAGAAGATTTTAAAGCTTGTCCTTTTGGGAGTAGAGTTTGTAAACCCTTATATGACAATCATCTGGGAAGATTGTGAGAGAAATCCACAGAAGATCAGTTGGGTGGCATCAGCCTTTTGGTTCAGAATGGGGTGTTACTTTTGAAAACTGTATACATTTGTGAACTTGGGGTGAGTAAATGAGTATTGTATCATAAACAAATTTTACACGTTTAATGAATGTTTTTTCTTGGTGTTAAAATAATTAGCAACCCCGTGACTCTGTTCCTCCACGTTTTCGAAAAAAGTAATAAGTTACAATCTTTTGAGCAGGGTTCCATTCTAAAATCTTCCCGTCCAGTAATAACATCAGCTGGGATTGTAACACTTGTGTCTCTGGATTTCTGGTCCCATAAAAATACCACTGTGCCACTGCCACCCACATAGTAAATAGACTTTTATCCGTGAATAAAGACAGCATTAGAAATTCTCCTTTTTTCTAATTTGCGTTAAAGTTTTGATTGTCCTCATGGTAATGATTTTCTGCACAGGTAGAACTTCTCCCAACCACCACCAAAAGCTAGGTTGGGGTTCTTTACCGACCTATGGCTTTTTTCCAGTGGAAACTCCGCTGCCAGCAGCATCCCGCCATTCCTGGATACAAACTCCTAGCATTGCTGGAGCAGAATTGCAAGAAGGGAGGAAAATACACTTTTGGGACCCAGAGCTTTCTCCAGCTGACATTATGCTACGGGGCAGCACGGTGGTGCGGTGGTTAGCACTGCTGCCTCACGGCGCTGAGGTCGCAGGTTCGATCCCGGCTCTGGATCACTGTCTGTGTGGAGTTTGCACATTCTCCCCGTGTAAGGGTAGGTGGATTGGCCACACTAAATTGCCCCTTAATTGAACAAAATGAATTGGGTACTCTAAATTTATTTTAAAAAACATTTACAGACTACAGCAGAGAAAGCGATCCTGTTGGGAAAGGTAAAAATTGGTTTAAGGTGAAGGAGCTATCTGCATTTTCCTACATTCTTTGAACTGTGATTTGTTTATTGTCACGTGTACCGAGGTACAGTGAAAAGTATTGTTCTGCGTGCAGCTCAGATAGATCATTCCGTACATGAAAAGAAAATACATAATAGGGCAAACACAAAATACTCAATGTAAATTCTAGGCTACAAATCTGCACAAAACCATGGAGGAGGAAGAAAGCCTAAATGTCAATACCCTTACCTTGAATACCTTCAAAACATTTATTTTTCTGATCCTCTGTCTCTCCTTCCCAAAACTTCATTCCCAAAATTCAAAGCTATTTCTTCCATTAAGACTGGTGGTATACTTTTGCATAGTGACAAGGGGCGTCATTCTCCGCCGGCGGGAGTCTCCGTTTTGCCGGCACCGGGGGGTTTCCCGACGGCGTGGGGCTGCCCCACAATGGGAAACCCCATTGACCGGCCGGTGTTACGGAGACTCCCGCCGGCCGGTCGGCGCAGAAATGTGGCGGGGCGGGTAGGAGAATTTCGCCCATGTTCTTTGATTAATTATGAATTGGACATCTGTCAAAATCAATTCGTTGTTAAAATGATTATATACCTGAATTGTGAATTAAGTGATGTTTTTGCCTCACAGGGAGAACTCTTCATTGCATCCCATCAATCTCAACATAAGTTACCAGTGAAAGTAATGTAGAAAATACTTGACCATTGCATTAAGTACATTAAGAAACAGATGCATGCCAATTAAATGCACATTTGTACAGCACATCCCATTAGCCTGGCAGCAGATGGCTCCCTGTACAGATTGGAATATGCGTTGATTACTGAAAGACCAATCAACTGCAGCCTACCCTGGTCATTTTAAGCTATAATTAATTATCAAATTAGTGTGGCCAGTCTCTGCTAGGATTCCAGATATATGCATTGGTTTCAATTATGGACTTTTTCTGATAAAGAGGGAGAAGTTGTGGAGATCAATTTTCATGAAGAACGTGCTGGAGTGAACATCTAAGGAAGTCTTCTACCATTTTTCTGTGATTTCCACGGCTTTTCCATGACATTCTGGCAGCTAGCGTGAGAGAGCCCATGCAGAAATTCACCCTGAAATGCAAATTGAGCATAGCAGAGACTCTTTTTTTCTATTCTCAACAGTCAGAAGATACAGCAGCAGTCTAATATGCACTGCAAAAGTATTACATTCTCGATTTACTCCACATAGCCTCAGGGATGATAATTTTTTAACACAACTTCGAAGGGTGCAAAGTGGAGTGAACCTGGCGGGGTTCAAATATAAGTCACTCTGCTTTGGAATCCAGTGCTCACTGCATGATCCAGCCTTTCTATAAGTAAGCACATCTGATATTTCCATCATAAATGGCCCGTAGCTTCCTCGCTCCCCAGGATCGGATTTGGGGATACCTCAATGGTGCACTGGAAAATTCCTTCAGGGCGTTCGCAGGTAAGTATCTGCACCACAATTGTCCGGAAGAGTTAATAGATCATAGAATTTACAGTGCAGAAGGAGGCCATTCGGCCCGTCGAGTCTGCACCGGCTCTTGGAAAGAGCACCCTACCCAAGGTCCACACCTCCACCCTATCCCCATAACCCAGCAACCCCACCCAACACTAAGGGCAATTTTGGACATTAAGGGCAATTTATCATCCACCTAACCCGCACGTCTTTGGACTGTGGGAGGAAACCGGAGCACCCGGAGAAAACCCACGCACACACGGGGAGGATGTGCAGACTCCGCACAGACAGTGACCCAAGCCGGAATCGAACCTGGGACCCTAGAGCTGTGAAGCAATTGTGCTATCCACAATGCTACCATGCTGCCCACGCTTCCCCTGGACAATAGCGCTGGGCTGGGAACCATCCAAAAATACGATTCAAATCATTAACTTCGGATGGTTCTTCCAGTGTTACTATAATAGCTATCCTGAAAATGTTAGAATAAATAAAACCTCTTCTAACTTCACATAACTATTTTAAATACCCAGATTCATCCCTCCGCAGACCTCCCCTGACACTCACAACCACACAGACCCCGCCCTCCCTTCTAAGCAAACCAGAAAGGTATTCCCCCACCCAAACCCCCACCCGCGCGGGATAATCCATCCAAACCCCACCCCCAAACTGACCTACTCGAACCTAACGTAATGCAGTTAGATTCCGTCCTCTTGGCCAGACCTGACCCACTCCTCCTCCACCATCCCCTCAACCTGATGCCCTGACCCAAACAGGCCGGACTCCAGCACTCCTTGCCCCACCCACTGACTAGACCTGACCACCACAACATGACTCAGCTGGAACCTCCTCCCCCCCCGCCCAATTCCCGTAACAGCCTCCCCGAACAGGCGCCGGAATGTGGCGACTAGGGGCTTTTCACAGTAACTTCATTGAAGCCTACTTGTGACAATAAGCGATTTTCATTTCATTTCATTTCATTTCAATCCGTGCCCACAGGTGTGACCTAGCCCATTCTGATTCCCCCAGTTGCTATAAAACAGATGAGTTAACGATTGAATTGAAAATAACAGGCCAGCGAGAAGGTAAGTGTGAAGTGTCTCAGGTAAGTGGATGGGCTTTGGGGTGTTGTGGGGAGGAGTCGGACATGGTAGAGATGGGGGGTCAGGCTTTGGGGAGTGGGGTGGTGGGACATGGGGGTTCTGGGGGATGAACATTGGCATGGTGGGCATTCGGACATGAGGCGGTGATCAGACTGAGAGTGGTTGAAAAAGTATTTTCTGTTCCTGCCAGTGGTGCAATAACATTTTAGATTTTTAGAAGGCTGAGGAATGTTTTAGAAAGTGAAGACTATGTGTCTTTAGGTTCGGGTTTTGTGTTTTGAGAATATTGAAAATTGGGAAGAGGTGTAGAACAGGTTTCAGACAGACTTGGTAACACCTCTTTTAAAATGTGCCATGAGGTTGTTAAATCCCAGCTCTTGGAATGAATGAGAGAAAGGATGAAATGAAAATCGCTTATTGCACAAGTAGGCTTCAAATGAAGTTACTGTGAAAAGCCCCTAGTCGCCACATTCCGGCGCCTGTTCAGGTAGGCTGGTACGGGATACATATCACTGAGCACCCCACAAGATGTGGTGACTACCTCTGAAATACCTTTGGGTGTCTCTACGCTTTCTTTCTTTTTTCTTTACTGTATTTCCCTTGGCGCTTCTTACAACCACTATATTGTAGATCACAGAAAAGCATGATTTATAATGGCTAGAAAAAGGCAAAATATTGCAGATATTTGAAATTTGAAATAAAAACAGAAAATACTTAATAGACCAGGCAGCATATGTGGAGCGAGAAATAGAATGAAACCAGACTTTGTTGCCAGGGGCTGGTTTAGCACACTGGGCTAAATAGATGGCTTTTAAAGCAGACTAAGGCAGGCCAGCAGCACGGTTCAATTCCTGTACCAGCCTCCCCGAACGGGCGCCGGAATGTGGTGACTAGGGGCTTTTCACAGTAACTTCATTTGAAGCCTACTTGTGACAATAAACCATTTTCATTTCAATGTAAAAAGGGGTGACCAATTGCATTATTCACATTAAAGCAGGTGGCCATGAGAAAGAGGGTAGGTAAAGGTTTTTTGAGCTTATTTTTGGAAAAATATATTGTGATTGTAGCTGTTGATCCCTTGAACATTTACAACCAAGCTCCTACCCAATTGTGGCCATCCGGCTGAAATGTTTGCAACCGCCCCCCCCCCCACCCAGCCTAGGCAGCCAAATGTATGGCCAGCAAAGGGGCACAGTTGGAGGACTGCAGAGTTGTTGGACTAACCAGAATTTTTATGCAGTTAACAGTGATAAGGTATTAATGGTCATGCTTCAATCATGGAGTGTTCGTCTGCAATTAATTACCAGGTATATCAACATTTTCTCTTCCAAGCTTGTGCACCCATATTCATCAATCACTTCCTTCTTCAGAAACATGCCCAATTGTCTATTGAACACATTTATTCGGTTTGCTTCAATAGCTTTCCTTGGTAATGTATTCCATATGGCTATTATCCTTTGTGTGAAATAGCTTTTTCTTAAATCCGCATTTACCCCTAATTTCCTAATTTTCAACTTACATTTCCGAGCTTTCAAAACCTTTTGGTACAGAATGTTTGGGATTATAAACAGATGACGAGATATAAACTCTTTCATGCCAAGGCTTTTATTTGAGTCTCCATGAACCAGGAAAACCTATATAATTATTTTTATCGTACAATAAATCATATTGTCAAACTAGCAAGCAAGCAGGTTTCCACTGGTGCCTAACCATTCCACTGCCTCAAGATTTCCCTTCACCACAGCCATGGTAGGATTTCAAACTGCTGATTGATTTTATCATGTGGATCCTTCACTGTTCTTCCATTGGGTGCATGTTCACTGAAGCAGATCTTCAGTCCCTCATAGATAGGTACCCTGATTTCATTAAGATCTGGCCTTATGATCTCCTAAATATTGGAGGTGCTATCTCTAGCCTCTCCTGGCTAAAGGTCACCTCAGCAAAAGGTCAAAAACTGAACATGAAATCATCGGAAGGACACTTTTTTCTTTTTGTCATTTTTGCCAGTGATATGATGAATGGAACAATTGATCAGAGCTTCTTCCAAATTGATATTCTCTCATTGGCCTGGGATTTGGTCTGTTTTCTGCAGCTATCCTTGGCTTTACATGGTAAATTGGGAGTATCTGTATCGTCACTTTTTTTTCCAATTAAGCGGCAATTTAGTATGGCCAATCCACCAACCCTGCACAACTTTGGGCTGTGGGGATGAGACCCAAGCAGACATGGGGAGAATGTGCAAACTTCACATGGACAGTGACCCAGGGTCGGGTTCGAAACTGGGTCCTCGGCGCCGTGAGACAGCAGATGAATAAGTCAGCACAGCTATATGGATGGATGTACCAACTGATCTAGTTCTGTTTGTCATTTTCATACATTCGTATGTCAAACAGGATATGTGAGATATGGATGTATGGGGCTGGATTCTCCATTATTGGGACTATGTCCCCACGCCGGTGTGAAAATGGTGGAGTTTCACGCTAGAAAAGCTAGCATCAAAGGGCCACATATTCCTTGTCCTGCAGGGGGCTAGCAGGGACCCGACGTAGATCTCGAAGCTTTTGCTGCAGATACGGGACCCCATACTTCTAGGTCACAGGCCGCGCATGCGCACGGCGGCGGCCTTTAGCGGCCACGCTGTGCTCCATGCCGGACTCAGACCGCGGAGCTGGACCTGAAAAATAAACCCCCGATTGGCCGCGCGGTCGACCCTCAGCTCCCTAACAAGCATTTCCCAGCTGTCTATAAGGCCCCTCCTGCCCTCCGATCGGCCCGCCCCCGAACAGGGCGGCCGCCAACTGAGTCCGCAGCCGCCTCGCGAGTATCCCGACAGGCTGGACCACATTAGTTCCATGCCGTCGGGACTTTGGCCTGTCGGGGGCGGAGAATGGCAGAGCAGACCTCTGGCAATGGCCCCAGGTAGGTCCTAGGCAGCGAGGCTTACTCCCCGAGTATGCCACTTTCGGGGCCCGCAGAATCGGGGAACCGGCGCCTGTCCCGATTCCTTGTGTGGAAATGGATTCTCTACCCCCCCGCGCTAGCTGCGATTTTGGCGCGTTGGGGTGCGGAGAATCCAGCCCATATTCATTGGAAACACATATTTAGCTATAATTATCTAATGACTAGATGCTTTATTGTCGGAACCTAAGTAGGCTATTCAGCCCACTGAACCTGTTTTACTAATCAGTCAGATTATGGCTGAGCTGTATTTTAAATCCTTTTGTCCACTTTGGTTCTGTAACCGTAACAAAAATCTATCAATCTTAGTTCACCTAGTTCCAACTCTGTTTTGGAGGAGATTGTTTCCAGATTTCTATTACTCTTTTTGTAAAGTGCATTCTGAACTCACTATTTGAATGGCAAATCGCTAATGTTAAGGTTGTGCCTTGTGGTTCCGGATTCAAGAAGCTATTTTCATAATATGAAGACTAACCACTCAAATGTACTGGATTGTTGCTCTCTGTGGAAATGTTCTCCGGTGTAAATTGTTGCCTTTTGGAGAGGATGGAAAATGAAAAAAGTCAGAGGTCCCATTTTCTCGACCTCGGCACCCAGGGAAATAATTGTAGCCTTAGGGCAACTGAGAGGAAGATCAGAATCAAAGGAACAATCACCCCAATCTCCCAACTTACTACCATCACCAACACCACCCTGGCACCACCAACTCCCTAGCCCGCCGCTACCCAATATTCAGCAAAGCATTACTGAAAATAAACAAAAATAATTCCAGGATTCAGGTATGTGCAGCAATCCTTTGAAGCACAACATAATTTTTAGCAGAATGATCTGTACTTAGCTTTGTTCCTTAAAAAGGCATTTCAGCTTCTGTCATAGTCCATATGTGTAACAGAATAACAAAAATATTCTTACATAACTGTGACAGAAAAGGTTAATTTATGTTTTGCTATTTCTGTGAAGTGCTTTGTCCCATTGGCATTGTTGCTTAGCTTTTTGTGTGATACACAGTGCATGTTAAAATATCGAAACAATGGACAATTCCTCAAGCAGCCAATGAATACTTTGAATCTGGATAACTTCCTTTTCTGCAATCATTCCCTACTGACTTCCTTCGTTTCCTGAGTATATTTAAAACAATCCTAACGGCATCGTTCTGCCATATGAAAGCATTACTGGAGGGGTTGTCAGATAATGCGAATGCATTATAATATACAGAGCCAATATAGACACAATAAAATTGTGGGAAAACAAATAATTGCTTCCTTATTGGGGAAAATGCAAGCAGAAGGTTTATTTTCAGAGAATCTGGCTGAGCATGAGAATGAAGCTTTTCACCTAATATAAATGCTTTCTTTTAGGTATTGAAAGTGCCTCATAAGCCGAGGTGTTGTAAAAAATAACAACCAATGGAAAATGCCCTCTGATTATCAAAGTATGAACATGAATAACATTGGAACTCTTCACTGAAGGTTGGTGTTGGTGTGCAGTATCAGCACTGAGCACCAATCATATGTCTGTAGAACTGTCAGCTGCAATGAATCCATGAAAGAAAAGCAACATCATTGTCCACCTCAGCAGTAATGATGAAGTGGAACGAATTCAAGAGGTCTTGGGTCACATAACTTGTGGTTTCCGGATGGTAATACACGAGCTGTAGATCAGAGAAGTGAGTGTCTGAAAACTGTTCAAATTAATAACCAGACTGAACTTGCAACATGTGGTCGATTTTCTTGTGAATTCCTGATATTGTCAAAAGGTCACAATGTTAGAGAGACTGCTCGACATGACTGAGAGTATCCATTATTGCTCATGTAGTATATTCAGGCTTATCAGATTGTATTGGGCATGTGATTCCTCTTTCAAAAAGCTGTTTTCTCGTCAATAAACATGTTCTAAATGTGAATTATGATTCTGAGGGGTTCACAATTCCACTGTCACTATGTCATCTAAAAATTGGTTGAAAGTTAAAATAACAGCCTCTGCGAGGAAATTGCTTTTTATTGATTGGCTTTTAAATGGAATGACCACACACATTATTTGGAAATAACTTATTTAAGAGTGAGAAGGAAAGAAATAAAACCTGAATGCACTTGTTTTTTTATGAGCAGTAATTGATTGTGCAGATGACAATCTTCCATATTGGATCCCTTACTGCTGTTCAGTGCTTTCCTTAAGAGCAAGGGAACTGATACGTTAGGCTATTTTTGCTTTTGGTACAATTTCAGTTGCTTGCACAGCACATGTGCTTATTGAATAATTATTAAATAATTCATTATTTATCAGTTGTAAATTAAAAATCATTAATGAATTAACACAATAAAGATGGCAGGACAGGTGATGTGCTGTGACTGCAGAATGTGAGAGCTCCTAGACACCGGTGGGATTTGGGGCAACCATGTCTGCAGTAAATATCTGCAGCTTGAGGAGTTTCAGCTCAAAGTTAGTGAGCTGGAGGCAGAGCGGTGGGCATTATGATGCATCAGGGAGGGGAAAAATTACCTGAAGCACTTTATTTGGGAAGGCGGTCACACCCCTTAGGATAGGCAGAAATTTAGAGTTGGTCAATGGTCAGAGAGAGGAGGGTGTAGCTGGAGATCAGACAGATATGGGACCCAGCGTGTAGTGATGGAGAAGCCTCAGCTCCTGCCTTTGCCCAACAGGTACGATGTGCTTGCTACCTATGTGGATGAGAAGGACTGCAAGGTGGATGATTAGTTTAGATTTAGGTTTATTGTCATGTGTACCGAGATACAGTGAAAAGCATTGTTCTGTGTACAGATCGCTCCATATATGAAAACACAGAACATAGAAAATATATATGGGATACATAATGAAAGTACATAAAGATAGACAGTGGGTATATAGTGCTACAAATGTAGAGAAGATGCGTAGAAGGATCAGTTCATTCCATAAGAAGGCCATTCAAGAGTCTGGTAGCAGCGGGGAAAAAGCTGTAGTGAACTGACCATGGCACCATAGGAAAGATGCCATTCAAGTGGGTGGGGCAAAAAGGAAAGTGGAAGTGATAGTATATTCAGGGGCATAGATATTGTTCTCTGCAGCAGCTTCAAAGTTTGTGTTGCCTGCCTAGGATTAAGGATAGCTCCAGAGCTGCAGAGGAACATGGAGTGGGGGGGGAGAGAAACCAGTTGTCATGATCCATTTGGGAACCAACGACATAGGTAGACTTATGAACGTTGTTCTGCTAAGAGAATGTGAGGAGCTAGGGTCAAATTTAAAAGCAGAACATCAGAGGCAATCATCTTTGGATTGTTATTTGAGCCAACAACCAATTGGTATAGCGTTAAACTGATTAGAGAATTAAACGCTTGGTTTGGGAACAAAGTGCGGTGTGGGAAGAAGTCGTTCAACTCATGGGACACTGACATCAGTACTCAGGGAAGAGTGAGCTATTCTGATGGGATGGGCACCACTCCCAGGCTCTGGGACCAGTGTCTTGGCCAATCGTATTACTAGGGCTGTGGGTAATGCTTTAAACTAACAGAGGGCAGTGGGAGCACTCGAGTGAAGGGAGACGTAGGAAACCAAAGAGAAAGGTTGAGGTATCAGAACAGTTTGGTGATGTGGGTAAAAATAGGCAGAGTAGGACAGAATGGGACAGAGAGTTTAATTTTTAAAAATGTTCATCAGCAAATAAGGGCCGCAAAGTTAAAAAAATTGATGTGCTTTATCTGAATGCATGAAGTGGCTGCAGTAAGATAAATTAAATTAGTGGCACAATTAGAGGTAAATGACTTAGATTCAACCTCCATTATTGAAGCATGAGACAGGATTCTCCCAACCCGCCCGCAGAGGGTTTGGTGGCAGATGTGCACAAGGAATCCGACAGGAGCTAACACGCTGGAAATCGGCCAGTAAAATCATGGCAAGATGATCTTCCCACTTGATGATGCCGCAAATTCCATTTGAATTAATTTTCATCTCATGAATTTTCATTAAAACAGCTGCCCACCAGTTTCCCATCAGGCATTACAATTCTGCATCCCGCAGCGGGAAAATACGTCAGTATTAAAACCCCAATTGCTATTGAGTGGTGTGTACAAGATGGCTCTAGTTCGCCAGAGTCTTTCACGTGAGTGTGCAACACTGCCATAGCGCTGTGCTGCTCGGTAGCTGGTCTTCATAGACAGTACTGTACTGCTGGAACCATGGGCCCTCCTGTATCACCATCTCAGTTCCGTACTGTGCCTGGGCTTGGGGGCTGCAGGGCTCTCCACCGCCCTGCTGCCACACAACAATATTTATCTGGATAGGGCTGTGCTGCGGGACTCATGGAGCCACTGCAACAAAGGTATGAGGTTTACCAGGGGTCAAGTGCGATGAGAGGGGTGGTGGTTCTTATGGCCTGCGAAGACAAGAGCCGGGGGGGCGGCAATGTGAAAGAAGTGCTGTGCAGCGAAAGGGCAAGGGCTCACAATGGCACTCTGTAAGTTAGTACCGAGGCTGCGGCAGAATGTTTAGCACTTCTGAAGCTGCAGAATCCTGTCCATCAATTTTGTCCCCGAGTTGATTACCTCCAGAAAACTTGTCTCACTGCAGTAGATTACATATGAGGTTGTTTTGTCTCCATATCCCCAGCAAGTCTTCCCATTGGCCCAAGTGGAGCAACCTAACAAGAGAGAAGAGTGGCTACATCATTCGGAAATCATCTCCTCTTCTATTACAGATAGTCTAAAAGGAATTTTGGCAGGCTTTGTTTCCCTTCATTGTCTAACCTCATTGAAATCTCAGATCTTCAATGACACTTCAATATTTGGTGAAGTTATGAAAGTCTTCTGGGAGTTGAAGATCATTCCTCTTCTGAAGTTTTGAGGGAGCAGCAAGTTCCTCAGAGAGTCCAGAGTACTTTGCTTTTTGAGCACCAGAGAGTCCAAAGGTTGATTCTATTCAGTCTCCTCACTTGGATAAGGCTGTTCTTGCAATTCAGTCACCCTGAACCCTGCGCTCTGCTTTCCAACATTGCTGACAGCAATGCTGCTGAAGTGTTGTCCTAATCCGCAGATGATAAGGACATAAGAACTAGGAGCAGGAATAGGTCACCTAGCCCCTCGAGCCTGCTCCACCATTCAATAAGATCATGGCTGATCTTTTTGTGGATTCAGCTCCACTTACCCGCTCACTCACAGTAACCCTTAATTCCTTTACTGTTCAAAAATATCTATCTTTGCCTTAAAAACTTTCAACGAGGTAGCCTCAATTGCTTCACTGGACAGGGAATTCCACAGGTTCACAAATTCCTCCTTAATTGAGTCCTAAATCTTCTCCCCTTATTTTGAGGCTATGCCCCCTAGTTCTGGTTTCACTCGCCAGTGGAAACAAACTCCCTGCTTCTGTCTTATCATAATTTTATATGTTTCTATAAGATTGCCCCCTTATTCTTCTAAATTCCAATGAGTATAGTCCCAGTCTACTCAGTCTCTGCTAATGATGATGATGTTCTACCAGATACAGAAGAAAACCTTCACGTCATGAAAACATTTTCCCTAAGGCCCAAGAATACTGTGCAAGATCCTCAGGACTGTGACTTGGGGAGGATGAAGAATAGGATTGGGAGCTGGGTAGAAGCTATAGTTGCAGAAAGGGAGTTGCAGAAATGCCATGTAAATAGTATAGTTTCACATTGTTAAAAATTGGATAGGGGGTGGTGTAGTATAAAGGGTTAACAGATGGGATTATGCTAATATATGAAGTAGGTCAGTGTTTTTCAAACCCTTTTCCACAGGCCCCACCTTTGGCAACGGGCCAACCTTTGGGACCCATGCCAACTGTCTTTCACGACACAAGCCAACCAACTTTCGCGACACACGCCATGTTCACTTACCTTTTCATGCAAAAGGGGAGCCTGCTTTGTCCTCATGATCTCATTTGAATCCAGTTCAAAGGAGAAGAGAGCAATGCACAGATCAGGTGCAGACTTCAGTCAGTTCCGTTGTGCTGCCTTCATCTTTATGAAAAGGAAAAATCCAACTTCACACATGTTGAGATCCTGTCCAATAGGTAAATTGACTACTTGAGTCTCTGTCCGTCTCTTACTTTTAAGAAAACCATTGATCTTCACAGTTCACTTGCCTGGTGTTACGACCCCCTACAGAGATTGTATAGCATCCGCATCCCTCCTACAAATATTGACAATTCAGAATACAAAAGGATCAGCGACATGCTAAAAACAGTCACGAAAATCAGTAATAATATAATAATCTTTATTGTCACAAGCAGGCTTACATTAACACTGCAATGAAGTTACTGTGAAAATCCCCTAGTTGCCATATTCAGGCGCCTGTTCGAGTACACTGAGGGAGAATTCAGAATGTCCAATTCACCTAACAAGCACGTCTTTTGGGACTTGTGGGAGGAAACCGGAGCACCCAGAGGAAACCCACGCAGGCACAGGGAGAACGTGCAGACTCCACACAGACAGTGACTCAAGTGGGAATCGAACCTTGGGACCCTGGAGCTGTGAAGGGACAGTGTTACCCACTGTGCTACCATGCTGCCCCATAAATGCTAAAAGCATTTACAAGGCACAAAAAAAACCACAATCTCTCAAGCCAGAACACACCCACCACCACCCCCCAGCCCCAACGGTAGGCCCACATTGGTGGAAAGGCGCCCAACGAGCAGCACAGACCACCGGAAAAGAACACATCGGTGCAGGGCACGGTGTGAGAAAGAGAAAACAACCCCCCCCTATAGGGAGCACAGTGCAACCCAAAACAGTTGCTTTAAACAAACCACCAGCTGTAAGGCCAGCATAAGGCCACCTCTCCCTCCCCACGGTAGCCCCACATCGGTGGAAAGGGCAGCGCAGACCACCGGAAAAGGACACACCGATGCCCTGCCCTAACAGCAGGCAAAAAAGAAAGAGAGAGAGAGCTCCCTTTCCAAAAAAGACTCCAAATGGCTCTCTGCTGCCATTTCTAGCCAGAAGGCCCCACAAAGCCAAATGTATCTCCATTTAAAACATGGCAGCAACCACAATTCTCCATGTAAAAGCTGGTAGCTGCTGTTGGGCTCTTCCCCCGTGATTGGGAACACTGCGGGAACAGCAGGACTGATCGCTCCGGCACTCGCCTGCAGCTCACCCGCAGGTGACTTTTAGAAACCCTGACGTAGGTGAAAATACATCACTGCCATCAATCGGACATTGTGTTAGATTCTTTTTTTTAATATAAATTTAGAGAACCCAATTATTTCTTTTCCAATTAAGGGGCAATTTAGCGTGGCCAATCCACCTAACCTGCACATCTTTGGGTTGTGGGGGTGAAACCCACGCAGACACGGGGAGAATGTGCAAACTCCACACGGACAGTGACCCAGGGCTGGGATTCGAACCCGGGTCCTCAGCGCCATAGGCTGCAGTGCTAACCACTGTACCACATGCCACCCATTGTACTAGGTTCTTGAGAGTTTGGAACTCAATGTCTCAGAGCAACATGCATACTAGGAAACCTGTTCAGAGGTGGTACTAATAAACAAGTGTTAAGCAGATGCCAAAGTATATCTACAACCTGTCTGCTAATGAAGTCCCATGCCCAGAGTTCACTTTAGAAGTACCGTCCCAGAACAGTAAGGATGGTGAGTGACTTGTAGAGGAACTTGCAGGCAGTGATGTTCCCATGTGCCAGCTCCCCTTGTCGTTCTTGGTGATAGACGTCATGGGTTTAGAAGGTGCTGTTGGACAGGATTCCATCATACTCCTGACTTGTGCCTCGTAGTTGGTGGACAGACTTTGGGGATTCAGGAAGTGAGTTGCTCACAAGAATTGAACAAGAAAATAATAATAAAAATGTTTTATTTTCCATACCAAAAGAAAAATGCTGCAACACAGTATTAGAAAGGATCAGCTACTCATATTGTCTACTAGGCCTGGGGTTTCTACATTGTTCTTCTCTCTAGCCCTGGTCTTATCAGGTGGGCACCCACATTTACTGACAAATTAAGGAGGTAGCCAGCCTCTAGGCTTTTCTGATGAAAACGTGCAAGGCAGTTACCAATGTTGATAAATTAAATTTATTCTGTGGAAACACTTGGCCTCTGCTCCCCATTTCCCTTTGATCATACAACTCAGGCCAATGAGGAAAGAATGCATCTTCTTTCCATCATTCAGTGGGATGGAACTTGGTCGAATGCATGGTGCAATTATCCTACATCCCATCTATGTTTTTAATTTCCAGATATGCTGATACTGGTCCAGTGAAGTATATTGCACATGGTTAGGAATATTCTCCTTATTTGAAGATATGGGAGAAAATGCAGATTTAATTTTGGTAATGCTCTTCATCGCACCTTGCTGGATGTAGCACTGACTATTCAGCCATGATCCCTGTTAGTCGAGTGGGATCAGTGTTTGTTGCAAGTTTAAGATTGTGTGATTTAGCATAAAGGATCCTAATCCCTATCGTGATATTTGAACTGAGGAATCCTTTTTGTCTGACAATGGGTTAACATTTAAATTGTATAGCGAAGTTGCTGCTGGGTAAAAATTAAATTGAGTATTCTCTTCGCCCACTGTAAATAGACAAAGAAATAAATTGGCTCTGCGTATACAAGTACACATAAAGAAATCTGTCTAAACACATGACCTTCTGTAATCACAGAAATAAAGAGATGTACACACTATCCTATCTCCTAGCTGTAGAATCCAGGGGCAACCATTACTTAGAACACTGCACTATGTTTTCAAACAGTTATGTGCTGTGATTCTAATACTTGGCAATGTATTAACAAGGGTAGCAGTTGGTCTTTTAAAAATTGTGCAATCAATTCTTAAAAATGTTTAGCTGCAGAAAATCTAATTAACTAATTGCCCTGTCATTGATCATTTTAATAAATATGGACTGGTTGTTTCGCATTTATTCTGCAGCAGCTGATATGCTATTGACTTTCACAGCCATTGATCTACAGATTTGTTGTATCGTTTACTGGTTAGCCAAACAAGGTATTGTATTTTTTTCTGATATGCAATCTTGGTGTAATTTTAGTTAATTTTGGGATGACAAAATGATGCACTATCCAGCACGGAACCTAGGGTGAAGGAAACCAAGGCATGAGTTCAGCCATTAGGCTCTTTGAGCCTCAAGCCATGCTTGAAGCTATTTAGAGATAGGGGTATTGGCAATTCTCCAACTCATGTTTCCTTCAAACTCAGGATAATGAAGGTAACATGGAATTACTGAACTTACCCAATTGCATAGTTTTTGGATAATTATTTAATACTATTAGCATTATTGGGGATAATGGTTTTGCATGAAATCAGTCATGAATAACAACAGTAGAAAATAATCAAAATAATCAATTAGTCAGGACAAAAATGGACTTCAGCACATAACTCTGAAGAAAAAAGAAATATTACGCATACTGAGGAGCCATGACTGAAAAAATAATACTCCAAGTTCAATGGGATAAATGGCCTCCTTGTTAGCCAAAATGACGGTCGACTTTCTGACTCCATGTATGACAAGCACAGGAAATTGCAGCACAAATATCACCACTGGGCTTACCATGTGCTTAGCCCGTCAAAATCCTGAGACACCAGAGTCCTGACTGCCAAAGCAAATCTTCATCTTTGCCCAGCCTAAGGAATGCTCCCGAAATAGAGAACAAAGGAAGCGCTTCAAAGGCACCCTGAAAGCTTACCTCAAGAAATGCAACATAAATGTCAATGCCTGGGAGAACTTTCTCAGAAGAGACTTATTTGGAGGAACCTCCTGGTTGAAGGGACACAATTCTTCGAGGACACCCGTCGGCAAGATGAGACTCAGAAAAGGAGCATGAGAAAGAAATACCAGCAAACTAGAGTCCAAGGACCAATCCCACCTCCAGGTAACATCTGCCAAGTGCGCGGTCGAAGATGCGACTCTAGGATTGGGCACATCAGCCTGTAAGGACCCACAGGGCCCATGACCGGTAACACAGAGTTTCTCAGGTGGACAATCATGCTCATTGGTGAGTAATCGCTGAAGAGGATACACAGCCTAGCAAATAGTGGGAAGCATAATGTATTTTTGGAGACATAATAGCAAGTAATTAAAAATGCTACTGCTCATGTGCTGTGCCTTAAATTATAAGAAATTAGTTTGCACTCAATTTCCCCATTTGGGTAATTGCTAATATGAACAGGATGGAGACGGATGAATGTCCACAGAGATGCTCTCACTTGCCCATGATAAATGTGGTGTAAGAACTACAGAAACACTGGAAAAACTGCGTGAACAACATTTATGCTAATGTTTTGGGTTACCATAGCCCTCAATGGACACAGGAGGCCCATAAAGAAGGTACCCCTCATCTTGACTGGCCCATAGCCAGAGCACTGAAAGCTGGCATACTGCACACTTGATGGCTGCCTTCCCAAAACCACAGGTAAAATCCCAATACCGGTGCAAGGAGGCACATAAATGGACACTAATTGGCATGCCTCCTAATTGGCGCCTCCTGAAGCTTCCCCAGCTGTAGGTAAAATTGCAGTAGAGTGAGGACAGGTGGGTTGGTGTCAGGAAAGCACCCATGTCAAGTCACCCAATTTTAAGGCCCCCCCCCAACTCCTCATTCCTGCCTGTCAACCTAACTCCAGAGAGGCTGTGGAATTCTGGCCTTTATGTGAATTGATATATAGCTTTTATTTAATTGTAAAATATTATTTTCTGGTTAATGTTTTTATCACAGATTTATTTTTTGACCCTTTTCTTTTTTCTTCTATACATCTATCCCCATCACAAAATATTCCTGACAATTACAGCAAGAATGTGACCTGACCTAAGTTTTTAATATCACTTCTACTCAGTGAGCAGCAGCTCAGATGCAAGTAAATAACTCAAGACTTATTTTCACAGTAACATCATTGCAGTGTTAATGTATTACGATTATTATTATTATTATTGTCCTTTGTGTTTTGCATCTTTTGCCCATGGAATGATGTGCTCTGTGCTCAGCTTGTCCCACACCAAATGTCTACAGCTTGTCAAGTAGGAGATGATAAGCAGAAATCTATGCTTTATCATTGTGCAGCACAACACTGTCTGAATTCTTTGTCATTCTGTAATTTGGATCGATGGAATATTTTTTTATTAGTAATTCAGTGTCCTTCACTATTAATACATCCAGGCAACTATTGTTACACTTACTAGCACTGTACTGAAGTACATAGTATACGTGGTATGCAAAGTAATCAGGAGAAATATGGCAATTTTGCTATTCTGTGCTCTTATCGCATATTTAGCTCACATCCATTATGTTTGCAGGAAATCTACTGCTTCTCTCCCTAGATTTAAAATGTGTCACCTTTATGACACAAATGTACTCAGAAAGCCTTGATCAGACATCAGCTGTCAACTGCATTCAGCCTGCTTGCAGGAATTGTTCTGTTTGTAGGTCAGGTTTAAGAACAAAAGTAAGTACTCAGTTATACAGAGTGTATTACCAAGAGTCAAAGCTGCACAATATTGGTTATTGCCTTGCTCAGAATATCAACAGAATTTTTAAAGTAAAAAGTTTGACCGAATTCTTTAACACTGTTTACGCAGCCTTGGTTAGAACAACGGTTCAGGAGACCCTCATACAACTTCCAAGAGCCAGATTAGAATCCAGCATAAATTGATGGAATGAAACTTCCATGAAGTCTATTAAAAGACCATAAGACCATAAGACATAGGAGCGGAAGTAAGGCCATTCGGCCCATCGAGTCCACTCCACCATTCAATCATGGCTGATTTCAACTCCATTTACCCGCTCTCTCTCCATAGCCCTAAATTCCTCGAGTAATCAAGAATTTATCAACTTCGGTCTTAAAGATACTCAACGTCCCGGCCTCTACCGCCCTCTGTGGCAATGAATTCCACAGACCCACCACTCTCTGGCTGAAGAAATTTCTCCTCATCTCTGTTCTAAAGTGACTCCCTTTTATTCTAAGGCTGTGCCCCCGGGTCCTAGTCTCCCCTGCTAATGGAAACAACTTCCCTACGTCCACCCTTTCTAAGCCATTCATTATCTTGTAAGTTTCTATTAGATCTCCCCTCAACCTCCTAAACTCCAATGAATATAATTCCAGGATCCTCAGACGTTCATCGTATGTTAGGCCTACCATTCCTGGGATCATCCGTGTGAATCTTCGCTGGACCCGCTCCAGTGCCAGTATGTCCTTCCTGAGGTGTGGGGCCCAAAATTGCTCACAGTATTCTAAATGGGGCCTAATTAATGCTTTATAAAGCTTCAGAAGTACACCCCTGTTTTTATACTCCAAGCCTCTTGAGATAAATGACAACATTGCATTTGCTTTCTTAATTACGGACTCAACCTGCAAGTTTACCTTTAGAGGATCCTGGACTAGGACTCCCAAGTCCCTTTGCACTTCAGCATTATGAATTTTGTCACCGTTTAGAAAATAGTCCATGCCTCTATTCTTTTTTCCGAAGTGCAAGACCTCACAATTGCCCACGTTGAATTTCCTCAGCCATTTCTTGGACCACTCTCCTAAACTGTCTAAATCTTTCTGCAGCCTGCCTACCTCCTCCATACTACCTGCCCCTCCACCTATCTTTGCATCATCGGCAAACTTAGCCAGAATCCCCCCAGTCCCGTCATCTAGATCGTTAATATATAAAGAGAACAGCTGTGGCCCCAACACTGAACCCTGCGGGACACCACTCGTCACCGGTTGCCATTCCGAAAAAGAACCTTTTATCCCAACTCTCTGCCTTCTGCCTGACAGCCAATCGTCAATCCATGTTAGTACCTTGCCTCGAATACCATGGGCCCTTATTTTACTCAGCAGTCTCCCGTGAGGCACCTTATCAAAGGCCTTTTGGAAGTCAAGATAGATAACATCCATTGGCTCTCCTTGGTCTAACCTACTTGTTATCTCTTCAAAGAACTCTAACAGGTTTGTCAGGCATGACCCCCCCTTACTAAATCCATGCTGACTTGTCCTAATCCGACCCTGCACTTCCAAGAATTTAGAAATCCCATCCTTAACAATGGATTCTAGAATCTTGCCAACAACCGAGGTTAGGCTAATTGGCCTATAATTTTCCATCTTTTTCCTTGTTCCCTTCTTGAACAGGGGGTTACAACAGTGATTTTCCAATCCTCACGGACTTTCCCTGACTCCAGTGACTTTTGAAAGATCATAACTAACGTCTCCTCTATTTCTTTAGCTATCTCCTTTAGAACTCTAGGATGTAGTCCATCTGGGCCCGGAGATTTATCAATTTTTAGACCTCTTAGTTTCTCTAGCACTTTCTCCTTTGTGATGGCTACCATATTCAACTCTGCCCCCTGACTCTCCTGAATTGTTGGGATATTACTCATGTATTCTCCTGTGAAGACTGACGCAAAGTACTTATTTTGTTCCTCAGCTATTTCCTTGTCTCCCATCACTAGATTACCAGCATCATTTTGGAGTGGCCCAATGTCTACTTTTGCCTCCCGTTTGTTTTTAATGTATTTAAAGAAACTTTTACGATCATTCCTAATGTTACTGGCTAGCCTACCTTCATATTTGATCCTCTCTTTCCTTATTTCTCTCTTTGTTATCCTCTGTTTGTTTTTGTAGCCTTCCCAATCTTCTGACTTCCCACTACTCTTTGCCACATTATAGGCTTTCTCTTTTGCTTTGATGCATTCCCTAACTTCCTTTGTCAGCCATGGCTGCCTAATCCCCCCTCTGATAATCTTTCTTTTCTTTGGGATGAACCTCTGTACTGTGTCCTCAATTACTCCCAGAAACTCCTGCCATTGCTGTTCTACTGTCTTTCCCACTAGGCTCTGCTCCCAGTCGATTTTCGTCAGTTACTCCCTCATGCCCCTGTAGTTACCTTTATTTAACTGTAACATCGTTACATCTGATTCTACCTTCTTTCTTTCAAATTGCAGACTGAATTCTACCATATTATGATCACTGCCTCCTAAGTGTTCCCTTACTTTAAGAACTTTAATCAAGTCTGGCTTGTTCCCTCATGGACTCCATCACAGGCTGTTCCAAAAAGCCCTCCTGTAAACATTCAATGAATTCCCTTTCCTTGGGTCCACTGGCAGCATTATTTACCCAGTCCACCTGCATATTGAAGTCCTTGCCTTTCTGACATGCACTTTCTATTTCGTGGTGCATTTTGTGCCCCTGGTCCTAACCACTGTTAAGAGGCCTGTACATAACTCCCATTACGGTTTTTTTGCCTTTGTGGTTCCTCAATTCTACCCACACAGACTCCACGTCATCTGACCCTATGTCGTTTAGTGCTATTGATTTAATTTCATTCCTAATTAACAAGGCAACCCCGCCCCCTCTGCCCACCTCTCTGTCTTTTCGATAAGTTGTGAATCCCTGGATGTTTAAATGCCAGTCCTGAACCCCCTGCAACCACGTCTCTGTGATGCCTACCACATCATACCTGCCAGTCACAATCTGGGCCACAAGCTCATCTACCTTGTTCCGTACACTGCGCGCATTTAAATATAGCACCTTTAATTCTCTATTGACCGTCCCTTTTTGTTTTCTTAGTGTGGTGGACCTTGGTTTACTGAGCCTTTCCATACACTGTGTCATATTTTGTGGGATTGGGACTATCGTAACCTCTCCTGAGTTTTGTCTTTTCGTACTTTTTTGTATTCCTAAGCAGCCAAGCTTCCCACTGATTACTTCACCTCTTGGTTCCCTGACTTTCCCTTCTCCCCCAATCTCTAGTTTAAAGTCCTATTGACCACCCTATTTACTCTTTTCGCCAGAACACTGGTCCCAGCTCGGTTCAGGTGGAGACCATCCCAACGGTATAGGTCCCCCCTGTCCCAAAACTGATGCCAGTGTCCCATGAAAAGGAACCCCTCTTTCCCACACCACTCTTTCAGCCACGTGTTAACTTCCCTTATTCTTGCCTCCCTATGCCAATTTGCACGTGGCTCGGGCAGTAATCCGGAGATTATGACCCTTGAGGACCTGTTTTTTAATTTGAATCCTAGCTCTTTATAATCTCTAAACAGCTCCTCTTTCCTAGACTTGCCTATGTTGTTGGTACCGACATGGACCACAACAACTGGATCCTCCTCCTCCCTCTCCAGTATCCCTTCAAGCCGGTCAGAGATGTCCCGCTCCCTAGCACCGGGCAGGTAACATACCATGCGGGACTCTTTATCCTGCTCACAAAGGATACTATCTATCCCCCTGATAATGGAATTCCCTACAACTACAACTTGCCTATTTACTCCCTCCCCTTGAATGGCCTGCTGAACCATGGTGCCTTGGTCAGCTGACTCATCCTTCCTGCAGCTCTGTTCGCCATCCACACAGGGAGCAAGTGCCTCATACCTGCTGGACAGGGTCAACTGCAATGTTGTGTATGGTAAGTTTATAATAGAGAAAAAAAACATGCCAAGGCACTTCACGAAGGCACCAATAGATCTTGATTAGCAAGAAGAGGAAGGGAGATGATCGAAGGAATGGAGAAAAAGACAAGGCCTGAGGGTGATTTTGAAGGTGGGGAGAGCTGTAGTTAGGAGGAGAAGATTACGCAGAGCAATCAGCAGTGTGTGATGTTGATTGTTGAAGAATCTGGCACAGGATGTGGAGTAAGTGGTCTGAAAAAGAACCCAGGGTCAGAAAAGCAAAAGACACACACTGGCAGTAGGACTGGAGGGCCTTGCAGAGGTAGAGAGGGGTGGACCGGGGAGAGATGGGTCAAAAGCAATGAGGATTTTGAAATCAATGATTTGGGGAAAGGGAGCCATTGGCAATTTGTAAAGACAAGAGTGATGGGGATCTGTGTTTAATATGGAATAGGATGGTGGCAGTGCTGTTTTCGTTCAGGTTCAGTTTATGCAGAATGTAACTTGAGACAGATGAGGAAAGCATTAGAGAAGCTAAGCTTGGAACAGACAAAAGACATAAAGGTTTCAGTAGTCGTAGATATGAGGTAAAGGCAGAGAAGGGCTATTTTGGGGGGTTGAAATTGGCGATCTTGGGGATTTTGAAGCTCAGATCAGAGTAAAACAGAACATTTTCTTTTGGCTTTAAACCAGGTCTCCTTGTCCTTGAATTCTGTGTCCAAGAGACAAACTGTCCTAGATTCGAATTCACCAGCTGAGTAAAAATATTTGAAAACTTTATGAAGTAATTCCTCATCTTGTTCTTCTTCAGAGATTAAAACCCCAAGGTCAAAAGCCTCCCTTATTAATTTTCTTCATGTTGGTTAAAGGAGAACCAAGAATGGAATCTCCTGAGAGAGTTGGTGATATACCATTGGGTGAAATATGTTTGCTACATTTGGTCAACTGGGGCAAGAACTAAGCAAAGGTGGTTGACTGACGATGATAGGCAAAAGAAGGATGAAGTGGTTAATGATGTTGAAGATTAGCAAGAGGTGAAGAAGAACAAGGGTAGTAATACATGAAACTGAGGGAAGAATTTTCTTGTCCCCACATGTCGTATTTTCCGGTGGCAGATGCGGATAGCTATTGGCCGCCAGCAGGATTTTCCAGTCCCATCTGATTCATAATGATTAAATAATCTTACACTGATGTGCCAGGTAATGATAGCAAGCTTGGAAAATAGGAAAGTCACACTTGTCTGTGGCTAAGTGGTTATCGAATACAAAGTCCCATGTTTTAATGCTGAAACCATGGGCGAAATTCTCCGTTATCGGCGCAAAACACGGTGCAAATCCGACTTGCGTCACGTCGGAAAAATGGGTCGATAGTCTCCGGCCCGAAATGGGCTAGCAGCGACGTAACGGGATCCGCGCTTGCGCAGTGGTTCACGCCGTGCAGCGTCATACGCGCTGCACGGCGTGACGGCTCATAAGGCCGCGCTGCTCCCCCCGACCCGACCGGAACACCCGACCGCAACACCCGACTGGATGGCTGGCCGTCGCTCAGCCCCGAGGTTCGAGTCACGCGATGTGGAGGCGCTCCTGGACACGGTGGAGCAGAGGAGGGACGCCCTGTATCCCGGGCACGGCCGCAGAATTGCCCCACGCCACAGCCGGCGTCTGTGGAGGGAAGTGGCAGAGGCCGTCACCGCTGTGGCCCTGACACCACGGACAGGCACCCAGTGCCACAAGAAGGTGAACAACCTCGTCAGAGCAGGCAGGGTGAGCCTCCCCCATATCCCCTCCTCCCCATATCCCCCCTCCCCCATATCCCCCATATCCCCCCTCCCCCATATCCCCCTCCCCCATATCCCCCCCTCCCCATATCCCCCCTCCCCCATATCCTCCATATCCCCGCCTCCCCCATATCCCCCCTCCCCATATCCCCCCTCCCCCATATCCCCCATATCCCCCCTCCCCCATATCCCCCCTCCCCATATCCCCCCCTCCCCCATATCCCCCATATCCCCCCTCCCCCATATCCCCCCTCCCCATATCCCCCATATCCACCCCTCCCCCATATCCCCCTCCCCATATCCCCCCTCCCCCATATCCCCCCTCCCCATATCCCCCATATCCCCCCTCCCCCATATCCCCCATATCCCAAAGTGAATCCAGCCCTAACCTTAACCTCTGCAATGCACGCGCAACCGATGGCGTGCATTCATATACCTGCCTAACACTGTTGCCTTTTACCCCTGCCCCCCCCCCGCCAAAGGAGAAGCGCGCACACAACAGTAGGGAGCATGTGAGGACTGGAGGAGGGCCCGCTGATGAGAGGCCACTGACCGTACACGAGGAAAGGGCCCTGGAACTGGCTGGCGGACCTGAGGACCGGGAGGGTGCTGATGCAGAGGTCGGGGGCGTACTAGCGAGTGAGCCACCGACAGCCCGTCCCCATATCCCCCTTCCCCTATATCCCCCTCCCCGTATCACCTGATCACTGCCTGATGTCTAACCATGCATGCTTCGTTGTGTATCGCAGGACCAAACGTCCAGGCACCCATCCCCGCAGATGCAGACCGCCCGCAGGATGCCCCTCGGAGACCACGGGAGACGGAGAGACCCGCACCCTCCAGCATGCGACGCCCGCAGGATGCCCCTCGGAGACCACGGGAGACGGAGAGACCCGCACCCTCCAGCATGCGACGCCCGCAGGATGCCCCTCGGAGACCACAGGAGACGGAGAGGCCCGGACCCTCCAGCATGCGACGCCCGCAGGATGCCCCTCGGAGACCACGGGAGACGGAGAGACCCGCACCCTCCAGCATGCGACGCCCGCAGGATGCCCCTCGGAGACCACAGGAGACGGAGAGACCCGCACCCTCCAGCATGCGACGCCCGCAGGATGCCCCTCGCACACCACGGGAGACGGAGAGACCTGGAGCAACAGGGAGACGACACCCCCGTCACGTGCGGGAGCGACCACCCAGCGATGAGTGGGGCAGCCACAGGGCCCCGTCACATCCGAGCCAGGACACCACTACCCAGGACACCACTACCCAGGACACCACTACCCAGGACACCACTACCCAGGACACCCCTACCCGGGACAGCACTACCCAGGACACCCCTACCCGGGACAGCACTACCCAGGACACCACTACCCACGACACCCCTACCCGGGACACCACTACCCAGGACACCCCTACCCGGGACAGCAGTACCCAGGAAGACGAAATACCGGACAGTGAGTCAGAGTGGATGGGTGGAGACGAACCCCCACCCCAAAGTGCCATGGACTCAGAGTGGGACGAAGAGCACGACACAACGCCACTGCTGTCACCAACACCCTCCACCATCGCAGAAACACTCACCACGGTTGGGCACTTTCGTGATGAGGCGTCTGGTACAATCACTGGTGCGCACAACACAGCCGTCCCGGTACAGCAGGTGGAGGTAGGAGCAGCAGAGGGGACGGGCGGTCGGAGGGCAGCCCAGCCCAAGCGAACATCTGCCGCCCAGATGGATCCCGGGTTCCTGGAGTTTCCACACCCACACATAGATCCGATGCAACCACCGACCCGGAGACGAGCGAAGAGGGTGACGGGCGGCTTGCGGCGGCTGCGGTCGCAGGTGGAGGAGTCCACCCGCGTCCAGGAGCTGGGAGTGGTGCCGGTCATGCGTGCCACCCAGGCTGACACCGCACGGGTGGCGTCCGCGGTGGAGGCAATGGGTGCGACGGTGTCAGACATGGGGAACGGTTTGCGAGGCCTGGGGCCTTCCGTGCAGGCGGCGTCTGTGGCCCAGGAAATGGCTGCCCTCTCACAGGAGGCCATGAGCCAGTGCCAGCGCCAGATGGCAGAGGCGCTCAACGCCATAGCCCAGTCTCTGCAGGCCATGGCCCAGTCTCAGCAGGCCATGGCCCAGTCTCAGCAGGCCATGGCCCAGTCTCTGCAGGCCATCGCTGAGGGCATCGGCGTCGCACTGTCACAGACAGGGTTTGCCAACACCCTGAGCTCCATGGCTGCAAACCTGCAGACCCCTGTCGATACCAGCACGGGCCTCCAGGACTGGCAGCGCCAGATGTCGGGGGGGCGTCGGATGGCCAGTCCGTTCGCATCCCCCACCCATGTAGAGGCCTGGGGGCCATCGGGCACCCCGAGGGAGGAGGAGGTGGTGTGGTCCGTCCCGGCTCCCTCTGTAGGGGAGGTCCCGGTACACCGCGACACCTCGGACTCCCCCCTTCCGTCCCAGGTGCATCGGGTGGGCAACGGGCAGGACAGGCTGGCAGCTCGCCATCCCAGTCGCCCGGGCCGCAGCCTGGCCCATCTAGGCCAGGACGCCCCAGGAAACGGCCGCCAAAGGGATCCAGTGTCAGAGGGCAGGAATCACAGGAGTCCACCTCCAGTTCTGCTGTACCGTCTGGCGAACCACGTAGACGTAGTCAAAGGGCCCGTAAGGCCAAACAATTAGACACTGAGTAAGTTGGCACGGGTGCAGGGCACAGATGAGTTTTAGGGGCTAGGGCACGTGCATGAACTCCCTTGGTTATTAAAGTCAATGTTACACCTACAGAAGCTGCCTTTGTGCTCTGTCCAAAGTGTGCGGGGGTGTCATGTACGTTGAGCGCAAGTGTGTGTGTGAGGGGTGGTCTTACCTCAGCCCCAGGTGAGTCTGCCCCCTTCCCCCTGGGCCGCCATCAACATCCCCCGGGCAGAGGACGGGACCGTGCGCTGCAGTGTCACAGCCGCATGCAGGGATGGTCCGGGTGGATGGTGGTACTGTGGCCATGGGTCACACATAGTCCAACGATGTAGAGCCAGGAGCTCATCGCAGGGCGGGTTGTCATCATCCTCCATGGCCTGCGATAGACACGTGTCCACCCGCAACTGTGTGAGCCCGGCCCGTTGTGCCGCAGGTGGATCGGCAATGGGGGGGGGGGGGGGGTGTGCATGCGGGTGGGGTGGGTGGGGTTGGGGTGGGGGGTGAGGGTGCTGGGT
Organism: Scyliorhinus torazame; assembly: GCF_047496885.1. Lineage (NCBI taxonomy): Eukaryota > Metazoa > Chordata > Chondrichthyes > Carcharhiniformes > Scyliorhinidae > Scyliorhinus > Scyliorhinus torazame. Next base: position 110,491,809 of record NC_092715.1, on the reverse strand, counting down.
GGGTGGATGGGTGGGGGGTGTGGGTGGTCGGCTGTTGCCATGGTGTGCAGTCTGTGGCCATACTACCCGATTCCCATGCCCATCTAGTCAGTGAAGCGGGCATCTATCAGTCTGTCCCGTGCCCGCTGGGCCAGCCGGTAACGGTGGACAGCCACCCGCCTGTGTCTACCCCGTCTGCCCTGACCATTGCCCCCATCCCCCTCATCTGGGGAGGACTGGGCCTCTTCCTGCTGCTCCTCCACTCCGCCCTCCTCTGCCTGCGGCACATCGCCCCTCTGCTGGGCTATGTTGTGCAGGACGCAGCACACCACAATGATGCGGCCGACCCTATCTGACCGATACTGGAGGGCGCCCCCAGAGAGGTCCAGGCACCTGAAAAGCATCTTCAGCGCACCAAAGCACCTCTCGATCACTCCCCTTGTCGCGACATGGGCATCATTGCAGCGGTTCTCCGCCTCATTGCGTGGCCTCCGTATAGGCGTCATCAGCCACGATCGCAATGGGTAGCCCCTGTCGCCCAGCAACCAGCCCCTCAGCCGGGGATGGCGTCCCTCGTACATGCCGGGGATGGATGACCGCGACAACACGAATGAGTCGTGTACACTGCCTGGGTGACGGGCGCAGACGTGCAGGATCATCATGCGGTGGTCGCAGACCACCTGTACGTTCATCGAATAGGTCCCCTTCCTATTAGTGAACACGGCCCTGTTATCTGCAGGTGGCCGCACGGCGACGTGCATCCCATCGATCGCGCCCTGGACCACGGGGAACCCGGCAACGGCAGAGAAGCCCACGGCCCGGGCATCTTGGCTGGCCCGGTCCACTGGGAAGCGGATGTAGCGGTGCGCCATGGCATATAGGGCATCTGTCACTGCCCGGATGCACCGATGCACCGATGTCTGCGATATGCCGGACAGGTCACCACTCGGTGCCTGGAATGACCCGTTGCATAAAAGTTCAGGGCCACCGTAACCTTGACGGACACGGGGAGAGGGTGTCCCCCGCCAGTGCCACGCGGTGACAGGTGTGCCAGCAGGTGGCAGATGTGTGCCACGGTTTCCCGGCTCATCCGGAGTCTCCTCCTGCATTCCCGGTCCGTGAGGTCCTGGTATGACTGCCGGGGCCGGTACACATGGGGCGCCCTCGGGTGCCTCCGTTGCCGTGGGGCCGCGACGTCCTCCTCCCCCTCCTCGTCCTGTCGGTCAGGTGTCCCTCCAGCCTGGACGGCTGCCGCCTGCCCCTCTGCGGCAGCCTGCGCCGCCTCTCTGGCACGCTCCTCCTCCTCCTCCTCCTCCTCATCCAGGGCAACATAGACATGAGCGGCTGCCACCACGGCGGCCAACATCGCTGGATGGTCTGAAAACATGACGGCCTGGTGGGGGGGAGGGGAACGACGACATGTCATCATTGCCCATATCCCCTCCTCCCCCCAGCCAGGTTGCATGGACCGCATGGGTCCAACTGTTGGAGGCTGGCACCTGGCCAGGTGGACCAACTCACTTGCCCTCCCATCCCCCTCCTCGGCACGGACGCCCCCCCCAACCTCCACCTCAGCACGGACCCCCCCCCAACCCCCAACCTCCACCCCGGCACGGCACGGACCCCCCCCCCCCAACCTCCACCCCAGCACGGATCCCCCCCCAACCTCCACCCCAGCACGGACCCCCCCCAACCTCCACCCCAGCACAGACCCCCCCCAACCTCCACCCCAGCACGGACCCCACCCCAACCCCCAACCTCCACCCCGGCACGGCACGGACCCCCCCAACCTCCACCCCGGCACGGCACGGACCCCCCCCCCCAACCTCCACCCCAGCACGGATCCCCCCCCAACCTCCACCCCAGCACGGACCCCCCCCAACCTCCACCCCAGCACAGACCCCCCCCAACCTCCACCCCAGCACGGACCCCACCCCAATCCCCAACCTCCACCCCGGCACGGCACGGACCCCCCCCAACCTCCACCCCAGCACGGACCTCCCCCCAACCTCCACCCCAGCACGGACCCCCCCCAACCTCCACCCCGGCACGGACCCCCCCCAACCTCCACCCCAGCACGGACCCCCCCCAACCCCCAACCTCCACCCTGGCACGGCACGGACCCCCCCCCAACCTCCACCCCAGCATGGACCCCCCCCAACCTCCACCCCAGCACGGACCCCCCCCCAACCTCCACCCCGGCACGGACCCCCCCCCAACCTCCACCCCGGCACGGCACGGACCCCCCCCCAACCTCCACCCCAGCACGGACCCCCCCCCCAACATCTACCCCAGCACGGACCCCCCCCCCAACCTCCACCCCGGCACGGACCCCCCCCCAACCTCCACCCCGGCACGGCACGGACCCCCCCCAACCTCCACCCCGGCACGGCACGGACCCCCCCCCAACCTCCACCCCAGCATGGACCCCCCCCCAACCTCCACCCCGGCACGGACCCCCCCCCCCCCCCACCTCCACCCCGGCACGGACCCCCTCCCGGCACTCCCCCGGAGCCCAGCCTACTCTAACCACCACCCCCGCCGCACACACACACACACACACAACCCGAGACACACCTCTCCTCACGCAATCAGACTGCGGCCACGGCATTTCCTGCCCAGAGCCAACCCCCCAGGCCGTCACTCACCTCCACGCTGGTCGGCGTGAGCCTGGAGCACCGGGTCACGCCGATGAAAAGGAGGTTTGATTCACGTCGACGTGAACGGTCATCACGTCGACGGGACTTCGGCCCATCCGGAAGGGAGAATATCGGCAGGCCGAAAATCGGCTGCCTTGCGCAGACCCGTGACATTCTCCGCGGCAGCGGCGCCATTAACGCCCCGCCGACTTTTCTCCCTTCGGAGACTTCGGCGGGGGCGGGATTCACGGCGGCCAACGGCCATTCTCCGACCCTCTGGGGGCTCGGAGAATGACGCCCCTAGTCCAAGATGGTATAGACTGAAGTCCATAGCTGCTCAAACTCATCCTCCAAGACCAGATGCAATTGTTGTTTAGTAGCCTTTCACCATCCATGCTGTAGTCACTGGAGAATACCACCAGACCATAAGACATAGGAGCAGAATTAGGCCACTTGGCCCATCGAGTCTGCTCCGCCAATCCCCATTTTCCTGCCTTTGCCCCATAACCCCTGATCCCCTTATTAATCAAGAACCTATCTATCTCTGTCTTAAAGACACTCAGTGATTTGGCCTCCACAGCCTTCTGCAGCAAAGAGTTCCACAGATTCACCACCCTCTGGCTGAAGAAATTCCTCCTCATCGCTGTTTTAAAGAATTGCCCCTTTGGTCTGAGATGGTGTCCTCTGGTTCTAATTTTTCCTTCAAGTGGAAACATCCTCTCCACATCCACACTATCCAGGCCTCGCAGTATCCTGTAAGTTTCAGTAAGATCCCCCCTCATCCTTCTAAACTCCAACGGGTACAGACCCAGAGTCCTCAAACGTTCCTCATACGACAAGTTCTTCCTTCCAGGGATCATTCTTGTGAACCTCCTCTGGACCCTTTCCAAAGCCAGCCCATCCTTCCTTAGATACGGGTCCCAACACTGCTCACAATACCCCAAATGGGGTCTGACCAGAGCCTTATACAACCTCAGAAGTACATCCCCGGTCTTATATTCTAGCCCTCTTCACATTGAAGCACCAGGAGAGGTGATGACAAACATGAAGGAAAAGCACAATGGAATTTAATTTATTTTTATATGTGTTATGCCATGACTGAACTTATAAATTTGGATAGAAATGTGTGGTTACTGATGACTTATTTTTGTGTTGTTGGAAAGAGTGCCAGAGAAAATGGTCAGTGACAGAGAATAGGTAAGTGTTGGACTGCTGATGAATAGGGAAATATAGTTGATGTCAGTGGTATTATTAATACATTTGATTTGATTTGATTTATTATTGTCACATGTATTAGTATACAGTGAAAAGTATTGTTTCTTGCATGCTGTACAAACAATGCATACCATACATAGGGAAGGAAGGAGAGACTGCAGAATATAATGTCATAGTTATAACAAGGTGTAGAGAAAAGATCAACTGAATACGAGGTAGGTCCATTAAAAGTCTGATGGCAGTAGGAAAGAAGCTGTTCTTGAGTCGGTTGATACCTCAAACTTTGGTATCTTTTTTCTGACGGAAGAAGGTGGATGAGAGTATGTCCGGGGTGCGTGGGGTCCTTAATTATTCTGGCTGCCTTTCCGAGGCAGCGGGAATTATAGATAGAGTCAATGGATGGGAGGCTGGTTTGCGTGATGGACTGGGCTATATTCACGACCTTTTGTAATTTCCTGCGGTCTTGGGTAGAGCAGGCTCCATACCAAGCTGTGATACAACCAGAAAGAATGCTTTCTATGGTGCATCTGTAGAAGTTGGTCAGGGTCATAACTGACATGCCAAATTTCCTCAGTCTTCTGAGAACGTAGAGTCATTGGTGGGCTTTCTTAACTATAGTGTCGGCATGGGGGGACCAGAACAGGCTGTTGGTGATCTGTACACCTAAAAACTTGAAGCTCTGTACTGTGCGTGGCAGCAGCCACGGGAATTCCACCACTTGCCACCTGGCAAACGCCCTTACCTGTAAATATCTAAAGGTGCTCACCCAGGCTCGCGAACTTCCCATCCACAAACAGGTCCCCCAACCTTCTTATCCCTGCCCTGTGCCACCCCGAAAACCCTCCATCTATTCTCCCTGGGACAAACCGGTGGTTCCCCCGTATTGGGGTCCACACCGAGGCCCCAACTTCCCCCCTGTGCCGCCTCCACTGCCCCCAGATTTTGAGGGCAGCCGCCACTACTGGGCTCGTGGTATACCTCATTGGAGGGAGCGGCAGCAGCGCCGTTGCCAGCGCCTCCAGACTTGTACCCTCACAAGACGCTGTCTCCAGCCTCTTCCATGCAGCCCCCTCCCCCTCCATCACCCACTTGCGCACCATCGCCGCATTGGTGGCCCAGTAGTACCCACAGAGGTTGGGCAGTGCCAGCTCCCCCCATTCCTACTCCGCTCCAGGAACACCCTTCTCACCCTCGGAGTCCCTCGCGTCCACACAAACTCCGTTATGCTCCTGTTGACCCACCTAAAGGAGGCCTTCGGGATAAAAATGGGGAGGCACTGGAACAGGAACAAAAACCTTGGGAGCATCGTCATCTTAACTGACTGCACCCTACCCGCCAGGGACAGCGGCAACACGTCCCACCTCTTGAACGCCTCCTCCATTTACTCCACCAGCCTCGTGAAATTAAGTCTATGCAGGGCCCCCCAGCTCCTGGCCACCTGGACCCCCAAATACCTGAAGCTCCTCTCCACCCTTTTTAGTGGGAGCTCGCCAATCCCCCTCTCCTGGTCCCATGGGTGAACCACGAACAACTCGCTCTTCCCCATGTTGAGCTTGTACCCTGAGCAATCCCCGAACTCCCTGAGGATCCTCATTACTTCTAGCATACCCCCCACCGGGTCCGCCACATATAGCCGTAAGTCATCCGCATAGAGCGACACCCTATGCTCCTCCCCACCCCGCACCAACCCCCTCCAGTTCCTCAACTCCCTCAGTGCCATAGTCAGGGGTTCAATCGCCAGTGCGAAGAGCAGGGGGGACAGGGGACACCCCTGCCTCGTCCCTCGATGCAACCAAAAGTACTCAGACCTCCTCTTGTTTGTGGCCACACTCGCCATCGGGACCACATACAACAGCCTAACCCAACTGACAACCAGGATAGGGTGCTCTCAGGGGGGTGGGTTGGAGAGGGGAAGATCTCGGAAACTTACCAGGTGATGCAGGAGGAGGAGGAGGCCTCGGTGGTGGAGTTGAAAGGTAAGTGCGAGGAGGAGCTGGGAGAGGAGATCGAGGAGGGGACGTGGGCAGATGCCCTTGGGAGGGTGAACTCTTCCTCTTCGTGCGCGAGGCTCAACCTCATACAGTTTAAGGTGCTGCACAGGGCACACATGACCGGGACAAGGATGAGCCGGTTCTTTGGGGGCGAGGACAGGTGTGTTAGATGCTCAGGGAGCCCAGCGAATCACACCCATATGTTCTGGGCATGCCCAGCGCTGGAGGAATTTTGGAAGGGCGTAGCGAGGACGGTGTCAGGGGTGGTAGGATCCAGGGTCAAACCGGGCTGGGGGCTTGCAATATTTGGGGTTGCAGGGGAGCCGGGAGTGCAGAAGGCGAAAGAGGCCGGTATTCTGGCCTTTGCATCCCTTGTAGCCCGGCGAAGGATTCTTCTTCAGTGGAAGGATGCGAGGCCCCCAAGCATGGAATCCTGGATCAACGATATGGCGGGGTTTATTAAATTGGAGAGGGTGAAATTCGCCTTAAGGTGATCGGTACAGGGGTTCTTCAGGCGGTGGCAACCATTCTTGGACTTCCTGACAGAACGGTAGACAATGGTCAGCAGCAGCAGGGAGCGGGGGGGGTTCTATTTTATTTTTGTTTGTTTACACTGGGGGATCTGAAGGGATGTATATATTTGCTATGTTTGCTTTGTGTTAATTCGGGGTGTTAATTTATTATTTATGTATAGGGGGAGGGGCACAGGGGTTGTTTTATTTTGTTCTGTATTTAATTCTATTCGGTTCCTTTTTTATTCTGTTGTTGATATTTTGTGATAACCTCAATAAAAATTATTTTTTTAAAAACAGACTTGAAGCTCTCGACCCTTTCTACTTCATTCCCATTGATGTAGGCAGGGGCATGTTCTCATTACTTGATCATGCAGAGCTTGGGCAAATATGGGATGTATGTGTTGAAACCTTCCTTCCTCTTCTTGTTCCTCCACTTCCTGTTGTACTACATCTACTTCATCCCCTCCTGCTCCTCCTTTTTCATGTACTCACTCCTAATGCTTATTCCTGGCAAAAGGGAATAAACTGAAGCTGTCCTTTTGCCTTAGTGACCTCCCATATGCAGCAATATATGTATTGCAAGCTGTGAGATATGCTTATATGACCAGCAGTATCTTGGAAGGAACCAGATTGTGACATAGTGGTAATGTCACTAGCCTCGTAACACAGAGTCTAATGCTCTGGGGACACAGGTTCAAATCCCACCATGGCAGTTGGTGGATTTAAATTCAATTAATAAAATGTGGAATTGAAAACTAGTTTCCACAATAGTGACTGTGAAGTTATCGTCAATTGTTGTAAGAGCCAACCTGGTTCTAGGCAATCCTGCATTGCTACTAGTTATCTATCATCCAGATTGGAGGGAGAAGTTGCTGCAGGTTGGGACAGGGCCAAGAGTAACAATGTCCTGAGCAGCAAGAGGCAGTGGGACCTCTCAACAGTCAAGGTGCTGAAAAGAATGGCTCAGTGTGGCAGCAAGCATTGATCCAAGCTAAGGTAGACAGAGGCAGTACATCTATCTACAGGTGAACGAAAGTCAATGCCAAAGGAAACTTAGTTTGTTCTGGAATGTGGTTGCTCACACCTGCCAGCTTCTCCACAAAGACCTGTGATCTGAAGGACTTGGAGGCATGTACCCATGCCACAGCATTAAAAGCCACTCCAGCACTAAACTTCAAACCTTAAAGGACTCCACTGGAGACTTGTGGCATCTCCCAGTCAGTGACACACAAGTGTATTAAAGAGGTGACAGATGCTCTCTTCAGTAAAGTGCACCAATTTGTCACATTCTGCATGGATCCCAAAAGCCAAGCTGCCAGAGCAGTCATGTAATTACAATGAGATAATCCCTTGAGGTTTACTTACTGTGGAAAACATAAGGCACCAATTGCTCACAAGGGATGAGGTAAACACATTGTGGGTTCATTTATTAAGGCTCGGTGTGGTGATCTCATGGTTGTGTTGTAATTCACCGACTGACACTAGGGGCGTCATTCTCCGACCCCCCGCCGGGTCGGAGAATGGCCGTTGGCCGCCGTGAATCCCCCCCCCCCGCCCCCGCCGAAGTCTCCGGTACCGGAGATTGGGCGGGGGCGGGAATCGGGCCGTGCCGGTTGGCGGGACCACCCGCTCAATTCTCCGGCCCGAATGGGCCGAAGTCCCGCCCACAAATTGCCTGTCCCGCCAGCGTAAATCAAAGCTGGTATTTACCGGCGGGACCAGGCGGCGTGGGCGGGCTCCGGGGTTCTGGGGGGGGGCGCGGGGCGATCTGACCCCGGGGGGTGCCCCCACGGTGGCCTGGCCCGCGATCGGGGCCCACCGATCCGCGGGCGGGCCTGTGCCGTGGGGGCACTCTTTCCCTTCCGTCTCCGCCACGGCCTCCACCATGGCGGAGGCGGAAGAGACTCTCCCCACTGCGCATGCGTGGGAAACTGTCGGCGGCCGCTGACGCTCCCGCGCATGCGCCGCATTTCCGCGCCAGCTGGCGGGGCAACAAACGCCATTTCCGCCAGCTGGCAGGGCGGAAATCCCTCCGGATCTGTTTTGCATACAGTTAATGTTAACAAATTGTTTCTGGCTTTAGCTAGTGTTCTTGTAATATAAATCAGGCCATCCAACAAGAACATTACTTGGTACCTGGGCTGGATGGTATGAAACACTGAGAAAAAAAAACTATCCACAAGGTCCACAGAGATTTGAAGATTTTGCAGACTGCCAGAATTAACAACATGGAGTGGAGATGCCGGCGTTGGACTGGGGTGAGCACAGTACGAAGTCTTACAACACCAGGTTAAAGTCCAACAGGTTTGTTTCGATGTCACTAGCTTTCGGAGCGCTGCTCCTTCCTCAGGTGAATGAAGAAGTCTGATCCAGAAACACATATATAGACAAATTCAAAGATGCCAAACAATGCTTGGAATGCGAGCATTAGCAGGTGATTAAATTGGGGCGAGACCATGCAGACGCTGCGACAACGAATGAACGGACATCGCGCAACAATCACCAGGCAGGAATGTTCCCTTCCAGTCGGGGAACACTTCAGCAGTCAAGGGCATTCAGCCTCTGATCTCCGGGTAAGCGTTCTCCAAGGCGGCCTTCAGGACCCGCGACAACGCAGAATCGCCGGGCAGAAACTTATAGCCAAGTTCCGCACACATGAGTGCGGCCTCAACCGGGACCTGGGATTCATGTCGCATTACATTCATCCCCCACCATCTGGCCTGCGAAATCCTACCAACTGTCCTGGCTTGAGACAATTCACACCTCTTTAACCTGGGGTTACCCCATCTCTGGATCTGTAAAGATTTAATCACCTGCTAATGCTCGCATTCCAAGCATTGTTTGGCATCTTTGAATTTGTCTATATATGTGTTTCTGGAAGAGACCTCTTCATTCACCTGAGGAAGGAGCAGCGCTCCGAAAGCTAGTGACATCGAAACAAACCTGTTGGACTTTAACCTGGTGTTGTAAGACTTCGTACTGTAACAACATGGAGTCATTGAAGCCACCAATGAGTCACAGATTTCATGGCAATATAGACAGCAACTGGAGTGTATTTGAACAACAATTTAATATGCTTCTTACTGCAGTAAATTTAGCAGATCAATCAGATTTGTGTAAGGTAGTGCTGCTCCTAACAGCAGCAGGGCCCAAAGCAATTGCTGCGTTTAATATATTTAAATTTGCAAACGATGAAGATAGTAAAAAATTTAATTAAGTAATTTGAAGATCTGATGCACTTTGCACCCACCGAAAGAATTACATTTATGTACGCTATGTGTTTAGATCACATTTACAGAGGCAGAAGAGTCCATAGTGTGGTGATATGCATCACTGTATATACACAAGGGATTAATGTAAATACACTACAACTAAGTAACCACTAGAGGGAGCACCAGAGATGCCATGACATGCAGACATACAGCCAATGGGTCATTACAAAAGGACACAATCAATGGGTAATCAGGACACCCAGAGGTGGCATTACCACAAGGGGGCACTTCACAACCCATATAAAAGGACAGGGCATGCATGCTCTGCTTCTTTCCACAGACAGACATCTAGAGAGTACATCAGGGTTGACCAACAGCATCACACCCAGCACGTGGCTTAGAGCAAGCTGGTACAGTTAGACTGAGTTGCTACAGTTAGATTAGCAGAGAGTCGAACTAATTTAAGAACTGTGTTAATAGTTCAAGAAACACGTTGAACTCATTTCATAGTCTGGAGCTTTCTTTGTCAAAGCATACATCAAGGAAGCAGCGTATGCTACACGAAGCAGCATAACACAACATGATACCAGGAGTGCCTGTTACATCCATTTAATTCAACTCAGCAAGATCCATGACAATCAGCGACCGAACCCAGGCACGATGATCGAGATTCCAGTTCCTAATCTACACGGGTACCACGGCAATCTCAGTGCCAACTGGCATGCATTCAAGCAACGATTTCAGCTTTACATGGAAGCATCCGACCTAACTGGCATGGCCGATGCTGAGAAGATAGCTCTTCTACTCACCATTGCAGGTGTACATGCAACAGAGGTCTTCCGCTCCTTTAAATACTCCAGAGGGCAGGACAGAACGCAATTCCAGACAGTGCTGGGCAAATTTGAAAGATACTGCGAGGTAAACACAAATGAAATCGGTAAAACTGGCGCCAATACTCACCACGAGGCAGAGGTAGGGTTGCAACAGAAGCAAACGGCCATTTTGATTGGCAGCCATCTTGCGCGTTTCCAGCCGGGCCAGTCCGCACATGCACAGTTCCCTGGACGACGCAAACCGGCAAAACAGTGTTTTGCGCATGCGCGAGAAGCATGCGCAGTAGAGAAAAGAGCGCACAGTAAAGGAAAAGCGATTTGCGCATGCGCAATCCATTCCTCCGCTTTACGTCATGAGCATCATGATGTCAGAGGCCCCGGACCATGCCCACTTAAAGGGGAAATGTCCGAAAATTACAAAGAGTTTCAAAGCCGCAAAACACCATTCTTTCACCTTGGAAGACAGAACAATGCCTGAACTTCTACCAGTAGTTGAAATCAACCTCTGCGGAAGCCTACAACAAGAAGTTAGCACCACCCAAAGAGATGATTTGGTCCTTGAAGGCTCCTATCAGACGATGATTTCTTCCTTGGACACAGAGAGCGCAATGACAATACCGAAACACAAGAAGATAATTGATTTATCAAAGAATACTACTCAGACATGGCTGAGTTATTCGGATATGATGATCATACAAGCATCAGCGTCACGGTTGAAAAGCTCAAAACGACTCTACTCATGGTAGATGAATCCAATACCATGATGCCACGGCAGATCGTCGATGCATTGGATGACAGCAACCTGTCAAATACCCACGCAGAAGACAAAGCCAACAGAGAGCGGCCTGATGCCACATGAAAAGTGGTCCATGCACCATGAAGAGTCCCCGACTCGGCACAGAGGGTGGTCCAAGCACCACAAAGTGTCCCCGACTCCACACAGAGAGCGATGAAAGACTCCACAGTGAGACCACTGCACGACTCCGTTGAGAGCACACAGATCGAGTCCACAGCGAGACCATTGCACGACTCCAACAGCGAATGATGCCAGACTCCACACAGAGAGCGATACAAGCTTCCACAGCGAGCTCGTTGACAGACTCCACAATGGGAGCAACTGAAGACTCCAAAGTGCAGTCCATGCATGAACAAGACCATGAAGGTCTATACACCTTATCTGAGCAACCAGCAGCAGACGATGGAAGTCTGCCACACTCACGTGAACAACAGAAAGACTATGACAGTCTACCCAGATTACTTGAGCCACCAGAAGAAAACTCTGACAGTCTACCCAGCTCATCTAACCAACAAGAAGATACTGCAGGTCTACCCACTGTATGTGAGACAAGTGACAAAGGCATCACAATTCCCATACAAGATGTGCAACATCACAGCAAGACTGACAGATCTCAGCTCGTATGCACAGAGGCACTCGACAATCCAAGTGAAACTACTCGTGAGTCCAGTGCGACCACATCAATTGAAACCTCATCCACTCGAGCCTCTCCACAAGAAAATGAAACCTTGAACATTTTGACTCCAGACGAGGAGCATCAAGAAACCAAAGATGATTCAAGTGAACCTGAAATGACTCCGACAGAGGACCATCAAGAAACCAAAGATGATTCAGGTGAACCAGAACGGACTCCAAGCGGGGAGCATCGACAAGCCAAAGATGATTCAAGTGCATCGGACATGACTCCACATTGGGAGCACCGACGAATCAAAGAAGAAATGCTCAATGAAACAACAGATGCCACAAAGGACATTGACACAAGTAACTTTGTGAAGGACTCGAATTCTCCACTCGGAATGGTCAGTGAGCGCAACAAACACAACAAAACCTACAAAAACAACAACACAGACAACAACAAGAAGCATACCAAAGGCACCAATGTCAACAATAAGCACAACAAAACCAACAACAGTGGAACAACGACTGGTACAACTCTGCAAATGCAGGACACTGTGATGCACAGCTCCTAACAATGGCAAGAGTACAGACATACCATGGCATGATAATGCATCTTACAAATTCACGTTTGCTACACTACAAACAAGCAGACCAACTTTCAAGTCAACTGACATACGGAATCAATACCGCAAACACAGACACCAGTCCAGGTCAGACAGGGAAGATGACATCAAGAATTGCTACCACAAGCATCGAAAAAAAAGAGTCCAAATCAGACAACAAAGTGATTTGACCACTTGAACATCTCCTGATGACTTCTTGGTTCCTTAAGCACAGGGACACTGACAGCGTTCACAAGGAAATGACAACATCAACATCGACACTTCAATAACAAAACAAGAAAGCCACTCTACCATATAAATTCATGAACTTTGGACTCATAAATTATGGGCGGGATTCTCCACTCCCACGCCAAAGTGGCCGCACCGTCGTGAACGGCGTCGAGGTTCATGACGGCGCAGAACGGCCCCGGTCCCGACCGATTCAGGCCCTGACAATGGGCCAGTATCGGGGCCGCGTCATCTACCCGCGCCAGGCCTTGTCGCCCGCGTAAAAGCGGCGCTGCATAGATGACGCGGCCGGCGCCGCATAACGGGCGTCATCCGCGCATGCGCGGGTTGGCCGGCGCCAACCCACGCATGTGTAGTTCCCGTCCTCTCTAAGTCCGCCCCGCAAGAAAATGGGGGACGGATCTTGCGGGGCCGCGGAAGGAAGGAGTTCCTCCTTCAGAGAGGACGGCCCGACGATCGGTGGGCACCGATCGCGGGCCACCCCACATTCCAGGTAAAGCCCGGTGCAGGATCCCCCCCGCCCCCCCTCAGGCCACCCCCCCAGCGTTCACGCATCGCCCACGACTGCAGCGACCAGGTGTGGACGGCGCCGGGGGGAACCCGCCGTTTTGGCCTGGCCGCTCGGCCCATCCGGGCCTCAGAATAGCGGGGGTGCCGAAGAATCGCCATTTTCGGTGTCTCCGGCGATTCTTCGGCCTGCGGCCCGCGAAACGCGACCGGGCCGTTCCCGCCGCTTGGGAGAATCACGGAAGGGCGTCGGACAGGCGGCCCCGGAAATTTTGGCAGCCCAGGCGATTCTCCCAACCGGCGTGGGAGTGGAGAATCGCGCCCATTATTTGGTATTGTATAATCATCACAGTCATCATGACTTGTACATATCATCACTTATCTACCTATTTTGTTCAATTTTCTTTAACCAAGTACAGAAAATATGTAACACGACAAAAGGGGGGATGTGGTGATATGCATCACTGTATATACACAGGGGGTTAATGTAAATACACTACAACTAAGTAAACACTAGAGGGAGCACCAGAGATGTCATGACATGCAGACATACAGCCAATGGGTCATTACAACAGGACACAACAAATGGGTAATCAGGACACCCAGAGGTGGCATTACCACAAGGGGGCACTTCAAAACCCATATAAAAGGACAGGGCACACATGCTCTGCCTCTTTCCACAGACAGACATCTAGAGAGTACATCAGGTTTGATCAACAGCATCACACCCAGCACATGGCTTAGAACAAGCTGGTACAGTTTATAGCCATCTGGGATGGCCACTTACAATAAAGAACAGGGAAGGTCGCAAAGCATAATGGGAAACATGGACAATGCGAGATTCAAGCAGGCTCAGAGCCTGAATGTATATTTGTGAGAGAGGAATCCAGACGGTATCAAAACCCCCAACCGATTAGCATTTTCATGGCCCATCTCCACCAGACAAAGACTGATACTTGAGCGACCGATACAATCCCAGACATTTCGGCACTACTCCCTGTACCCAGGAAACGTAAACAACAGGGTCAATGACCGCTTAGGACACGCCCAGCCATCAAGGCACCCGCCCCGTTATTGGTTCGAATTGAACACAATGGTCAAGAATTACCCAATTACTGGGGTCCAAACTGAAGGATTGCCCAAAAGAGTGCGAAAACCCCCAGGAATAAAAAGAGAGACCACCATGTGTTCAGCTTCTCTTGGACCTGGCGCTCCGGCAATGTCTACTTCCAAGTACAGCACCACCAGAAGCAAGTTCAAGTTCAACACCCACTACCAGACGGATGAGCCCAGCTGAGCAGCAGTTACCCCTTTGAACCCGAGAGATCCAGAATTGAACAGCGGCCAGTCTTCTGACCTCAGCCGGGTGCCCGAAGTTAAGTACAGGTTGTCTTAGTCGATAGGTGTAGTTAACTAGTAGTGTTTATGTTGTATGACTAATTGTGTGTGTAAATAAAGTACCCTTGACCTTGAACTAACTAACTGGTTGCGTGGCTCTTTGATCGATAGCCGGTTGAACCTTGTGGTGGTATCATTGATAACTGGCGCCTCTGAGCAATAGAATATTGATATCCAAAGGAAGGAGGGCAACCTCATTGATTGCCATATTTACAGTAGGTACAAAAAGGCAACAGTTATTGGTGACTGTGACTGTGTCACTCTGAGTGAACCCACAAAACGTTTGAATTGGAAATCCAAATTGAGAAAGTAAAAGAAACCACAAGCGAAACCAGTATCGATCAAACCTCAAAAAAACGGAAGTGTGTAATTTGCATAGTCCCCTGGGATTTCCGCCTTTCGGGGCGGACCCTGTACCTGGTTCTAGGAGATTGGACTTCGTTCCAATCGCTTGGTTTGATTTCTCCAATACTGGAGCAGTTCCCTGATTGATGGGCGGTCTTGAGGTGCTCGTTAACCTCTTTTGTGTTGGCTCCTGCTGGTGCCGGGGAGTCTGGCTTAGTTTTGTGTGTCCCAAATGTTGCTATTGTTCCCGGGGATTGCTCAGCAGTATGTAGATGGCTGCTACATTATTATGCCGATGGTTGCTGGTATCGATGTTGTCTGGGCTTTTGCAGAGTCTAATACACAGTAACTTGCACCTGCTAGTTTTTGCCTGTGTTGGCTGAATTTCCCTTCAGCCTTTGCCGTTCACCATTTTAAATCGGGACTTGGCCAACTCAGGTGGCTACAGTAAACCGGAAAATAGCTTGAGCCGTACCCGTGTTTGCACCACAGCTTTATTCCCCCTTGTCGCTAATTCCCGGTAGAAACAGAGATAATCATAGGTATGGCAATGAAGGCAATGGAACACCTTATGCATCCACAAGAGCCCGAGGTTGCAGCGACCAACAGAGCAGAACAGTGTCCCATATGGGAAGAAGAGATTAGGAAATATCTAAAGGGGAAAGGATGGCCCCTATTGTCGCAATTTTGTGCGAATGAGGAAACAGGTCCTGGCACCATAGGACAAACTTGGTGGGACAGCCTGACCGAGATCCACAAGAAGAATTGGAGTAGAGTTCGTAAGCTGATGGCAATCGTGGCTTGCTTGGCACAATTGCGAGGTACAGAGGAAGTCATGAGGACGCTCCGTAGACAGCTTGAGGAGAAAGAGAGGCGTAGAGAGGGAAATGTTAGCGACTGTGAGAGATTAAATGAGCAACTCCGAGAGCAGCTAGCGGCGAAGGACAAGGAGATGGCTGATGTCAAGAGGGCACACCAATCTTATCTTGCCTACCTAAGCAGCTTTCAGATTCAATACAGTAAGACCTACCAGGACACGCAACGTGCGGTGTTGGTAAGAGAGGAAATGGCGAATCAAGCAGAACAGTTGAGAAAACAAAGTGAGGATTTAAAGGCAGTCCTACGAGCACTCCACAGTTCCACCACGGAACAGAGGCAGAGTTCGGGGGATCATGTCAAGTGCAGGCAGCAAATTGCAAGATTGCAATCACTGCTATCCGTTCAGAACGGGTTCAGAGAAACCTTTGACCCACAGTTAGATCAGGAAGATGGCCCCAATTGGTAGGAACTTAGTGAAATGGTCCAACGGTACGTGACTGAGACAGAAAATCAGAATAGAGCCCCCAAGGCCCCGAAAAGGAAAGCACCCCCACCACCGACTGAACAGTCAGCACCCAACCCACTGAATCCCATCACCACGCAGCGTAGAGTAACAACAGAAGACCAACCTGATTTTTTGTACACCACACAACTAACCATCACCCAGTTAAGAGGTGCCCGCGATAAAATTGAGACTTTTCACCCCACATCAGACCCACACCCCTTTTTCGAACGAGTTAGGCAACAGACCGTCATGTATGGTCTGGACGAGCAGGAAGAAGTGATGAGCCTTGACCCGCCGGTTAGTTCAGCCCTTCCCGACCCACAAAATGTAGGAGGAGATAGCCTCCAAGGTATGAAGACAGCCATTTTAGACGCCATTGGCTGCAATAGAGGAGATCCAGTAGATGGACTCAACCGGTGCAGACAGAAAAAGGGAGAGCATCCAACAGTATTTGCTGGACGCCTCTGGATCCACTTTACTGCTGTATTCGGTGATTTAGCCCGCGCCCATTTATCGGTAGACAATACGGCCAAATGGACCCGTATTCTAGTCTCCCACGCCACGGAGGCAGGACAAAAGGCATGTGCCAACTACGACCCCTCTGACCTGGCACACAATGAAGTATGGGTACTGAAGCGATTATCTAGAGCTTGGGAACAGTCCCTACAGAAAAAGACAGACCAAGAAAGAGTAGACACCAACATGAATCCAGTAAGAGCACACCAAGACCCGCATGGGTAAATGAAGGCAGTAGTAACACACAGCACCCGAAAGTGCAGGGATGCTACAGTTGCGGACACGAGGGACATTACACCCGAGAATGCAATGTCCCCCCGAAACAGCAACGGAATCAGCACACAAATGCCCCCCTAGATTCAATGCCAGACCTATCCGCAGCGTTCGGACCCGAGAAGATAATTTGGCCATAAATGGCACCGATTGACGGTGTTCGGACTCCCCAACTTGGGTCTGCGACACACTTTGGGATAAGTCCGGAAGACCGGTAGTTGCAGGCACAGTCCGGGGACACCCAGTAGAGTTCCTTTGGGACACAGGAGGGTCCCGAACCACGTTAAACCCCTCCACAATGTACCAGCGAGATATATGGCCCACTACAGACACCATTACCCTTAGTGGCTTTACAGGTCACCTCCAGCAGGGACACATTACAGGCCCTGTGGATATCCAGATCGGCAACATTAAAACAAAACACTCAGTCATTTTGGTAGATTTACCCCAGACAGCAGAACACATCTTGGGAATAGATTTTATGAGATCACACAACCTTTCTTTCGACCCCGTAAATAAATGTGTGTGGAAAATGGCTAGAGCAGCACGAGCCCCCGCCACGCTCACAGTAGGAGACTACGAACACAGGATGAGCTCAGTGGGAGAGTACTGGTTTGATCCACAAATCATTCCCACAGACAAAACGGTTAGAGAAGTCTTGAAAAGACATAAAGCATCGTTTGCCCAACACAAGCACGACTGCGGTAAGATCCCAAGAGTGGCTAACATCACAGGTCCCGACCCTAAGCCCCAGAAACAATACGGCTTTCCACAGCAAGCCGAGGGAGAGATAGCCAAAGTAATCTAGAGTTTATTGGAGCAAGGAGTAATTTGGCCTGTAGCATCAATGAATAATGCCCTGATTTGGCCCATAAGAAAACCAGATGGTTCATGGCGACTGACTATCGATTACAGGGAAAAAAACAAAGTGACTCCGTTAGCAGCCCCCACCGTTGCCATGAGCCCCAAGACCATGTTAAAACAGGGACTTCAGTCAAAATGTTTCACGGTTTTGAACATTAGCAATGGATTTTGGTCCATTCCATTGGATAAAAAGTGCCAGTACAAATTTGCGTTCACCTTCCAGGGACAGCAGTACATGTGGACGTGCCTTCCACAAGGCTTCCACAACTCCCCCTTCATTTTTCACAGACAATTAACGAATGGATTATCAAAATTTCCCTGACCTGAATGCCTTGTTCAGTATGTGGACGACTTGCTCCTACAGACTGACACCAAGGAAGAGCACATTTCGCTTCTTTCAGAACTGTTAGGACTCCTCAAAGAAATTGGATGCAAAATTAACCCCCAAAAAGCCCAAATTCTCCAGGAAAATGTCACTTATTTAGGTACGGTCATCACACATGGTAAGCGTGAGATAGAACAGAAACAGATCGATTCAATTGTAAAATTACCCTGGCCCCAAAATGTTACAGCACTCCGGTCATTTTTAGAACTGGTCAGTTACTGCAGGAACCACATCGACGGTTCCGCCACAAAAGCAGCCCCACTTTCCGAGCTCCTTAAGAAACAGGCCCCATGGAAATGGCTTCCACAGCACACGGATGCCGTAGACACATTGAAACGTGCCCTAAGCACAGCCCCCGCTTTGCAAGCCCCAGATCCACACTCTCCATACGCGATAGAGGTAGCGACTACCGACCGAACCCTTTCGGCCGTACTCCGACAGGAAAGGCACGATCGTTTAGGACCCATAGCCTATGCCTCACGAGTTTTAGATCCCGTAGAGCAGGGATTTTCAGCCTGCAAAAGGCACCTGCTCGCAGTTTTCTGGGCTGTACAGTACTTCTCATACATAACAGGACTCAACACCGTAACCATTCTGACCGAGCACACCCCGACACAGCTTTTATTAGACGGTAGATTAAAAAACGGCACAGTAAGCCAAATTCGAGCAGCGCACTGGATCCTACTCCTCCAAGGACGCGACATTACGGTAAAACGGACAAAGACGCACACGTTTCTGGCCGACATTTCACACTATGCAGGAACCCCACATGAGTGCGAGTTCATTGCAGCCAAGCACTGCACAGGCCCCTTTGTTTCCAAATCGGTGCCGAAAAAGACAGGCATCCGACCACAGACGACCCAGCCCACAGACAAAGCTCTAAAAATCTATGTAGATGGCTCCTCCACAGTCCTAGATGGTAAAAGGATCGCAGGATGTGGAATTTATGTAGAGGACGCGCAGGGACGCTCTTTAGAGGAAATCTCATTAAAATTGCCTGGACATTTAGGTTCGCAGGCAGCCGAGTTAGCAGCCATTGCTTACATTGTGCAACACCCAGATTCGTTCCCAACCACAGCAGACATATATTCGGATAGTTTTTACATCTGCAACAGCCTGACAGAATTCCTGCCCCTGTGGGAATCAAGAGGATTTATATCCGCCGACAGAAAACCCCTACCCTCAGCGCCCCTACCCTCAGCGCCATTACTCAAACACATCCTCCAGACAGCGAAAGATAGAAAATACGGAAACGTTAAAGTTAGAAGCCACCATCGTTCCTCCCCACCCGGTAACGTGACAGCAGACACCCTAGCGAAAGCAGGGTCACCACATGGCCACTTTGGGTAACCCCCCGAGAGTGCCCCAGTACACGCGGTCCAGGTCTCACAGACCAACATTCAAGACTTAGCCCAAACACAAAAAGAAGATGAGACACTAGAGGAAATTTTAAAAGGAGACTTCCCAGCTCCCTATGATAAGTTTCAGGATACTTTGACGATCCATGAGAGAATCGTTTTAAAGGATGGTATTTATGTGGTCCCCACCCAGGACAGGAACCAGGGGTGAAATTCTCCGTTATCGCCGATCGGCGCAAAAAAGGGCACAAATCCGACCTGCGTCACGCCGCAAAAATCGTCGCGAAGTCTCCGGCCCGAAATGGGCTAGCAGCGACGTGATGGGATCCGCACTTGCTCACGTGGTTCACGCCATGCAGCGTCATACATGCCGCACGGCGTGACGGCTCATAAGGACGCGCTGCTCCCCCCACCCGACCGGAACACCCGACCGGAACACCCGACCGGATGGCCGGCCGCCGCTCAGCCCCGAGGTTCCAGTCACGGGATGTGGAGGCGCTCCTGGACGCAGTGGAGCAGAGGAGGGAGGCCCTGTATCCCGGGCACGGCCGCAGAGTTGCCCCACGCCACAGCCGGCGTCTGTGGAGGGAAGTGGCAGAGGCCGTCACCGCTGTGCCCCTGACACCACGGACAGGCACCCAGTGCCACAAGAAGGTGAACGACCTCGTCAGAGCAGGCAGGGTGAGCCTCCCCCATATCCCCCACTCCCCATATCCCCCCTCCCCCATATCCCCCCTCCCCCATATCCCCCCTCCCCCATATCCCCCCTCCCCCATATCCCCCATATCCCCCATATCCCCCCTCCCCCATATCCCCCCTCCCCCATATCCCCCATATCCCCAAGTGAATCCAGCCCTAACCTTAACCTCTGCAATACACGCGCAACCGATGGCGTGCATTCATACACCTGTCTAACACTGTTGCCTTTTACCCCTGCCACCACCACGAGCCACCCCCCCCCCCCCCCCCGCCCCCCCCGCCACAGGAGAAACGCGCACACAACACCAGGGAGCATGTGAGGACTGGAGGAGGCCCCACTGATAAGAACCCACTGACCGAACACGAGGAAAGGGCCCTGGAACTGGCTGGCGGACCTGAGGACCGGGAGGTTGCTGATGCAGAGGTCGGGGGCGTACTAGCAAGTGAGCCACCGACAGACCGTCCCCATATCCCCCCTCCCCTATATCCCCCTCCCCATATCACCTGATCACTGCCTGCGTGTCTAACCGTGCATGCTTCATTGTGTATCGCAGGAGCAAACGTCGAGGCACCCATCCCCGCAGATGCAGACCACCCGCAGGATGCCCCTCTGAGGCCACGGGAGATGGAGAGACCCGGACCCTCCGGCATGCGACGCCCGCAAGATGCCCCTCGCACACCACGGGAGACGGAGAGACCTGGACCCTCCGGCATGCGACACCCGCAGGATGTCCCTTGGAGACCACGGGAGACGGAGAGACCTGGAGCAACAGGGAGACGACGCCCCCGTCACGTGCGGGTGCGACGACGCAGGCGTGTGCCACCCAGCGACGAGAGGGGCAGCCACAGGCCCCCGTCACAGCCGAGCCAGGACACCACTACCCAGGACACCACTACCCAGGACACCACTACCCAGGACATCCCTACCCGGGACAGCACTACCCAGGAAGACGAAATACCGGACAGTGACACAGAGTGGATGGGTGGAGACGAACCCCCACCCCAAAGTGCCATGGACTCAGAGTGGGACGAAGAGCACGACACAACGCCACTGCTGTCACCAACACCCTCCACCATCGCAGAAACACTCACCTCGGTTGGGCACTTTAGTGATGAGGCGTCTGGTACACTCACTGGTGCGCACAACACAGCCGTCCCGGTACAGCAGGTGGAGGTAGGAGCAGCAGAGGGGCCGGGCGGTCGGAGGGCAGCCCAGCCCAAGCGAACATCTGCCGCCCAGATGGATCCCGGGTTCCTGGAGTCACCACACCCACCCATAGATCCGATGCAACCACCGAACCGGAGACGAGCAAAGAGGGTGACGGCCGGCTTGCGGCGGCTGCAGTCGCAGGTGGAGGAGTCCACCCGCGGCCAGGAGCTGGGAGTGGTGCCGGTCATACGTGCCACCCAGGCCGACACCGCACGGGTGGCGTCCGCGGTGGAGGCAATGGGTGCGACGGTGTCAGACATGGGGAACGGTTTGCGAGGCCTGAGGCTTTCCGTGCAGGCGGCGTCTGTGGCCCAGGACATGGCTGCCCTCTCACAGGAGGCCATGAGCCAGTGCCAGCACCAGATGGCAGAGGCGCTCAATGCCATGGCCCAGTCTCAGCAGGCCATAGCCCAGTCTCAGCAGGCCATGGCCCAGTCTCAGCAGGCCATAGCCCAGTCTCAGCAGGCCATAGCCCAGCCTCTGCAGGCCATCGCTGAGGGCATCGGCGCCATTGGCCATGTGCG
This sequence comes from Scyliorhinus torazame, assembly GCF_047496885.1. Taxonomy (NCBI): domain Eukaryota; kingdom Metazoa; phylum Chordata; class Chondrichthyes; order Carcharhiniformes; family Scyliorhinidae; genus Scyliorhinus; species Scyliorhinus torazame. Next base: position 110,469,757 of record NC_092715.1, on the reverse strand, counting down.
AGCCGGCGTCGCACGGTCACAGACAGGGTTTGCCAATCCCCTGGGTTCCATGGCTGCAAACCTGCAGACCCCTGTCGATACCAGCACGGGCCTCCAGGACAGGCAGCGCCAGATATCGGGGGGGGCGTCGGATGGCCAGTCCGTTCGCATCCCCCACCCATGTAGAGGCCTGGGGACCATCGGGCACCCCGAGGGAGGAGGAGGTGATGTGATCCGTCCCGGGTCCCCCTGTAGGGGAGGTCCCGGAACACCGCGACACCTCGGACTCCCCCCCTTCCGTCCCAGGTGCATCGGGTGGGCAACGGGCAGGACAGGCTGGCAGCTCGCCATCCCAGTCGCCCGGGCCGCAGCCTGGCCCATCTAGGCCAGGACGCCCCAGGAAACGGCCGCCAAAGGGATTTATAGAATTTCATAGAATTTACAGTGCAGAAGGAGGCCATTCGGCCCATCGAGTCTGCACCGGCTCTTGGAAAGAGCACCCTATCCAATCCCACACCACCCTATCCCCATAACCCAGTAACCCCACTCAACCAACGCTAAGGGCAATTTTGGACACTAAGGGCAATTTAGCATGGCCAATCCACCTAACCTGCACATCTTTGGACTGTGGGAGGAAACCGGAGCACCCGGAGGAAACCCACGCACACACGGGGAGAACGTGCAGACTCCGCACAGACAGTGACCCAGCCGGAAATCGAACCTGGGACCCTGGAGCTGTGAAGCAATTGCGCTAACCGCTATGCTACCGTGCTGCCCCACGTGTCAGAGGGCAGGAATCACAGGAGTCCACCTCCAGTTCTGCTGTACCGCCTGGGGAACCACGTAGACGTAGTCATAGGGTCCGTAAGGCCAAACAATTAGTCACTGAGTAAGTTGGCACGGGTGCAGGGCACAGATGAGTTTTAGGGGCTAGGGCACGTGCATGAACTCCTTTGGTTATTAAAGTCAATGTTACACCTATCGAAGCTGCCTTTGTGCTCTGTCCAAAGTGTGCGGGCGTGTCATGTACGTTGAGCGCAAGTGTGTGTGTGAGGGGTGGTCTTACCTCAGCCCCAGGTGAGTCTGCCCCCTTCCCCCTGGGCCGCCATCAACATCCCCCGGGCAGAGGACGGGACTGTGCGCTGCAGTGTCACAGCCGCATGCAGGGATGGTCCGGGTGGATGGTGGTACTGTGGCCATGGGTCAGACATAGTCCAACGATGTGGAGCCAAGAGCTCATCGCAGGGTGGGTTGTCATCATCCTCCATGGCCTGCAATAGACACGCGTCCACCAGCAACTGTGTGAGCCCGGCCGTTGTGCCGCAGGTGGATCGGCAATGGGGGGGGTGGTGTGCATGCGGGTGGGGTGGGTGGGGTTGGGGAGGGGGGTGAGGGTGCTGGGTGGGTGGATGGGTGGGGGGTGTGGGTGGTCGGCTGTTGCCATGGTGTGCGGTCTGTGGCCATACTACCCATTCGCATGCCCATCTAGTCAGTGAAGCAGGATGCTATCAGCCTGTCCCGTGCCCGCTGGGCCAGCCGGTAACGGTGGACAGCCACCCGCCTGTGTCTACCCCGTCTGCCCTGACCATTGCCCCCATCCCCCTCATCTGGGGAGGACTGGGCCTCTTCCTGCTGCTCCTCCACTCCGCCCTCCTCTGCCTGCGGCACATCGCCCCTCTGCTGGGCTATGTTGTGCAGGACGCAGCACACCACAATGATGCGGCCGACCCTATCTGACCGATACTGGAGGGCGCCCCCAGAGAGTCCAGGCACCTGAAACGCATCTTCAGCACGCCAAAGCACCTCTCTATCACTCCCCTTACCGCTACATGGGCATCATTGTAGCGGTTCTCCACCTCATTGCGTGGCCTCCGTATAGATGTCATCAGCCACGATCGCAATGGGTAGCCCCTGTCGCCCAGCAACCAGCCCCTCAGCCGGGGCTGGCGTCCCTCGTACATGCCGGTGATGGATGACCGCGACAACACGTATGAGTCGTGTACAGTGCCCGGGTAACAGGCGCAGACGTGCAGGATCATCATGTGGTTGTCGCAGACCACCTGTATGTTCATCGAATAGGTCCCCTTCCTATTGGTGAACACGGCCCTGTTATCTGCAGGTGGCCGCACGGCGACGTGCATCCCATCAATCGCGCCCTGGACCATGGGGAACCCGGCAACGGCAGAGAAGCCCACGGCCCGTGCATCTTGGCTGGCCCAGTCCACAGGGAAGCGGATGTAGCAGTGCGCCATGGCATATTGGGTGTCTGTCACTGCCCGGATGCACCGGTGCACCGATGTCTGCGATATGCCGGACAGGTCCCCACTCGGTGCCTGGAATGACCCCGTTGCATAAAAGTTCAGGGCCACAGTAACCTTGACGGACACAGGGAGAGGGTGTCCCCCGCCAGTGCCACGCGGTGACAGGTGTGCCAGCAGGTGGCAGATGTGTGCCACGGTTTCCCGGCTCATCCGGAGTCTCCTCCTGCATTCCCGGTCCGTGAGGTCCTGGTATGACTGCCGGGGCCGGTACACACGGGGCGCCCTCGGGTGCCTCCGTTGCCGTGGGGCCGCGACGTCCCCCTCCCCCTCCTCGTCCTGTCGGTCAGGTGTCCCTCCAGCCTGGGCGGCTGCCGCCTGCCCCTCTGCGGCAGCCTGCGCCGCCTCTCTGGCACGTTCCTCCTCCTCCTCCTCCTCCTCCTCCAGGGCAACATAGACATTAGCGGCTGCCGCCACGGCGGCCAACATCGCTGGATGATCGTAAAACATGACGGCCTGGTTGGGGGGGGGGGGGGGAGGGGGAACGACGACATGTCATCATTGCCCATACCCCCTCCTCCCCCCAGACAGGTGGCATGGACCGCATGGGTCCAACTGTTGGAGGCTGGCACCTGGCCAGGTGGACCAACTCACTTGCCCTCGCACCCCACTCCCCGGCAAGGGCCCCCCATCCTCCTCCCCGGCACGGGCCCCCCATCCTCCTCCCCGGCACTGACCCCCCATCCTCCTCCCCGGCACGGACCCCCCATCCTCCTCCCCGGCATGGACCCCCCCATCCTCCTCCCCGGCACGGGCCCCCCATCCTCCTCCCCGGCACGGACCCCCCCCCATCCCCCTCCCCGGCACGGACTCCCCATCCTCCTCCCCGGCACGGAACCCCCCATCCTCCTCCCCAGCACGGACTCCCCATCCTCCTCCCCGGCACGGGCCCCCCATCCTCCTCCCCGGCACGGACCCCCCATCCTCCTCCCCGGCATGGACCCCCCCATCCTCCTCCCCGGCACGGGCCCCCCATCCTCCTCCCCGGCACGGACCCCCCCCATCCCCCTCCCCGGCACGGACCCCCCATCCTCCTCCCCGGCACGGACCCCCCCATCCTCCTCCCCAGCACGGACTCCCCATCCTCCTCCCCGGCATGGACCCCCCATCCTCCTCCCCGGCACGGACCCCCCATCCTCCTCCCGGCACGGACCCCCCCCATCCCCCTCCCCGGCACGGACCACATCCTCCTCCCCGGCAGGGCCCCCCCCACCCCCATCCCCCTCCCCGGCACGGACCCCCCATCCTCCTCCCCGGCACGGTCCCCCCCATCCCCATCCCCGGCACGGACCCCCCCATCCCCCTCCCTGGCACTGACCCCCCCTCCCGGCACTCCCCCGAAGCCCAGCCCACTCTAACCACCCTCCCCCCGCCGCACACACACACACACACAACCCTACACACACCTCTCCCCACACATTCAGACTGCGGCCACGCCATCGCCTGCCCAGCGGCCAACCCCCCAGGCCGTCACCCACCTCCACGCTGGTCGGCGTGAACCTGGAGCACAGGTTGACGCCGATGAAAAGGAGGTTTGATTTACGTCGACGTGACCCGTCATCACGTCGACGGGACTTCGGCCCATCCGGACGGGAGAATATCGGCAGGCCCAAAATCGGCTGCCTTGCGCCCACCCGTGCCATTCGCCGACGTCTGCGGTGCCATTAACGCCCCGCCGACTTTTCTCCCTTCGGAGACTTCGGCAACCGGCAGGGGTGGGATTCACGGCGGCCAACGGCCATTCTCCGACCCTCTGGGGGGTCGGAGAATGACGCCCCAGATTATTTGCCAATTCCATGACGGACACGGACACCAAGGGATAGAATCCACTCTTGCCCACCTCAGAACTCTCTGCTGGTGGCCTAATTTAAAAACCGACGTAACCCATTACATTGAGAATTGTTTGATTTGCGCCCAGAACAACCCGGACAGATATGCAAAGAAAGGTCAGCTAAGACATACCCGCCCTGTTAACGGCCCATGGAAAAACTTGCAGTTAGACTATATTGGTCCCCTCCCCACCCTGCAGAAATGGGTACAAATATGTGTTGGTCGTCATCGACACATTCACGAAATGGGTAGAAGCATTCCCTTCACGAACAAATACGGCCAAAGCCACGGCAAAAATTCTAACTGAGCACATTTTCACTAGGTGGGGACTCCCCCGTAGTATTGAGTCGGACCAAGGTTCGCACTTCACAGGCAGAGTTATGAAAAACGTCCTGACGATTTTTGGCATAAAATAGAAGTTTCACATTGCCTATCACCCGCAGTCCAGCGGCATTGTGGAACGCATGAATAGGACTCTAAAGGCAACACTTAGGAAGATGGTACTGCAGCATAATACGACATGGGACACAGTGCTCCCATTCGCACTGATGTTTATTAGAAACACGGTGTTGAGTTCGACAGGTTACACCCCCCATACCCTCATGACCAGACGACCCATGAAGGGTACCGAGTATTTATTTGGTCTTGATTTGGCCAGCCCCGCAGTCACCACCCTGACCCACAAAAAAATGGTCCAAAACACGTTGGAGAATATTGGAGAATCGCTGCAGCTGTTTGACTAGGCGCTAGAAGAAAGCAGAGTAAGGCCTGCTTTGATAAGACAGTACACCTGACAGAGTATCCAGTTGGACAGCAAGTCATGATCTCCCTGTATAATACTAGTTCATTCCTCTCCCCTAAATTTGCAGGATCCTACTCAATTTCTGATAAAGTAGGCCCCTCAGTTTACAAGATCATATATCCTAATGGAAAATCAGGATGGTTCCATATAAACCAGCTTAAGGTTTATGGAACGTAGTGCAGCCACTCACACCACCTCTCATTGGCAATGGCAGACAATGGAGACCCGCCCACTGACAACCCAATCCTGCCCTCCCCCAGCCAGGACAGCACTTCCACTGACACGACCCTGACCCCACCCCCAGAGTCAAATTTCACCCTCACACTTGATTTGGCCGCGAGCGATAGCAACAGCGACAGCACAATGGATGCCCTTGATAGACCTGAACAATGGAAACACAGACCAGGCCCCAGTCCCTACAGCCCCAGAGACACCGACCACAATATGTTCGGCCCCTCGGACACAATCTATTTGCCGTTACCAGATCCTGACCCACCACCCGACAACAGCGACACCCCCCTTGCCCCTACCGCCCTACAGACTTTGAAACATTGGCACCACGACAATTCCTGTTGTCTGACATGGAACGACGAGATGGACCTCACATCGTCACATGCCGCATTGGCACTCAAACTCCAGGCATGAATTTGGCACCTGGGAGATGGTGATGACTCAGAGTCTGACTCCCACCATGCTAACTCCTTTGAGACCCTTTTTGGAATGGAACGTTGAGGTGTCCAGATGATGAGAGAAAGGAACCGATTGAGATTTACAGTGTCCTATTCCCTGATGGAACCTGCCCGCTTTCTTCTTTAGTTTGTGTTTTTAATGTTGAATGTTCTCTCTCTTGTATGACTTTGTGTGTCGACCCCAGGCACGTTTCTTGATACAGTGATGACTATCCTCTGATGCCACATGGCAGTTAAATGCACAAGTTTGCTGAAGTCCATATATGCTCAAAATCTTACCGCTCTTGGAAGGTCACTCAGGCAGTGGAGTAACGGCACTGATCCCCGCCCTGCCTGGGAACCCCCTATGTATTTGGTCAGCCAAGCTCAGGTAGTGGAGTAACGGCACTGATCACCGCCCTACCCGGGGATTCCACCCATTCTTGCACTGCCGCGGCTCATACGCACCCCATTCGGAGAATTGTTTTCAAAACTCTTTTGCTGTTCTTTTTACAACTGTGGTTTAAAGAATACACTTTGCCACAACTTTGTTTCCTTTCCGGTGACCCTTCGGTTGCTATCCCCCCACCTGCTATTTACATGTTCAAAACACTTGGTTGAAATCATTTTGCACTGGACGGAGAAATTCTCCGCCCACTCACCCCATCAAACACAGGCTGCGAGAGTGCTCGCACTGTGACAGAATTTTTTTTCTGGATGTCTTTTCTCCCAAATGGTTGTTTTTTAAAAAAAAATGAGGGAGTCACATATGGTGACAATTCTAAATGGTAAATTGACGTTAAGGAGAAACAGACAGACAAACGAGATATTAAGCAACAAGATAATAACAGATGTTATGCTTGTACCCCCAGGAATATACGGATATACCAGAAGACAAAGGAAGATCTGCATCATGATCGTCGTTGGATCAATGCAGTTGCGCGTGTTACACCCCTACACCCCTCACCACACAAGCCCTAAACATGGCCACCCAACACAACACCCGTAGCCCGGACACTACACCGCACATAGACACAGCCACTGATTCCCCACATGGTGTGATAATATCATAAAATGGTCCTCCCTTTCGTACACAGTAGAAGCCCCATTGGTTATAGCTATACTTTGCAGTGTCATCCAGACTTCGGAAATGGCGAAGGAGAGCCTCCCACCCTCCAGTATACACACTCAGAGCCCCTTTCCTCGGACTCCAGCAAACCCCACACTCTTTCTGAACCCTTCCTCCTTAATATATTCCGCGGTTGTTTTTTAAAATAAAGTTACTTTCTTTGTACATGGACATTAGTGTTAAGTAGGAATGTGATGCTGCTATTGTGTATTTTGTATTGTAGTATACGTTCTTTGGTTATTAGATAGCAGCATGAGTGTAGTTTAGTTAAGGACAGTTAGAGGTTCCCCTTTTTGTGTGAAGAGACTGAAATGTATGTTCGAATGTTATAGTGCCCTCTTAGAATTTTTAGAGATATGTGTTGTCTTAGGGAAAACTTAGGTAAATATTTTGACCCATAGGACAGAGTAGGATAGAACCTGTCCTTGATTGAGGTTACCCGGCATGTCAGAGAACAGGAGAAGATTCAGTAGTGTGATCCTTCACGCTTCGCGTTGAGGATCAAGAGGACAGACTGTAGCCATCTGTGATGGCCACTTACAATAAGAAACATGGACGGTCGCAAAGCACAATGGGAAAAGTGAGAATAATGTAAGGTTCAGGCAGGCTCAGAGCCTGAATGTATATTTGTGAGCGAAGAATCCAGACGGTATCGAAACCCCCAACCGATTAGCATTTTGATGGTCCATCTCTGCCAGACAAAGGACTGATACTTGAGCGACCGATACAATCCATGACATTTCAGCACTGCTCCCTGTACCCAGGAAGCGTAAACAACAGGGTCAATGACCGCTTCGGACACACCCAGCCATCAAGGCACCCGCCCGTTTATTGGTTCGAATCGAACACAGTGGTCAAGAATTACCCAATTAATGGGGTCCAAACTGAAGAACCGCCCAAAAGAGCACGAAAACCCCCAAGGATAAAGAGAGAGTCCACCGTGTGTTTGGTCTCTCTTGGACCTGCCGCTCCAGCAATGTCTACTTCCAAGTGCAGCACCACCAGAAGCAAGTTCAAGTTTAACGCCCGCTACCAGGCGGATGAGCCCAGCTGAGCAGCAGTTACTTCTACAGACCTGATAGACCCAGAATCGAACAATGCCCCCTGTTCCTCTGACCTAAGCCGGGTGCCTGAAGTTAAGTACAGGTTGTCATAGTTGATAGGTGTAGTTTAACTAGTAGTGTTTATGTTGCATGATAATTGTGTGTGTAAATAAAGTACCCTTGATCTTGAACTAACTAACTGGTGTTTGGCTCTTTGGTCGGTATCCAGTTGAACCTTGTGGTGGTATCATTTGATAACTGGCAACTCTGAGCAATATAATATTGATATCAAAAGAAAGAAGGGCAACCTCATTGATTGCCATATTTACAGTAGGTAAAAAAAGGCAACAAGTTAGACTGAGTTACTACAGTTAGATTAGCAGAGAGTTGAACTCATTTAAGAACTGTGTTAATAGTTCAATAAACACATTGAACTAATTTCATAGTCTGGAGCTTCCTTTGTCAAAGCATACATCAAGGAAGCAGCTTATGCTACAAGAAGCAGCATAACACAACACTTAAATCATTTCCTCATGGATTTAAAGTTAAAAGCTAAAACCTGTAATTTTTCTGTAGTGGAATCTTGCATGATTAGGGACCTGATTGTGTTTGGTGTGAATGACAATAAGCCGAGGGAATCGGAGCCGTCTTTGAGACAAACAATTAAGATTTGTCAGGCTCATGAGCCAGCAGCACAACATTCTAAAATGCTCCTCAGTAATGGCGGTGTCTTTTTGGAGGAGAACACTCCAAAATGGCGGGAAACAACCAAAAAAAGGCAGGAAAGTTCCTGCAGCTCCTCGCACACCAACAAACAGGTTAAAAATTAGGATGAAGTGTTTCTGTGTAAAAGATGTGGTCAAAGGCACAAATTAAAGCAGTGTCCAGCGTTTGGCAAGTTTTGTTCCAGATGTATACTCAGTCGGTGCCTTACTGGCCAACCTTTTATACATAACTGTGTGGAGTACCCCCGCCTCTCAGCGGGGGAGTTCTTACTCCATGAGAACCACAGGGAAGATAAAGACCCGTGTGGGATATTACAGTGCCCATAGCATGTACTCACAAATGATGGCCAGGTCTTAAACATGCACATGTGGGATTATTCAGTAATCACTGTGTTATGAATGAGAGAAATGAATCTATAGAAGTTCATTATCGGAATTTGATGAAGGCCAAATTCCACACCATTAAATGTTCACGACTATTGAAGCAACTCGCGGCAAGATGAGAAGCAAGGATTTTTCTAAACTATGCAAGTGAACATATATTTACAAATGCCAAAAATATATACGATGGTTGAATATACACCAGTGCAACTTGTGTAACTTAAAAACCTATCTTTATTTTCCTACTATTACATCTAAATGCAGCCCCGCCAGGAATGGTTGAGGTGCAGGCAACCTGTAGACTGCCATGCCCTGTTGATTGTAACGAATTAGGCTGCCTCTTCTGGTGGCCCTGGGGGGCCCTGACCTATTACGTGTCTCCTTCTCAGATACAGGTGCACTCTGCTTGGCCTGAGCTGCTGGAGGTGATGGAGTCACTGGCAGGAGTCAGGTGGAGCTGTAGTGCACGCTTTAAGCGTTGGGGGTTGAGGTCCAAAGTGTGCCAGGTTGTTGTTTCTCCACTCTGTAGGTTCGCAATTGCACCTGCTCGACTCCTTGAGGAGAAGGGGCACCTGAAAGGAGGGCGAGGAGTCCTGTTCTCCTCTCACCTAGCCACTTCTGCACTGGCTAAAGTGACAGCGTGCAGGTCCAAGCACATGTCCAGCAGCCACTGAATGTTCTGCTGGACCTGGGACTCCAAGGCAGCTGCCACCCTTGCCATAGAGACAGCCAAGCACTGGCATGCCAAAGCCATGATAGGAGATAGAACATGGACAAACTCTTCCAATCTTCAGTCCAGTCTGCACATGACCTCTCACATTTCTAGCTGATATTTCCCTGCGTATCTCTGCATCTCCAGCATCTCTCATGGACAAGTCCAGAGGCTCATCATCTGTATGACGCTCAGCAGGGGCCAAGTCTCCAGCATGCACCTCAGCTGAAACTTTCTCCGCAAGTGATGTGCTCATCAGATTGTGACCCTGATCCTAACCTAGAACGTGCACCCACCAAGGTGAACATACCTGCGCTGGTGGAGGGTGCAGGTGAACGTGGTGAAGTGCATCCTCTGAGAATTCTGAGGCATCCTCCTCAGGTTGGCCTCACCCTTTTTCTTGCTGGTATCTGGAATGAAGAAAAGAAAGATTTACTAGAAGCCTGAACACGCTCCCTTATTAATGCAATGTCTCACTCTGTCACCGCATCTGACAATGGCAGATTGGAGGCATCCTCACTGGCTTGTTGGAGAAGTCCTATAGCACCTTCAGCACAGGCAAAGGTCCTGCTCCCCTGTAGCTAGTTATGTGGCCTCCTCGTCAAATGGGGGTCAGGATTCTAATATCTGGAAGGCCGCTGTTGGTCCAGGTCCACTCTCTTCTGCTGTGCGTGTTCCTGCCCGACTGACAGACAGAAGGATTGATTGTCCTCCTAATGGATGCATGAGTAGATTAAGAACATGCATGATTATGGCAGCTCCTGAGTCCTCCCCAGTAAATGATTAATGAGAAGATGCCCTGCAACTGATAGAACATTGAGAGCACAAAGTGACTGCCATATATTCAGTGCACATGTCTCATCTGCTGGTCAGTGCTACAACCCAAACTCATGTCTGCTATCCCAGCACACTCACACTGTTTGGCTGCCTGATAGCCTTATGAGTGTCACTTTGCTGTGAGTAGGCTGTGCCATGTACCCTGGCAGAGTGCAGCAGATTGTTCATCTGTTTTCTGCACTACTGGTCAGCTCTGCCTTGGGGCCCAGGGGTACTACCCTCTGCTGCAATCTCCTCCCAGGCAACTATAGTCAGTTGGGAGGACATCCTGCTGCCACCTCTGGGAAACAACTCCTCCTGCCTTTCTCGGATGACATGGAGGAGAGTCTCAAGGAGACTTTGATAAATCGTGAAGCCAGACGTTGTTTACTCTGTGACAAACTGACTGTGATCTGAAGAAATGAAGCTCCTGGCCTGCAGTAAGTGAATGGCTGTCCGGGTGCCCTTTAAATATGGCACCAGGACCTTTGACTCCATGAATTAGCGACAGGGACAACAACTTCCTGCCCGTTCCCCACCGTGAGATTCACCATGGTCTTTGCGGATACATGTGTAATTAATTGAATAGCGCAAGGTCACGTGTGGCTAGCAATCCCAAAAACGAACATCGCACAACCCCCTCAATCACCCACCCCCCTCCCTACCCCCAACCCCCACCACCACAGCCACCAAATGTAGACTCCAGAAGGAAAGATTCTGCCTGATGTCTTACTGATGAGGCAGAGTGGTTCAGGGAAGGAATGGAGACAAATCGTGTACTCCAGATTCCACTATCTTGTGGGAAATCCTGCTCCACATGCCAAAACATCTGTCCGCCGGGAATCGATCTGCTCAATTTTATCATATCAAACTCAAGTCTACTCAAATTATCCAACAAGTATCCATTATTTCCAGATGACTAACAGCCTGTCTTTCTGACTGCTGAATATACTGCTGTGCTTTGTATCACATCAAATGACTGTCAGGAATGAAAATGTGTTTCCTAAGTTTTGGTGTAACTTTCCTGATTAATTTTCATTTTCATTTCATTTAGTTGAAATTTTAATTTGAATCTTCTTGATGAAAACCACTCAGCTGTCACATGCTAATTTTTCTGCAGAACTTGGAATGTAATTGGATTTATTTTTACTGAGGTGACTAGTTCTCCAGTGCTTTCTAAAATACCCACACAGAGGTTCCCTTTTTTTGGTGTCCATAATTACTTTTTGTGACAATCCTCTGTCGCCTAACTCTGGGTTGGTTTCTTGAGGTAGTTTCAACGTCTCCGAATTTAATTGAACAGGAGTTAGGGACTCTGAGTTTGGATCAGATTTGTCCGACATATAATTAAATAAAGCAGGGAATGAAAAAACGTTCATTTAAGTCGACCCCTTCAAATCTAAATGATATTTTACTTACTTCAGAGCCAATTCAATACTTTTAAAGTTCTGTCACCGTTACAATGTAGGAAAATAGTAACCATTATGGCACCATCACATTGTAATCCATTATTGCAATACCTCAGAAACACAAATTAAGGAAATGACCGGACAATCTGTTTTAGTCATGTTAGTTGAGGGATAGATGGTCACCAGGACAAGTCACCTGTTCTTCTTCGAATAGTGACATGGGTGGCGGAATTCTCAATTTCTGAGACTAAGTGTTGATGAAGATTCATCGAATTCCACGACAGCACCTGGACCAATTCAGCTACTGTTAAGGGGCTAACATCGGCGCCACATGGAACACAATCGATTCTGTAGTGATCTCTCTATGTGCGTGTACATAAGGGGTGAATGTGTAATCAGTAGCATCACATGATCATTAGAGGGCCGGCCAACAGGGGTATAAAAAGCAACCACATTGTGTCTCTCTCGCTCTTTTGGGTGTACTATGACCAGGACAGGAGTATCAGATGAGTTCAGGTGTTTAGTGGAGTTACGTGTAGTTACTGTAGTTAGATCTTGTTAACCTTATCACTAGTATCAATGTTAAAGTAAAGAACTCATGCAATTATTGTTATAGTTAATAAACCTTTTGTTACTACTGGACGAGTTTGAGTCTTCTTCATCGAGATTCAGAAGACCTCATCGCTAACCAAGGTTTGAGTAAGACATATTACACTCTGTAGTATATCAAGACACACAGAGAAGTATAATAAAAGATAATACAGGAGTATAATAAAAGAGATTCCAATGCGAAACGGCACACAATTCGCCGGTTTCAGGAGGCTGACCAGCTACAGCCGCATATACACACTTCACTCCCCACACACACCATCCCAGCCAACAAGATGACAGCAAGGAGAGCGGCGCCAAGATTAACTGATGCCAAGCTCGTGACCCTCCTGGACATGGTGGAGGAGAGGCAGGCCACCCTGTACCACAGCCTGGGAAGGAGGCTGCCAGACACCGCTGTACACCGTGCCTGGGAGCAGGTGGCAGATGGTCAGAACCACCAGCAACACCGTCTGGACCAGACTGCATACTGGAGCTAAGTGCACAACCTCTCAGTGCGGCCAGGTTGAGTAGGCAGCACTGTGCCCCTACCAGTAACCCCTTCCCACACCCGTAACCCAACCCCTGTAATCCCCAACTGGAGGGCGGGTAAACCCCCACCCTGCACCACATGCCGGCACCCGTACCAGGGCGGGTGCCATGGCCACTGAGGCCTCCAGTTATCCATCCCTTGGGCTGCATGCTTCGCACTGTCTAACACTGTCGTTTTCTGTCCACCACCTCCGCTCGAGGATAAGACTGCCCATAACCGCTGTGAGCATGGGGAAACTGGAGGGGGACCGGCAGACCTGCAGTCCCGACAGTGGCAGAGCAGAGGGCCCGAGATGTGGTCTGGAGGAAAGGGAAGTCGTCGGAACGGAAATCGACTGCAGGCGAGGAACTGAAACCCCACCAAGTTGCAGTTCCCCATCCCACGTGTGTCAACATCCCCCAAAACCACCCCCATACCGCCTTGGTCTTCACCCCCACCCTCATCCCCACACCATCCTCACCCCCACAACCACCTACTGTCTGGAATGGACAGTCCCATCGATTGTAGAGATGCAGTCACAGAGCCAGGGACTACATGAGGGGTTAACAAAGAACAAAGAACAAAGAAAAGTACAGCACAGGAACAGGCCCTTCGGCCCTCCAAGCCCGTGCTGAACATGCTGCCCTTCTAAACTAAAATCTTCTACACTTCCTGGGTCCATATCCCTCTATTACCATCCTATTCATGTATTTGTCAAAATGCCCCTTAAATGTCCCGATCGTCCCTGCTTCCACCACCTCCTCCAGCAGCGAGTTCCAGGCACCCACTACCCTCTGTGTAAACAACTTGCCTCGTACATCTCCTCTAAACATTGCCCCTCACTCCTTAAACCTATGCCCCCTAGTAATTGATCCCTCTACCCTGGGAAAAAGTCTCTGACTATCCACTCTGTCTTTGCCCCTCATAATTCTGTAGCCCTCTATCAGGTCACCCCTCAACCTCCGTCGTTGCAGTGAGAACAAACCAAGTTTATTCAACCTCTCCTCATAGCTAATGCCCTCCATATCAGGCAACATCCTGGTAAATCTCTTCTGCACCCTCTCTAAAGCCTCCACGTCCTTCTGGTAATGTGGCGACCAGAATTGAACACTACTCCAAGTGTGGTCTAACTAAGGTTCTATACAGCTGCAACATGACTTGCCAAATCTTATACTCAATGCCCCGGCCAATGAAGGCAAGCATGCCGTATGCCTTCCTGACTACCTTCTCCACGTGTGTTGCCCCTTTCAATGACCTGTGGACCTGTACAGCTATATCCCTCTGACTTTCAATACTCTTGAGGGTTCTACCATTCACTGTATATTCCCTACCTGCATTAGACCTTCCAAAATGCATTACCTCACATTTGTCCGGATTAAACTCCATCTGCCATCTCTCCGCCCAAGTCTCCAAACAATCTAAATCCTGCTGTATCCCCTGACAGTCCTCATCGCTATCCGCAATTCAACCAACCTTTGTGTCATCTGCAAACTTACTAATCAGACCAGTTACATTTTCCTCCAAATCATTTATATATACTATGAACAGCAAAGGTCCCAGCGGAATACCACTAGTCACAACCCTCCAATTAGAAAAGCACCCTTCCATTGCTACTCTCTGCCTTCTACGACCTAGCCAGTTCTGTATCCACCTTGCCAGCTCACCCCTGATCCCATGTGACTTCACCTTTTGTACCAGTCTACCATGAGGGACCTTGTTAAAGGTCTTACTGAAGTCCATATGGACAACATCCACTGCCCTACCTGCATCAATCACCTTTGTGACCTCTCCGAAAAACTCTTATCAAGTTAGTGAGACACGACCTCCCCTTCACAAACCCATGCTGCCTCTCACTAATACGTAATTTGCTTCCAAATGGGAGTAGATCCTGTCTTGAAGAATTCCCTCCAGTAATTTCCCTACCACTGACCTAAGTCTCACCGGCCTGTAGTTCCCTGGATTATCCTTGCTACCATTTTTAAACAAAGGAACAACATTGGCTATTCTCCAGTCCTCCGGGACATCACCTGAAGACAGTGAGGATCCAAAGATTTCCGTCAAGGCCTCAGCAATTTCCTCTCTAGCCTCCTTCAGTATTCTGGGGTAGATCCCATCAGGCCCTGGGGACTTATCTACCTTAATATTTTTCATGACGCCCAACACCTCGTCTTTTTGGATCTCAATGTGACCCAGGCTATCTACACACCCTTCTCAAGACTCAACATCCACCAATTCCTTCTTTTTGGTGAATACTGATGCAAAGTATTCATTTAGTACCTCACCCATTTCCTCTGGCTCCACACATAGATTCTCTTGCCTATCCTTCAGTGGGCCAACCCTTTCCCTGGCTACCCTCTTGCTTTTTAAGTATGTGTAAAAAGCCTTGGGATTTTCCTTAACCCTATTTGCCAATGACGTTTCGTGACCCCTTCTAGCCCTCCTGACTCCTTGCTTAAGTTCCTTCCTACTTTCCTTATATTCCACACAGGCTTCGTCTGTTCCCAGCCTTCTAGCCCTGACAAATGCCTCCTATTTCTTTTTGATGAGGTCTACAATATCTCTCGTTATCCAAGGTTCCCGAAATTTGCTGGATTTATCCTTCTTCCGCACTGGAACATGCCGGTCCTGAATTCCTTTCAACTGTCATTTGAAAGCCTCCCACATGTCAGATGTTGATTTACCCTCAAACATCCACCCCCAATCTAGGTTCTTCAGTTCCCACCTAATATTGTTATAATTAGCCTTCCCCCAATTTAGCACATTCACCCTAGGACCACTCTTATCCTTGTCCACCAGCACTTTAAAACTTACTGAATTGTGGTCACTGTTCCCGAAATGCTTCCTTACTGAAACTTCTACCACCTGGCCGGGCTCATTCCCCAATACCAGGTCCAGTACAGCCCCTTCCCTAGTTGGACTGTCTACATATTGTTTTAAGAAGCCCTCCTGGATACTCCTTACAAACTCTGCTCCGTCTAAACCCCGAGCACTAAGTGAGTCCCAGTCAATAGACATCCTGGATCCTGGCACCAACGTACCATCCTAGAGTCTCTTTCACGTCCACAGAAGCGCCTATCTGTGCCCCTGACTATAGAGTCCCCTATGACTATTGCTCTTCTGCACTTTCACCCTCCCTGCTGGACATAAGAGCCAGCCGTGGGTTGTTGGTGAACATCCAATATCTACAGGTGCAGTTGGAGGAATCCTACTTACTGCAGGAGTAGGAGATAGTGCCGACTATGCGTGCCACCCAGGCCAACATCGCTTGGGTGGAGTCCATAAGACCATAAGACCATAAGACATAGGTGCGGAAGTCAGGCCATTCGGCCCATCAAGTCCACTCCACCATTCAATCATGGCTGATTTCAACTCCATTTACCCGCTCTCTCTCCATAGCCCTTAATTCCTCGAGAAATCAAGAGTCCGCGGTAGAGGCATTGGGAGCGAGGCTATGGATCAGCCCAGGCAGTGGACAGCATGGCGCAGACACAGAGGGAGGTGGCCCGGTCCCAGAGGGATATAGCGCAGTCAATCGCTGATGCAACTCAGGCCCAGAAGGTGGTGGCACACTCAATGGGTGATGTGGCGCAGTGCCAGATGGCGATGGGTCCACTTCCTATGCTCCATGTCCACGAGCATGCAGAACCTGGTCAAGACCAGAGTGGGCCTCCAGGACTGGCAGCGCTCGGTGATGGGGAAGCCTCAGGGGACAGCTCCGCTTGCACCACTGTCCCCTGGAGTAGCCTGGGGGCCATCGGGCACCTAGAGGGAAGAGGAGATGATGGGGCGCGTGCCTGTGACTCCTGCAGGGGAGGTGCCAGAACACAGCCCCCCTGTCCCTGGCGCATCTGGTGAGCAACGGGAAGAATAGGGTGGTACCATGCCAACTGCGTTGTCCGTGCCCCTGGCCAGTTCCCCTCCCCACCCCCAGTCAGTGAACCTGGAGGTGACCAGAGCATACCATGCACGTTGGCCCTGACCCTGGCACACACTTCGGGCAGCCATCCATGCCTGCCTGGACCCCAAGTCCTGTCCATCCTCGCCCTCCCCTGCATCCTCCTATCGGACAAGGCCTAGTCTTCATCCCTCTGGTGCGCGATGTTGTGGAGGACACAGCAGGCCGCCACGATATGGGCAACTCTCTCAGCGCCATATTGCAGGGCCCATCCAGAGCGGTCCAGGTATCTGAATTGCATCTTCAGGATGCTGAAGCACTGCTCGATCACACCCCTGGTCGATGCATGGGCGTCATTGTAGCAGGTCTCAGTGTCAGCCTGGGACCTCTGGAAGGGAGTCATCAGCCACAACTGCATGTGGCGGAGGGTTGGGTGTGGGGGTGATGGGGTGGAGGGTGAGGGCTGGGGTGGGGGCACCCAAATGGCCTGCGGCACTCTGCAGAACCAGGAACTAAGGTGAGTGGTCAGTGCGGTGAGCAACAAGATGGCTGCCTTGCAGGCTGCGGCAATGGCGCTCTGTGCCTGAACATCGCCTCAGAGCCTTGGGGGATTAGCCCGGCCACATGGCCCATTCCCCCATCACAACCCCTCCTCCCCCCCACTGGCCCGGCCTGCCCCTCCCCCCGCCCCCCTGCCCCTCCCCTGCCCCAGCCAGCCAGGCTAGTGACGGGCCCAACACCGCAATGTTGCCTCTCTCTGTGTCCTACCTGAGTGGGATATGCAGAAGGCCATCTCCTCATCTGATTTACCACCTGGGTACCCACCGAGAAAGAGCATTAGATCAGGTAAGGTAGAAAGTTAGACACCACTTAAGTTGGCATGGGTGCAGCACAGAGGTTAGTTATTCGGGCTAGGGCACAATTCTTGGATGGAGCACAATAAGCATCTGTTCACCGATGTTCCGAACTGCCTTGACCCTCAGTCAGAAGGGTGTGAGGGATGGGTTGGGCTGGTTGGAGAGGGTGTGGCACGTTGGGTGGTGGGCAGGGGGACTAGTGGTGTGGATTTTGGAGGAAGGCCAGTGGCTGGGCTCCCAGGACAGTCTGTCATACACCCAGGGCCGCCCTCGAAGGCGGCAGGGAATGGGGCCAGGGATGTGGGGACGCTATGTGGTAGGGCCTACCCAGTGAGTAACCCATCAATTCTCACCACCCCCATAACCACCCCCCACCCCAAACCTCACCCCCACCCTCGCCTCCCCAGAAGATCCTTGAGATGGAATGGCCAGCACGCGTGTTGCAGGGATTGGATTGGATTTGTTTATTGTCACATGTACTGGGGTACAGTGAAAAGAATTTTTCTGCAAGCGGCTCAACAGATCATTAAGTACATGAAATGAAAAGGAAATAAAAGAAAATACATAATAGGGCAACACAAGGTATACAATGTAACTACATAAGCACCGGCATCGGATGAAGCATACAGGGGTGTAGTGTTAATAAGGTCAGTCCACAAAAGGGTCGTTTAGGAGTCTGGTAACAGCGGGGAAGAAGCTGTTTTTGAGACTGTTCGTGCGTTTTCTCAGACTTCTTTATCTCCTGCCCGATGGGTGGGAGGGGTCTTTGATTATGCTGCCCGCTTTCCCCAGGCAGCGGGAGGTGTAGATGGAGTCAATGGATGGGAGGCAGGTTCGTGTGATGGACTGGGCTGTGTTCATGACTCGTCTGAATTTTCTTGCAGTCTTGGGCCAAGCAGTTGCCATACCAGGCTGTGATGCAGCCAGATAAGATGCTTTCTGTGGTGCATCTATAAAAGTTGGTGAGAGTTAATATGGACATGCCGAATTTCCTTAGTTTCCTGAGGAAGTATAGGTGCTGTTGTTCTTTCTTGGTGATAGCGTCGACGTGGGTGGCCCAGGACAGATTTTTGGAGATGTGCACCCCTAGGAATTTGAAACTGCTAACCATCTCCACCTCGGCCCCGTTGATGATGACAGGGGTGTGTACAGTACTTTGCTTCCTGAAGTCAATGACTATCTCTTAATTTTGTTGGCATTGAGGGAGAGATTGTTGTCGCTGCACCACTCCACTAGGTTCTCTATCTCCCTCCTGTATTCTGACTCGTCATTATTCGAGATCCAGCCCACTATGGTCATATCGTCAGCAAACTTGTAGATGGAGTTGGAACCAAATTTTACCATGCAGTCGTGTGTGTATAGGGAGTAGAGTAGGGGCTAAGTACGCAGCCTTGCGGGGCCCCGGTATTGAGGACTATCATGGAGGAGGTGTTGTTGTTTATTCTTACTGATTGTGGTCTGTGGGTTAGAAAATCAAGGATCCAGTTGCAGAGTGAGGAGCCAAGTCCTAGGTTTTGGAGCTTTGATATGAGCTTGGCTGGGATTATGGTATTGAAGGCGGAGCTGTAGTCAATAAATAGGAGTCTGATGTAGGAGTTCATGGTGTCGAGATGCTCCAGGGATGAGTGTAGGGCCAGGGAAATGGCATCTGCTGTGGACCGGTTGCGGCGGTATGCAAATTGCAATGGATCAAGGCTTTCTGGGAGTATGGACGTAATGCGCTTCATGACCAACCTCTCGAGGCACTTCATTATGACTGAAGTCAGGGCCACTGGTCGGTAGTCATTGAGGCACGTTGCCTGGTTCTTCTTTGGCATTGGTATGATGGTGGTCTTCTTGAAGCAGGTGGGGACCTCGGAGTGGAGTAGGGACAGCTTAAAGATTAGCTGGGATTACCCGGGCGGACAGTGGAATGTGGTATCGAAGGCAAAAGTCAGACCCTGTCAAATGATGTGGTGCACCAGAGCTCATCGCACACTGGGTAGTCATCATCCTCTGTCCCATACTGCCAACCCAGTAATGTTGCTGGTGGGAAGCTCGGAGGGGGATGGAGATGCTCAGGCTGTGGGGATGGAGTGTAGGAAGAAGGACAGGGAAGGACGTGTGTCTATGGGGGATGTGAGTATGGGAGGTGGAACAGGGAGGCTGGGCTGCTGATTACCAGGCCTCCTAGTCGGCGAACCTGGAGGTAATGAGGTTCTCCCATGCGCAGCGGCCCTGCTGCATGCGTTGTGCAGCCTTTTATACCTGCACGGCCCCATACCCTGCTGATTGTGGTCATCCTCTGCATCCTCTTTGTCATGATATTCAGATAAACATATCATGGTGCAAACACACATACACACTGATGGACAGATCAACGGACCAATCAACACACACGCAACATCACAGCCAATCACCAGTGCGAGCACACGCACTATAAAACGGGGAACACCACAGTTCCCGCTCATTCTAGCAGGAGACAGCTCAGGGCACAGAGCTCACAGCGTGCCACTCAGATATACACCATGTGCTGAGTGCTTCTCCAAGATAGTGTTAGGGCTGGGTCCACAGGTTAACGGGTAAAGTACGAACCACAGTCATAAGTTTACAGATGTTGTTATCAAGAGTAATAAAACAGAGTTGTACCATCTACAACCGTGTTGGTTCATTTGTATAGCAGGACACCCAACACGACATAGTACCAGGTTTGGAACCCAGCAACTGTGAGACCTACCTGCACATCTTCAGGGATCCGCCATTCTGCGCCATGGACACCATAGGCCCGCCGCAGCCGCTGGAAACCGCGGCGTCAACTGGAAGCTTTTTAAACAGCGCTTCCAGTTCTTCCTAGAAGCCTCAGAAAGGGAGAATGCATCGGACACCAGGAAAATAGCCCTCCTCCTCTCCACGGCAGGGCAACACGCCATCCACATCTACAACTCCCTGGTGTTCGCAGAAGGTGAGGACAAGACGAAGTACAAGACGGTCCTTCTAAAACTTGAGCAACACTTCAGCATCAAGGTGAATGAGAGCTTCGAGAGGTACCTCTTCCAGCAGCGCCTGCAGGGTAAGGATGAGCCTTTTCAATCTTTCCTGCCGCACCTCCATATCCTCGCGCAGTCCTGCGGCTCTGAAGCCACCTCCGATTCCATGATTCAGGACCAGATAGTTTTGGAGTCACCTCGGGCACCCTACGCCAGCAGCTCCTCAAAATTAAGAGCCTCACCCTAGCCACTGCCATCGAAGCCTGCGTCCTCCATGAAAACGCGACCAGCCGGTACTCCCAATTCCAGGCGGCCGAATCGGAAAGGCAGGGTTCCGACGAGGCCGAGCGGGTCCAGTCGATCGAGTTCCTCCCGGCCCGCGGCCCGGATGAGGTCCGCCATTTCGCGCGCTTTCCACGGCCTCCCGCGCTTGTACGCGACAAGAGACGTCGACGCAGAGGGACGTGACGCGCAGGCAAGCTCTACGCAGGACTGAACTGCGCATGTGCGGTGGCGCAACGAACGCCATGACGTCACGACGTACGGCAACTGTGGATCCACACATTTAAAGCTGCAATGTCCAGCAAAGAATTGACAATGCCTCCAGTGTGGCAAGATGGGCCACTAAGCTGCCTGCTGTCGAGCAGCTCAACCTGCCAATGCTCCCCAATTCCGCCAGCCTCGCAGAGACGTGAGGGCCATTCAGCCTCCTTACACCGAGTCATACCCTGACGACGTACAGACCGGTGATACTGACGACTGGGAAGCCTTCCGCGTTGCGGTCATTGACAGGAATCGGATGTCCCCAAGTAGGACCCACCAGCCGATGCCAGTGAACAGCGTTAATCCGGGTGATGATTGGTGTGCCACCCTGACGGTCAACCGATAACCAATCACATTCCGTTTAGACACTGGTGCCTCTGCCAACCTTATTGCATGGTCAGCCTTCTACGCCGTGAAGGCCAAACTACCAATTCGGCCATCCCGCTGTCAGATGGTCGATTACAACGGAAATGTTATCCTGCCAGCACCTGTCAGATGGTTGATTACAACGGAAATGTTATCCTGCCAGCACCTTTCCTGCCAGCACCTTTCCTGCCGCACCTCCGTATCCTCGCGCAGTCCTGCGGCGATCCTGCCAGCCCGAGGTTACACATAATGCATACACAGCCACACTGTCCTTTGAGATAGTTGGATCATCGAAGGACTCCCTGCTAGGCGCACAGGCGTGCAAGGTTCTCCACCTCGTTCAGCGGGTACACGCTCTGTCTCCAGAAGGCACGTCAGACTTCCCGGATGCAGAATTTAGAGCACAACTCCACTCGCTCCTCGCCCACAACCAGGAGGCTTTCGAGGGCATGGGCACACTGCCCTACACTTACAGAATACGGCTGAAACCGGACGCCACCCCAGTCATTCACGCACCTCATAGAGTCCCAGCGCCACTCAAAGACCGCCTCAAGCAGCAGCTGCAGGATCTCCAGAACCAAGGAGTGCTATTCCGGGTCACGGAGCCCTCGCCATGGGTCAGCTCCATGGTGTGCGTAAAAAAGCCCTCTGGCGAACTCCGGATCTGCATCGACCCGAAAGACCTGAACAACATCATGAGGGAACACTACCCCATACCCAAACGGGAAGAGATCACGAGCGAAATGGCCCGGGCTAAAATTTTTACAAAGCTTGATGCCTCAAAGAGTTTTTGGCAGATTCAGCTGGATCGGTCCAGCAGGAAGCTGTGCACTTTGAACACTCCCTTTGGCAGGTACTGCTACAATAGAATGCCATTTGGCATCATCTCGGCATCCGAGGTGTTTCATAGAATCATGGAACAGTTGATGGAGGGCATCGAAGGGGTGCACGTCTATGTTGACGACGTCATCATCTGGTCCACCACACCACAGGAGCACATCAGTCGTCTCCAGCGTGTCTTTGCACGGATACGAGAACACGGCCTGCGCCTCAACCGAGCCAAGTGTTCTTTTGGCCAAACTGAGCTAAAGTTTCTAGGGGACCACATATCCCGGTCAGGATTGCGTCCGGATGCCGACAAAGTGGCAGCTATTGCAGCCATGCCGCAGCCGGCAGACAAAAAGACAGTGCTACGCTTTCTCGGGATGGTCAACTTCCTGGGGAAGTTCATTCCCAACCTTGCTTCCCACACAACGGCTCTTCGCCACCTAGTGAAGAAGACTACGGAGTTCCAGTGGCTGCCCGCATACCAGAAGGAATGGGAGGAGCTCAAGATTAAGCTCACCACAGCCCCGGTCTTGGCGTTATTCGACACTTCTCGAGATACGAAGATCTCGACTGATGCCAGCCAGTCCGGCATTGGGGCGGTACTCCTGCAACGGGACAACACTGCATCATGGGCCCCGGTCGCCTATGCCTCGTGGGCCATGACCCCCACAGAACAGCGCTATGCGCAGATTGAGAAGGAGTGCCTGGGTTTGTTAACCAGCATAGATAAGTTCCACGACTACGTGTATTGTCTCCCTCAGTTCACCGTGGAAAACGACCATTGCCCCCTGGTCGGCATCATACAAAAGGACCTGAATGAGATGACCCCCCGCCTCCAGTGTATTCTGCTCAAGCTCCGGAGGTACGACTTCCAACTGGTCTACACCCCGGGAAAGGACCTCATCATCGCGGATGCCCTGTCCAGAGCAGTGAGCACACCGCCCAAATCTGGTGGGGTTCGTATGTTAGGTCGAAGCGCATGTGGCCTTCACATTGGCCAATCTGCCAGCTAATGATGCAAGTATGGCCCATATTCGCCGGGAGACTGCGGCTGACCCCCTTCTACAACGTGTGATGCGCTACATGATGAAAGGGTGGCTCAAAGGACAGTGCCCACAATTCTACAATGTCCGGGACGACTTGGCTGTCATTGACGGTGTCCTCCTAAAGTTGGACTGAATTGTGATTCCACACAGCATGCACAGGCTGGTCCTCGAACAACTGCACGAAGGCCATCTCAGGGTTGAGAAGTGCAGACGGAGGGCCCGAGAAGCTGTATACTGGCCGGGCATCAGCGACGACATCGCCAACATGGTGCTCAACTGCCCCACCTGCCAAAGGTTTCAGCCGGCGCAATCCCCTGAGACCCTTCAGCCCCATGAGTTGGTAACGTCCCCCTGGGCGAAGGTGGATGTGGACCTCGTTCATGCGCTCGGCAGGGACTACGTCATCATAATTGATTATTTTTCAAATTATCCAGAGGTCATACGCCTGCACGATTTGACATCATCAGCTGTCATCAGGGCATGCAAGGAAACCTTCGCTCGCCATGGCATTCCACTTACCGTCATGTCGGACAATGGGCCCTGTTTTGCGAGCCAAGAACAGTCTTCTTTTGCCGCTTCGTATGGCTTCACACACGTGACGTCCAGCCCTCTGCATCCCCAGTCAAATGGCAAGGCGGAAAAGGGCGTCCATATCGTCAAGCGGCTCCTCTGCAAGGCTGCTGATGCTGGATCAGATTTCTGTTTAGCCCTGCTGGCCTATCGCTCGGCCCCACTGTCCACTGGCCTCTCACCAGCCCATCTGTTGATGGGTCGCACCCTCAGGACCACTGTACCATCCATTCATGTTCCTAAACCCGGCCATGCTCCAGTACTGCAAAAGATGCGACAGCAGCATGCTCAGCAGAAGGTGGCACATGACACTCGGGCAACTGATCTTCCTGCCTTGGCGCCTAGAGACAACGTCCGCATCCACCGACCAGAGGGCGGCTGGTCGGCAACTGACGACGTTCTCTGCCGCGTGGCTCCCCGCTCGTTCCTGGTTCGCATGCCTGATGGCTCCATTCACCAGCGTAATCGCCGGTCTCTTCGGCTGCTTCCACGCTCGCTACGTGATCATACACCGGTGCCATGCCCTCCTGTTGTCCCTGATGTCAACTTTGTGGAGCTTCCTGCCACTATGCCTATTCCTCTATCGCCTGTGGCCAGGCCTATTCCTCAGCCGGTGGATCCTGACCCACCCTTGAGGCGGTCAACCCGAATCCGCCACCCACCTACTCGGCTGGACTTATGAGCCTGTTTGCACATTGGACTCACTAAAGTGTTATGCCACAATGTTAATGTGTTTCTCTTTTTGTCGTTACAGGAGTTCGCTTTCGATGTTTGATGATTGCACTTGTTTTGTTTGTGGTACAACCTCGTTGCTATGTTGCACCTGACACATTCCCATGTATATAGTTTAGCCTCATGTACATGTTGTAGATATTGCACACACATACTCAGCTGCACTCAATACACACCAATATTTATTACCACATAGGCACATATTCTTGTAAAAAGGGAGGATGTCATGATATTCAGATAAACATATCATGGTGCAAACACACATACACACTGATGGATAGATCAACGGACCAATCAACACACACGCAACATCACAGCCAATCACCAGTGAGAGCACACGCACTATAAAATGGGGAACACCACAGTTCCCGCTCAGTCCAGCAGGACACAGCTCAGGGCACAGAGCTCACAGCGTGCCACTCAGACATACACCATGTGCTGAGTGCCTCTCTAAGATAGTGTTAGGGCTGGGTCCACAGGTTAACGGGTAAAGTACGAACCACAGTCATAAGTTTACAGATGTTGTTATCAAGAGTAATAAAACAGAGTTTGTACCATCTACAATCGTGTTGGTTCGTTTGTATAGCAGGACACCCAACACGACACTCTTCATCAGATGAGGCCTAGAGGACAGGTCAAAGGCAAGGAATCCTACGGCGAGTCACTCACCTCCTGACCCTCCAAAGCCTGTCAACCATCTACAAGGCACAAGTCAAGAGTGTAATGGAATACTCTCCACTTACCTGGATGAGTGCAACTCCGACAACACTCAAGAAGCTCAACACCATCCAGTACCAAGCTTGATTGCTCCCCCTTCCACAAACATTCAAACCCTCCACCACCAACGAACAGTGGCAGCCGTGAGTACCATTTACCAGACGCACTGCAGTAACTCACCAAGGTTCCTTAGACTGCACCTTCCAAACCCACAACCACCACCATCTGGAAGGACAAGAACAGCAGATACCAGGGAACCCCACCACCTGGACGTTCCCCTCCAAGTCACTCACCATCCTGACTTGGAAATATGTCGCCATTTCTTCGGTGTCACTGGAACAAAATCCTGGAACTCCCTCTCTAACAGCACAGTGGGTATACCTACACCTGAAGGGCTGCAACGGTTCAAGAAGGCAACGCACCACCGCCTTCTGAAGGGCAACCAGGAATGGGCAATAAATGCTGGCCTAACCAGCGACGCCCAAATCCTGTAAATGAAAGGAAACATGGGTGGTGCCCATGGTAGAGGTATTGGGGCGAGGGTTTTGGCCATGGGGCAATCTCTAGAAGCAGTGGCCGAGGCCGGGACAGGGCTGCCCTCTCATTGCAGCCATGTGCCGGAGCTACCTGGACATTGCAGCTGCGCTACTGTGCGTGGCCCAGTCACAGCGAGTCATGGCTGAGAGTGTCGCCGGCATTGCCCAGGTGCTGGCCGATGTGGCCCAGCCCCAGAGGCAGATGGTGCAATCACTGGCTCATGTGGCACAAACCCAGAAGGTGACGGCACAGTCAATGGATGATATGGCACAGTCCCAGACAGAAGTGGTCCACTCTCTGTTGAAGTTAACAAGCAAAAAGTGGAGTTGCCTCTTCACGTTGTTCAAGGAAACTTTCCAGCATTGTTTGAGAGATCTTGGTGACAGAAGATTAAGCTAAACTGGGCCATCGCAATGAATCCATGTCGATTATGAGGGACCAGTCGAAGAACACATATTTTTAGCCATGGTTGACGTGCTTTCGAAGTGGCCGGAGGTTGCCACCATGAAATTGACAACTACAGAACAGACCATAGAAATGTTTGACAAATTGTCTGCAAGATTCATGAGACCTGAACAACTCATGAGTGATAACGATCCACAGTTCACATCTGTTGAATTTGGAGACTGCCTGAAGGGGTGTGCCATCCACCATATCAAATCTAGCATCCAGCTACCAATGGCTTCGCTGAACATTTCATTTAATCGCTGAAACATGCAGTGAAGGTTTTGAGGGATAATGGCTCTCTACCTAAAAGTTTCAATTGCTTTCTAATGACATTCAGAAACACTGCGCATTCAACAACATAAAGCTATACTGATGTTCAAAAATAAAGGGCGGGGTTCTCCAAGCCTCCGTGCCACAATCGCACTCAACGCGGGGGCAGAGAATGGGGCGTCAGACCTTTGATCGGTCCGACGCCTTCCCGCGATTCTCCGCGGACCGGAGAATCGCAGCCAATCGCGGGCGCGTAGTCGACGCGGCGCCAGCTGGGGGCCATTGAACGAGGCCCCCACAGTGATTCCCGCCGGCAACAGGCCAAGTTCCCGCCGGCGTGGTTCACTCATGGTTCCACCCGGCGGGCAATCAAAGTGGCGGCTGCGGACAAAGTCGGCGGCCGCCCTGGTGGGGGGGGGAGATCCGTCACTGGAGGGGTGGGGGGGACCTCCAGGACAGCCAGGTTCACGATTGGGGCCACCGATCCGCGGGCGCGCGATCTGGGGGGTGCCTATATTGTCAGGGCCGACCCACTGTGTGGGTCCGCCAGATTGCGCGGGGCCGCCGCCACCGTGCACATGCGCGGACCCGCGGCCGGAAGTGCAGGGCCCCGTATCAGCAGCTGGAGCTGCGTGAACTACTCGGGGACCCTGCAAGCCACCTGCAAAATGGAGAATCACTCTGGACTTACTCCAGGAAAGTCCAGAGTGATTCGCGCCCTTTTTCTCACGTGCGTGGGGACACAGCCCATTATCAGAGAATTCCACCCAAACACTCACACAGTTCTACCTTTTCAACCCTCTTCAACCTCAGAGATCGTCAGGCAACAACATCAGACACAACTGACTTGAAGGGAACAGCATTCCAAAAGCAGAGTCTTTGCCCGTGGGGAGCGTGTTCTTGTGAGATATTACACCTCAGACTAAAAATGGACTCCAGCATTGTATTAGCCAAAACTGGTCCAATTTGAATTGGATTGGATTTGATTTGATTTATTGTCACGTGTACTGAGGTACAGTGAAAAGTATTATTCTGCGTACAGTCCAGACAGATCGTTCCATGCATAGGACATACATAAATACACAATGTCCCGAGGCACATGCATTGGGTGAAGCATATGGAGTGCCGTACTACTCAGTAGAGCAGATGTGTGAAGAGATCAGTTCAGTCCATAAAAGGGTCATTCAGGAGTCTGGTATAATGGGGAAGAAGCTGTTTTTGAATCTGTTAGTGCGTGTTCTCAGACTTCTGTATCTCCTGCCAATGGAAAGGCTGGAGGAGAGAATAACCCGGGTGGGAGGGGTCTTTGATTATGCTGCCCACTTCCCAAGGCAGAGGGAGGTGTAAACAGAGTCAATGGATGGGAGGCAGGTTCGAGTGATGGATTGGGCAATGTTCACGACTCTCTGGAGTTCCTTACAGTCTTGGGCCGAGCAGTTGCCATACCAGACTGTGATGCAGCCAGATAAGATGCTTTCTGTGGTGCATCAGTAAAAATTGGTAAGAGTCAATGTTGACATGCCGAATTTCCTTAGTTTTCTGAGGAAGTACAGGCGCTATTGTGCTTTCTTGGTCGTATCGTTGATGTGGGTGGTCCAGGACAGATTATTGGTGATGTGCACACCTAAGAATTTGAAGCTGTCGACCATCTCCACCTCAAAACCATTGATGTAGAGAGGGGTGTGTAAGACACTTCACTTCCTGAAGTCAATGATCTGCTCCTTAGTTTTGCTATTGTTGAGGGAGAGATTGTTGTCATTACACCATGCCACTAGGTTCTCTATCTGCCTCCTGTACTATGACTCATCGTTGTTTGAGATCTGACCCACTATGATCGTGTGATCAGCAAACTTGCTGTCGTCGGCAAATTTCATATACTGTGCGATCTGACGATGAACTAATTTCGCATCAGCACACTGACCAATTATTGTCTGCACGCAGTGAGAGTACAGAAACTGTACCAAATGTTTTCACCAGAGAGTATGGACAGTGACATGCCCGATTTGAGGACTACGACTGCCAAAATTCTGGAACTTGTTATGACAGAATCATCCAGACAACCAGAGACAGTTCCTGAGTTGGTTTTGCCAGATTTAACACTGACCAATGTACAGAAAGACCCTCCTCATACCTATGAGAGCCAAGTTCCTGAACGTCGTGTTCTGCCAAAATGAGCCAGTCATCCTCCCAAGTCTTACTAATGTATATATGTATCCATAGCAGAACAATGTTAGTTATGGCATAATGTGTTGTATCTGTGTTAAAGTGTCTGATTAAGTAAAAATTCCAGGGACAGTAAAGGGGTAATGAGAGTAATACCATTGCCTGGTGTAATGTCATATGTTATGCAACAATGTCATCAGAGCGTTTCGCGGGTTTTTGTGGAGTTCACCATTGGACCCTGTTTCGAGCAGCATCTTGTAATTAAACCCGTTGCACTGTGTTATACGAACTGGACGTGTGCCATCTCTGATTTTTTTTCTCTTTGCTACTACAGCAAAGAATATAACACTGTACACATTGGGTCCAGTCAAACATACCAGGCTCTAAGTGGCTGGCTTTATATGTGACATCTGGAAAGTGATTGAAAATCATGCCAGACACAATGGTCCCAATAGTTACAGAGAACCGGGAAGAGGGCATGGGCACTTGTTGTAATGGTGGGGAAATCTGGGAATGCCAGGAATTTTGCAGCAGAGAATCTGTTTTCTGTTTACTCTGTTTCCTGACCAGAAATCAGCTAATGAGTATGAAAGGCTGGCTGGCACCAGAGCGAGAAAGCCACTGGGAGAAAGTGACAGTTTAGGCCAAGAATCATGTGGTTCATCATCTCCTCAATGTACATGAACCAGAGTCTGGTCTTGTTAAAATGAATGATTGCTGGTGACAGGAGAATGATATTTATGGAGGTTGAGGGGCGACCTGATAGAGGTCTACAAGATTATGAGGGGCATGAATAGAGTGGATGGGCAGGCACCCTTTCCCAGGGTGGAGGGGTCAGTCACCAGGGGTCATAGGTTTAAGGTCCATGGGGCAAAGTTTAGAGGAGATGTGCGAGGCAGGTTTTTTTACACAGAAGGTGGTGAGTGCCTGCAACTGCCAGGGGAGGTTGTTGAAGCAGATACATTAACGGCGTTCAAAAGGCATCTTGACAAATACATGGATAGGATGGGTATAGAGGGATACGGCACTAGGAAGTGCTGAGTGTTTTGGCCAACGGTGGTATCATGACCGGTACAGGCCTAGAGGGCCGAAGGGCCTGTTCCTGTGCTGTATTGTTCGTTGTTCTTTATACACAAATCAATTGGCAACCAATGCAAAATGAGGCAAATTGGAGACAGCAGAAATGCCAGTAAAATTGTTTATTCAATGGCAGGATTACTCAGTAGAACTTAATTGAGGATGCAAGGTTTGATGATACAGGCTGCATCTGTCTGATTCAAACAACGGATTTGTTTTAACTGAAGATTTGTAAAGGTCGTATTTACTCATCGAAATATATACATCCCATTATAGTTGTGAAACCAACTATCTTTGTACATTTATATTGTAAAGACTGTTAAACGTGCCCTTATAAAAAATCTTTCATTCCTACGTTAACATGTGTCTCCCTTTCATAACTACTGGAAATGGTGAGATTCTAGTCAGACTTAATGTCATGATGTGAAGATGCTGGCTCTAGACTGGAGTGGGAACAGTAAGAAGTCTCACAAACACCAGATTAAGCTCCAGCAGGTTTATTTGAAATCACAAGCTTTCGGAGCGCTGCTCCTTCATCAGGTGGAGTGGAGGCAGGTTCACAAACACAGCATATATAGGAGAGACACAATTGCAAGATAATTACAGATTGGAATGCGAAGAATGATTGAAATATGAGTCTTTACAGATACAAATAGTGTGAGTGGAGTGAGGGCTAATCACAGAAAATCGAGCTGTGAATTGTCTCAAGCCAGGACAGTTAGAACATAGAAAATATAGCATAAAACAGGCCCTTCGGCCCACGATGTTGTGCCGAACTTTTTGTCCTAGATTAAGAACAAATTAATCTACACTCCATTATTCTACCGTAATCCATGTACCTATCCAATAGCCGCTTAAAGGTCCGTAATGTTTCCGACTCAACTACTTCCACAGGCAGTGCATTCCATGCCCCCATTACTCTCTGGGTAAAGAACCTACCTCTGACATCCCCCCTATATCTTCCACCATTCACCTTAAATTTATGTCCCCTTGTAATGGTTTGTTCTACCCGGGGAAAAAGTCTCTGACTGTCTACTCTAGCTATTCCCCTGATCATCTTATAAACCTCTATCAAGTCTCCCCTCATCCTTCTCCGTTCTAATGAGAAAAGGCCTAGCACCCTCAACCTTTCCTCGTAAGACCTACTCTCCATTCCAGGCAACATCCTGATAAATCTCCTTTGCACCTTTTCCAAAGCTTCCACATCCTTCCTAAAATGAGGCGACCAGAACTGTTAGTAGGGTTCTGCAAACCCGGGCAGTATGGTGAGGGTTACATGTAACACAACATGAATCTGAGATCCCAGTTGAGGCATCCTCATAATGCGGAACTTGGCTACCAGTCTCTGCTCAGTGATTCTGCATTGTTGTGCCGGCTTGGAGAATGTTTATCCAAAGATCGGAGGCTAAATATCCGTGACTGCTGAAGTCTCCCCCGACTGGAAAGGAACACTTCTGCCGGGCGATTGTTGCATGGTGTCCGTTAATCCATTGTCGTAGCGTCTGCATGGTCTCGCCGATGTACCACGGCTTGGGACATCCTTTCCTGCAACGAATGAGGTAGACAATGTTGGCCAAGTCACATGAGTATGTACAGTGTACCTGGTGGGTGATGTTCTCAAATGTGATGGTGATATCCATGTCGATGATCCGGCATGTCTTGCAGATGTTGCCGTGGCAGGGTTGTATGGTGTCGTGGTCACTGTTCTCCTGAAGGTTAGGTAGCTTTCTGCGAACAATGGTCTATTGAGGTCAGGCGTTTGTTTGAAAGCAAGTAGTGGAGGTGTGGAGATAATCTTGGTGAGATGTTCATCGTCAACAATGACATGTTGGAGGCTCTGAAGAAGATGTTGCAGTTTCTCCGCTCCGAGGAAGTACTGGACGACAAAGGGTACTCTGTCGGTCGTGTCCCGTGGTTTGTCCTCTGAGGAGGTTGGTGCAGTTTTCACTGTGGCACATCGGAACTGTCAATCGATGAGTCGAGCGCCATATCCCGATCTGATGAGAGCATCTTTCAACATTTGTAGGTGTCTGTCACATTTCTCCTCATCCGAGGAGATCCTGTGTATATGGAGGGCTTGTCCTTAGGGGATGGCTTCTTTAATGTGTTTAGGGTGGAAGCTGGAGAAGTGGAGTATCGTGAGGTTATCCATAGGCTTGCTGTAGAATGAAGTGCTAAGGTGCTCGTCCTTGATGGAAATGCGTGTGTCCAAGAATACAATTGATTCTGGAGAGTAGTCCATGGTGAGTCTGATGGTGGAACTTGTTGATGTCATCGTGTAGTTGTTCCAGTGATTAATCGCCGTGAGTCCAAAGGAAGAAAATGTTGTTGATGTATCTAGTGTATAGCGTCGGTTGAAGGTCCCGTGTGATGAAAAGGTCTTGCTCGAACATATGCATGAAGATGTTGTTGTACTGAGGAGCGAGCCTGGTCCCCATGGCTGTTCTGAGTGTCTGGATGAAGACCTGGTTGTCGAAGGTGAAGACGTTGTGGTCCAGGATGAAGCGGATGAATTGTAGGATTGTGTCTGGAGATTGGCAGTTGTCGGTGTTGAGTACAGAGGCTGTTGCAGCAATGCCGTCATCGTGGGGGATGCTGGTGTTGGGTGTCGAGACGTCCATTGTGACGAGGAGTGTTCCTGGTTCATCTGGTCCATGGGTGCTGCATTTCTGTAAGAGGTTGCAACAGAAGCTGGGGGTTCCTTGTATGATGGGTTTCAGGATTCCCTCGGCGTAGCCAGAGAGGTTCTCACACAGAGTCCTGTTGAATCTTGGGTCTATGTCACATTACATGGAACCCCCACCATACTGCCCGGGTTTTCAGAATCCTACTAACTGTCCTGGCTTGAGACAATTCACACTTCGATTACCTGTGATTATCCCTCACTCCAGTCACACTGTTTGTATCTGTAAAGACTGTGGTATTATCATAACTATCAACATTACAAGGGTTAATGTAGTACCATGAATAGCCACTAGAGGGGACTGCAGATACTACTATAAAAAACAGTGATGCTGAATCTTAGGGGAGGAGTAAGCAGGAGACAGCTAGAGAAAGGTCATCAGAGCAGTTAGTGTGAGAAGGTTAGATTATAGTTATACCAGTGAGTGAGATTAACAGTAGGTGAGTGTAGTTAGATGTTATTGATCAGTTCTGTATTCTAAAAGGGCTAAGTGTCGAAACCCAGTTTGTTAGTGTAAATAAAATCATAGCTTTGTTTAAATAAAAACTAATCTGTGGTCTTTGTGGAACACTACGCAATCCATCCTAAATAAGCAACACAAAGAACGCCACAAAGACTTGTTTACCTGTAAAGACTCGCATTCCAACCACTTTTCACATTCTAATCTGTAATTATCTTGCAATTGTGTCTCTGCCTATATATACTGTGTTTGTGAACCTGCTGCCACTTCACCTGATGAAGGAGCAGCGCTCCGAAAGCTTGTGACTTCAAATAAACTTATTAGACTTTAACCTAAAGTTAATGTCGCTTGAAATTGAAATGAATTCCATGTCTTGCCTTCAGGAAATTCATTGACATTTGCTTGACAACATCTGATATTATTAAAACCTTTCACAGAGCGGGGGGGGAAATAATTTGAATTCTGTAAATTCATGGAAGAAAAATCCATAAGGTCAGAATAATTTAGTTTGTTTTGTAGGTCATCAGAAAATCCTTTTAGAGAGTAGGCCACTCAATGTTCAAATCTTCTCTAGGGCGTTAAGGCTGGCTAGAATGGCAAAGTTTTACCTAGCTCTTTGCTGAGAATTAAATTTGATGAAAAAGGTGCTGAAGTACACAAAGGGAAGTATTTTATCTGCTCATTGGGGTGGGTGGAGGAGTTAAGGGCTGTGTGATCGGGGTGGGGGCAGTCAAATTCTTAAAACATGGCAACATGTCAAAAACCTGACACGGTCAAATTCATTTCCTGTTCTTACTCCCAGAGTGTGTTTAGAGATGTGCGAAAATCCTCGATGAAAATCTTGGATCTTGGATTTCAATATAAAAGAAGCGATCAATTTTCTTTTAACCCGGTCTTCTGGCTTTAACATGAGGTACCCAAGCTGTATGGAATCTGTCAGGGTTAATGGGGCAAGAGCATAGCGGGGAGTCATTGATCAATGAAACTGATAGGCTAGAAATCCTTTGAAGAGTGAAATTTCATAACTGCTTCCCTGCCTTTGTGAAAGACTCGTGCTCAGAACACTTGTTGGGAAAGTATGCTTTTGTTGCTTTGCAGGTGACGTCCAACTTCTTCTAAGTTATTTCATCTCTCTTGGACTTGGTCTACTTTGCTGTCAATTGTGCAGGAGCAGTTATGAAGCCATAGACCTTTGCTGAATAACAAGAGGACAACAACACCAAAAATATCAGCTCCAGGAGCAACACCAACAGCAAAAACTGCTGCCTTCTCAGCAGTTACATGACACTCCGCAAGACTGATGCACTATCAGTTACCACAAGGACGGGAGTAGTGGAATAATCGAGGCTTTATTGAGCAAAGATGTTGTGCCTCCTGTAGCTGCCACTAGAATGTCTGCAGCACCGGTGAGCACACACATTTATAAGCCGTCTACTGGGCGGATCCAGCAGCAGGGATTTACCGATGTACCTCTACTATACGGGCAGTGCCGTAATACATGTAATACTACTTAGTGGTGACTACCACATTCACCCCCTGTTAAAAAAAGAGTCCCGCGGGGGTGGTGGAAAAACATTACAAGTTCAGTCTGTCAGGGGCCTTGACCCTCCTTTGCGATCACCTCAGTCCTGGTGGTGATGTGGGCGCCGACTTGGTCACCTGTGACTCCGGGAGCGTGTTGTCCTCGTCTTCGTCACCCGAGTGGAACCAGTGGGAGGACGGATCCTACTGGGGCGGGGGCAGCGGTGAGGTTCGCTGAAGGGAGGGTGAGTGGCGCAGGGGTAAATGAGGCAACCGGGGGTGGGGGGGGTGCGTCAGGTCGGGGGCCGTGGGTGGGGATCCAGTGGGTGCCAGGTCCCGGAGGGAGACTGTGTCCTGGCGCCCATCGGGGTTTGCCACGTAGGCGTACTGTGGGTTTGTGCGTAGGAGGTGGACTCTTTCGACCAAGGGGTCCGACTTATGGGTCTGCACATGCTTTCGAAGGAGGACGGGTCCAGGAAATGTCAGCCATGTTGGGAGCGAGACCCCGGAGGTAGACTTCCTGGGGAAGGCAAACACACGTTCGTGAGGGGTCTCGTTAGTCGTGGTGCAGAGGAGCGACCGGATGGAGTGGAGCGCGTCGGGGAGGACCTTCTGCCAGCAGGAGACCGGGAGATGTTTAGACCACAGGGCCAGCAGGACGGCCTTCCAGACCGTCCCGTTCTCCTTCTCCACCTGCCCGTTTCCCCGGGGGTTGCAGCTGGTCGTCCTGATCGAGGCAATGCCCTTGCTGAGCAGGAACTGATGCAGCTCATCACTCATAAAAGAGGATCCCCGATCGCTGTGGATGTAGGTGGGGAAACCAAACAGAGTGAAGATACTGTGGAGTGCTTTTATGACCGTGGCAGAAGTCACACCAGGGCATGGGATGGCGAAAGGGAACAGGGAGTACTCGTCAATCACGTTCAGAAGTACGTGTTGCAGTCAGTGGAGGGGAGGGGCCCTTTGAAGTCCATGCTGAGGCATTCAAAAGGGCGGGAGACCTTCACCAGGTGCGCTCGATCTGGCTGGTAGAAGTGCGGCTTGCATTCTGCGCAGACCTGGCAGTCTCTGGTGACGGTCCTGACCTCCTCAATGGAGTAGGGCAGGTTGCAGGCCTTGACGAAATGGAAGAACCAGTGACCCCCGGGTGGCAGAGGTCATAGTGGAGAGCCCGGAGTCGGTCCACTTGTGCGCTGGCTCATGTACCGAGGGATAGGGCGTCAGGGGGCTCGTTGAGCTTCCCCGGGCGATACAAAATCTCGTAATTATAGGTGGAGAGCTCGATCCTCCACCTCAAGATCTTGTCATTTTTGATCTTGCCCAGCTGTGTGTTATTGAACATGAAAACAACCGACCGTTGGTCAGTGAGGAGAGTGAATCTCCTGCCGGCCAGGTAATGCCTCCAATGCCGCACAGCTTCCACAATGGCTTGGGCCTGCTTTTCAACAGAGGAGTGCCGGATTTCGGAGGCATAGAGGGTGTGGGAGATGAAGGCCACGGGCCTGCCTGCCTGGTTGAGGTCAGAGCTACGTCCGATGCATCGCTCTCGACCTGAAAGAGGAGGGACACGTCTGTCATAATATCCACTCATGGAAATACTGAAGTGCAGACAGGCAATGATTGACATACAGGACGACCAATAAGCACACAACACAGTGCAGCCAATCACCAGACAGGACACTACCACTATAAAGCCAGAGGGCACTAGGTTTCCCGCTCTCTCGGGACCCAGCCACTGAGACAGTCAGTGTCCACGAGCTAGCCAGTGCAAATACCATGCGGTAGCTAGTAAGTCTGGTCAGGCTAATACAAGGTCTCCAGTCAGTTCAGTATAGTGTCGACCCACAGCTGAACATGTATATCAGTTCTATCGTTGAATAAAACAGTGTTGGATTTTCTCCAGTGTTAGACGTCTGCTTCTAGCTTCCCTGCATCAAGTGCAGTCCACATCGAACCAGTCAGCCTAACACATCATGGTACAGGAGTGATACGGATATTGACGGACCTACCTCGAGTGAATCAGCATTGACCAGCAAGCAGCCATCCGGTGAAATGGAAAGCATCCAGCCTCCTCCGCACTCCGGCAACCTCGGCGCCATCCAGCCTCCTAGGCTGGAAGTTAAAACCCAGGACAGACAGAGTTGTCATCTCTGGTTTGTTGCCGGTGCCACGTGATAGCGAGGCTAGGAATAGGGAGAGAGTGCAGTTGAACACATGGCTGCAGGAATGGTGTAGGAGGGAGGGCTTCAGGTATTTGGATAATTGGAGCGCATTCTGGGGAAGGTGGGACCTGTACAAGCAGGACGGGTTGCATCTGAACCAGAGGGGCACCAATATCCTGGGAGGGAGGTTTTCTAGTACTCTTCGGGAGGGTTTAAACTAATTTGGCAGGGGAATGGGAACCGGATTTGTAGTCCAGCAACTAAGGTAGCCAACATTCAGGACTCCAAAGCGTGTAGTGAGGCAGTGGGGAAGGAAACACTGACAAAGGAGAGTACTTGCAGGCACGGAGATGGGTTGAAGTGTGTATACTTCAACGCAAGAAGCATCAGGAATAAGGTGGGTGAACTTAAGGCATGGATCGGTACTTGGGACTACGATGTGGTGGCCATCACGGAAACTTGGATAGAAGAGGGGCAGAAATGGTTGTTGGAGGTCCCTGGTTATAGATGTTTCAATAAGATTAGGGAGGGTGGTAAAAGAGGTGGGGGGGTGGCATTATTAATTAGAGATAGTATAACAGCTGCAGAAAGGCAGTTCGAGGAGTATCACCCTATTGAGGTAGTATGGGTTGAAGTCAGAAATAGGAAAGGAGCAGTCACCTTGTTAGGAGTTTTCTATAGGCCTCCCAATAGTAGCAGAGATGTGGAGGAACAGATTGGGAAACAGATTTTGGAAAGGTGCAGAAGTCATAGGGTAGTAGTCATGGGCGACTTTAACTTCCCAAATATTGAGTGGAAACTCTTTAGATTAAATAGTTTGGATGGGGTGGTGTTTGTGCAGTGTGTCCAGGGAGCTTTTCTAACACAGTATGTAGATTGTCCAACCAGAGGAGGGGCAATATTGGATTTAGTACTGGGTAATGAACCAGGGCAAGTGGTAGATTTGTTAGTGGGGGAGCATTTTGGAGATAGTGACCACAATTCTGTGACTTTCACTTTAGTAATGGAGAGGGATAGGTACGTGCAACAGGGCAAGGTTTACAATTGGGGGAAGGGTAAATACGATGTTGTCAGACAAGAATTGAAGTGCATAAGTTGGGAACATAGGCTGGCAGGGAAGGACACAAGTGAAATGTGGAATTTGTTCAAGGAACAGGTGCTACGTGTCCTTGATATGTATGTCCCTGTCAGGCAGGGAAGAGATGGTCGAGTGAGGGAACCATGGTTGCCAAGAGAGGTTGAATGTCTTGTTAAGAGGAAAAAGGAGACTTATGTAAGGCTGAGGAAACAAGGTTCAGACAGGGCATTGGAGGGATACAAGATAGCCAGGAGGGAACTGAAGAAAGGGATTAGGAGAGCTAAGAGAGGGCATGAACAATCTTTGGCGGGTAGGATCAAGGAAAACCCCAAGGCCTTTTACACATATGTGAGAAATATGAGAATGACTAGAGCGAGGGTAGGTCCGATCAAGGACAGTAGCGGGAGATTGTGTATTGAGTCTGAAGAGATAGGAGAGGTCTTGAACGAGTACTTTTCTTCTGTATTTACAAATGAGAGGGGCGATATTGTTGGAGAGGACAGTGTGAAACAGATTGGTAAGCTCGAGGAAATACTTGTTAGGAAGGAAGATGTGTTGGGCATTTTGAAAAACTTGAGGATAGACAAGTCCCCCGGGCCTGACGGCATATATCCAAGGATTCTATGGGAAGCAAGAGATGAAATTGCAGAGCCGTTGGCAATGATCTTTTCGTCCTCACTGTCAACAGGGGTGGTACCAGGGGATTGGAGAGTGGCGAATGTCGTGCCCCTGTTCAAAAAAGGGACTAGGGATAACCCTGGGAATTACAGGCCAGTTAGTCTTACTTCGGTGGTAGGCAAAGTAATGGAAAGGGTACTGAAGGATAGGATTTCTGAGCATCTGGAAAGACACTGCTTGATTGGGGATAGTCAGCACGGATTTGTGAGGGGTAGGTCTTGCCTTACACGTCTTATTGAATTCTTTGAAGAGGTGACCAAGCATGTGGATGAAGGTAAAGCAGTGGATGTAGTGTACATGGAATTTAGTAAGGCATTTGATAAGGTTCCCCATGGTAGGCTTATGCAGAAAGTAAGGAGGCATGGGATAGTGGGAAATTTGGCCAGTTGGATAACGAACTGGCTAACCGATAGAAGTCAGAGAGTGGTGGTGGATGGTAAATATTCAGCCTGGATCCCAGTCACCAGTGGCGTACCGCAGGGATCAGTTCTGGGTCCTCTGCTGTTTGTGATTTTCATTAATGACTTGGATGAGGGAGTTGAAGGGTGGGTCAGTAAATTTGCAGACGATACAAAGATTGGTGGAGTTGTGGATAGTGAGGAGGGCTGTTGTCGGCTGCAAAGAGACATAGATAGGATGCAGAGCTGGGCTGAGAAGTGGCAGATGGAGTTTAACCCTGAAAAGTGTGAGGTTGTCCATTTTGGAAGGACAAATATGAATGCGGAATACAGGGTTAACGGTAGAGTTCTTGGCAATGTGGAGGAGCAGAGAGATCTTGGGGTCTATGTTCATACATCTTTGAAAGTTGCCATTCAAGTGGATAGAGCTGTGAAGAAGGCCTATGGTGTGCTCGCGTTCATTAACAGAGGGATTGAATTTAAGAGCCGTGAGGTGATGATGCAGCTGTACAAAACTTTGGTAAGGCCACATTTGGAGTACTGTGTACAGTTCTGGTCGCCTCATTTTAGGAAGGATGTGGAAGCTTTGGAAAAGGTGCAAAGAAGATTTACCAGGATGTTGCCTGGAATGGAGAGTAGGTCTTACGAGGAAAGGTTGAGGGTACTAGGCCTTTTCTCATTAGAACGGAGAAGGATGAGGGGCGACTTGATAGAGGTTTATAAGATGATCAGGGGAATAGATAGAGTAGACAGTCAGAGACTTTTTCCCCGGGTGGAACAAACCATTACAAGGGGACATAAATTTAAGGTGAAAGGTGGAAGATATAGGAGGGATATCAGAGGTAGGTTCTTTACCCAGAGAGTAGTGGGGGCATGGAATGCACTGCCTGTGGAAGTAGTTGAGTCGGAAACATTAGGGACCTTCAAGCAGCTATTGGATAGGTACATGGATTACGGTAAAATGATATAGTGTAGATTTATTTGTTCTTAAAGGCAGCACGGTAGCATTGTGGATAGCACAATGCTTCACAGCTCCAGGGTCCCAGGTTCGATTCCGGCTTGGGTCACTGTCTGTGCGGAGTCTGCATGTCCTCCCCGTGTCTGCGTGGGTTTCCTCCGGGTGCTCCGGTTTCCTCCCACAGTCCAAAGATGTGCAGGTTAGGTGAATTGGCCAATGATAAATTGCCCTTAATGTCCAAAATTGCCCTTGGTGTTGGGTGGAGGTGTTGAGTTTGGGTAGGGTGCTCTTTCCAGGAGCCGGTGCAGACTCAAAGGGCCGAATGGCCTCCTTCTGCACTGTAAATTCAATGATAATCTATGATTAATCTAGGACAAAGGTTCGGCACAACATCGTGGGCCGAAGGGCCTGTTCTGTGCTGTATTTTCTATGTTCTATGTTCTATGTTCTATGTACGCAGCTCCGCATCTCTGGCAACCTCGCCACCAATTGGAAGATCTTCAAGCAAAAGTTCCTCTTGTACATCGAGGCCTCCGACCTCGAAGCCGCATCGGATGCCAGAATTTCTCTCAACAGCGGGGGACCACGCCATCCACATCTACAATTCCCTTACGTTCGCTGAAGGCGAAGACAAAACAAAATTCAAAACAGTCCTGCTGAAGTTCGACAGCCACTGTGACATCGAGGTGAACGAGAGCTTTGAACGGTACATTTTCCAGCAGAGGCTTCAGGGTAAGGAGGAACCTTTTCAGTCCTTCTTGACCCATCTCGCATCCTTGCGCAGTCATGTAACTATGACTCGACGGCTGATTCCATGATCCGGGATCAGATCGTTTTCGGGGTCCACTCCAACTCCCTTCGGCAGCAGCCCCTGAAAGTCAAACAGTTGACCCTCTCCATCGCTATCGAGACGTGCGTTGTCCATGAGCATGCTAAGAATCGTTACTCCCACATCAGGCTGGCAGAAACTACGAAGCTGGCCTCCCATGAGGTGGAACGGGTGCATGCCATTGCACAAATGCAGGGCCTGAGCAGCGAGGAGAGTGGCCGTTTTGTGCGCTTTTCCAGGGTCCCTGCGCATGCGCGCCACGGCCGAGTGGACGACGAGGCC
Organism: Scyliorhinus torazame; assembly: GCF_047496885.1. Classification (NCBI taxonomy): domain Eukaryota; kingdom Metazoa; phylum Chordata; class Chondrichthyes; order Carcharhiniformes; family Scyliorhinidae; genus Scyliorhinus; species Scyliorhinus torazame. Next base: position 110,428,762 of record NC_092715.1, on the reverse strand, counting down.
GACAACCCGACTGCGCAGGTGCGTACGTCGACCGACCGCACTGCGCATGCGCAATGGTGCACGGAACGTGCTGATGTCGGCATCATGACATGTCCGAATTATGGCTCCACCCATTTAAAGCGGCAATGTCCAGCAACCGGGTGGGCATCAAACTACACATGCGCTGCCTTCCACCACAAAGGAGCAACGCCTTTCGATCCTCAGTGTGGATCCCGACGACGAGTGGTGTGCTGTCCTCACAGTTAACAAGGCTCGCATCCGGTTCAAACTGGACACCGGCGCATCGGCGAAACTCATCTTAAAATCCGACCTCGACACCAGCCACGCCAGGCCAAGCATTCTTCCACCGGCCTGCCAGCTCCTTGACTAAAATGGCAATGCCATAGCAGCCAGTGGCTCGTGTCAACTAGGGGTATCCAACAAGGCGATCAAGGCGATGCTGCGGTTTGAAATCGTCGGGCCTGACAGAGCATCCCTGCTCGGTGCTCGAGCCTGGAAGCCCCTGAACCTGGTTCGGCGAGTCCACACCATGTCATCATCACCGACGACGGCCTCGCCTGATGGTAACTTGCAAGCCGACATAGATGACATTATCACGCAGTACCACAGCGTATTCGATGGAATGGGCACGCTCCCATACCGATATAAAATCCTGCTCAAGCCGAACGCCACCCCTGTAATCATGCACCACGCCGGGTGCCGGCACCCCTCAAGGATCGTCTGAAGAAGCAATTACAGGACCTCCAAGACCAGGGCATCATATCGAAGGTCACAGAGCCCACAGGCTGGGTCAGCTCCATGGTCTGCGTAAAGAAGCCCTCAGGGAAGTGATTTGTTATATTGTAGGTGTAACATAAGCGGCTTCCTTGTGGTGCACTTGACAAAGGAAGGTTCAGACGTGGAGATAACTTCAACACGTTTATTAAACTATTTACACTTCTATTACTCGGGTTCGACACTACAGCTAATCCTACTATAGCTACCCAGACTGACTAACCAGCTGCTGCAATCCACGTGGTGGATCTAATATTGAATCAACCCTGTGTCTCTACTCACTGACTGTCTCCACTGGAAAGAGGCAGATCATGAGTGTGGTGTCCTTTATATATGGGTTGGTGTAATGCCCCCCTGTGGTTGTGTCACCTCCGTGTGCATCGTGAATGCCCATTGGTCGCATCCTATCTAACTGATCTATTGGTTGAGTGTATGTGTGTGTGATGTTTCTGGTGCACCCTCTAGTATCTAGCTAGCCTACATGCATTTATATTGATGCACATCACCACATCCCCCCTTTTTTATATGTTCATATTTTCTGTACACTTAAAGAAAACTGAACAAAGAACAGGTAGAGAAGGTAAGGTATATACAAGTCATGGGAACAGTGATTAAACAATAAGTCCAAATCATTTGTGTGAGTCCATAAACCATCAATCATCATGGTCAAATGACTCTCTTGGTTATGAACGCCATTAACGTCCCTGTGCCACAGGAACCAAGAAGTGGTCAAATCACTTCGCTGCCTGATTTGGAGTCCCTTTTTTTTTAACGATGTTTGTGATAATGCTGTCGGATGGTATCTTGTAGCTGATAAGGTGTTGACGCTGAAGAGGTACCATCAACAGTATAATTCGAGGTCATGGATGTGCCATATGGTGAAGTTGGATAAGACTGTACATACTGGCTCTGGCCACATGCTGTGCTGGAAGGGTGATCCTGCTGAGAAGCATTGAAGCTTGTCGAATTGGAAACAGAACTGCTGCTTGCATAAATACTTGGTGATGGTGTGAAACTAGAACCTTGCATCTGATAGGAATATGCCGTCTGGCCAGACTGGGGTGCAGCAAATCCTGGGCTGTAACTAAGGAATCCAGTCTGTAGTGCAGATTGCGCTTGCAGTAGTCCTCCTTCGGTCTTGATTCCATTAGTGGGCAATCCGTAGTGCTGGCCTGTTTGAGAATATGCTGCATAGACTGCTGGCTGCTGCAGGCCTGAATACTGGGTTTGTCCAGCATGAGCTGTCATTGGCTGCACTGCTGGTGTGGAAAAAATGTGTGGATATAGCTGTGGCGAATATTGGTGTATTCCTCTTGGACTGTAGCCGCTGCTTGTTATTACTAACCCAGTGTAATTGTTAAGTGATCCATCTCCTGTCGTTGTGGCATCTGCTGTCACGCTGAGCGTGCCATCACTGAGGTTGCGGCACTCCCTGTCTGGAGTAAAGTCCAGTTTACGTGAATCAGAGTCGGCGTTTGGTTGCTCTCCATCTGGAATCTGGTCGGTTTTAACTGAGTCAGTGTTGGTTTGTTGATCCTCCCCGTCCGGAGTCTTAGCAGGTTCACTGGAGTCAGCTGAGATTTCTTGAAGCTGCACGTCTGGAGTCGGAACATGCAGGAATGCATTGACTTGTGGAGAGGTTCGAGCGAATGAGGGTGGAAGTATTGTGGTGTCACCGGAGTCACCAGTGGTCTCACAGTGATCGTCGAGTGCCTCTGTACACACTAGCTGAGGTCTGTCACTTTGCACATCTTGCATGGGAAGTGGGATGCTGTCGTCACTTGTCTCCCATAACGTGGGTAGATCCTCAGTAGCTGCTTGTTGTTCACTTGGGTTGGGTAAATTGTCAGAGTCTTCATCTGATGGCGCAAACAATGTGGGTGGACTGTCATTGTCTTGCTGTTGTCCTTCATTTGGGCTTGGACTGTCATCATCGCTTTGTTCTTCATTGTAGCATGATAGACCATCATGGACGTCCTGCTGTGCACTGGAGCGTGGTAGACTGTCATAGTCTTCTTGCTGTTTACTTGAGCATGGCAGACTTGCATCGTCTGCCGCTAGTTGGTCAGAGGAGGTTGCTAGACCCTCATGGCCTTGTTCCTGCAAGGACTGCGCATCGGAGTCTTGCGTTGCTTCTATCATGGAGGCTGTCCACGAGCTCGCTGTGGAGGCTTGTGACACTGGAGTCACGTCTTGTGTGTGCAAGGACTGTGCTCTGGAGTCATGCGTTTCTTCTATCGTGGAGTCTGTCCACGAGCTCGCTGTGGAGGCTTGTGACACTGGAGTCACGTCTTGTGTGTGCAAGGACTACGCTCTGGAGTCTTGCGTTTCTTCTATCGTGGAGTCTGTCCATGAGCTCGCTGTGGAGTCTTGTGACACTGGAGTCACTTCTTGTTCATGCAAGGACTGCGGTGTGGAGTCTTGCGTGTCTTCTTTTGTAGAGTCGGGCACCCTGAGCGGTGCGTGGACCACGCTCTGTGTGGCAGCAGGCCACTCTCTGTGGGCTTGTACCGTTCTCTGTCTCTTGGTGTCAGGCTGCAGCATCATCCTGCACTCACGAGTTGGGATGTCATATCTGCTGGGCTGAAGATCCTCAAATCCGAAGAATGAACCCGCGTATGGGTCGGATTCAGTACGGGGGTCGCCATTTCTAATGAAAAAACCTTTGTCCGAGTCGTAGTCTTCTAGGACCATCTCATCACTGTTTGCGTCGGAGCTGGCATTGGGCTCGCGAGGTCCAGAGGAAATGTAAAGGTCGGTATCGAAGTATTCAAGGTCGGAATCATCGGTTTGGGTGTAGATAACTGCTTGTTGCAGGGTTCTTCAGAGGTTAATTTCATTCCTGGTTCAATTTGAGGCATTGCGCTGTCATTCCAGGTGAAGGAAGGTTGTTTTACGGCTTTAAAAGATTTTTTCTTTGATTTGGGACGTTTCCCCTTTAAGTGCGCGTGGTCCGGGGCCCCTGACGTCATGACGCGCGTGACGTAGCGCGTAGGAAGCGATTGCGCATGCGCAGATCGCTGTTCCTTTACTGATGGCCGTTTTCGTGATTGCGCATGCGCGGCGTCTTGCAAATGCGTAAACGGAACTTTCCGTTCTGCGCGTTTCTCGCGCAACTGCGCAAGTGCAGTCCCTTTAGAAAGATGGCCGTCGACCAAAATCGTTCTCTGCTCCGGGATTACGGCATCACGGTGAGTACTGGCGCTTCTCTTACCTTTTCTTGCTGGTTGGAGTGTGTTTTCCTCACAGTATTTGCCGAATTTGTCCAGGACTGCCTGGAAGTCGCTCCTGTTTTGCCCCTTGGAGAACTTGAATTTTTAAAAGATTTATTTTGCTCTGGCACCGGCGCTGGTGAGGAGAAGCTCTGTTTCTTCAGGATCGGCCACCTCTTCTAGTTCGGCTGCCACCAGGAAGATTTCAAACTTTTGCCGGAATGCCCGCCAGTTTTTGCGGAGATCGCCGTGGCACTGGAGCTGCTGCGGAACCCGGATCTCGAACATTTTGCCTGGGTATCGTTGCTGGTTGTCACTGTACACTGAGGTGTGGCTATCTGGATTGAAACAGTTCAGTCATGGTATCATGATTTGTTATGTTGTAGGTGTAACATAAGCGGCTTCCTTGTGGTGCACTTGACAAAGGAAGGTTCAGACGTGGAGATAACTTCAACACGTTTATTAAACTATTTACACTTCTATTACTCGGGTTCGACACTACTGCTAATCCTACTATAGCTACCCAGACTGACTAACCAGCTGCTGCAATCCACGTGGTGGGTGTAATATTGAATCAACCCTGTGTCTGTACTCACTGACTGTCTCCACTGGAAAGAGGCAGATCATGTGTGTGGTGTCCTTTATATATGGGTTGGTGTAATGCCCCCCTGTGGTTGTGTCACCTCCGTGTGCATCGTGAATGTCCATTGGTCACGTCCTATCTATCTGATCTATTGGTTGAGTGTGTGTGTGTGATGTTTCTGGTGCTCCCTCTAGTGTCTAGCTAGCCAACATGCATTTACATTGATGCACATCACCACAGGAAGCTTCGCATTTGCATTGACCCGAAGGATCGAAACCACAACATCATGCGGGAGCATTACCCGATACCAAAACATGAAGAGTTGACCAGTGACATGGCTAATGCCAAATTCTTTACTAAGCTGGACGCCTCCATGGGTTTTTGGCAAATACAGCTCAATGTGCCCAGTCACAAGCTGTGCGCATTCAACACCCTGTTCGGTCACTACTGCCCTTTGGTATCATATCTGCCTCCGAAGTATTTCACCGCATCATGGAGCAGATGATGGAGGGCATCGAGGGGGTGCGAGTATACATTGACGACGTAATCATCTGGTCCACAACGCCCCAGGAACACATCACGCGCCTCAAGCAGGTATTCCAGAGAATTCATGAACATGGTTTCCAGTTCAACAGGGCCAAGTGCTCATTTGGTCAATCTGATATTAAGTTCCTAGGTGACCACATCTCACGGCAAGGCGTGCGGCCAGATGCCGACAAGGTCTCGGCGATTAACACCATGAAGACCCCGGAGGACAAGAAGGCAGTCCTCCGCTTCCTCGGGATGGTCAACTTCCTCAGGAAATTCATTCCCAATATGGCGTCCCACACCGCAGCCCTCCGCCATCTCGTCAAGAAGTCGACGGAATTCCACTGGCTGCCCACGCATGAAGAGGAATGGTGTGAGCTGAAAGCAAAGCTCACCACAGCCCCGGTTCTAGCGTTCTTCGACCCAACCAAGAAAACCAAGATATCAACTGATGCAAGCCAGGACGGCATTGGGGCGGTGTTCCTTCAGCGAGATGACTCCTCGTCCTGGGCTCCAGTGGCGTATGCCTCCAGGGCCATGATGCCCACTGAGCAATGGTACGCTCAGTTTGAGAAGGAGAGTCTGGGCCTCCTGACAGGGATAGTCAAGTTTCACGACTACGTTTATGGCCTGCCAAAATTCACGGTAGAAACGGACCACAGGCCTCTAGTCCAGATAATCCAAAAGGATTTAAATGACATGACACATCGGTTACAGCGAATTCTTCTTAAGCTACGCCGCTACGACTTCGAACTTGTCTACACGCCAGGCAAAGAGCTGATCGTTGCAGATGTCCTCTCCAGGTCCATTTCCACACCGTGTGAACATAATGACTTAATCTGCCACATAGAAGCGCAAGTGCAGTTGTGTGCCACCAACCTTCCGGCCTCAGACGAACAGGTGATCCAAATTCGTGAGAAGACGGCCAAGGATCCTCTGTTGCAGCGTGTGATGCAGCACCTTACCAATGGCTGGCAGAAGGGACAATGTCCCCAGTTCTATAACGTAAAAGACGACCTGACGGTGGTGGAGGGAATCCTTCTGAAACTCGACAGGATCGTAATTTATCAGAGCATGCGGGCTATGGTGCTGGGCCAACTCCATGAGGGTCACCTTGGGGTCGAGAAATGCCGAAGCAGAGGTCGGGAGGCGGTCTATTGGCCGGGCATCAGCCAAGACATTGCCAACACAGTCCTCAACTGCCCTACCTGTCAGAAGTTTCAACCAGCTCAACCCAAGGAAACACTGCAACAGTACAAAATCGTGACCTCTCCGTGGTCCAAAGTAGGTGTAGACCTTTTCCACGCTAAGGGACGTGACTACGTCCTCCTGGTCAACTACTTCCCCAGTTACCCAGAGGTGGTGAAACTGTCCGACCTCACATCGAAGGCGGAAATCATAGCCTGCCAAGGAACGTTCACCAGGCATGGAATACCACTCACGGTAATGAGTGACAACGGTCCTTGCTTTTACCGCCAGAAATGGTCTGATTTTGCACAGTCCTACAACTTCTGTCCCATAACCTCCAGTCCCCACTACCCGCAGTCAAACGGGAAGGCCGAGAAAGGGGTCCATATTGTAAAGCGGTTGCTGTGCAAAGCTACAGACTCAGGCTCCGACTTCAACCTGCCACTGCTGGCATTCAGGGCAACTCCACTGTCCACTGGATTGTCTCCAGCGCAGATTCTCATGAATCGCACTCTGAGGACCACAGTTCCAGCCATCCATGTTCCAGACCTTGACCACCTCACGGTCCTGCAGGAAATGCAGCAGTCACGGGCCCAACAATAAGCCACATACGATGCTCATGCCGCGGATCTACCCGAGCTGGCCCCCAATGATCATGTTCGTGTCCAGTTGCCTGAGGGCGGCTGGTCAGCCACAGCTGTTGTGATCAAACAAGTGGCCCCAAGATCGTTCCTTGTCCGCATGGCTGATGGCTCCCTGCTACAGCGCAACAGACAGGCACCCGCTACCTGACCGATGTGCCCCGCTGCCTACGATGCTTCCTCTGGACGTACCCTACCACGAGGCCACGATCTACCAGCAATCCTGCCAGCCCACGTGACCACCACGATGGCAGCGATCCCGCCTATCCAAGTGCAGGCGGCTCCTGATCCACCTCTGCGGCGATCGACAAGAATTCGTCGCCCACCACGAAGACTAAATCTATAGACTGAACTCTTGTACATTTTGTGACTTCATTGCTTTAACCTCTGTAAATAATCGTTTGCCATGTATCTGCACTATCGACACCTTCCTATGTATATACATTCATCTAGACACTTTTTGTATACAGTCAGGCACATATATATATATACGCTCACACACCCTAGTATTTATTTATCTAAAAAAAAGGGGGAGATGTCATAATATCCACTCATGCATATACTGAAGTGTAGACAGGCAGTGATTGACATACAGGACGACCAATAAGCACACAACACAGTGCAGCCAATCACCAGACAGGACACTACCACTGCTCCTAACTTTTGGTTGGCTCTTAAATGTTGCCCGTTGTATCTTTACTTAATTTGCTCTGTTTCTATAACCTTTGCTCTAGAGTCGGCAGGTATCTTTATGATACCGCCACGAGGTTCAAGTTCAAGTACTGATCAATAACTCGACACACCAATTAGTAAGATTCAAATCAAAACACATTTATTATAGACAGTAAATCACTACTCATGCATAAACTCTACTTTCTAGACTCTATCACTAAAAGGCCTATACTTAGCTTCTGGAATTCGCCCACCAGGTCAGGGGAACAAATGGCCTTTCATTCGATCTGAGTCTGCAGGATTCAAAAGCTGGTATGGACTGGTAGCTTGGAGCGCCTATCTCGTAGCGTGCGTTGACTGGAGACTTACTTGGTTGATGCGGCATCTTAGGCAGTTCACTCTCAAGGGTTGATTCGAGTTGCTGAATGACCCTGCCTAGAAGGACGATTTGAACTTGGGGACTCTATTTTATAGTCCCCAGGGGCTTCCCGCCCCTTTGGGCGGACCCCGTACCTGGTTCCAAGTGATTGGACTACGTTCCGATCACTTGGATCGATTTCTCCAATACTGGAGCCATTCCCTGATTGCTGGGCGGTCCCTGAGTGTCCGTTGGCCTTCCTTTGTCTTGGCTCCTGCTGGCGCCGAGGAGTCTGGCTTGGCCTTATTCACCTTACATGTTTCAATTGTACCCGGGGATCACTCATTAGTATGCAGATGGCTGTGAGTTTCAGTGCTGTCTGGGCTGTTGCAAGTTCTAATACACAGGATTTTTGCACTTGCTAGTTTTTGCCTGTGTTGGCTGAATTTCCCTGTAGTCTTTGCGGATCTCCATTTTAAGTCGGGAAGTGGCCAACCCAGGTGACTACACCACTATAAAGCCAGAGGGCACTAGGTTTCCCACGCTCTCTGGACCCAGCCACTGAGACAGTCAGAGTCCACGAGATAGCTAGTGCAAACACCATGCGGTAGCTAGTAAGTGTGATCAGGTTAATACAAGGTTTCCAGTCAGTTCAGTATAGTGTCGACCCACAACTGAACATGTATATCAGTTCTATCGTTGAATAAAACAGTGTTGGATTTTCTCCAGTGTTAGACAACTGCTTCTAGCTTCCCTGCATCAAGTGCAGTCCACATCGAACCAGTCAGCCTAACACATCATCGTCGACCGCGTGCATCGTGGCGATGTCTGCCTTGATGAGGTTGAAGGCCTGGCGGGCCTCATCTGTCAGGGGAAAAACTGTGGACTGAATGAGTGGGCGGGCCTTGTCCGCATAATCAGGGACCCACTGGGCATAGCAGGTGAAAAACCCCAGGCATCGTTTCAGGGCCTTGGGGCAGTGGGGAAGTGGGAGCTCCATGAGGGGGTGCATGCAGTCGGGGTCAGGCCCTAGAACTCCATTTTCCACGACATAGCCAAGGATGGCTAAGCAGTTGGTGCGGAACACGCATTTCTCCTTATTGTACGTAAGATTAAGGGCTTTGGCGGTCTGGGGGAACTTTTTGAGGTTTGCATCGTGGTCCTGCTGATCATGGCCGCAGATGGTGGCGTTATCTAGGTACGGGAAGGTGGCCCGCAGTCCGTACCGGTCAAGCATTCGCTCCATCTCTCGCTGGAAGACCGAGACCCCATTAGAGACGCCGAAGGGAACCCTAAGGAAGTGATAGAGGCGGCCATCTGCTTCGAACGCAGTGTATTGGCGGTGCTCTGGGCGGATGGAGGGCTGGTGGTAGGCGGACTTCAGGTCCACTGTGGAAAAGACCCGATACTGCGCAATCTGATTGACCATGTCAGATATGCGTGGGAGGGGTTACGCGTCGAGCTGCGTGTACCGATTGATGGTCGGACTGCAGTCAATGACCATCCTGTGCTTCTCCCCAATCTTTACTACTACCACTTGAGCTCTCCATGGGCTGTTGCTGGCCTCAATGACCCCTTCCCGCAGAAGTCGTTGGACCTCCGACCTGATGAAGGTCCTGTCCTGGGCACTGTACCATCTGCTCCTGGTGGCGATGGGTTTGCAATCCGAGGTGAGGTTTGCAAACAGGGAAGGTGGGTCAACCTTAAGGGTCGTGAGGCCGCACACGGTGAGGAGGGTAGAGGTCCGCCGCATTTTGAGGTTCAGCTTTGGAGGTGGCACTGAAAATCCAGGCCGAGTAACAGGGCAGCGCAGAGGGTGGGGGGGGGGGAGGACGTAGAACGGAAAGTTGCTAAACTCTACGCCTTGGACGGTGAGGGTCGCGATGCAGTACCACCGGATTTCCACGGACTGGGATCCGGAGGCCAGGGAGATTTTCTGGGTGACTGAGTGTACCAGGAGGGAGCAGCGCCTTACCGGGGTGGATGATGCTCTCTGTGCTTCCTGAGTCAAAAAGGCAAGTTGTCTCGTGCCCATCGATCGCGAGGTTGCGGGGCCGGGACTGGTCCAGGGTGATTGAGGCGAGCTGCGGCAGATGCTGGGAGGCCCCGGGCTGGTCAACGGTGGTGGAGATAGCGGCAGGCGATGAACAGCCGGACGAGCAGGGGTCCTGAGACGCCGTCCAAAATGGTACCGAAGATAGCGTTGCCCACGGGGCGCACATTGCGGGGGGCATCAAAGATGGTGGCGCCCACGGGCCACACGTGATTTGCAGTGAAGAAGATGGCGGCGCCCACGGGCCACACGTGGCTGGTGATGAGGAACATGGCGGCACCCCTGGGTCGCACGTGGGGGTGCAGGATCGCCGGGCCTGGAAACAGCAGCGACTGACCGGGCCTGGCAAACAGAAACAAAGTGTCCCTTCTTCCCACATCCGGTGAAGGTCGCGCTCCGCACCAGGCTGCGCTGCCTGGGGCATTTGTTCTGCCTGCAAAAATAGCACTTGGGGCCCCCCAGGGTTGGCTGGCTGTCGCGCGGTGCAGGCCTGCGGTGAGCTGGTTTTGGCAGCTGGTGGGGCCCACAATGTCCATGAGGGTGCCGCACGGTCGGGGGCATATGCTGTTATTGAAAATATGGAAAGATGTGTCATTTGAAACGTGGAAGTCTGGCAATATCTGGTCCGAGAGAAACATGAGAGAATACAGGGAAAGATCCCACAAAGGGTTAACAGCAGCTGCAAAGAGCAGGATTGTAAAATGCAGATAGCCTTGGTCAAGCAGGCTTAGCAAACAAGACAAACAGGATCTTGAATGAAGCCAAAAACAATGGCTCACACCTTCATTGAAAGTAACTATCTTAGTAAGGATCTGGAAAAGAAAGGATGAGGTTCAGTTAAATTTGGTGACAATTCTCGGTGTGAAATTTTGCGAATACCAGGTAAATTAAAGAAAACTGGGAGACTATCAGTCTGCGAGAAACATAATTCAAAGCCAAAATCAAAGACAAAATTATGAGCTGAGGACACAATTGGAAAATAAAACTATAGAAGTGACAGGAACCAAACCAAAATTCACACCTCGCTTGAAACCAAAGCATTTTTGAATATCACAGAGGAACTTTGAACATCACAAAGGACTCAATGTAATCAGATCTATGTTGTATTTGAATGTTTAGATCAAAGATACTTTTTACAACTAAAGAAAATAAGAGTTACTTTACAATAAAGTCATAAAAACTAGAAAACTGTTAGAAAAATATATAAACCCGAAGAAATGGGACAGCCAGCAGAGCCAGCTCTCACAGCTCGGTATATTGGAAAGATAGGACATAGCAACCGAGCTCATCAGCGAATACATCTAAAGAAGACCAGATTTTAAAAAGATCAATTGTCAAATTGGGCCTAAATGTCCCTTCAACCAACCAGAAGGGTTCAGAAGCAAGATCTTTTTACTTTTCTGCAAAGACAGTGATTGCATCTTTTAAAAAGAAAAAAATACAGAATAATAAAATAACTTAAAGTTTTAACCTGAAACAGTGGTTATTAGCCTACTTTACTTACTTAGCACCGCAGGACCCAGGATATCATTGCTCCTGAGGGGTAAGTAGGTAAAATTCTTCGGTGAAGGTATGGGTTATACCGGGGGATAACTTGAAAATATAGTTTGACCTGAATAGCACCCACTGAAGCCTGCATCGGAGTCGGGGAGTGAGAATCCCTGTTCACCATTTAGAATATCGACCCTTTTTTGGTATAGGGAGAATTCTATGAATAGTGATGAGTTTTTAACTTCAATGCCTGGACGTTACAGGAGGCCACTTCTGACGAGTTCCCGCAAGATCAAGCGTACCCCCTTCCAGTCGCTGCTGGCGGACGTACGCAGACCTCATGCCCGTAACAAAAACGTCTCGAATTAAAAGTTCTGTGTGCTGGACTGCCGAAACTGCGTGGCAGTCACAGTTCCTACCTAGGATGTGCAGGGCACGCCAGATATCGTCCAGAGACTCCCCGGGGAGTTGCTGTCTCGTGACCAGGGGTGCCTGGCGTATAGTTGATTTACTGGTTGAACGTAATGTCCCTTCAGGAGTTCCATTGCTTCGGAGTAAGTGGGCGCATCCCAGATGAGAAGAAAAATGTCAGGGCTCACCCTTGAATAAAGGACTTGGAGCTTCTGCGAGTCCGAGGATTCCTCAGCGAATGTTCGGAGGTAGCTTTCGAAGAAGGCTAGCCAGTGCTCAAAGGCGGATGTAGTGTTGGCTGCTTGAGGGCTCAGCTGCAGGCGATCAGGCTTGATGCGGAGATCCATCGTTTTAAAATTCTTTGCTCAATAAATTGATGCACTATCAATTACCACAAAGACGAGAGTAGTGGAATAATCGAGGCTTTATTGAGCAAAGGTGTTGTGCCTCCTGTAGCTGGAACCAGAATGGCTGCAGCACCGGCGAGCACACAGATTTATACACCACCTACTGGGCAGAGCCAGCAGGCAGGGATTTACCCATGTACCTCTAGTATACGGTCTTACCATAATACATGTAATACCACTTAGTGGTGACTCCCACAAAGACAGAGATGATAGACATAGGGCCCCAGCTCAAAGGAAGCAATGAAAACAAGAGAGAATGTACAGACAGAGAATCGGCCTCCTTAACATAACAGAGCAACAAGGAGGCTCAGACGTTTGTGGAGATCACTGCTGACACCTGAGCATCCTGGAACCAGACTCCCTTCCAAGGACCAGGTGGGCACACATTGGCAATGTTTGTCATAGATCGTCACAGTCTGGATTTTCTTTGCCTCCAGCTCCTTCCAGGGATCTGATGGTGACATCTGCAGGATTTCACAATTGGCTGTCCATTAGGGTAACTCTCAAATGACACATGCCATGTTTTCCAAGGCCACCACTTAAGCCCACTTTGTTCCTGATGAGGCCTGTCAGAACCAGAGACTCTCACATTTGATACTCTGGCTGAAAGAATCACTCAAATACAGGGAATTGTAGACTGCACACACGGAAATCAAGGTGCCCTCAAAGCAACCAGCAGTGGTTGTCAACCGAAAGGGATTCTACTTCATCAATGTTCCGGTCCTCTGTGACCATTGGAGCGTTTTTAGAAACATAGAAAATAGAAGCAGGAGGAGGCCATTCAGCCCTTCGAGCCTGCTCCACCACTCATTATAATCACAGCTGAACATCCAATTGAATAGCCTATTCCCATTTTTCCCCATATCCTGTGATACCCTTCGCTCTAACTGCGATATCGAACTGCTTCTTGAAAAAAATCCAGGGCTGGATTCTCCATTCTGTAGACTAAGTGTTGACGCCAGGGCAGGATTTGGCGATTTCTACGACAGCAAAACTCGCGCTGCACCTGAACCAATTCAACAACTGTTGAGGGGCTAGCAACAACGTCACGTGGAACACGATCGATTCCAATGAGAAACAGTGTGCGATTCGCCAGTTCCACGATTGACACTCAGGAAGCTGACAAGCTGCAGCCACATACACACATTCCACTCCCCACACACACCATCCCAGCCAACAAGATGGCACCCCATTTTACGGACGCCGAGCTGGACACAGTGGAGGAGAGAGAGTCCACCTTGTACCCAGGACCGGGATGGAGGCTGCCAGCCGCCGCCGTTTGCTGTGCCAAGGCACAGGTGGTAGAGGCCATCAGCGCCATGAGCAATACCATCTGGACCGACCAGCAGTGCCATAAAAAACTGCACGACCGCCTCACGTTATTGTTAAGTGCAACACTGTGCCCCTAACAATAACTTCACTCCACACACCCGTAACTCTCCCCCCATTTCCCCGTCCCCCTCCCCCCCCTCCATCCGGACGGCATCCGAAACTCCACCCTCCACCACATGCCAGCACCCATACCGGCCCCAATGGCCGGGTGCCCCTGGCCACTGAGGCCACCAGGTACCCACCCCCTGAGCTGCATGCATTGGTCCATCTAACACTGTTGTTTTCTGTTTCCCCGCCCCCCCCAGGCAATGTGCCCACCCCATCTGCAGGAGATGGCTGCCCATAACCACCGGGAGAAACCTGGAGGGGATCCGCCTGATTTGCGGCCCCTCACCATGGCTGAGCAGGGGGCCCTGGACATTGTCAGCAGCCCAGAGGAAAGGAAGGTGGCCGGGTTGGAGATTGAACGCGGGCGAGGAAGTGAGACCCTGCTGAGTTGCGATTCCCCATGCCATGTGTGCCAACACCCCCCCAACACTATGCCCACACCACCCTCACCCTCAACCCCCACACCACCGTCACCCTCACCCTCACCCTCACCCTCCCCTCCACCATCCCTACTCCCTCCAGCCCGCGGTTTAGTCATGCCAAACACCTCGGACTCCTCCCCTCCTGTCCATGTTGGTCGGCAGTGGGCAGAACAGGGTGGCACCATGCCACCTGGGACACCCAGCAGCCAGGCCCATCCAGACCTGGTCACCCCTGAAGACAGCCGCCAATGGGGACCCAGGTAACAGGGCGGGAACCACAACAGACCATCTCCACTCCTGCTTTCCGTCTAGGGATCCACCTGGACGAAGCGTTAGGTACTGTAAGGCCAGAAAGTTAGTCGCCAGTTAGGCCGGCAGGGATGCAGGGCACAGTTTAGTGATTTGCCGTGAAATTGACCCACCACGATTTCGGCGGCGGAACCTATTCTTCGCCCAATCGCATTTCCCGATTTCGGCTTCGGCCGGTGGAAAATCCTGCCCACAATATTGTGGCCTCAACTGCTTCCTGTAGTAACGAATTCCACAGCCTCACCACTCTCTGGGTGAAGTAATTTCTCCTCATATCTGTCGTAAATGGTTTACCCCATATCCTCAGACTGTGCCGCATGGTTCTGAACACACCCACCATCGAGAACTTCCTTCCTGCATCTACCCTGTCTCATCCTGTTAGAATGTTATAGGTTTCTATGAGATCCTCCCTCATTCTTCTGAACTCCAGCGAATACAATACAAATACAATCCTAACCAATCCAATCTCTCCTCATACGTCAGTCTCACCATCCCAGGAATCAGTCTGGTAAACCTTTGCTGCACTCCCTCTACAGCAAGAACATCCTTCCTCAGATAAGGAGAGCAAAACTGCACCAATATTCCAGGTGTGGCTTCACCAAGGCCCTGTATAATCGCAGCAAGGCATTCTTGCTCTCTACTCGAATCCTGTCGAAATGAAGGCCAGCATATCATTTGCCTTCTTGACCGCCTGCTGCACCTGCATGCTTACCTTCAGTGACCACTCAGATAATAGTCTGCCTTCTTGTTTTTGCTACCAAAGTTGATAACCTCGCATTTATCCAAATTATACTGTACCTGCCATTAATTTGCCCAATTACTCAACGTGTCCAAATCACACTGAAGGATCTCTGCATCCTCATCACAACTCACCCTCCGACCCAACTTGGTGTCATCTGCAAATTTGAAGATATTACATTTTGTTTGTTGATATATATTGTGAACAGCCGGGGTCCTAACACCGATCCCTGCAGCACCCCAATAGCCACTGGTTGCCAATTTGAAAAAGGCCAGCTAATTCCTACTCTTTGTTTCCTGTCTGCCAACCAGTTTTCTATCCATCTCAATACACTACCCCCTAATCCGAAGTCCTTTAAATTTACATGCTAATCTCTTCTGTGGGACTTTGTCAAAACCTTCTGAAAGTCAAAATAAACCACATCCACTGGCTCCCCTTCGTCAACTCTACCAGTTACATCCTCAAAGAGTTCCAGTAGATTTGTCAAGCACGATTTCCCCTTCATAAATTCATGCTGACTCTGTCCGATCCTGCCACTGTTATCTAAGTGCCCTGCTATAAAAGTTTTGATAATAGATTCTAGACTTTTCCCCACTACTGATGTCAGGATTACTGGTTTATAATTCCCTGCTTCTCTTGACCTCCATTTTTAAATAGTGGAGTTACATTAGCTACCCTCCAATTAGCAGGAACTGTTCCAGAGCCTGTAGAATCCTGTAAGCTGCCATGAGGCCTTGATTCCTGGCCTGTCACGTCTCCCACAGATCCACACATCACAAAACAGAGTGAGCAGCTGACTTCTTTAAGACCCTCTAAGGGTGTGTCTGCTGACACCTGTGAGATGTCCTACCTCTGTTGCAGAGGGAAAGTACAGCTGGAGCTACATGATCACAAGAATTAGCATTGAGCAAGCCATTGGATTGCTGAAGATTCAATTCAGGGTGGGTCTGGTGGCACCCTTCATATTGCACCAGCCAGGGAGTTAAGAATAGTAGCGAACTGCTGTGCCTTGCACGACATGGCAATGCAGAGAGGAATGGAGTCTGTCAACTTTGGAACCCTTTTGATCGCTGCTATGCAAGCAGCTGACGACATCTCCATATTGGAGAATCCTTTGTGCTCACTTGACTGCCTCAACAATGCCCATCTTTTCCATTGATTGGCTGCAGCCTCAGGAGCCCACATAAGGGACCAATCGTTGGAGTTCTGATGCGCGCTAGATAATCCAGCCCAATGTTTTAACACTAGTCAAATCCCAAGGAGAACAGGTGAGAACATTAGAGTGATAAAATGCTGAAACTCATTGTTCAGGTGTCTTTCCTTGTCTTCTGATGCAATTTATATAGTTGTTGACAGGGATTGTACTGTGATAATTTTCAGCAGATATATAACTATGACCTGATGAAGCTCAATGGAGGTAATTGATGTTAGCATAAATTCAATCTGTTTAGTTTTCTCCATGTACATTAATAATTTTTGAAGTTCCGTATCCTAACCACAGTTGAAGCATGCTGGATGAACGATTGTTCAATATAAATTCTTGCGAGTCGATTGCACATAGATACTGTGGGGAGAATTACATCATGATTCGCTTTCAAAGTGTTTAGAAATGAGGGAGGGTCAATGAAACACAAAGACAGTGAATAATTAAAAGTTGCAGAGCCCAGCATTATATACAGGGATGTGATATATTAGCATTCCCACTCTCAATCAGTACCGAAATGCTGGAATGTATAATGGGGAGGATTGTACTGTTCATAGATTCATAGAATTTACAGTGCAGAAGGAGGCCATTCGGCCCATCGAGTCTGCACCGGCTCTTGGAAAGAGCACCCTACCCAAGGTCCACACCTCCACCACACCCCCATAACGCAGTAACCCCACCCAACACTAAGGGCAATTTTGGACACTAAGGGCAGTTTATCATGGCCAATCCACATAACCTGTACATCTTTGGACTGTGGGAGGAAACCGGAGCACCCGGAGGAAACCCACGCACACACGGGGAGGATGTGCAGACTCCGCACAGACAGTAACCCAAGCCGGAATCGAACCTGGGACCCTGGAGCTGTGAAGCAATTGTGCTATCCACAATGCTACCGTGCTGCCCTCTGCGGAGGTTCCCCATTCTGAAGTTAGAGAATTATGGCTCCCCAGCCTCTGTTGACAAGATTGATTGAGTGTTCAGTGAGAGAAATAATTGTAATATGTTATACAATATTACAGTAAAATATTTACTTTTGCTCCCCAGCTTGAGAATACCAAGTTCTGCCAATGGGAGGGGAGAGCGCAGCATTCTGGATTTGGCTCAATTCCACTCTCGCTTCAGTTTACACATTGGTTCAGGACAGATTATGACTGTTGGGCGGAATTCTCCCAAAAAACAACTCAGGGCACAATTCGGTGGCTGTGTTGCAGCTGACGCAGATTGGGGCATGCAAGTGAAGGGGGAGAGGGCAAAAGCGAGATTCGTTCAGGGCAGGAACCATTTTGGGATTCACCCGGCCTTCTCCCCATAGCGACTTCCGGATCTCACCCAAAAATGGCGAAAATATCATTAATCCTAATTTGCAAGCATTTCAATCTCATATGTAAGATTGAAGTCGAATGCAGCGACCTCCCGGGATTGACATGACTCCCCAGCGAGAAGTTCCGTAAGCGATGTTTAATACTCCTTTTTGAAAATGTGATGCTGATGCAGTGGCTATTGAGGGGAAGTGAGGGGATGAGTAGCCATTTCCAGTCTGGTATGTAGCTCATGGGCACTGGAACTGCTGCCCCAGTGCTTGGGTGGCGGGAGGGGGCGAGAGAGGGGGTGGGAACACCCCTCAGGGGGGTTGGGCTTGGTCAAGGGGCTGAAGCATTCCAGGTCGGGGGTCCACCTGAGCCAGAGGTGAGGAGCTTTCCATTTATGAGGCCTTCAAGCCATCTTTAAATATCATAGAGACCCATAACAGGGGAAAGCACAGCTGCCTGTCTGTCCTACCAAACTCTCCAGGACAGAGCCCTGCTGCAGCTTCTCTCCTGAAAGTCAATTTCACTCTCTTTGACTGGGAGCAGCCTCTGGCTTCACAGCTGAAGGCTATTTCAAATGTGGAATTAGCCTTGTTCGTTGTGAGAGTACTTCACACTCCTCAACTTTCAAGTGCCTCCTCAAGGGCACATGTGCCATGTCTCAGAGGATGATTAGTGGACTGCATGTCCTGCAACCTTTGAAGCCTGAACAGTGTGCCTGAACTCCAGAGCATCAGCACCATAGAGGCAGCTGCCAATAATCAAACAGTACAGAGCAGGACTTCACCACTGAGGAGTCTCTCACCGTCAAAGGGTATGTGTCTGGATGAGTGGAGGGCAGCTGAACACGGCCTTCCTAATGTTCCCAGCAGAGGTATGGGGTATAGGGGTTCCTGATCTGGCTGGGGGGAGTGTGCAGAACAAGGATTGCCACAACAATGGGCTCGGTGGATGCACTCTGAGAGAAGGCGGGACAGTCATGGTAAGGGTGGGGGGGCTTGGGGGATTTGAAGGTCCCAATTTGGAAGGCCTGACGGATTTTCGGTCTCTTTCCTTTTCTAATTCCTTCCAGATAAAACTATATTTGCTGTTGTGGATTCAGCAAAGGTTTCCCTCACTGCGATTGTGACAGCAGAGGCGGGCAGAGCCGTAGAGGGCAGCAGTGACAATGCAGGCTGTAGGCAGCCACTACCCCCCCCCCCCCACCCATGTGCAGGGGGCTGCTGCACACCCTGAATACCCGGCCACCAATAAGGCTGAGGAGACAGCCAGAACGGGAGGCCAATGATGGCCCAAGTTGTACATCCATCGTTGGTTATTGTGTGAGCTGATGACAGCATGTACCACAAAATACTCCGTCTGAGTAGGGAGACAGTGCAGCACCTATGCCACGTACTCGCAGACATGGCACCCCGTGGTGGAGGACACCTACTACCGGTGGCTGTGAAGGTCACAGCAGCTTTCAATCTCTATGTCACCTAGTCATTCCAGGGCTCTGGATGCTCTGTGTGCCTGGGCATCAGACTATATCAACTTTGACCTGGACCAGGCCAACCAAGATGCCCTGATTGCAGCATTTGTCACCATCGCCGGACTGCCCCAGGTCCAGGGGATGATCAATAACACGCGTGTTGCCTGGGACCACCTATATGAACAGCAAAGGTTTCCACTTGCTGAATGTTCAGATTGTGTGCAACCACCATCTCAGAATAAAGCACGTGTGTGCCCACTACCCTGGGAGCATTGATTTTGTTTGTTAATTTAGAGTACCCAATTCATTTTTCCAATTAAGGAGCAATTTGGCATGGCCAATCCACCTACCCTGCACATCTTTGGGTTGTGGGGGTGAAACCCACACAAACACGGGGAGAATGTACAAACTCCACATGGACAGTGACCCAGAGCCAGGATTAAACCTGGGCGCTGTGAAGCAGCAGTGCTAACCACTGTGCCACCATGCTGCCCTTGTCCCTGGGAGCATTGATAACAACTACATTCTGGGCCACTTGGAGAACACAGGTGTCTTCGAGGACTATCCCAGGATGATGGGTTGGCTCGTAGGGCACAAGAGACAGCCGCTTAGGACACCGCTGATGACGCGGTGCGGAGGCCTGAGACCGAGGCGGAGACCTGAAACAATGTGGCCCACGTTGGCACCTGTGCCATATTTCCACTGTTGAGCAGTGCATCAGGCTGCTGAAAATGTGGTTCTGATGCCTTGACCGCTCTGGCAGTGCCTGCAGTACACCCCCCAAAGGGTGTCCCGCTTTGTGGTGGTCTGCTGTGCCCCCCATAATCTGGCACAGCAGTGAGACAACGTGCTGGAGGAGGAGGCGGAGGGACATGCGGCCTTGGCTGGAGAGGAGGAGAAGGTGAACCAGAAGGGTCAAGAGGATGAGCCCAAGAAGGAGCTGGAGGATGGAAGACATGCTACAGTGAGGGTCCAACATGCAAAGAGGACCAGCGAGGCCCTCATCATCTCCAGATTCTCCCAGGATGTGGCTGTGTCCGTCAGCTCAACACCCTCCCACCCACCTATTTCCTCTCCCCCACCCACCCGTTTCCTCTCCCACCCTCAACTCCCATCCCTCCCTTGTTAACAGCGCTCCCTCCCCGACCACCCTGCTCCCCCTCTCAGAGTCTGTTTAATATCACTCCAGGGTGATAGGCCTGTGTTGGCAATGTCAGCGGGTGAATATATGAGGCAGGAGAGTGATGATAATTCGCTGTGAGGAAAGCTCTGGTGCTCCTCAGTTTCTGCTGAAGTCTGTCTCCTGTCTTTCTGCTGACAGCTCACACCCATCCTCTGAACTGGGTCGGCATCAGGGGCTTTGATCTTGGATCACTGTGCCTGCAGGGAGGGGGTTGAGGGGAGCAGAGGGCAACAGGGAGTGGTGATGCGGGCAGGCCGACTATGAAGGGTAACGTGACCGGGGCTTCACATATATGAGGTGTGACATGTTTTAATAGTGAACATTTTCGTGACAGATTTCCATTCCCCTAGCTATAGATGGTGACGTCACCAGTGCCCAATCAGGGCTCCTCTCTTTTCTTGATCTTTCATGGTCTTGGGTTACGTCTAGGCGTGTCCCCAGGCTGCACATCAGGGGTGGAGGCAAGCTCTTGCTTTCCACACCCTGTGGCCTTTGATGCCCTTGGCAGATCTCCTCCAGAGGGTCTGTAGCCAGTGGGCCCCCGTCAACTTGCCGGAGTAACTGGCATCACCATGCCACCCTGTTCTGCCCGCTCGCATTGAGGTGTGCTGGGATCAGATGGGGTGACGCGGAAGAGCTGGAGACCGCTGTAGTCTCCTTGGTGGCAGCCCCTGGTTGGGCCCCAGCACTTCCTCCTCCCTAACAGTGCCCATAGAGCCCTGGGGAACTCCAGGGAATGGAGGGGCAGCTGGAGTGAGCTCCAGAGGACTCTGAATCATCTGGCGCTGCCAGTCCTGGAGGCTCCCCACTGTCTGCACCATGGTGTTGACGCCCTCAGCAATGGATCTCAGTAACTGAGCTATGTTCTGCAATGCCTCGGCAATGTCTAAATGCATCTGGGACACATCCTTCAGCGACTGAGACATGATTTTGAGGCCCTCAGCCATGGTCGTTACAAACTGAGCCAAGTCTTGGATACCACCACCCTAGATGCAGATGTCGGGCTCCAGATTTTTCAACCTAGCAGTGTTGGCCTTAGTGCCACGCATTGCCGGCAACTTCTCCTGCACCCGTAGCCTTTGGGGTTAATAAAATCAGCTACGTAGTCGCTGGAATGTCGCTCACCCCCTCCTAATTCTCACGGCTGTGTCCTCTCATTTGCATCAGCTCTGGGAGAACCTTGTCCAGACGTGCGGCAAGTGTCCTGGGATCCAGCAGATCTCCGACTGCTGTCTCCCTTGGATGCTCCAGCCCCCACATAATGTGCATCAACAGCTGTGTGGTACTCACCAGGTTGTGCCCTGGAGGGCTGTCCACTAATGTCGCCCACCGAGGTGTGTGTCTCTGCGCTGGTGGAAGGTGCGGGTGATCGCTGTGACGCCTCGCTAGTGGTCGCCTCGGTGCTCTCTTTTGAGGTGTTCTCTTGGGTGGTAGGGGGAGGAACAACCCAGGGTGGCCAGGCCTCATCAAATTTTGACCCTGAGAGACAATGGACATGAGGTCAGTGAGAGGGAAGGATACGTTTATCTGACATGAACAACTCACTTGAGACAGATCATCTGATTGAGGGGGCAGCGGATCCTCATCTCGCTGTCGCAGGCCAACCTCACTGTTGGTGAGGATCTCCTCGGGCAACCCCGTGATTCCCAGGGCCCCTTCCCCATATGGGGTGAGGACTCAAATCTCTGTGATTCCTCCCTCCTGTCTTGGCTCTTTCCCATTTATTATAGGCTACTTCTCCTGTGGGGACAAAGGGAGAGCATTTTGAGCCATATGTTTGATGGATCAGGGGGGTCTGCAGCAGGTGGGACGAGTGGGGACCGCATCTGGACATGAAGGGGCTGTGCTGGAGGGTGCCGGGGATTCTGAGGAACAAGCACGAAGAGTCGCCCGCTTTGTGGTGGTCTGCTGTGTCCTCCACAACCTGGCACAGCAGCGGGGCGATGTGCTGGAGGTGGAGGGGGAGAAATATGTGGCCACCGAGGAGGAGGAGGGCGAAGTGGCGCCGGACCAGAAGAGGCTGGAGGATGAGCCAGGTGAAGATGGTAGGACCAGTTGAAAGATGGAGGGCAGGCAGCGGTGGCGAGGGTCCAGCAAGCCCAGAAGCCCAGGGAGGCCCTCATCCTCACTCGCTTCACATAGGACGTGGCCTCGTCCATCGTTCCCCTTCTCCTCACCATCCCCTTCCCACCTCCCTCACCCATCCTTCTGCTTACCCCTCCCTCCCAATTCGGGTTGACAGCCATCGGCCCCTCCTCCTGGTCGGTGCCCATAGGACCCTGGGGTTTACCTTGGGACAGAGGGACAGCTGGATCAAGTCCCGGCTCCCCCTGCATCATCTGGCTTTGCCAGCCCCTGGCAGCTACTCAATGTCTGCAGCATGGTGTCGGCGCCGTCACCAATGCCCCTCAGTAACTGAGACATGCCTTGGAATGCACTGGCAATGCCCACCTGTGACTGGGACATGCTCTACAGTGCCTCACCAAGGTCCACTTGGTACTGGGTGACATCCCCCAGTGACTGGGACACCCTGTTGAGACACTCAGCCATGGCTGTCACAGAATGAGCCACGCCTTGGACACCTCCACTCATGTAATGAACCAGGCCAGGTGTTGGATTTGGAGGTAGGAGAGCACTTTGGGGACAGTGACCACAATTCGGTGACGTTTACGTTAATCATGGAAAGGGATAAGTATACACCGCAGGGCAAGAGTTATAGCTGGGGGAAGGGCAATTATGATGCCATTAGACGTGACTTGGGGGGGGATAAGGTGGAGAAGTAGGCTGCAAGTGTTGGGCACACTGGATAAGTGGGGCTTGTTCAAGGATCAGCTACTGCGTGTTCTTGATAAGTATGTACCGGTCAGACAGGGAGGAAGGCGTCGAGCGAGGGAACCGTGGTTTACCAAGGAAGTGGAATCTCTTGTTAAGAGGAAGAAGGAGGCCTTTGTGAAGATGAGGTGTGAAGTTTCAGTTGGGGCGATGGATAGTTACAAGGTAGCGAGGAAGGATCTAAAGAGAGAGCTAAGACGAGCAAGGAGGGGACATGAGAAGTATTTGGCAGGAAGGATCATGGAAAACCCAAAAGCTTTCTATAGGTATGTCAGGAATAAGCGAATGACTAGGGAAAGAGTAGGACCAGTCAAGGACAGGGGTGGGAAGTTGTGTGTGGAGTCTGAAGAGATAGGCGAGATACTAAATGAATATTTTTTGTCAGTATTCACTCAGGAAAAAGATAATGTTGTGGAGGAGAATGCTGAGACCCAGGCTAATAGAATAGATGGCATTGAGGTACGTAGGGAAGAGGTGTTGGCAATTCTGGACAGGCTGAAAATAGATAGGTCCCCGGGTCCTGATGGGATTTATCCTAGGATTCTCTGGGAGGCTAGGGAAGAGATTGCTGGACCTTTGGCTTTGATTTTTATGTCATCATTGGCTACAGGAATAGTGCCAGAGGACTGGAGGATAGCAAATGTTGTCCCTTTGTTCAAAAAGGGGAGCAGAGACAACCCCGGCAACTATAGACCGGTGAGCCTCACGTCTGTAGTGGGTAAAGTCTTGGAGGGGATTATAAGAGACAAGATTTATAATCATCTAGATAGGAATAATATGATCAGGGATAGTCAGCATGGCTTTGTGAAGGGTAGGTCATGCCTCACAAACCTTATCGAGTTCTTTGAGAAGATGACTGAACAGGTAGACGAGGGTAGAGCAGTTGATGTGGTGTATATGGATTTCAGCAAAGCGTTTGATAAGGTTCCCCACGGTAGGCTATTGCAGAAAATACGGAGGCTGGGGATTGAGGGTGATTTAGAGATGTGGATCAGAAATTGGCTAGCTGAAAGAAGACAGAGGGTGGTGGTTGATGGGAAATGTTCAGAATGGAGTTCAGTTACAAGTGGAGTACAAGTGGTTCATAGAATTTACAGTGCAGAAGGAGGCCATTCGGCCCATCGAGCCTGCACCGGCCCTTGGAAAGAGCACCCTACTGAAGCACACACCTCCTCCACCACCTCCCCTTAACCTAGTAACCCCAATTAACCTTTTTGGACACTAAGGGCAATTTAGCATGGCCAATCCACCTAACCTGCACATCTTTGGACTGTGGGACGAACCCGAAACTCCCGGAGGAAACCCACGCACACACGGGGAGAACGTGCAGACTCCGCACAGACAGTGACCCAGCTGGGAATCGAGCCTGGGACCCTGGAGCTGTGAAGCAACTGCACTAACCACTATGCTACCGTGCTGCCCCTCTCTCACCCTCTACGCTCCGGGGGGGGCTGAATGCGGGAATTCGGAGCTGGCAGCGGGCAGGGATCGAGAGATTTGGTGATCTTTTTATTGATGAGGGTTTCCCGAGCTTGGAAGAGTTGGAGGAGGAGTTTGAGATGCCAGGTGGGAATGGGTTCCGGTATCAGCAAGTGAGGGATTTTGTGCGGAGGCAGGTTTCGACCTTCTCGCACCTGCCACACCAGGGTCTACAGAATAAGGTGATGTCAATAACAGGAGTAGGAGAGGGGAAGGTTTCAGAGATCTACAAGGAACTGACGGAGTGGGATGGAGCCCCGATAGGGGGGGGTGAAGAGAAAGTGGGAAGACGAGCTGGGTGGGGAGTTGGAGGCTGGATTATGGGAGGAGGCCTGAGGCGAGTCAATGCATCCTCGTCATGTGCCAGGCTCAGCCTGATACAGTTTAAGGTGGTCCACAGAGCGTAATGACGGTGGCCCAGATGAGCAGGTTATTTGAGGGAGTGGGCGCTGTGCGGGGGTCCTGTGAACCATGTCCATATGTTTTGGGTGTGTCCGAGGCTGAGGGGCTTCTGGCAGCAGTTTGCTGCCACCATGTCAGAGGTTTTGAAGGTGAGGGTGGTGCCGAGTCCAGAGGTGGGGATCTTTGGTGTGTCGGAAGATACGGGAGCCCAGCGGGTGAGAGAGGCCGATGTCCTGGCCTTTTCCTCCCTGGTGGCCCGGAGACGGATCTTACTAGGGAGGGACTCGGAGACCCCATAGGCCGGGGTACGTGTTCGCGATATGGCGGGGTTTCTCAGACTCAAGAAAATTAAATTTGCCTTGAGGGGTTCGCTGCAGGGGTTGGCCCGGAGGTGGCAGCCGTTCATCGGCTTCTTCCAGATAAATGAGGCTGTCAGCCGGGGGCGGGGGGGGGGCGGGGGGGGGGGGGGGGGGGGGGCAGTGGCGGGAGGAGGGGGGGGGATTGTGGGGGAGGGGGAGTGGAAAGGGAGGCAAGAGTGGGGTAAGTAAGGGCAGGAAAACCAAAGGAAGGTGGGCTGGGGAAGTTGGCACTGTCTGTGTAAGCCATGTTGGCTGAGGTTTGTTACTGTGGGGGGGGATGTTGCTTATATTGTTTTGCTCTTGTTGAAACCTGTTGTTTAAAATTGTTAAAATTATAAATGCCTCAATAAAATATTTCTAAAAAAAAAAATGCTTATTTCTCAGCCAGTGCCACAAAAACAGATTAATTATTCCTCGCTTTCGATCCCAATAGCATTTTCACCCCATTTTCTCCTTTCCTGGTACATGCCAATCCTTACAAATGTGTAGGAATTTCCATTTACCTCTTGGATTCTATTACATCTGACAAGTTGCATTAAAATGTTTACAGGATTTGTACTTGTAACTTCAGACCCCATTCAATTATGATAGGTTTATTATGTCAGTTGAACAGCCAGCATATTTTAAAGTTTTCTTTGAACAATGAATGAATAATCCTGCGTCTGTTCAAAACATAGACAGGATGCTCTAAACTGTGCGAGCACTGTGGTATCTGCTACAGATTTAACTAGCGGAATTAAATTATTTAAGCATTTTTTAAGGATTATGCACACCATTAACTCATTGTTGAACTCTAAAAGTATTCCAGTCCACCTGTTGAAACTGGTACAAATGCACAATGTAATCTGTTTTACTTTCTCAGTAATCCTGTATGAACCCTCAATGTCCTGGACAGCATATTTTCACACCATCATTGATTCTTTTGCTTGGATTTGCTATTCTATCTCTGCTGTGTCATATTTTAAAAAGGAACGGATCTGTTATCTCTTATTTAAAGCTACAGTGATACATGACAGTTCCTACTTAGGAATTTTAACCATTTTAATCCATGAGCTCGGTTGCAAATCCTATAATGAAGTTATGAAATATTAGAAGGGCTTTTAGCATTAGGTCTGTCTTTCATACCCTGAGCCATATGTGTATCTTGTAACCTTTTTAAGCACAGGCTTAATCACAATGTAAGCATATATATGTAAGCAGTTTTAGGAATAGACAAGAGGCTGAATTTGCTGGAGTGGGGCATCTCATAGTGTACTTTCTCAGTTAGACTTTCTTGCACCCTTCAGCCCAGAAACATCTTCCCCTTTCACTTAATGAAGTGCAAGTTGCTAATGGTGTATTGAAGGTAACGGAGCAGCTGGGACCTTACTGAATGGTAGGACAAAACGTGGGCTGGATTCTTTGCAGTCCCGCGTCAAAATCGGGTTCGGCGCAGGGGCGGAGAATCCAATTTCACACCGAAATCGGGCCCGGCACCGGTCTGCCGATTCCCCGGGAGCCGAGAATCGTCGTGATTACATAGATTACATAGAACATACAGTGCAGAAGGAGGCCATTCGGCCCATCGAGTCTGCACCGACCCACATTAATCCCTCACTTCCACCTTATCCCCGCAACCCAATAACCCCTCCCAACCCTTATGGACACTACGGGTAATTTATCACGGCCAATCCACCTAACCTGCACGTCTTTGGACTGTGGGAGGAAACCGGAGCACCCGGAGGAAACCCACGCGGACACGGGGAGAACGTGCAAACTCCGCACAGACAGTGACCCAGCGGGGAATCGAACCTGGGACCCTGGCGCTGTGAAGCCACAGTGCTAATCACTTGTGCTACCGTGCTGCCGTGCTGATCACGGAGTACGCCGTGCGGCTGGAGGCCCATTGACAGAGGCCAGCCCAGCGATCCTCCGCTCCCGACCGGCCGTGTTCCCGACGGCATGCAACTAATCTGCTATTGCCAGTCGGCTGCTGGCGTGGCGGCTGCAGACTCAGTACACGGCCAGCCTGGTAGGGGGCGGGCGGGATTGGATGGGGGGGGGCCTTATAGGCGGCTGGGGGACAGCTCAGCGCAGTCAGATGCTCAGGCGCCCGGCCGATCGGGGGGGGGGGGGTAAATTATTATGTGTGGCTCCGCGGTCGGAGTCGGCCATGGCGCTTTGCACGGCCGCTGGAGGCCGCCATTGTGCGCATGCGCGGACTCAAAACTGGAAGTGCGATAGCCCATATCCACAGCTAAAGCTGCGTGAATTACTCTGGGTCCCTGCTAGCCCCCTGTCGGTCATTGAATCAGCTCATCTTTTTTGCAGGAATCTCCAGAGTAAAAGACCAGTGTCCAGCGTGGGGACATAGTCCCATTTTGGGAGAATCCAGCCCAGTATATTTCCTGAACCAATGAGTTTTAAGAATTCACAATTAAAAAGAAAAAGCACTGGGAAAGAGAATGAATTTGATTGGGTGTGTTCAATATCAATTCAGCTAAAGAAAGAGAAATGAAAAGAGGGAAGGAAATATTGGATTCAGAGAAGAGAAACAAAAGAGACAGAAAGGAAAAGTAAAAGGTCATTACACATTTTAAACTCTCCAATAATTCACGATCTGAAGACATGTACTCCGCAGTTTAAACTGATCACTTTCTGGGCCAGAGAACTTTATTGCCAGGACTGGGTGGCACGGTAGCACAGTGGTTAGCACTGATGCTTCGCAGCTCCAGCGTCCCAGGTTCAATTCCCGGCTTGCATCACTGTCTGTGCAGAGTCTGCACGTTCTCCCCATGTCTGCGTGGGTTTCCTCCGGGTGCTCCGGTTTCCTCCCACAGTCCAAAGATGTGCAGGTTAGGTGGATTGGCCATGCTAAATTGCCCTTTGTGTCCAAAAAAGTTAGGTGGGATTATGGGGATTAAGTAGGGTGCTCTTTCCAAGTGCTGGTGCAGACTCGATGGGCCAAATAGCCTCCTTTTGCACTGTAACTTCTATGATTCTATGACTGAAAATCAAGAGCGGCATAGTGACGAAGTTGATAGCACTGCTGCCTCATGGCGCAAAGTACCCAGGTTCGATCCCGGCCCTGGGTTATTGTCCGTGTGGAGTTTGCACATTCGCCCCCGTGTTTGCGTGGGTCTCACCCCCACAACCCAAAGATGTGCAGGGTAGGTGGATTGGCCATCCTAAATTGCCCCTTAATTGGAAAAAGATAATTGGGTACTCTAAATTTATTTTTAAAAAGGAATGAACAATCACATCATTAAAAGTGTCTATTCTCTATTAATTACTGGACTTCACTTTCTGCGGCAAGTTTAATGGACAATTAATGTGAAAATGCAGCAACTGTATGAAACTCACAGGAGTGGGGGCGGGGGATGGTTAAGAGAGAGAGATGCTTTTTTAAGAAGGTAACCAGTGACAAGAATGTGCCAGAAACTCATGGTAATTCACTGGATAGATCTGTCAGATATACCCCTGCCTTCTCAACCTTGCCCCTCGCCTGAGGTGTGGTGACCCTCAATTTAAATCACCACCAGTCAGCTCACCCCCTCAATTGGTCCGCGCATGTGTGCCACGGCCATCTCCGCACCGGCCCGAGGGGAACATGGCAGAGCCCTACAGGGGCCCGGCGCAGAGGAACATATGCCCCCCCTGGAATGAGCCCGCCCGCCAATTGGTTGCTTCCGATCGTGGGCCTGGCCACCGTGGAGGTTCCACCCCCAGAGTCGGCTCCCCCCGCCCCCCTCACCAGGATTGCCCCTGCAGCCAGAATGCCAAGGTCCCGCCGGGTAGGAACATACGTAAATGACGCCAGCGGGACTCGGCAGGAACTCGGCCCGTCGAGCATGGAGAATTGCCGGGGGGGGGGGGGGTTTCAACGGCCCCCGACCAGCGCCGCGGCGACCGAGCCGGCACGATTGCCGCCGATTCTCCGGCCGCCGATTCTCCGGCGACCGGAGAATCGGCGGCCGGGCGTCGGAGCCGCATGGCGCGATTCGCGCGGCCCCCCGCCGATTGTCCGACCCGGCGCGGGATCAGAGAATCCCGGTCCACAAGTTTGAGATGTGTGCCAGGGAAACGATTCTATGATGTCTTGCTGCTATTCCAAGTCATATTCTGGACTGGGTAGCCATAAATCACATGTTCTCCACCAACCCTTCACAAGCTGCGGTGTACCAGACAGTATTATTTTAAAAATAAATTTAGAATACCCAATTCTTTTTTTTTCAATCAAGGGGCAATTTAGCGTGCCCAATCCACCTATCTGCACATCTTTGGGTTGTGGGGGTGAGATCCATGGAGACACAGGGAGAATGTTCAAACTCCACACGGACAGTGACCCGGGGCCGGGATCGAACTCGGGTCCTCAGTGCCGTGAGGCAGCAGTGCTAACCACTGCGCCACTGTGTCACTCACCAGACGGTATTATTGACCTTATTGATAATGACTATCTAAATTATCATGTAATATTAAGGAAGTGAGGGTCCTTGAGAGGGTGTAAATACAATTATCAAAATGATTCCAGGAATGAGGTATTTGAGCTACAGGTTAGATTGAAGTTAGGTTTCAGGGCTATGGGGATAGACCAGGGCATGGGGCAGACTGGAGTGCTTTATGGAGAGCTGGCATAGACTGATTGGGCCAAATGGCCTCCTTATGTGTTGTATGTAACTCTAACAGTGCAAATTAACGGGAACATTTCTAAGAGTCATTTTGGGGGCGATTGGCGGGGTATTTCCTGATGGCCATGTTGGTGAGATCGTGGCCTGTATTTAACGGCACTTAGTGCCAAAGATGAGCCCCCGCGATCTTCTGACCATCACTGACTGTCTCACTATCTGATTCAGCAGACTTGCACCGCAGGTTCTCGGTTCTAACAACAGAGAGCTGCTTTTAAACATTCCCTCAACACTCACTCCCAGTAAGCACACAAGCATGGCAGACCTGCTCATTGCTTTGGCAATGCCAACCTGGCCAGGCTTCTTGACGCTGTGGTTGCGAGATGGGGCATCCTGTTCCCCTGAGGGGGTTGGAGGACCAGCAGCGGGGTCAGCAAAGCCTGATGGCAGGCAGTGGCAGTGGCTGTCAGTGCGGGCAGAACAACAAGGAGGAATAGCATCCAATGACGGAAGAAGACCAATGACCTCCATCGAGCTGCAAGGGTAAGCTACCACTCTCTCCAGGCATCAGTTCCCCCTACCATCCCTCAAATTCCCAGACCTCGCCCCCCACAACTCACTGGCTGACACCTCACACCCTCCCCACATCCGATATTCGTGTTTGTTCCTCAGAACCCACTGGCACCCACCAGCACAATCGCTTCATGTCTAGGTGCGGTGCCCACACATGCCACCTGTTATTGACATCCTTGACCATTCAAAAGTGAGGCTCACAATTATCTCTCTTTGACCCCACAGGAGAAGATAGCTGATAATAAGCGGGAAAGGGCAAGGCGGGATGCGGAGTCCCCGTGCTCCCAGTCCTCACCCCCAATGAGGAACGGGTCCAGGAAATCGTGCGGTTGACTGAGGGCAGAGCAGTCACTGATAGCGAGGTTGGCCTGTGCCAGAGAGGTGAAGATCCACTGCCCCTTCACCCAGATGACCTGTCTCAAGTGAGTTGTTCATGTCAGACAAAATGATCCTTCCTTCTCACTGACCACGTGTCCATTGTTTTGCCAGATCTCCATCTGATGAGGCAGGGCCATCCAGAGATGTTCCCCACCCCATCTCGCCACCCAAGAGACCACCTCAGAGAAGAGCTCCAAGGAGCCCACCATTGTGTTGTCACAGCTGTCACCCTCCACTTTCCAAGAGCGTAGAGTCGCACACCTCAGTGGGCAACATTAGTGGACAGGCTTCTGGGGCACAATCTGGTGAGCACCACACAGTTGTTGGTGCACATTACGTGAAGGCAGGAACATCACAGGAGACAGCAGTCGGAGGTCTGCTGGATCCCAGGACACTGAGCTTCTGGACAAGGTTCTCCCAGAGCCAATGCAGATGATAGGATACAGAAGTGACATGCAGGAGGGAATTTCAGCGACATTCCAGCGCATGCATAGCTGATTGGAGAAGGGCTATATGTGCACACAGGTGCATGATATGGAAACAGTGGTCACACACAATCTGAATATTCAGTGAGTGGAACCTTTCCTGTTAATAAAGGGCATTCCCTGATGCCCTGGTGCGTGCACGACGACATGTGTGCCATCTATTGCCCCCTGGACCTGGGGCATCCTGCCGATGGGGACGGATCTTGCAGCCCATGCATCTTGGTGGCCTAGTCCAGCTCAAAGGCGATGTAGATGGATGCCTGGACATACAGGGCGTCCACGACCTCCTGGGTGGACCTGTGAACTGCAGCTTGTGAAATGCTACACAGGTGCCTGCTCGAGCCCTGTGCGTGTCCTCCTCCTCCACAGGGTGCCAAGTTCCGAAAAAGGTGACACAGATGCCGCACTGCTTCTTTGTTGAGACGCAGTTTCCTGCAGCATATGCTGTCCATTATCTCATTGGAGGGCCAACGATGCCTGAACACCTTGGGCCATCGCTGACTTCCCCCTCTGGGTTGCTCCCCGGCATGATGGGAGGTCAGGTCACGAGCGGGATTCGCCAAAGCGCCGCACCAATTTTCTGGTGCGATGCGCCCCCACCGGCAGTGGGATTCTCCGTTCTGCCAGCCGGCCAATGGGGTTTCCTGTTGTGGGTAGCCCATGCCCCAGGATTTTGGTATCTGTAAAGAATTGGAGAAGGAGATAGACCAACAATCAGTAAGGGGTTCCCTCCTGGGATCTTCAAATTCCACCAAGCCTCCCCCACACTTACATATGTCACCTTCTCCTTCTCTCAGAGTGCCTCCCAGCAAGCAGTTCTGCTGGCAAACCTTGCTCTGCACACTCACTCTGATCACATCAGGAGCCCCTAGACCCCAGACCCCAAACCTCTTCCGGGAACACGAGGGAGGCCGTGCTCAGGTGCCCTCCCTTGATCCACACACTTCCTCTCAGGCCACAAGAGGATCCCCAGTGTTGAAGGCCTGACCTTTAGTCTTTGATTGATGGCTGCTGCCTCTATGATGCTGATGCTGCCTGAGTTCAGGCAGTGTTCAGGCTTCAAATGTTTCCTTGAGATGCAATGCGCTAATCATCCCCTGAGGCATGGTGCATGTAGCCTGGAGTGGGCACTTGAGAGTTGAGAATATTTTATTAAATTGCCAACAGTAACAGCGATTTGAAAATCAACTGCATAGCAGTTCACACCACACTGACCATATTGGTGCCAATACAAAGCTACATCAGCTCATTTTCACAAAACAAACAAACACACGGTGTCACCCCTCGCAGGTTCCTCAACAGAAACAGACGATAAGCTGAGAATATGTTATCCTGTCCAGAACTTTGCCAGAGAAATGATCTGTCCATCAAGGTGTGACTTGTTGCACGTTTCAGTGCCATTATCCATCCAGGAGCCTCCCATACAGCCCAATCCCACCGGAACCAAATCCCAGCATCCACATATTCCACTGGCGCTAAAGGTGCAATTGGACATCCTTGATATCCATTGTGTTTAACCCACGGTGATGTGCCAGGTACATGCAGCACTCACCACACCAGCAACAAAAGCTTCAGCAATCTGCGAAGCATTTCTTCAATGGCATTTGCACATGGCCCATTTGGAACAATGTTGCGGACCAGGTCCGCAGCATCTTCTTGCTTCAAACCGGATTGCCATCTAGATCCATACGTCCCCATGAACCCAGTGTTACAGGACCCAGGTATCTTAGAAATAATTGTCCTCTTTCTGGCTAAAGGAAGGAAACAGAAACAGTAGCCTTCAGGCACCTGCAGCCACCAGCAGGAGTAAGCAGCAAACATAACCTGCAGCTGCAAAGTTCTCTCACAACAAACAAGGCCAATTCCACATTTGCACTAGCCTTCAGTTGTGAAGCTCAAGGCTGCTCACAATCAAAGGGAGTTAAAGTGACTTTCAGCATAGAACCAAGAGCAGGGCTCTGTCCTGGGTGCGTTTGGTAAGACAGACAGGCTGCAGCTGTGGTTGTCCCTGTTCTGGGTCTCCACAATATTTAAAGATGGCTTGAAGGCCTCACAGATGCAAGGGCCCTCACACACACCCCTACCCCAGCCCAGGGGCAACCCTTGACCTGGAATGCTTCAGCCCCCCCGACAAAGCCCAACGCCCTCCCACCACCACCACCACCAAGATCATTGGGGAAGCAGCTCAGGTGTCCTTCAGTTGCACACTGGAGAATGAAAATAGCTACTCACCCCATAGTTTCCTCACAGTTGCCATTGCACCAGATTCACGATTTTAAAAAGGAGTACTCAACGATGACCGCATGATTTGTCGCTGGGAAAGCGGTTAATTCCCGGGAGACAACTGATAGTTACATGGACTGGCCATGCTAAATTGTCCCTTCGTGTCCCGGGATGTGCAGGTTAGATTATGGGTAAGTGGATAGGGCAGTGTAGACGAGGGTGCAGACATGGGTTGAGTTTTGTTGCAGACTTGGTGGGCCGAACGGCCTTCTTCTGCATTGTAATAATTCTATGAAATGAATGCAAATGAGGATTAATGATATGCTCGCCATTTTTGAGAGATATCCGGAACTCGCTATCGGGTGCGGACGGGTAAATTGCAAACTGGTTCGCGCCCGGCCCGAATCTTGATTTTGGCCTGTCCCGCTATTTACCTGCCATGCTCAAATCCATGCTAGGTGCAATGCAGTGGTTAAATTGCGCCCTTGATTAAATTCATGCTTGATAGGAAAGCTCACTACGTACCGGTGGGGCCCTCCTCCTCAGGGGTTGGGTACAGGCAATTATGTATGTTTTGGTGCACATTCAATCTCATTCTACCAGCACAGACAAAATAGTTCAAACATGTCAAGCGAAAATTGGCCTGCAATTACACTGCCACTTTAGCGTCAATATGAAATAATCGCACAATGTGAAAGCAAGTGTATAAACATAAAAAGGAGAAGCATGCCTTGACAGTTAGATCCAATCTTTGCCTGTGCACATTGAAGTGGAATGAGCTATCTCCAGGTCATTGCCTATTGTTCTGAGCTTGCACAGCTTGAGGTATATCCAGCTCCGTGCAAAGGAACATTTTGAACGTTTCCATGTAGTTTCGCAAAATTAAAATTTAAAAGATTTGTACAAAATCTTTGACCTGGATTTGACATAGTCCCTCCAATGAGGCATCTCCCCCAACATTAACACGCATTCCCCCCCCCCCCCCCCCCCCCCCCGCCCCTGACTAAAAGGTATGATGGGACCTTGCCCATCAAAAAGCTGGCTGTCCTGCAGCCATTTTATGCTCAGCAGTGCTTTAATTGGTTCACCATTAGGCTTCCGTCACATTAGGGGAAGAATTCTACCTCAGAAAGCTGTCAGCAAATCACATTGGCCACCACTCTGTAGTCACAGCAGCGCCAGTTCAAGAGGTGACCACTGCTGGGTCCAGAATCAGTCTGCAAAGAAAAGGAAGTTGCGCAGTGCAGACTTCGAGTAAATCCAAGGGATTAGCACAGCCTGGCTAGCAGACCCCATCAAGGGGGTGAGGAGGAAGGGAGGCAGGATTGAGAGGTTGGGGGGGGGGGGGGATAATTAATGTAGGATGGGGGAGGGGTGTCTCCAATGGATACAAGAAAACTCCAAAGGAGATAACCCCCACCCCACCCCTTTGTTTAATAAAACACAACCCAGTAAAATCTGCCTGGCTACCCAATAGTCGCGGTCCATCCCTGCTGCGGATAAAATAGCAGCAGGAGAGGGATCATGTACTTAAGTGGTCATTAATTGAACATGTAAAGGCCTCAATTTGGCCAAGAGGGGCTAGCCATACCATGCCTCCACCGCCCACCGCTAAATAGGAGACATATCAGGGCCAGGCAGAAAGGTGGCAAGCAAGTTACACGTTACATTTTTCGAGCCACCCATGCTAGCAAATGGACATAAAATTCAACCCTTTGTTGCAAGAAAATAGATGCTCCTGCCTACCCCTAATTAACCATCTCTTGAGAGGCTATCTGCACAGAGAACTCATATTACAGGTGAGCTCAGCTTGATCAGAATAACAGCAGTGAGCTGTTTGACCGCAGTCAGCATCACAGTGCACAAATGCTGACCCGAGACAGGTATGCCAATGGCAGGTATGAATAGCTTTAGTGACTGATAGTTTGTTGGGAAAATAAGATTCAGCAATATATTGAAGATATTCAGAATAAATATTCCAATCTACAACAATCGGTACAAAATACAGGCACCATTACATCACCTTGTTACAATTTTCCCTATTTTCATTATTGACACCTGCCAATTAATATTTATTATTAAATTCATAAGTGGTTTGATGGGCTAATAAGTAAGTAACTGGATAACTGAGTTACAGGACAAAATAATACCAGTGTATATTTGTACATGTCCATTCCAGTCCACATTCCTGTGTTCAATGCCATTGTTTATTTTCAGTCTGCAGGATCTCTAATTAACCGAAGCTGCAATTAAATCAAAATTCTCGCTATAACTTGATGCTGCTACTTTTTCTGGTTATGGAAGATTAATTTAACCTAGTATGTCAGACGTATATATAACTATAGACTAGTGAAAGAATCTAAATATGAGAAATATAACTGGTAATTCACATTTATTAATAATGCAATAGTGCATCAACTTATCCCAGCATTTAACATAGTGCTTTTAGGAGTAATCATACTTAATAAAATGCTCACAAATACTCACATAAATGCTGGTATTTTGACTTCGGAAATCTCCTTAGGTTACCGTATTTTCACTACCAGTGCTGCGAGAAATTGACATGTACATTATAGGATCTTAAGCACACTTTAAAAGGATCTTGCTGCCTACAACAAGCAGGCACTTCAACAACCGAGTCATATGTGATTTACAAATGATGGTTGTCTGGCTGGCATTCATGCCTTTGTTACCCCCAGACTCGACTAACCAATGCTCTCCTGGCCAGCCTCTGTAAACATGAGCTCGTCCAAAACTCACACAAAAATATGTTCACCCGTTACCCCTGTGCTTGAGGACTTATACTGACTCCTGGACCAGCAACACCTTGATTATAAAATTTTAATCTCTCTATCACCCTGCCCTTCCTCATCGCTGTTATCTCTTCCAGCTCAACAACCCCTTCAGATTTCTGCATTCCTCAAAATCTGCCCTCTAGTGCATCCCTAATTTCCATTGTTTTACCATTGGAGACTGTGGTTCCAGGAGTCCAGGCCCTAAGCTCTAGAATTCTCTCTGAAACCTCTCCACCTCTCTATCCACCTTTACAGTTGTTCCATTAAAAACTACCACTTTGGCCATGTTTTTAGGCACCTCGCCTAAATTCTGGAATTTGTGGATAGAATTCTCAGTGTTTACTGTCATTACTGTGTGAAAATGATAACAACTTCTTGAATTCATACGTGCACAGTTAAATGCAGAAATCTCGCTGTTTCTATCTCCGTTACCCTGCTCCTTCACAGGATGCATTGTTTCAGTTGTCAAAGATGCAATAAACACAGAATCATTGAATTGATGCAAACTTCAATTTAATGCTATTTGCACAGTAAAAACTATTGCAAATATTGAGCTTTGTTGAGTGAATAGTAACTGACTTTTTAATTAAGCTTTCTGGATCTGAAAAGCTAATTTTAGAAGTATGGAATCTCATTTCCTATAACAGCATTTTAAAATTCCATGATTCCATGTTTTAAATAATAAAAATTACTTATTTTTAGATTCTTTATATTTCATTTTCTACTTTAATCATGTGTGCATGTCCCAATCTTTATTTGCTTTCCACACAATGCCCTAAAATGTGAATTGTAATCCCTGCTTTTTACCTCCTGCTTTGCCGTACATGAGAATGGTTCGATCTGATTGGTTGATCAACCTGCCTACTAAGTGTACCAGTGCTAGAAACCACAGCTGGCACCAGATTCAAAGTCAAGCCGGAATAGAGGAAATTGACGCTCTGGAGGCCGCTAAATTTTTATAGTTGTTTTGTTTTCAGTCATTGCTACATGCCATCCATTCACTGGTTTCCACAATATCTGGGCCATTATCTCAATGTGGCCGTGTCAAATTTAATTTCTAATACTACTGTGAAGTGCATTGGGACATTTTTCTATGTTAAAGGTGCTATATAAATGTAAGTTTTTATTGTGAGCATTAATGGGTCGGTACTGACTCCACTTGAGGACATCAGTACCTCATTCACATCTATTTTCCATGGTAAAACCAACACAAAGTGGTCCACCCGGTACCCACTGAATGCTTCCTGGCTGCTCAACATCAAGGTTACTGATGGTTGACTGCCCACCAAGAAGGAAGAGTGGCGAGATTCTTGGAAAAAAACAGCTGAGATATAAAAGTCACTGAAACCAAGAGAAAATAATATGCAGCTTTTTTATTGTAGAGCCTTTTGAAAACCTGCTTGAAGAGTTGTTTGTGAAATGTTATCAGAAGTCTTTTAAGCTCCATTTGTGTACTTTAATAAATACATATATAGGAATTCCAATTTAAACGACTGAACATTATTTTGTTGAAGTTATTTTTGAATACAAAGTGGTATTGGCAGCATTGATGGATAATATGACATACAGAATCAACTGATAGATAGTAAAGAAAAATTAACTAGCACGGGGTACATGGCACAGGATGCACTTGGTAAGATGTATAAAGTCCAAGATCAAAGCATGATAAAACTGGGGAGAAAATGGAAAAGAATGACTATCTGCTTGAAGAATACGTTGCCATCAGTCAAAGCCTGACATTTAACTAAGAAATGATTTTCAGATGTTTTAACGCTTAAAATGAGATAATAGCATTATTCTACATGTCTGTTATCAGATAATATTTTAAGATTGAGTTGTATGAGTTCCAGTGCCAAATGTTTATTCAGCTGCAGCATCATAGTGCACAGATTGACAACACAATGCAGTAATATACTGAAAATACATTCCTATTTCATATTTACCCGATATGTTGAATTGCACTAGCTCTAACCCTAACCCTAACCCTAACATCCCAGTCCATCCAAGCTAACAACAGAAATGTCAACCAAAGTTCCATCTAATTTATTTGCTCAGTCATACCAGTAAGGAATAGGCCAGCCCAACTTTGATCCTTGGTCAGGGCTGAGATTGCTGATCTCAACTGAGAAGGCAGTAGGTGTAGCAAAATTAGCATTGGTGACACAGGGTTAAGAAAGAGGCCATCAAGACAGGGTCAGGCTCAGGATTGAGGCCCTCACAGTTGACTAGTCTGTCAATACTCAATGACAAGACTTACATGTGAATAATGAACTGCAGCCCATGGAACCTGTACTCCCAAAGGAGTTAAAAGGAATAAAGTGTTATGGGCCAGGGCGTAGAGAACCCTAAAGTGTATCATGGAGTTCACCTGAACCACAAATTTTAATAGATTGTGGTATGGGGAGCACATGGGCCACTCTACAGGTGTGGTACAGCAGAAAAGGACAAGTATTTTTTGAAACAAAACAATGTTTATTCTATGAATGCAAGTTAACCTTTTTAAAACAAACAGTGAACATCTAAGCGACCATTAATTCAAATACAACCCCAAAGACTACAACACTAAGTAACCCTGTAAGCTGTCCTTTTAAAATCCAAAAGACTTAACAAACCTTCAAACAGGAGCACATTAGGTTTACATTCAATACTGAGACCGTTTACAATTCTGAGTTCACCAAATGATCCATAGATAGTCTTTGGATGGCAGAGATCAACCGTACAGCTCTTTGTTTAAACTTCAGATACAGCTCACTGAAAAACACAGACGCACCCAAGCTTTTCTCAAACTGAAATTAAAAGCAGAACTAGAGCTCAGCTCCACCCACACTCTGACATCACTCCAGTAACATGAGCAGCACCATTTCTTAAAGGTACATTTCTTAAACACCCATTTCTTAAAGGTA
Organism: Scyliorhinus torazame; assembly: GCF_047496885.1. Classification (NCBI taxonomy): domain Eukaryota; kingdom Metazoa; phylum Chordata; class Chondrichthyes; order Carcharhiniformes; family Scyliorhinidae; genus Scyliorhinus; species Scyliorhinus torazame. The sequence goes on along the minus strand of NC_092715.1, from coordinate 110,389,333 downwards.
CTCTCACATGACAAAAGAAGCTGGAGAAAGTGGGAAATTGATAGAAATAAGTATTACAAAAGAAAGGCTGACTATAAACCAGTTGATAAATAACAAAAGGAAGGTTCTCTAGTGAAGGAGATATCATGCAGATAAGCATGGACTTCATTCCTAGGCTGTCTGCAATTTTATTCCATCTACCGGAGTTAATGCATAGTCATCATTCTTGATTAAATGGGTCAAGGGCAAATCCTATTGATACCACAGTGGCTCCACACTGAGAGACTTGATCCCTCAGATTCCTTTGACTCAGACACATATATAGATGAAACTCCAATCTCTCTTCTTCCTTCCTCCTCTCCCTCTCCCAGGTACCATGCAGCCCTCTATTCCAGTGTTGCAGTTAGAAACTTCAGAACTTAGCATTTGTTTATAGGCACCTGGATAGACAGGTCCATCCTTTATGCATAGGATGGACCTGTCACTGTCTGGGGTTGTGGGGAGGGAAGGCAGCTTAACATTGTAAATTCTTGGGCAGCATGGTGGCACAGTGGGTTAGCCCTGCTGCCTCACGGCGCCGAGGTCCCAGGTTCGATTTCGGCTCTGGGTCACTCTCCGTGTGGAGTTTGCACATTCTCCCCATGTTTGCGTGGGTTTTGCCCCCACAACCCAAAGATGTGCAGGGTAGGTGGATTGGCCTCCATAAATTGCCCCTTAATTGGAAAAAATGAATTGGGTACTCTAAATTTTTTTTTTTTTAACTTAAAAAAAACCCATTGTAAATTTGGTTAAGAGAAGTTTGTGCTCTTGCTGTTGGCTTGTTTCACCTCAGAGGATGGCCATATTTAACATCTGTTTTCAGCATTGAGTTTTCATTTTTGGCTTACATCTTTTATGTGACTTACTTATTCTCAATTTCTCCCATTCCTTGTCTCTAATGGTTTTGCCTATTTGCGCACCACTGCTTTTAAGTAACTTTTCACTACATCACTGAGTTCATCTTTAATATGATTGAACCATCTTTTTAAGCAGATTACAGCCCATTTAAACTTTCTAGTCATTTTTGAAATCACTGTTTGATTGCTGTTCTGTTCTATTTCATTGTACATTCTACAAAGAATCTTTTCTCCAAAAGGTCTGGCTGACTTAATGTATAATAAAAAATTTACTGTTTTTGCTTTCTTATCTTCATCTTGTCCTTGCCCGCTCACTTGGACAAGACACCTGTTTTTCTTTCTCTCTTCTCTCTCCCTTCCCACATTAACAAGACGGTATTTTCTGTTTTTCTCCACTTGCTCTCGATCCCACTTATTAATAAAGCCAGCTTCCAGCTCCTCCTCCCACTCACACTAACAAACTGACCTTTCTTCTCTTCATACTGAAAAAGCTGTGCCCCGCACCTCCCTTCCTTTCACTCATGATGTTGCCAATTAATGGGCGCGATTCTCCACTCCCACGCCGGTTGGGAGAATCGCCTGGGCCGCCAAAATTTCCGGGGACGCCGGTCCGACGCCCTCCCGCGATTCTCCCAAGCAGCGGGAACGGGCCTGTCGAGTGTCGCGGGCCACAGGCCGGAGAATCGCCGGAGATACCCAAAATGGCGATTCTCCGGCACCCCCGCTATTCTGAGGCCCGGATGGGCCGAGCGGCCAGGCCAAAACGGCGGGTTCCCCCCAGCGCCGTCCACACCTGGTCGCTACAGTCGTGGGCGGTGCGTGAACGCTGTGGGGACGGCCTGTGGGGGGGCGAGGGGGGATCCTGCACCGGGCTTCACCTTGAATGTGGGGTGGCCCGCGATCGGTGCCCACCGATCGTCGGGCCGTCCTCTCTGAAGGAGGACCTCCTTCCTTCCGCGGCCCCGCAAGATCCGTCTCCCATCTTCTTGCGGGGCGGATTTGGACAGGACGGCAACCACGCATGCACGGGTTGGCGCTGGCCAACCTGCGCATGCGCGGGTGATGTCCGTTATGCGGCGCCTGCCGCGTCATCTATGCGGCGCCGCTTTTACGTGGGCGACAAGGCCTGGCGCGGGTAGATGACGCGGCCCCGATCCTGGCCCATTGTCAGGGCCTGAATCGGTCGGGACCGGGGCCGTTCCGCGCCGTCGTGAACCTCGACGGCGTTCACGATGGCGCGGCCACTTCGGCGTGGGGGTGGAGAATCCCGCCCAATGTTTTTATTTTTTATTAAAACTTCTTTACAATAGACCATTTTTAGTACATCTAGAACATGACTGCAATTATTCAGAAATCATGTTTACACAAATTAATGCAGCTGAGTGTCTTGTCTGATTCTCGGGTTCAGGGAAAAAGCTTGCCTCAAATCCCATTCCAAACACCATCAGTTTCTCTAGATTATTAACAGCCTGAATGAGAAGCAAGTAAAGGAAGGTGGCAAACAAGCGCAAAAATGAACACCATAACTGCCTCATTCCTGTGACAAATCTTGCAGGGAAGCTAAACCTGAGCTATGATCTGTCACATCAATACCCTGCCACAGGAGAAAATACATTTACTTTTGCTCATTTTAAATTTTCGATTGTGCATAGCTGAAGTGTTTCTGAAGTTAATCTTCCTCAATTTTCTTTTCATGTTGAATTTTGGAAGAGACCTCAGGCACAGCCACTGACAGCACAACACGGAAAGGAAATTCAGGTTTGACGATTGTTTGGGTGGTTGAAGGCGGAGGGTCGGATCAAAGCACTGGGTGGGTGGGAGATGCTGTGTGAGCCTCTTGTGCCTCTGACACTTGCGCTAATGCCTGCCTGGTGGAGGAAAGCATGGAAACAACTGACCTAAACCTGAAAATGCAGGGAGTGGTGTATTCTCCTGGACTAGTGCCTACAAAATTATGGGGAAGAAAAATCAGCCTCAATTCCTTTTTGAGAATAATGAGTCTTTTGGGTCCATTTCATGACTGTTTTAGATCATTCACAAACTTCCATCAGTTATACCTAATAAGTGACAAATGAGATGTTTGAGTAAGGTGAGCCACCTTCTATCAATCATGGTACATTTATACTTCCTGAAGAAAAATAACACCCACTACATTGGCGAAAGAAAATTAAACTTACTAGACCATAAACGATGAAGACATCCTCTCGCTGGCTCCTTTGTTCAATTAAGAAGTCTTACAAGTCCAACAGGTTTGTTTCGATGTCACTAGCAGCGCTCCGAAAGCTAGTGACATCGAAACAAACCTGTTGGACTTTAACATGGTGTTGTAAGACTTCTTACTGTGCTCACCCCAGTCCAACGCCGGCATCTCCACATCATTGTTCAATTAAAGTATTTCTTTAAAAGTCACTGCTCTTATTCCAGACTGGTGAGTGAGAGGAAGGGGTTAGACGTAAGTAAAATCTTGGAGCCTTTTGAATATTAAACACAGGGATTGCAATAAGCATATTGGAAGTAGAATAGGGATGGACCAGTTGGAAAATAATCAAATCAAAATTAAAATTACAAAATAGGCAAATTAAACAATACAAAAATAAAGAATCAGAGGATAAAACTGTAATATTATTGATACTTTTTGTAATAGTACACAAGTTGATCAAGTGAGTTTCTTTGAACTTGCTTGCAACCTATTTACTATAGTTCACTTGTAGCACAAATGAAGTACAGTGATATTTCATGTAGAAAATAGCTAGCTAATTAGGTTCACTCCTTAATAATTGACTTAATTACTGTTTTAGCCATTGAGTGCAAAAGCATTACCGATACATTTAATCACAAATGGCAGTAATTATGTTAATTGTTGCGCTACATGCATAAATTCACAATGTTATCAGGGCCTTTTGTCTTTTGTTTCATCCAGTTAAATTTGCCAATCTTAAATAAGTTGATGAAGTGATAAAATTAAAAAGATATTTAATCAAATTATATCGATGTCAGTGCAGGGTCATTGAGTTCTATATTAGTACTGGTGGCCTATCTTGGAGGCCAATTTTGTACCTTCAGCACTGGTCTTGAATGCCACTTTGTCAGTATAAAAGATAAATTGCTGTTTTGAGAATCTGTGTTGGAGATCTCAGTAAAATAATGATAAAAGTATGATAAAGTGGTGACAAGGATATATTTTCCACAAAAGAAAACTTTGAAGTGCTGTGGGGAGTTGATAAAGATACATATTTGAATCTAGGGGCAATATATGGAAAGAATGAGGCAAACCCACGAGTTTTTAGTATGCCCGAGTGCATTGAAAGACAGGAACAATATCTTGCAGTAATTGAAATCGCAGATGCTTCTAAAAACCAATGCTGCCATCTGTTTATGGGAATCAAATAGTTGAAGGCAAATTTGAAAGTCCCTTAATTCCAGGGGGAGAGGTGTTGAAGGGTTGGTGGGTAGGGTGGAGAGGATACTTGCTTAAAGAGCGTGCAGATGTGAGATAGGGTTTCAACACAATTTTGTGAATCTCTGACCCAAACCCCTTTAATCCGTTTCTCCCTTTTGAAAACGTAGGCTGAGTAAATTTACTCTACAGTGTAATGAGAAAATTACTAACCACTAATAAACCAAATCAAAACACTTTACGAATGAACAATCTTGATGAAAGCACATATCAGTCCAAAACCTCTGGTTGTTGTTGAGTATTTTAAATCCTCTGGAAAAAAATATTAATGTAAGTCTCTTTTTGGGTGATGTGGAGATGCCGGCGTTGGACTGGGGTGAGCACAGTACGAAGTCTTACAACACCAGGTTAAAGTCCAACAGGTTTGTTTCGATGTCACTAGCTTTCGGAGCGCTGCTCCTTCCTCAGGTGAATGAAGAGGTCTGATCCAGAAACACATATATAGACAAATTCAAAGATGCCAAACAATGCTAGGAATGCGAGCATTAGCAGGTGATTAAATCTTTACAGATCCAGAGATGGGGTAACCCCAGGTTAAAGAGGTGTGAATTGTGTCAAGCCAGGACAGTTGGTAGGATTTCGCAGGCCAGATGGTGGGGGATGAATGTAATGTGACATGAATCCCAGGTCCCGGTTGAGGCCGCACTCATGTGTGCGGAACTTGGCTATAAGTTTCTGCTCGGCGATTCTGCGTTGTCGCGGGTCCTGAAGGCCGCCTTGGAGAACGCTTACCCGGAGATCAGAGGCTGAATGCCCTTGACTGCTGAAGTGTTCCCCGACTGGAAGGGAACATTCCTGCCTGGTGATTGTTGCGCGATGTCCGTTCATTCGTTGTCGCAGCGTCTGCATCGTCTCGCCAATGTACCACGCTTCGGGACATCCTTTCCTGCAGCGTATGAGGTAGACCCGCGACAACGCAGAATCGCCGAGCAGAAACTTATAGCCAAGTTCCGCACGCATGAGTGCAGCCTCAACCGGGACCTGGGATTCATGTCGCATTACATTCATCCCCCACCATCTGGCCTGCAAAATCCTACCAACTGTCCTGGCTTGGTACAATTCACACCTCTTTAACCTGGGGTTACCCCATCTCTGGATCTGTAAAGATTTAATCACCTGCTAATGCTCGCATTCCAAGCATTGTTTGGCATCTTTGAATTTGTCTATATATGTGTTTCTGGAACAGACCTCTTCATTCACCTGAGGAAGGAGCAGCACTCCGAAAGCTAGTGACATCGAAACAAACCTGTTGGACTTTAACCTGGTGTTGTAAGACTTCGTACTGTGCTCACCCCAGTCCAACGCCGGCATCTCCACATCATGAAGGCTATGGATTGACATGTGAGTGAGTTCCTCCAGCAGGCTTCAGCAAATAAGATGAGAACACAACTACAAAGGGAATATTCTTGCTTTGGGGACAACACAGAATCACAAAAGCAAATTTCAGGGGCTAAATTTTCACTCACCAATAAGCACGTTTGGGTGCCTTGGAAAATTGCATACTTGGAAGACGTCACTGGTTCTCAATGCCTCAGTGATATGTTTAGATTTTCAAATGGAGGACGGGAGGGGGGAATCCGCATGCCGCCAATTAATTACTTGTGGAGTTCATTGTGATACTCAGGAGTATGGGGGACAACAGCTGGCCATTCTCATATGGTCAACATAGGCAAATGGAGAGTCGAGGACATGTTTGAGCACAGATGTTGGGAAGAGAGTGGGAGCCATTACTGCTCAAGACTGCATAGAAACGTTTTATAAAAAGCAAGAATGATACTCAGATGCTCATGCTCGAGCTGAGGGGTGTGATCGTACAGCCTTGCCATGTCCGGCTCAGAATGTAACGAGGCCATTAAATCTCGCGAGAGGCCTCTCACGAGATTTGCGATGATCACAAGAACTAACGAGATCTCATGAGACGTTGCGATTTGCATCTAGCCCTCACTGGGCAGGATCCAGATTTGTATATTTAAGTGAGCAGTAGCCTTACTTAAGTACATCTGTGCCGGTGTTTTCCAAGGCCTGGGATTGAACGTATAGATTATCATAGAATTTACAGTGCAGAAGGAGGCCATTTGGCCCATCGAGTCTGCACTGGCTCTTGGAAAGAGCACCCTACCCAAGGTCAACACCTCCACCCTATCCCCATAACGCAGTAACCCCACCCAACACTAAGGGCAATTTTGGACACTAAGGGCAATTTATCATGGCCAATCCACCTAACCGGTACATCTTTGGACTGTGGGAGGAAACCGGAGCACCCGGAGGAAACCCATGCACACACGCGGAGGATGTGCAGACTCCGCACAGACAGTGACCCAAGCCGGATTCGAACCTGGGAACCTGGGACCCTGGAGCTGTGAAGCAATTGTGCTATCCACAATGCTACCGTATACACCTGGGAGATCTCGCCGTGATGACATTTAGCACCGGTCCACACAAAGTTCGACCGGGCATAACGGTGCCTGGGAGGGTCTCGCAGACCGCCTAAGGCCCCTGGGTGGTCGGGCTCTGGGCAGGGTGGTACCCTGGCACTCCCAATGCCAACTGGACAGTCTGGCACCTTGACACTGCCGCCCAGGCATCATGCAGTGCCATCCAAACTCTGCCAGGATGCCTCGCTGTATGGGTGCCCAGGGGGCACTGTGAGGCTGGCAGAGGCACTGCCAGGGTGCCAGGCTAGCAATGCCAAGGTGCTCGGGTGTCAGGTTGCCCGTGGTGGTGATCGGGCCCTGGGGTGCCCTGCTCTTATGAGGTGGGGTGTGGGGGCTTGAGGACCCCCTAACAAGTAAGTTGAGTTTTGGGGGGCTCTGGAGGCTGCAGTGAGGAGTCCAGAGATCAGGGCAGCATTTAAAAATTGCGCCCCGATCTCTTCCTGTACTGACAAGCCGAGTCAGTGCAGGAAATTAAGGTAAGTGCAGCCTCAGGGGGGCTTTTTTTCACTAAGGCCAGAGAAAAAATAAAGTCCTGTTTAATAGCGGGGTCACTCTCGACATTGCAGTGCCAAGAAACATTCCACTAAACGCAACCAAAACAGGACTTTTATTTACCATTAAATCGTGCTGAGATGTTTAATTTTGTGAGGAGAGAATATTTGGACTTTTGGGCGAAATGTTAGACTGCTGCATCTGTGGGCACCTCTAGCCATGCCCATTTGATCTGTCTCACTCAGGGCCTCAAGGAAGACATCAGAAAAATGTTGCACCACCTGGGGATAATTGCCCAGGCCACTGCCTGCCCTCTGTTCTTCTTGCTCCTCCATTTGTAAAGACAACAGAAAACCCATCATTGCTGCCATTTACCTTTTAAATTATCCCCCTGTGCCTAGCCCCGCCTCATACCCAAGCTCCTAATTGAGCACCCAGCCCCTGGACATTTAATGGCTGCTGACACGATGGGGGATCAGGAACTGGAAATGTTTCATGTGTTACTGAATGAAAATCCAGCCCCCGCAGGAAAACAGTAAATACGGGGCAATAAGAATCCTGGTCTGAACTGGTTCTGTCTACCTTAAAATGGAACACCAGAACAACTGGGAAATAAGGGGCGTCATTCTCCGACCCCCCGCCGGGTCGGAGAATGGCTGTTGGCCGCCGTGAATCCCGCCCCCGCCGAAGTCTCCGAAGGGAGAAAAGTCGGCGGGGCGTTAATGGCGCCGCTGCCGCGGAGAATGTCACGGGTCTGCGCAAGGCAGCCGATTTTCGGCCTGCCGATATTCTCCCTTCCGGATGGGCCGAAGTCCCGTCGACGTGATGACCGTTCACGTCGACGTGAATCAAACCTCCTTTTCATCGGCGTGACCCGGTGCTCCAGGCTCACGCCGACCAGCGAGGAGGTGAGTGACGGCCTGGGGGGTTGGCTCTGGGCAGGAAATGGCGTGGCCGCAGACTGATTGCGTGAGGAGAGGTGTGTCTCGGCTTGTGTGTGCGTGTGTGCGGCGGGGGGCGGCGGTGGTTAGAGTAGGCTGGGCTCCGGGGCAGTGCCGGGAGGGGGTCCGTGCTGGGGTGGAGGTTGGGGGTTGGGGGGGGGTCCGTGCTGGGGTGGAGGTTGGGGAGGGGGTCCGTGCCGGGGTGGAGGTTGGGGAGGGGGTCCGTGCTGGGGTGGAGGTTGGGGGTTGGGGGGGGTCCGTGTCGGGGTGGAGGTTGGGGAGGGGGTCCGTGCCGGGGTGGAGGTTGGGGGGGGTTCCGTGCTGGGGTGGAGGTTGGGGGTTGGGGGGGGTCCGTGCTGGGATGGAGGTTGGGGAGGGGGTCCGTGCCGGGGTGGAGGTTGGGGAGGGAGTCCGTGCCGGGGTGGAGGTTGGGGAGGGGGTCCGTGCTGGGGAGGAGGTTGGGGAGGGGGTCCGTGCTGGGGTGGAGGTTGGGGGTTGGGGGGGGTCCGTGTCGGGGTGGAGGTTGGGGAGGGGGTCCGTGCCGGGGTGGAGGTTGGGGGGGGGGGTCCGTGATGGGTTGGAGGTTGGGGGGGGGTCAGTGCCGAGGAGGGTGATGGGAGGGCAAATGAGTTGGTCCACCTGGCCAGGTGCCAGCCTCCAACAGTTGGACCCATGCGGTCCATGCCACCTGGCTGGGGGGAGGAGGGGATATGGGCAATGATGACATGTCGTCGTTCCCCTCCCCCCCACCAGGCCGTCATGTTTTCAGACCATCCAGCGATGTTGGCCGCCGTGGTGGCAGCCCCTCATGTCTATGTTGCCCTGGATGAGGAGGAGGAGGAGGAGGAGGAGCGTGCCAGAGAGGCGGCGCAGGCTGCCGCAGAGGGGCAGGCGGCAGCCGCCCAGGCTGGAGGGACACCTGACCGACAGGACGAGGAGGGGGAGGAGGACGTCGCGGCCCCACGGCAACGGAGGCACCCGAGGGCACCCCGTGTGTACCGGCCCCGGCAGTCATACCAGGACCTCACGGACCGGGAATGCAGGAGGAGACTCTGGATGAGCCGGGAAACCGTGGCACACATCTGCCACCTGCTGGCACACCTGTCACCGCGTGGCACTGGCGGGGGACACCCTCTCCCCGTGTCCGTCAAGGTTACGGTGGCCCTGAACTTTTATGCAATGGGGTCATTCCAGGCACCGAGTGGGGACCTGTCCGGCATATCGCAGACATCGGTGCACCGGTGCATCCGGGCAGTGACAGATGCCCTTTATGCCATGGCGCACCGCTACATCCGCTTCCCCGTGGACCGGGCCAGCCAAGATGCCCGGGCCGTGGGCTTCTCTGCCGTTGCCGGGTTCCCCATGGTCCAGGGCGCGATCGATGGAATGCACGTCGCCGTGCGGCCACCTGCAGATAACAGGGCCGTGTTCACTAATAGGAAGGGGACCTATTCGATGAACGTACAGGTGGTCTGCGACCACCGCATGATGATCCTGCACGTCTGCGCCCGTCACCCAGGCAGTGTACACGACTCATTCGTGTTGTCGCGGTCATCCATCCCCGGCATGTACGAGGGACGCCATCCCCGGCTGAGGGGCTGGTTGCTGGGTGACAGGGGCTACCCATTGCGATCGTGGCTGATGACGCCTATACGGAGGCCACGCAATGAGGCGGAGAACCGCTACAATGATGCCCATGTAGCGACAAGGGGAGTGATCGAGAGGTGCTTTGGCGTGCTGAAGATGCCTTTCAGGTGCCTGGACCTCTCTGGGGGCGCCCTCCAGTATCGGTCAGATAGGGTCGGCCGCATCATTGTGGTGTGCTGCGTCCTGCACAACATAGCCCAGCAGAGGGGCGATGTGCCGCAGGCAGAGGAGGGCGGAGTGGAGGAGCAGCAGGAAGAGGCACAGTCCTCCCCAGATGAGGGGGATGGGGGCAATGGTCAGGGCAGATGGGGTAGACACAGGCGGGTGGCTGTCCACCGTTACCGGCTGGCCCAGTGGGCACGGGACAGACTGATAGCCGCCCGCTTCACTGACTAGATGGGCGTGGGAATCGGGTAGTATGGCCACAGACCGCACACCATGGCAACAGCCGACCACCCACACCCCACACCCATCCACCCACCCAGCACCCTCACCACCCTCCCCAACCCCACACACCCCACCCGCATGCACACAACCCCCCCCCTCCCCCCAACTGCCGATCCACCGGCGGCACAAAGGGCCGGGCTCACCCAGTTGCGGGTGGATGCGTGTCTATCGCAGGCCATGGAGGATGATGACAACCCGCCCTGCGATGAGCTCCTGGCTCTACATCGTTGGACTATGTCTGACCCATGGCCACAGTACCGCCATCCACCCGGACCATCCCTGCATGCGGCTGTGACACTGCAGCGCACGGTCCCGTCCTCTGCCCGGGGGATGTTGACGGCGGCCCAGGGGGAAGGGGGCAGACTCACCTGGGGCTGAGGTAAGACCACCCCTCACACACACACTTGCGCTCAACGTACATGACACGCCCGCACACTTTGGACAGAGCACAAAGGCAGCTTCGGTAGGTGTAACATTGACTTTAATAACCAAAGGAGTTCATGCACGTGCCCTAGCCCCTAAAACTCATCTGTGCCCTGCACCCGTGCCAACTTACTCAGTGTCTAATTGTTTGGCCTTACGGGCCCTTTGACTACGTCTACGTGGTTCCCCAGACGGTACAGCAGAACTGGAGGTGGACACCTGTGATTCCTGCCCTCTGACACTGGATCCCTTTGGCGGCCGTTTCCTGGGGCGTCCTGGCCTAGATGGGCCAGGCTGCAGCCCGGGCGACTGGGATGGCGAGCTGCCAGCCTGTCCTGCCCGTTGCCCACCCGATGCACCTGGGACGGAAGGGGGGGGGAGTCCGAGGTGTCGCGGTGTACTGGGACCTCCCCTACAGGGGGAGCCGGGACGGACCACACCACCTCCTCCTCCCTCGGGGTGCCCGATGGCCCCCAGGCCTCTACATGGGTGGGGGATGCGAACGGACTGGCCATCCGACGCCCCCCCAACATCTGGCGCTGCCAGTCCTGGAGGCCCGTGCTGGTATCGACAGGGGTCTGCAGGTTTGCAGCCATGGAGCCCAGGGTGTTGTCAAACCCGGTCTGTGACAGTGCGACGCCGGCTCGCACATGGCCACTGGCGCCGATGCCCTCAGCGATGGCCTGCTGAGACTGGGCCATGGCCTGCAGAGACTGGGCCATGGCCTGCAGAGACTGGGCCATGGCCTGCAGAGACTGGGCCATGGCCTGCAGAGACTGGGCCATGGACTGCAGAGACTGAGCCATGGCCTGCAGAGACTGGGCTATGGCCTGCTGAGACTGGGCCATGGCCTGCTGAGACTGGGCTATGGCGTTGAGCGCCTCTGCCATCTGGCGCTGGCACTGGCTCATTTCCTGGGCCACAGACGCCGCCTGCACGGAAGGCCCCAGGCCTCGCAAACCGTTCCCCATGTCTGACACCGTCGCACCCATTGCCTCCACCGCGGACGCCACCCTGCGGACGCCAGGTGTCAGCCTGGGTGGCACGCATGACCGGGACCACTCCCAGCTCCTGGACGCGGGTGGACTCCACCACCTGCGACCGCAGCCGCCGCAAGCCACCCGTCACCCTATTCGCTCGTCTCCGTGTCGGTGGTTGCATCGGATCTATGTGTGGGTGTGGTAACTGCAGGAACCCGGGATCCATCTGGGCGGCAGATGTTCGCTTGGCCTGGGCTGCCCTCCGACCGCCCGGTCCCTCTGCTGCTCCTACCTCCACCTGCTGTACCGGGACGGCTGTGTTGTGCGCACCAGTGAGTGTACCAGACGCCTCATCACTAAAGTGCCCAACCGTGGTGAGTGTTTCTGCGATGGTGGAGGGTGTTGGTGACAGCAGTGGCGTTGTGTCGTGCTCTTCGTCCCACTCTGACTCCATGGCACTTTGGGGTGGGGGTTCGTCTCCACCCATCCACTCTGAGTCACTGTCCGGTATTTCGTCTTCCCGGGTAGGGGTGTCCTGGGTAGTGCTGTCCCGGGTAGTGCTGTCCCGGGTAGGGGTGTCCTGGGTAGTGCTGTCCCGGGTAGTGCTGTCCCGGGTAGTGCTGTCCCGGGTAGGGGTGTCCTGGGTAGTGGTGTCCCGGGTAGGGGTGTCCTGGGTAGTGGTGTCCTGGGTAGTGGTGTCCTGGCTCGGATGTGACGGGGGCCTGTGGCTGACCCCCTCATCGCTGGGTGGTCGCTCCCGCACGTGACGGGGGTGTCGTCTCCCTGTTGCTCCAGGTCTCTCCGTCTCCCGTGGTCTCCAAGGGGCATCCTGTGGGCGTCGCATGCTGGAGGGTGCGGGTCTCTCCGTCTCCCGTGGTCTCCGAGGGGCATCCTGCGGGCGTCGCATGCTGGAGGGTGCGGGTCTCTCCGTCTCCCGTGGTCTCCGAGGGGCATCCTGCGGGCGTCGCATGCTGGAGGGTGCGGGTCTCTCCGTCTCCCGTGGTCTCCGAGGGGCATCCTGCGGGCGTCGCATGCTGGAGGGTGCGGGTCTCTCCATCTCCCGTGGTCTCCGAGGGGCATCCTGCGGGCGTCGCATGCTGGAGGGTGCGGGTCTCTCCGTCTCCCGTGGTCTCCGAGGGGCATCCTGCGGGCGTCGCATGCTGGAGGGTGCGGGTCTCTCCGCCTCCTGTGGTCTCCGAGGGGCATCCTGCGGGCGTCGCATGCTGGAGGGTGCGGGTCTCTCCGTCTTCCGTGGTCTCCGAGGGGCATCCTGCGGGCGTCGCATGCTGGAGGGTGCGGGTCTCTCCGTCTCCCGTGGTCTCCGAGGGGCATCCTGCGGGCAGTGTGCATCTGCGGGGATGGGTGCCTGGACGTTTGGTCCTGCGATACACAATGAAGCATGCATGGTTAGACATCAGTCAGTGATCAGGTGATACGGGGGAAGGGGATATAGGGGAGGGGGGATATGGGGGATATAGGGGAGGGGGGGATATGGGGGAGGGAGGATATGGGGGATATGGGGGAGGGGGGGATATGGGGGAGGGGGGATATGGGGGAGGGGGGATATGGGGGAGGGGGGATATGGGGGAGGGGGGATATGGGGGATGGGGATATGGGGGATATGGGGGAGGGGGAATATGGGGGATATGGGGGAGGGGGGATATGGGGAGGGGGGATATGGGGGATATGGGGAGGGGGGATATGGGGGAGGGGGGTATGGGGAGGGGGGATATGGGAGGGATATGGTGGAGGGGGGATATGGGGGAGGGGGGATATGGGGGAGGGGGGATATGGGGGATGGGGGATATGGGGGATATGGGGGAGGGGGGATATGGGGGATATGGGGGAGGGGGGATATGGGGGAGGGGGGATATGGGGGACATTGGGGAGGGGGATATGGGGGAGGGGGGATATGGGGGAGGGGGGATATGGGGGATATGGTGGAGAGGGGATATGGGGGATATGGGGGAGGGGGGATATGGGGGAGGGGGGATATGGGGGAGGGGGAATATGGGGGAGGGGGAATATGGGGGAGGGGGGATATGGGGGAGGGGGGATATGGGGGAGGGGGGATATGGGGGAGGGGGGATATGGGGGAGGGGGGATATGGGGAGGGGGTATATGGGGAGGCTCACCCTGCCTGCTCTGACGAGGTCGTTCACCTTCTTGTGGCACTGGGTGCCTGTCCGTGGTGTCAGGGCCACAGCGGTGACGGCCTCTGCCACTTCCCTCCACAGACGCCGGCTGTGGCGTGGGGCAACTCTGCGGCCCTGCCCGGGATACAGGGCGTCCCTCCTCTGCTCCACCGCGTCCAGGAGCGCCTCCACATCGCGTGACTCGAACCTCGGGGCTGAGCGACGGCCAGCCATCCAGTCGGGTGTTGCGGTCGGGTGTTCCGGTCGGGTGGGGGGGGAGCTGCGCGGCCTTATGAGCCGTCACGCCGTGCAGCGCGTATGACGCTGCACGGCGTGAACCACTGCACAGGCGCGGATCCCGTTACGTCGCTGCTAGCCCATTTCAGGCCGGAGACTATCGTCCCATTTTTATGACGTGACGCAAGTGGGATTTGCGCCGTTTTTTGCGCCGATCGGCGGACTTTCCGCCGATAACAGAGAATTTCGCCCCAGAATACTGATCCTAACTGTTTACCCTATTGGGTGTTTTTTATAAAATGGTAAAAAGTCACCAATGTGTTGGAATGAGGCATATAAGCAGAAAATCTTCCAATTTAATAAACACTACTTAACTTCCAGTCCAAAAGTCATCATAAAATATTGACCCTGATGCTGCCCCGCCATAAAAGATTTAGCAGTCAGGTGGGAGCCAGCCATCCAATTTTTTTAAGTTCTTCAAAAATCAGGGGCGAAATTCTCCGGAAACGGCGCGATGTCCGCCGACTGGCGCCCAAAACGGCGCAAATAAGACGGGCATCACGCCGCCCCAAAGGTGCGGAATGCTCCGCATCTTTGGGGGCCGAACCCCAACATTGAGGGGCCAGGTCGGCGCTGGATGAATTTCCGCCCCGCCAGCTGGCGGAAAAGGCATTTGGTGCCCCGCCAGCTGGCGCGGAAATGACATCTCCGGGCGGCGCATGCGTGGGAGCGTCAGCGGCCACTGACGGCATTCCCGCGCATGCGCAGTGGAGGGAGTCTCTTCTGCCTCCGCCATGGTGGAGAATGTGGCGGAGGCGGAAGGGAAAGAGTGCCCCCACGGCACAGGCCCGCCCGCGGATCGGTGGGCCCCGATCGAGGGCCAGGCCACCGTGGGGGCACCCCCCGGGGCCAGATCGCCCTGCGCCCCCCCCAGGACCCCGGAGCCTGCCCGCGCCGCCTTGTCCCGCCGGTAAGGTAGGTGGTTTAATTTACGCCGGCGGGACAGGCATTCTAGCGGCGGGACTTCGGCCCATCCGGGCCGGAGAATCGAGCGGGGGAGGCCCGTCAACCGGCGCGGCGCGATTCCCACCCCCGCCGAATATCCGTTGCCGGAGACTTCGGCAACCGGCGGGGGCGGGATTCACGCCAGCCCCCGGCGATTCTCCGACCCGGCGGGGGGTCGGAGAATCTCGCCCCTGGAAAGAAAGGGCATTCACTCTTCAGTGACTGCGATTTACTGATCACAGGGTGCCCCCCCCTCTAAGATGGAACCCCTTTCCTTCCTACCTGCACACACTTAAAAGCACCCCCTTCAATTCTGCATCACCCTCACTGATCTACCTGAACCTTCAGATATACAAGACCCTGGACAAATCTACTTCTGGGATCATGGGGCAATTTTCCTTCTTCTCCTGCAATCATGGCAGTAGCCACTAATGCGCTCTTGGACACCAGCTCCAGAGGTTGGGAATTTCTTCTAAGTGAGAGGCGGAATTTCCACTTGGCCCTCATTTACCCACCTCACAGCACTTTATGGCTATGGGACGGGTTGATGTGGATCATATCGGCTCCTTGCCGACTTTATTTCCAGGGTGGGGGAGGGGTGGTGTGAGTGGTGGGCAAGCCATCTTCCCCCAGCCACTCCATCCCCCCTTCACCTCCTTATTATTCAGCCCACTACATTGGTTTATTGATTACACTTGACCCCACAAATGTATTATTTTTAGTTTTGACTTCGAAATCAAGATTCACCCATCTATTTTCTCTCTTCAGTAAAGGTTTTGCAAAATTTTATGCCTGCCTTCTCCCCCGAGTAATACATTGAGCAAAACACTTCTCTAATTTGGCATCTAACTTGCATCCTACATTCAGGAACCACCATGTCCGATACAAGTGTTACAACCTGCCAGATTATTATTGGCTGGGGACCAATGGCAATCCCACAATCCTTAGTGAGGATGAGCTCCCCCAGTGAGGAGGGCAGAGAAATCATTAGCAGAGTCACCTGCATAAATAGAGCTGGCCAGTGTGGAACCAGCTAGAGGAGAGAGCAGTGATGGAGTATTGCTGCTGTTGTATATATGTAATTGAAAATAAAGTTATTTCTAATCGACTCTACAAATTCATGCTGGACTCTTCATGGCCCTCACAAAAACAAGATTTGATCATTTCTCCTTGTACTTTTTGTTATACCCAACAATATTGAGATTTGCGATACAAAGTATTTAAGCATTAATTCAAATAATAAGCAAAGCACATTCACCGAAAGCAAACATCTGATAGTTTCTTCCATGTTTTCTGCAGGGAGAATTACCCCTGAAGTGCCAGCTGGCTGTGTTTGAGCAGTTCTGGTGTCCTTCCACCATGTTTACTCTTTGCAGGAAAATAATTAGGAGACACAGGGCAGTATTTTCGAGGCACAATTTTTTTTTGAGGCTCAGCAACGTGGCAGCAAGGTAGAATGGCGGCAGGAGAGAGAAGCTAACTCGGGAGTGCAACCCCCTTCCCCTGCATAACAACATGCCCCCACTGTGAAAGAACTTGTGGACATATAATTGGGCTCCTCAGTCATCGGAAGACTCGCCAAATCTGACAGATGTCATCCTCGATTTTGAGGTACTGTCGATAATGACGGCGTTTATTGTTGTAGCATTGACACATTTAGCTGTTCAATTTATGGTCATTCCCCACAGGATGTTTCCAATTACACTGCAACTCAGTCTGTTAAATTTATGCTTTTTGCAAAATAGGATATTGGTATTTGTGTCACGTTTCTCCTTTTCAAATTTCAGTTAGATTATGAACCAACTCTGTCCCAGTTACTGGTTACTAAATACTAAATGTATTATAGCCTCCATCTTGTTTGCTTGGAACACATGTTAGCAGAATTATATCCTGTATGTAATTATGACATTAACTGCTTTCCCGGCTGAGCTGTGACGTCTGCGCAGACCAGTGCACATGCCCTGACAGCCATTTTGCCCTGGCAGGAGGCAAAGCGGTGTCAGCTTGCCTCATTTACTAGCATAATTGCATCTCAATCATATAGATTCAAACTCCACTTGCAGATTTCAATACATTATTTTAGCTAACACTTAAGTCCAGTGCAGCGAGATTATGGCACAAGAGTCTCAGCTTTTGGAAGGCAGTAAATATTGTTGTACCCAGGTGGAAGTAAAAGAACATATTATTTATTTGTTCATGGGATGTAGACATTGGTAGCCCATCCCTAATTGCATATATCTTTTAACACCATCGAAAATTGTTTACTGACCATTTATTTTCATCTGCAAATTTCATATCTTCCTGTAAGTAAATTGGCTTCTGCATTTATTTTAAGAATAACAACATTTCAGAATGAAATTCAGTAGATATGAAGTGGCTTGGGATCTTGATGACTTGACACCATGTCATATGGGTAAAGTTTTTTTTTTCTACTTTGAACCCTGGTCTTTCGCTTTCCCTAAATTTTCATTAATTTATGTGTCAGTTACCTACTTTACTGTAGAGCGCGAGAGGACCTGGAGATTTAAAAAAGCAGAGGAGGAGGCAAAGATTTGAAAGGGGGCAGGAGGAGCTGGAGATTAAAAGAGTGCGAGAGGAGCCGGAGATTTAAAAGAGTGCGAGAGGAGCCGCAGATTTAAAAGAGTGCGAGAGGAGCCGGAGATTTAAAAGTGTGGAGGAGCCAGAGATATGAAAGAGTGCGAGAGGAGCCGGAGATTTAAAAGAGTGCGAGAGGAGCCACAGATTTAAAAGAGTGCGAGAGGAGCCGCAGATTTAAAAGAGTGCGAGAGGAGCCGGAGATTTAAAAGAGTGCGAGAGGAGCCGCCAATTTAAAAGAGTGCGAGAGGAGCCGGAGGTTTAAAAGTCTGGGAGGAGCCAGGGTTATAAAAGAGCGCAGGAGGAGCCGGAGATTTAAAAGAGTGCAAGAGGATCCGGAGATTTAAATGTGTGGGAGGATCCAGAGATATGAAAGAGCGGGGAGGAGCCGAAGATTTACAAGAGCGCAGAGGAGCCGAATATTTAAAAGTGTGGGAGGAGACAGAGGTATAAAAGAGTGCGAGTGGAGCCGCAGATTTAAAAGAGGGCGAGAGGAGCCGGAGATTTAAAAGTCTGGGAGGAGCCAGGTGTATAAAAGAGCCCAGGGGGAGCCAGAGATATAAAAGAGTACGAGAGGAGCCAGAGATTTAACAGTGTGGGAGGAGCCAGAGATATGAAAGAGCGCAGAGGAGCAGGAGATTTAAAAGGGTGCAAGAGGAGTCGGAGATTTAGAAGTGTGGGAGGAGCCAGAGGTATGAAAGAGTGTGAGAGGAGCCAGAGATTTAAAAGTGTGGGAGGAGCCAGAGATATGAAAGAGCGCGGAGGAGCTAGAGATTTAAAAGAGCGCAGAGGAGCCGAAGATTTAAAAATGTGGGAGGAGACAGAGGTATAAAAGAGTGCGAGAGGAGCCGGAGATTTAAAAGCGTGCGAGAGGAGCAGCAGATTTAAAAGAGTGGGAGGAGCCAGGTGTATAAAAGAGCACAGGAGGAGCCAGAGATTTAAAAGAGCGCGAGAGGAGCCGGAGATTTAAAAGAGTGCGAGAGGAGCCGCAGATTTAAAAGAGTGCGAGAGGAGCCGAAGATTTTAAAGATTGCGAGAGGAGGCGGAGATTTAAAAGTCTGGGAGGAGCCAGGTGTATAAAAGAGCGCAGGGGGAGCCAGAGATATAAAAGAGTACGAGAGGAGCCAGAGATTTAACAGTGTGGGAGGAGCCAGAGATATGAAAGAGCGCAGAGGAGCAGGAGATTTAAAAGGGTGCAAGAGGAGTCGGAGATTTAGAAGTGTGGGAGGAGCCAGAGGTATGAAAGAGTGCGAGAGGAGCCAGAGATTTAAAAGTGTGGGAGGAGCCAGAGATATGAAAGAGCGCGGAGGAGCTAGAGATTTAAAAGAGCGCAGAGGAGCCGAAGATTTAAAAATGTGGGAGGAGACAGAGGTATAAAAGAGTGCGAGAGGAGCCGGAGATTTAAAAGCGTGCGAGAGGAGCAGCAGATTTAAAAGAGTGGGAGGAGCCAGGTGTATAAAAGAGCACAGGAGGAGCCAGAGATTTAAAAGAGCGCGAGAGGAGCCGGAGATTTAAAAGAGTGCGAGAGGAGCCGCAGATTTAAAAGAGTGCGAGAGGAGCCGAAGATTTTAAAGATTGCGAGAGGAGGCGGAGATTTAAAAGTCTGGGAGGAGCCAGGTGTATAAAAGAGCGCAGGGGGAGCCAGAGATATAAAAGAGTACGAGAGGAGCCAGAGATTTAACAGTGTGGGAGGAGCCAGAGATATGAAAGAGCGCAGAGGAGCAGGAGATTTAAAAGGGTGCAAGAGGAGTCGGAGATTTAGAAGTGTGGGAGGAGCCAGAGGTATGAAAGAGTGCGAGAGGAGCCAGAGATTTAAAAGTGTGGGAGGAGCCAGAGATATGAAAGAGCGCGGAGGAGCTAGAGATTTAAAAGAGCGCAGAGGAGCCGAAGATTTAAAAATGTGGGAGGAGACAGAGGTATAAAAGAGTGCGAGAGGAGCCGGAGATTTAAAAGCGTGCGAGAGGAGCAGCAGATTTAAAAGAGTGGGAGGAGCCAGGTGTATAAAAGAGCACAGGAGGAGCCAGAGATTTAAAAGAGCGCGAGAGGAGCCGGAGATTTAAAAGAGTGCGAGAGGAGCCGCAGATTTAAAAGAGTGCGAGAGGAGCCGGAGATTTAAAAGAGTGCGAGAGGAGCCGCAGATTTAAAAGAGTGCGAGAGGAGCCGAAGATTTTAAAGATTGCGAGAGGAGGCGGAGATTTAAAAGTCTGGGAGGAGCCAGCGTTATAAAAGAGCGCAGGAGGAGCCGGAGATTTAAAAGAGTGCAAGAGGAGCCGGAGATTTAAAAGTGTGGGAGGAGCCAGAGATATGAAAGAGCGCGGAGGAGCCGGAGATTTAAAAGAGTACGAGAGGAGTCGGAGATTTAAATGTGTGGGAGGAGCCAGAGAAATGAAAGAGCGCGGAGGAGCCGGAGATTTAAAAGAGCGCAGAGGAGCCGGAGATTTAATAGTGTGGGAGGAGCCGGAGACATGAAAGAGTGTGAGAGGAGTCGGAGATTTAAAAGAGTGCGAGAGGAGACGCAGATTTAATAGTTTGGGAGGAGCCAGCTATATAAAAGAGCACAGGAGGAGCCGGAGATTTAAAAGAGTGCAAGAGGAGCCACAGATTTAAAAGAGTGCGAGAGGAGCCGCAGATTTAAAAGAGTGCGCGAGGAGCCGTAGATTTAAAAGTGTGGGAGGTGCCAGAGATATGACAGAGTGCGAGAGGAGCCGGAGATTTAAAAGAGTGCGAGAGGAGCCGCAGATTTAAAAGAGCGCAAGAGGAGCCGGAGATTTAAAAGAGTGCGAGAGGAGCCGCAGATTTAAAAGAGTGCGAGAGGAGCCGAAGATTTTAAAGATTGCGAGAGGAGGCGGAGATTTAAAAGTCTGGGAGGAGCCAGCGTTATAAAAGAGCGCAGGAGGAGCCGGAGATTTAAAAGAGTGCAAGAGGAGCCGGAGATTTAAAAGTGTGGGAGGAGCCAGAGATATGAAAGAGCGCGGAGGAGCCGGAGATTTAAAAGAGTACGAGAGGAGTCGGAGATTTAAATGTGTGGGAGGAGCCAGAGAAATGTAAGAGCGCGGAGGAGCCGGAGATTTAAAAGAGCGCAGAGGAGCCGGAGATTTAATAGTGTGGGAGGAGCCGGAGATATGAAAGAGTGTGAGAGGAGTCGGAGATTTAAAAGAGTGCGAGAGGAGACGCAGATTTAATAGTTTGGGAGGAGCCAGCTATATAAAAGAGCACAGGAGGAGCCGGAGATTTAAAAGAGTGCAAGAGGAGCCACAGATTTAAAAGAGTGCGAGAGGAGCCGCAGATTTAAAAGAGTGCGCGAGGAGCCGTAGATTTAAAAGTGTGGGAGGTGCCAGAGATATGACAGAGTGCGAGAGGAGCCGGAGATTTAAAAGAGTGCGAGAGGAGCCACAGATTTAAAAGAGTGCGAGAGGAGCCGCAGATTTAAAAGAGTACGAGAGGAGCCGGAGATTTAAAAGAGTGCGAGAGGAGCCGCCAATTTAAAAGAGTGCGAGAGGAGCCGGAGATTTAAAAGTCTGGGAGGAGCCAGGGTTATAAAAGAGCGCAGGAGGAGCCAGTGATTTAAAAGAGTGCAAGAGGAGCCGGAGATTTAAAAGTGTGGGAGGAGCCAGAGATATGAAAGAGCGCGGAGGAGCCGAAGATTTAAAAGAGCGCAGAGGAGCCGAATATTTAAAAGTGTGGGAGGAGACAGAGGTATAAAAGAGTGCGAGAGGAGCCGCAGATTTAAAAGAGGGCGAGAGGAGCCGGAGATTTAAAAGTCTGGGAGGAGCCAGGGGTATAAAAGAGCGCAGGGGGAGCCAGAGAATAAAAGAGTACGAGAGGAGCCGGAGATTTAACAGTGTGGGAGGAGCCAGAGATAGGAAAGAGCGCGGAGGAGCTAGATTTAAAAGCGCGCAGAGGAGCCGAAGAATTTAAAATGTGGGAGGAGACAGAGGTATAAAAGAGTGCGAGAGGAGCCGGAGATTTAAAAGAGTACGAGAGGAGTCGGAGATTTAAAAGTGTGGGAGGAGCCAGAGAAATGAAAGAGCGCGGAGGAGCCGGAGATTTAGAAGAGCGCAGAGGAGCCGGAGATTTAAAAGAGTGCAAGAGGAGCCAGAGATACCAAAGAGTGCGAGAGGAATCGGAGATTTAAAAGTCTGGAAGGAGCCAGGGGTGTAAAAGAGCGCAGGAGGAGCCGGAGATTGAAAAGAGTGCAAGAGGAGCCGGAGATTTAAAAGAGTGCGAGAGGAGCCGCATATTTAAAGGAGTGCAAGAGGAGCTGCAGATATAAAAGAGGGCGCGAGGAGCCGCATATTTAAAAGTCTGGAAGGAGCCAGGGGTGTAAAAGAGCGCAGGAGGAGCCGGAGATTGAAAAGAGTGCAAGAGGAGCCGGAGATTTAAAAGTGTGCGAGAGGAGCCGCATATTTAAAGGAGTGCAAGAGGAGCTGCAGATTTAAAAGAGGGCGCGAGGAGCCGCAGATTTAAAAGTCTGGGAGGAGACAGGGGTAAAAAAGAGCGCAGGAGGAGCCGGGGATTTAAAGAGTACGAGAGGAGTCGGAGATTTAAAAGTGTGGGAGGAGCCAGAGAAATGAAAGAGCGCGGAGGAGCCGGAAATTTAAAAGAGCGCAGAGGAGCCAGAGATTTAAAAGTGAGGGGGGAGACAGAGGTATAAAAGAGTGCGAGAGGAGCCAGAGATTTAAAAGAGTGCAAGAGGAGCCAGGTGTATAAAAGAGCACAGGAGGAGCCAGAGTTTTAAAAGAGTGCGAGAGGAGCCGCAGATTTAAAAGAGTGCGAGAGGAGCCGCAGATTTAAAAGAGTGCGAGAGGAGCCAGAGATTTAAAAGTGTGGGAGGAGCCAGGGGTATAAAAGAGCGCAGGAGGAGGCGGAGATTTAAATGAGTGTAAGAGGAGCCGGAGATTTAAAAGTGTGGGAGGAGCCAGAGATATGAAAGAGCGCAGAGGAGCTGGAGATTTAAAAGGGTGCAAGAGGAGCCGGAGATTTAAAAGTGTGGGAGGAGCCAGAGGTATGAAAGAGTGCGGAGGAGCCGGAAATTTAAAAGAGTGCAAGAGGAGCCAGGTGTATAAAAGAGCACAGGAGGAGCCAGAGTTTTAAAAGAGTGCGAGAGGAGCCGCAGATTTAAAAGAGTGCGAGAGGAGCCGCAGATTTAAAAGAGTGCGAGAGGAGCCAGAGATTTAAAAGTGTGGGAGGAGCCAGGGGTATAAAAGAGCGCAGGAGGAGGCGGAGATTCAAATGAGTGTAAGAGGAGCCGGAGATTTAAAAGTGTGGGATGAGCCAGAGATATGAAAAGGCGCGGAGGAGCCGGAGATTTAAAAGTGTGCAAGAGGAGCAGGAGATTTAAAAGTGTGGGAGGAGCCAGAGGTATGAAAGAGTGCAAGAGGAGCCAGTGATTTAAAAGTGTGGGAGGAGCCAGAGATATGAAAGAGCGCAGAGTCGCGGGAGATTTGAAAGAGCGCAGAGTCGCGGGAGATTTAAAAGAGCGCAGAGGAGCCGGAGATTTAAAAGTGTGGGGGGAGACAGAGGTATAAAAGGTTGCGAGAGGAGCAAGGTGTATAAAAGAGCACAGGAGGAGCCAGTGATTTAAAAGAGTACGAGAGGAGTCGGAGATTTAAAAGAGTGCGAGAGGAGATGCAGATTTAAAAGCGTGGGAAGTGCCAGGTGTATAAAAGAGCACACGAGGAGCCGTAGATTTAAAAGAGTGCGAGAGGAGCCGCAGATTTAAATCAGTGCAAGAGGAGCCGGAGATTTAAAAGTGTGGGAGGAGCCAGAGATATGAAAGAGCGCGGAGGAGCTGGAGATTAAAAAGGGTGCTAGAAGAGCCGGAGATTTAAAAGTGTGGGAGGAGCCAGAGGTATGAAAGAGCGCGGAGGAGCCGGAGATTTAAAAGAGCGCGGAGGAGCCGGAGATTTAAAAGAACGCAGAGGAGCCGGAGATTTAAAAGTGTGGGGGGAGACAGAGGTATAAAAGAGTGCGAGAGGAGCCGGATAATTAAAAGAGTGCGAGAGGAGCCAGAGATATAAAAGAGTGCGAGAGGAGTCGGAGATTTAAAAGAGTGCGAGAAAAGATGCAGATTTAAAAGTGTGTGAGGAGCCAGGTGTATAAAAGAGCACAGGAGGAGCCAGAGATTTAAAAGAGTGCGAGAGGAGCCGCAGATTTAAAAGAGTGCGAGAAGAGCCGCAGATTTAAAAGAGTGCGAGAGGAGCCAGAGATTTAAAAGTGTGGGAGGAGCCAGGGGTATAAAAGAGCGCAGGAGGAGCCGGAGATTTAAATGAGTGCAAGAGGAGCCGGAGATTTAAAAGTGTGGGAGGAGCCAGAGATATGAAAGAGCGCAGAGGAGCTGGAGATTTAAAAGGGTGCAAGAGGAGCCGGAGATTTAAAAGTGTGGGAGGAGCCAGAGGTATGAAAGAGTGCGGAGGAGCCGGATATTTAAAAGAGCGCAGAGGAGCCGGAAATTTAAAAGTGTGGAAGGAGACAGAGGTATAAAAGAGTGCAAGTGGAGCCGGTGATATAAAAGAGCGCAGAGGAGCCGATGATTTAAAAGTGTGGGAGGAGACAGAGGTATAAAAGAGTGCGAGAGGAGCCAGAGATATAAAAGAGTGCGAGAGGAGACGGAGATTTAAAAGAGTGCGAGAGGAGCCAGAGATATAAAAGAGTGCGAGAGGAGTCGGAGATTTAAAAGAGTACGAGAGGAGTCGGAGATTTAAATGTGTGGGAGGAGCCAGAGAAATGTAAGAGCGCGGAGGAGCCGGAGATTTAAAAGAGCGCAGAGGAGCCGGAGATTTAATAGTGTGGGAGGAGCCGGAGATATGAAAGAGTGTGAGAGGAGTCGGAGATTTAAAAGAGTGCGAGAGGAGACGCAGATTTAATAGTTTGGGAGGAGCCAGCTATATAAAAGAGCACAGGAGGAGCCGGAGATTTAAAAGAGTGCAAGAGGAGCCACAGATTTAAAAGAGTGCGAGAGGAGCCGCAGATTTAAAAGAGTGCGCGAGGAGCCGTAGATTTAAAAGTGTGGGAGGTGCCAGAGATATGACAGAGTGCGAGAGGAGCCGGAGATTTAAAAGAGTGCGAGAGGAGCCACAGATTTAAAAGAGTGCGAGAGGAGCCGCAGATTTAAAAGAGTACGAGAGGAGCCGGAGATTTAAAAGAGTGCGAGAGGAGCCGCCAATTTAAAAGAGTGCGAGAGGAGCCGGAGATTTAAAAGTCTGGGAGGAGCCAGGGTTATAAAAGAGCGCAGGAGGAGCCGGAGATTTAAAAGAGTGCAAGAGGAGCCGGAGATTTAAAAGTGTGGGAGGAGCCAGAGATATGAAAGAGCGCGGAGGAGCCGAAGATTTAAAAGAGCGCAGAGGAGCCGAATATTTAAAAGTGTGGGAGGAGACAGAGGTATAAAAGAGTGCGAGAGGAGCCGCAGATTTAAAAGAGGGCGAGAGGAGCCGGAGATTTAAAAGTCTGGGAGGAGCCAGGGGTATAAAAGAGCGCAGGGGGAGCCAGAGAATAAAAGAGTACGAGAGGAGCCGGAGATTTAACAGTGTGGGAGGAGCCAGAGATAGGAAAGAGCGCGGAGGAGCTAGATTTAAAAGCGCGCAGAGGAGCCGAAGAATTTAAAATGTGGGAGGAGACAGAGGTATAAAAGAGTGCGAGAGGAGCCGGAGATTTAAAAGAGTACGAGAGGAGTCGGAGATTTAAAAGTGTGGGAGGAGCCAGAGAAATGAAAGAGCGCGGAGGAGCCGGAGATTTAGAAGAGCGCAGAGGAGCCGGAGATTTAAAAGAGTGCAAGAGGAGCCAGAGATACCAAAGAGTGCGAGAGGAATCGGAGATTTAAAAGTCTGGAAGGAGCCAGGGGTGTAAAAGAGCGCAGGAGGAGCCGGAGATTGAAAAGAGTGCAAGAGGAGCCGGAGATTTAAAAGAGTGCGAGAGGAGCCGCATATTTAAAGGAGTGCAAGAGGAGCTGCAGATATAAAAGAGGGCGCGAGGAGCCGCATATTTAAAAGTCTGGAAGGAGCCAGGGGTGTAAAAGAGCGCAGGAGGAGCCGGAGATTGAAAAGAGTGCAAGAGGAGCCGGAGATTTAAAAGTGTGCGAGAGGAGCCGCATATTTAAAGGAGTGCAAGAGGAGCTGCAGATTTAAAAGAGGGCGCGAGGAGCCGCAGATTTAAAAGTCTGGGAGGAGACAGGGGTAAAAAAGAGCGCAGGAGGAGCCGGGGATTTAAAGAGTACGAGAGGAGTCGGAGATTTAAAAGTGTGGGAGGAGCCAGAGAAATGAAAGAGCGCGGAGGAGCCGGAAATTTAAAAGAGCGCAGAGGAGCCAGAGATTTAAAAGTGAGGGGGGAGACAGAGGTATAAAAGAGTGCGAGAGGAGCCAGAGATTTAAAAGAGTGCAAGAGGAGCCAGGTGTATAAAAGAGCACAGGAGGAGCCAGAGTTTTAAAAGAGTGCGAGAGGAGCCGCAGATTTAAAAGAGTGCGAGAGGAGCCGCAGATTTAAAAGAGTGCGAGAGGAGCCAGAGATTTAAAAGTGTGGGAGGAGCCAGGGGTATAAAAGAGCGCAGGAGGAGGCGGAGATTTAAATGAGTGTAAGAGGAGCCGGAGATTTAAAAGTGTGGGAGGAGCCAGAGATATGAAAGAGCGCAGAGGAGCTGGAGATTTAAAAGGGTGCAAGAGGAGCCGGAGATTTAAAAGTGTGGGAGGAGCCAGAGGTATGAAAGAGTGCGGAGGAGCCGGAAATTTAAAAGAGTGCAAGAGGAGCCAGGTGTATAAAAGAGCACAGGAGGAGCCAGAGTTTTAAAAGAGTGCGAGAGGAGCCGCAGATTTAAAAGAGTGCGAGAGGAGCCGCAGATTTAAAAGAGTGCGAGAGGAGCCAGAGATTTAAAAGTGTGGGAGGAGCCAGGGGTATAAAAGAGCGCAGGAGGAGGCGGAGATTTAAATGAGTGTAAGAGGAGCCGGAGATTTAAAAGTGTGGGATGAGCCAGAGATATGAAAAGGCGCGGAGGAGCCGGAGATTTAAAAGTGTGCAAGAGGAGCAGGAGATTTAAAAGTGTGGGAGGAGCCAGAGGTATGAAAGAGTGCAAGAGGAGCCAGTGATTTAAAAGTGTGGGAGGAGCCAGAGATATGAAAGAGCGCAGAGTCGCGGGAGATTTGAAAGAGCGCAGAGTCGCGGGAGATTTAAAAGAGCGCAGAGGAGCCGGAGATTTAAAAGTGTGGGGGGAGACAGAGGTATAAAAGGTTGCGAGAGGAGCAAGGTGTATAAAAGAGCACAGGAGGAGCCAGTGATTTAAAAGAGTACGAGAGGAGTCGGAGATTTAAAAGAGTGCGAGAGGAGATGCAGATTTAAAAGCGTGGGAAGTGCCAGGTGTATAAAAGAGCACACGAGGAGCCGTAGATTTAAAAGAGTGCGAGAGGAGCCGCAGATTTAAATCAGTGCAAGAGGAGCCGGAGATTTAAAAGTGTGGGAGGAGCCAGAGATATGAAAGAGCGCGGAGGAGCTGGAGATTAAAAAGGGTGCTAGAAGAGCCGGAGATTTAAAAGTGTGGGAGGAGCCAGAGGTATGAAAGAGCGCGGAGGAGCCGGAGATTTAAAAGAGCGCGGAGGAGCCGGAGATTTAAAAGAACGCAGAGGAGCCGGAGATTTAAAAGTGTGGGGGGAGACAGAGGTATAAAAGAGTGCGAGAGGAGCCGGATAATTAAAAGAGTGCGAGAGGAGCCAGAGATATAAAAGAGTGCGAGAGGAGTCGGAGATTTAAAAGAGTGCGAGAAAAGATGCAGATTTAAAAGTGTGTGAGGAGCCAGGTGTATAAAAGAGCACAGGAGGAGCCAGAGATTTAAAAGAGTGCGAGAGGAGCCGCAGATTTAAAAGAGTGCGAGAAGAGCCGCAGATTTAAAAGAGTGCGAGAGGAGCCAGAGATTTAAAAGTGTGGGAGGAGCCAGGGGTATAAAAGAGCGCAGGAGGAGCCGGAGATTTAAATGAGTGCAAGAGGAGCCGGAGATTTAAAAGTGTGGGAGGAGCCAGAGATATGAAAGAGCGCAGAGGAGCTGGAGATTTAAAAGGGTGCAAGAGGAGCCGGAGATTTAAAAGTGTGGGAGGAGCCAGAGGTATGAAAGAGTGCGGAGGAGCCGGATATTTAAAAGAGCGCAGAGGAGCCGGAAATTTAAAAGTGTGGAAGGAGACAGAGGTATAAAAGAGTGCAAGTGGAGCCGGTGATATAAAAGAGCGCAGAGGAGCCGATGATTTAAAAGTGTGGGAGGAGACAGAGGTATAAAAGAGTGCGAGAGGAGCCAGAGATATAAAAGAGTGCGAGAGGAGACGGAGATTTAAAAGAGTGCGAGAGGAGCCAGAGATATAAAAGAGTGCGAGAGGAGTCGGAGATTTAAAAGAGTACGAGAGGAGTCGGAGATTTAAATGTGTGGGAGGAGCCAGAGAAATGTAAGAGCGCGGAGGAGCCGGAGATTTAAAAGAGCGCAGAGGAGCCGGAGATTTAATAGTGTGGGAGGAGCCGGAGATATGAAAGAGTGTGAGAGGAGTCGGAGATTTAAAAGAGTGCGAGAGGAGACGCAGATTTAATAGTTTGGGAGGAGCCAGCTATATAAAAGAGCACAGGAGGAGCCGGAGATTTAAAAGAGTGCAAGAGGAGCCACAGATTTAAAAGAGTGCGAGAGGAGCCGCAGATTTAAAAGAGTGCGCGAGGAGCCGTAGATTTAAAAGTGTGGGAGGTGCCAGAGATATGACAGAGTGCGAGAGGAGCCGGAGATTTAAAAGAGTGCGAGAGGAGCCACAGATTTAAAAGAGTGCGAGAGGAGCCGCAGATTTAAAAGAGTACGAGAGGAGCCGGAGATTTAAAAGAGTGCGAGAGGAGCCGCCAATTTAAAAGAGTGCGAGAGGAGCCGGAGATTTAAAAGTCTGGGAGGAGCCAGGGTTATAAAAGAGCGCAGGAGGAGCCGGAGATTTAAAAGAGTGCAAGAGGAGCCGGAGATTTAAAAGTGTGGGAGGAGCCAGAGATATGAAAGAGCGCGGAGGAGCCGAAGATTTAAAAGAGCGCAGAGGAGCCGAATATTTAAAAGTGTGGGAGGAGACAGAGGTATAAAAGAGTGCGAGAGGAGCCGCAGATTTAAAAGAGGGCGAGAGGAGCCGGAGATTTAAAAGTCTGGGAGGAGCCAGGGGTATAAAAGAGCGCAGGGGGAGCCAGAGAATAAAAGAGTACGAGAGGAGCCGGAGATTTAACAGTGTGGGAGGAGCCAGAGATAGGAAAGAGCGCGGAGGAGCTAGATTTAAAAGCGCGCAGAGGAGCCGAAGAATTTAAAATGTGGGAGGAGACAGAGGTATAAAAGAGTGCGAGAGGAGCCGGAGATTTAAAAGAGTACGAGAGGAGTCGGAGATTTAAAAGTGTGGGAGGAGCCAGAGAAATGAAAGAGCGCGGAGGAGCCGGAGATTTAGAAGAGCGCAGAGGAGCCGGAGATTTAAAAGAGTGCAAGAGGAGCCAGAGATACCAAAGAGTGCGAGAGGAATCGGAGATTTAAAAGTCTGGAAGGAGCCAGGGGTGTAAAAGAGCGCAGGAGGAGCCGGAGATTGAAAAGAGTGCAAGAGGAGCCGGAGATTTAAAAGAGTGCGAGAGGAGCCGCATATTTAAAGGAGTGCAAGAGGAGCTGCAGATATAAAAGAGGGCGCGAGGAGCCGCATATTTAAAAGTCTGGAAGGAGCCAGGGGTGTAAAAGAGCGCAGGAGGAGCCGGAGATTGAAAAGAGTGCAAGAGGAGCCGGAGATTTAAAAGTGTGCGAGAGGAGCCGCATATTTAAAGGAGTGCAAGAGGAGCTGCAGATTTAAAAGAGGGCGCGAGGAGCCGCAGATTTAAAAGTCTGGGAGGAGACAGGGGTAAAAAAGAGCGCAGGAGGAGCCGGGGATTTAAAGAGTACGAGAGGAGTCGGAGATTTAAAAGTGTGGGAGGAGCCAGAGAAATGAAAGAGCGCGGAGGAGCCGGAAATTTAAAAGAGCGCAGAGGAGCCAGAGATTTAAAAGTGAGGGGGGAGACAGAGGTATAAAAGAGTGCGAGAGGAGCCAGAGATTTAAAAGAGTGCAAGAGGAGCCAGGTGTATAAAAGAGCACAGGAGGAGCCAGAGTTTTAAAAGAGTGCGAGAGGAGCCGCAGATTTAAAAGAGTGCGAGAGGAGCCGCAGATTTAAAAGAGTGCGAGAGGAGCCAGAGATTTAAAAGTGTGGGAGGAGCCAGGGGTATAAAAGAGCGCAGGAGGAGGCGGAGATTTAAATGAGTGTAAGAGGAGCCGGAGATTTAAAAGTGTGGGAGGAGCCAGAGATATGAAAGAGCGCAGAGGAGCTGGAGATTTAAAAGGGTGCAAGAGGAGCCGGAGATTTAAAAGTGTGGGAGGAGCCAGAGGTATGAAAGAGTGCGGAGGAGCCGGAAATTTAAAAGAGTGCAAGAGGAGCCAGGTGTATAAAAGAGCACAGGAGGAGCCAGAGTTTTAAAAGAGTGCGAGAGGAGCCGCAGATTTAAAAGAGTGCGAGAGGAGCCGCAGATTTAAAAGAGTGCGAGAGGAGCCAGAGATTTAAAAGTGTGGGAGGAGCCAGGGGTATAAAAGAGCGCAGGAGGAGGCGGAGATTTAAATGAGTGTAAGAGGAGCCGGAGATTTAAAAGTGTGGGATGAGCCAGAGATATGAAAAGGCGCGGAGGAGCCGGAGATTTAAAAGTGTGCAAGAGGAGCAGGAGATTTAAAAGTGTGGGAGGAGCCAGAGGTATGAAAGAGTGCAAGAGGAGCCAGTGATTTAAAAGTGTGGGAGGAGCCAGAGATATGAAAGAGCGCAGAGTCGCGGGAGATTTGAAAGAGCGCAGAGTCGCGGGAGATTTAAAAGAGCGCAGAGGAGCCGGAGATTTAAAAGTGTGGGGGGAGACAGAGGTATAAAAGGTTGCGAGAGGAGCAAGGTGTATAAAAGAGCACAGGAGGAGCCAGTGATTTAAAAGAGTACGAGAGGAGTCGGAGATTTAAAAGAGTGCGAGAGGAGATGCAGATTTAAAAGCGTGGGAAGTGCCAGGTGTATAAAAGAGCACACGAGGAGCCGTAGATTTAAAAGAGTGCGAGAGGAGCCGCAGATTTAAATCAGTGCAAGAGGAGCCGGAGATTTAAAAGTGTGGGAGGAGCCAGAGATATGAAAGAGCGCGGAGGAGCTGGAGATTAAAAAGGGTGCTAGAAGAGCCGGAGATTTAAAAGTGTGGGAGGAGCCAGAGGTATGAAAGAGCGCGGAGGAGCCGGAGATTTAAAAGAGCGCGGAGGAGCCGGAGATTTAAAAGAACGCAGAGGAGCCGGAGATTTAAAAGTGTGGGGGGAGACAGAGGTATAAAAGAGTGCGAGAGGAGCCGGATAATTAAAAGAGTGCGAGAGGAGCCAGAGATATAAAAGAGTGCGAGAGGAGTCGGAGATTTAAAAGAGTGCGAGAAAAGATGCAGATTTAAAAGTGTGTGAGGAGCCAGGTGTATAAAAGAGCACAGGAGGAGCCAGAGATTTAAAAGAGTGCGAGAGGAGCCGCAGATTTAAAAGAGTGCGAGAAGAGCCGCAGATTTAAAAGAGTGCGAGAGGAGCCAGAGATTTAAAAGTGTGGGAGGAGCCAGGGGTATAAAAGAGCGCAGGAGGAGCCGGAGATTTAAATGAGTGCAAGAGGAGCCGGAGATTTAAAAGTGTGGGAGGAGCCAGAGATATGAAAGAGCGCAGAGGAGCTGGAGATTTAAAAGGGTGCAAGAGGAGCCGGAGATTTAAAAGTGTGGGAGGAGCCAGAGGTATGAAAGAGTGCGGAGGAGCCGGATATTTAAAAGAGCGCAGAGGAGCCGGAAATTTAAAAGTGTGGAAGGAGACAGAGGTATAAAAGAGTGCAAGTGGAGCCGGTGATATAAAAGAGCGCAGAGGAGCCGATGATTTAAAAGTGTGGGAGGAGACAGAGGTATAAAAGAGTGCGAGAGGAGCCAGAGATATAAAAGAGTGCGAGAGGAGACGGAGATTTAAAAGAGTGCGAGAGGAGCCAGAGATATAAAAGAGTGCGAGAGGAGTCGGAGATTTAAAAGAGTACGAGAGGAGTCGGAGATTTAAATGTGTGGGAGGAGCCAGAGAAATGTAAGAGCGCGGAGGAGCCGGAGATTTAAAAGAGCGCAGAGGAGCCGGAGATTTAATAGTGTGGGAGGAGCCGGAGATATGAAAGAGTGTGAGAGGAGTCGGAGATTTAAAAGAGTGCGAGAGGAGACGCAGATTTAATAGTTTGGGAGGAGCCAGCTATATAAAAGAGCACAGGAGGAGCCGGAGATTTAAAAGAGTGCAAGAGGAGCCACAGATTTAAAAGAGTGCGAGAGGAGCCGCAGATTTAAAAGAGTGCGCGAGGAGCCGTAGATTTAAAAGTGTGGGAGGTGCCAGAGATATGACAGAGTGCGAGAGGAGCCGGAGATTTAAAAGAGTGCGAGAGGAGCCACAGATTTAAAAGAGTGCGAGAGGAGCCGCAGATTTAAAAGAGTACGAGAGGAGCCGGAGATTTAAAAGAGTGCGAGAGGAGCCGCCAATTTAAAAGAGTGCGAGAGGAGCCGGAGATTTAAAAGTCTGGGAGGAGCCAGGGTTATAAAAGAGCGCAGGAGGAGCCGGAGATTTAAAAGAGTGCAAGAGGAGCCGGAGATTTAAAAGTGTGGGAGGAGCCAGAGATATGAAAGAGCGCGGAGGAGCCGAAGATTTAAAAGAGCGCAGAGGAGCCGAATATTTAAAAGTGTGGGAGGAGACAGAGGTATAAAAGAGTGCGAGAGGAGCCGCAGATTTAAAAGAGGGCGAGAGGAGCCGGAGATTTAAAAGTCTGGGAGGAGCCAGGGGTATAAAAGAGCGCAGGGGGAGCCAGAGAATAAAAGAGTACGAGAGGAGCCGGAGATTTAACAGTGTGGGAGGAGCCAGAGATAGGAAAGAGCGCGGAGGAGCTAGATTTAAAAGCGCGCAGAGGAGCCGAAGAATTTAAAATGTGGGAGGAGACAGAGGTATAAAAGAGTGCGAGAGGAGCCGGAGATTTAAAAGAGTACGAGAGGAGTCGGAGATTTAAAAGTGTGGGAGGAGCCAGAGAAATGAAAGAGCGCGGAGGAGCCGGAGATTTAGAAGAGCGCAGAGGAGCCGGAGATTTAAAAGAGTGCAAGAGGAGCCAGAGATACCAAAGAGTGCGAGAGGAATCGGAGATTTAAAAGTCTGGAAGGAGCCAGGGGTGTAAAAGAGCGCAGGAGGAGCCGGAGATTGAAAAGAGTGCAAGAGGAGCCGGAGATTTAAAAGAGTGCGAGAGGAGCCGCATATTTAAAGGAGTGCAAGAGGAGCTGCAGATATAAAAGAGGGCGCGAGGAGCCGCATATTTAAAAGTCTGGAAGGAGCCAGGGGTGTAAAAGAGCGCAGGAGGAGCCGGAGATTGAAAAGAGTGCAAGAGGAGCCGGAGATTTAAAAGTGTGCGAGAGGAGCCGCATATTTAAAGGAGTGCAAGAGGAGCTGCAGATTTAAAAGAGGGCGCGGGGAGCCGCAGATTTAAAAGTCTGGGAGGAGACAGGGGTAAAAAAGAGCGCAGGAGGAGCCGGGGATTTAAAGAGTACGAGAGGAGTCGGAGATTTAAAAGTGTGGGAGGAGCCAGAGAAATGAAAGAGCGCGGAGGAGCCGAAGATTTAAAAGAGCGCAGAGGAGCCGAATATTTAAAAGTGTGGGAGGAGACAGAGGTATAAAAGAGTGCGAGAGGAGCCGCAGATTTAAAAGAGGGCGAGAGGAGCCGGAGATTTAAAAGTCTGGGAGGAGCCAGGGGTATAAAAGAGCGCAGGGGGAGCCAGAGAATAAAAGAGTACGAGAGGAGCCGGAGATTTAACAGTGTGGGAGGAGCCAGAGATAGGAAAGAGCGCGGAGGAGCTAGATTTAAAAGCGCGCAGAGGAGCCGAAGAATTTAAAATGTGGGAGGAGACAGAGGTATAAAAGAGTGCGAGAGGAGCCGGAGATTTAAAAGAGTACGAGAGGAGTCGGAGATTTAAAAGTGTGGGAGGAGCCAGAGAAATGAAAGAGCGCGGAGGAGCCGGAGATTTAGAAGAGCGCAGAGGAGCCGGAGATTTAAAAGAGTGCAAGAGGAGCCAGAGATACCAAAGAGTGCGAGAGGAATCGGAGATTTAAAAGTCTGGAAGGAGCCAGGGGTGTAAAAGAGCGCAGGAGGAGCCGGAGATTGAAAAGAGTGCAAGAGGAGCCGGAGATTTAAAAGAGTGCGAGAGGAGCCGCATATTTAAAGGAGTGCAAGAGGAGCTGCAGATATAAAAGAGGGCGCGAGGAGCCGCATATTTAAAAGTCTGGAAGGAGCCAGGGGTGTAAAAGAGCGCAGGAGGAGCCGGAGATTGAAAAGAGTGCAAGAGGAGCCGGAGATTTAAAAGTGTGCGAGAGGAGCCGCATATTTAAAGGAGTGCAAGAGGAGCTGCAGATTTAAAAGAGGGCGCGAGGAGCCGCAGATTTAAAAGTCTGGGAGGAGACAGGGGTAAAAAAGAGCGCAGGAGGAGCCGGGGATTTAAAGAGTACGAGAGGAGTCGGAGATTTAAAAGTGTGGGAGGAGCCAGAGAAATGAAAGAGCGCGGAGGAGCCGGAAATTTAAAAGAGCGCAGAGGAGCCAGAGATTTAAAAGTGAGGGGGGAGACAGAGGTATAAAAGAGTGCGAGAGGAGCCAGAGATTTAAAAGAGTGCAAGAGGAGCCAGGTGTAAAAAAGAGCACAGGAGGAGCCAGAGTTTTAAAAGAGTGCGAGAGGAGCCGCAGATTTAAAAGAGTGCGAGAGGAGCCGCAGATTTAAAAGAGTGCGAGAGGAGCCAGAGATTTAAAAGTGTGGGAGGAGCCAGGGGTATAAAAGAGCGCAGGAGGAGGCGGAGATTTAAATGAGTGTAAGAGGAGCCGGAGATTTAAAAGTGTGGGAGGAGCCAGAGATATGAAAGAGCGCAGAGGAGCTGGAGATTTAAAAGGGTGCAAGAGGAGCCGGAGATTTAAAAGTGTGGGAGGAGCCAGAGGTATGAAAGAGTGCGGAGGAGCCGGATATTTAAAAGAGCGCAGAGGAGCCGGAAATTTAAAAGTGTGGAAGGAGACAGAGGTATAAAAGAGTGCAAGTGGAGCCGGTGATATAAAAGAGCGCAGAGGAGCCGATGATTTAAAAGTGTGGGAGGAGACAGAGGTATAAAAGAGTGCGAGAGGAGCCAGAGATATAAAAGAGTGCGAGAGGAGACGGAGATTTAAAAGAGTGCGAGAGGAGCCAGAGATATAAAAGAGTGCGAGAGGAGTCGGAGATTTAAAAGAGTACGAGAGGAGTCGGAGATTTAAATGTGTGGGAGGAGCCAGAGAAATGTAAGAGCGCGGAGGAGCCGGAGATTTAAAAGAGCGCAGAGGAGCCGGAGATTTAATAGTGTGGGAGGAGCCGGAGATATGAAAGAGTGTGAGAGGAGTCGGAGATTTAAAAGAGTGCGAGAGGAGACGCAGATTTAATAGTTTGGGAGGAGCCAGCTATATAAAAGAGCACAGGAGGAGCCGGAGATTTAAAAGAGTGCAAGAGGAGCCACAGATTTAAAAGAGTGCGAGAGGAGCCGCAGATTTAAAAGAGTGCGCGAGGAGCCGTAGATTTAAAAGTGTGGGAGGTGCCAGAGATATGACAGAGTGCGAGAGGAGCCGGAGATTTAAAAGAGTGCGAGAGGAGCCACAGATTTAAAAGAGTGCGAGAGGAGCCGCAGATTTAAAAGAGTACGAGAGGAGCCGGAGATTTAAAAGAGTGCGAGAGGAGCCGCCAATTTAAAAGAGTGCGAGAGGAGCCGGAGATTTAAAAGTCTGGGAGGAGCCAGGGTTATAAAAGAGCGCAGGAGGAGCCGGAGATTTAAAAGAGTGCAAGAGGAGCCGGAGATTTAAAAGTGTGGGAGGAGCCAGAGATATGAAAGAGCGCGGAGGAGCCGAAGATTTAAAAGAGCGCAGAGGAGCCGAATATTTAAAAGTGTGGGAGGAGACAGAGGTATAAAAGAGTGCGAGAGGAGCCGCAGATTTAAAAGAGGGCGAGAGGAGCCGGAGATTTAAAAGTCTGGGAGGAGCCAGGGGTATAAAAGAGCGCAGGGGGAGCCAGAGAATAAAAGAGTACGAGAGGAGCCGGAGATTTAACAGTGTGGGAGGAGCCAGAGATAGGAAAGAGCGCGGAGGAGCTAGATTTAAAAGCGCGCAGAGGAGCCGAAGAATTTAAAATGTGGGAGGAGACAGAGGTATAAAAGAGTGCGAGAGGAGCCGGAGATTTAAAAGAGTACGAGAGGAGTCGGAGATTTAAAAGTGTGGGAGGAGCCAGAGAAATGAAAGAGCGCGGAGGAGCCGGAGATTTAGAAGAGCGCAGAGGAGCCGGAGATTTAAAAGAGTGCAAGAGGAGCCAGAGATACCAAAGAGTGCGAGAGGAATCGGAGATTTAAAAGTCTGGAAGGAGCCAGGGGTGTAAAAGAGCGCAGGAGGAGCCGGAGATTGAAAAGAGTGCAAGAGGAGCCGGAGATTTAAAAGAGTGCGAGAGGAGCCGCATATTTAAAGGAGTGCAAGAGGAGCTGCAGATATAAAAGAGGGCGCGAGGAGCCGCATATTTAAAAGTCTGGAAGGAGCCAGGGGTGTAAAAGAGCGCAGGAGGAGCCGGAGATTGAAAAGAGTGCAAGAGGAGCCGGAGATTTAAAAGTGTGCGAGAGGAGCCGCATATTTAAAGGAGTGCAAGAGGAGCTGCAGATTTAAAAGAGGGCGCGAGGAGCCGCAGATTTAAAAGTCTGGGAGGAGACAGGGGTAAAAAAGAGCGCAGGAGGAGCCGGGGATTTAAAGAGTACGAGAGGAGTCGGAGATTTAAAAGTGTGGGAGGAGCCAGAGAAATGAAAGAGCGCGGAGGAGCCGAAGATTTAAAAGAGCGCAGAGGAGCCGAATATTTAAAAGTGTGGGAGGAGACAGAGGTATAAAAGAGTGCGAGAGGAGCCGCAGATTTAAAAGAGGGCGAGAGGAGCCGGAGATTTAAAAGTCTGGGAGGAGCCAGGGGTATAAAAGAGCGCAGGGGGAGCCAGAGAATAAAAGAGTACGAGAGGAGCCGGAGATTTAACAGTGTGGGAGGAGCCAGAGATAGGAAAGAGCGCGGAGGAGCTAGATTTAAAAGCGCGCAGAGGAGCCGAAGAATTTAAAATGTGGGAGGAGACAGAGGTATAAAAGAGTGCGAGAGGAGCCGGAGATTTAAAAGAGTACGAGAGGAGTCGGAGATTTAAAAGTGTGGGAGGAGCCAGAGAAATGAAAGAGCGCGGAGGAGCCGGAGATTTAGAAGAGCGCAGAGGAGCCGGAGATTTAAAAGAGTGCAAGAGGAGCCAGAGATACCAAAGAGTGCGAGAGGAATCGGAGATTTAAAAGTCTGGAAGGAGCCAGGGGTGTAAAAGAGCGCAGGAGGAGCCGGAGATTGAAAAGAGTGCAAGAGGAGCCGGAGATTTAAAAGAGTGCGAGAGGAGCCGCATATTTAAAGGAGTGCAAGAGGAGCTGCAGATATAAAAGAGGGCGCGAGGAGCCGCATATTTAAAAGTCTGGAAGGAGCCAGGGGTGTAAAAGAGCGCAGGAGGAGCCGGAGATTGAAAAGAGTGCAAGAGGAGCCGGAGATTTAAAAGTGTGCGAGAGGAGCCGCATATTTAAAGGAGTGCAAGAGGAGCTGCAGATTTAAAAGAGGGCGCGAGGAGCCGCAGATTTAAAAGTCTGGGAGGAGACAGGGGTAAAAAAGAGCGCAGGAGGAGCCGGGGATTTAAAGAGTACGAGAGGAGTCGGAGATTTAAAAGTGTGGGAGGAGCCAGAGAAATGAAAGAGCGCGGAGGAGCCGGAAATTTAAAAGAGCGCAGAGGAGCCAGAGATTTAAAAGTGAGGGGGGAGACAGAGGTATAAAAGAGTGCGAGAGGAGCCAGAGATTTAAAAGAGTGCAAGAGGAGCCAGGTGTAAAAAAGAGCACAGGAGGAGCCAGAGTTTTAAAAGAGTGCGAGAGGAGCCGCAGATTTAAAAGAGTGCGAGAGGAGCCGCAGATTTAAAAGAGTGCGAGAGGAGCCAGAGATTTAAAAGTGTGGGAGGAGCCAGGGGTATAAAAGAGCGCAGGAGGAGGCGGAGATTTAAATGAGTGTAAGAGGAGCCGGAGATTTAAAAGTGTGGGAGGAGCCAGAGATATGAAAGAGCGCAGAGGAGCTGGAGATTTAAAAGGGTGCAAGAGGAGCCGGAGATTTAAAAGTGTGGGAGGAGCCAGAGGTATGAAAGAGTGCGGAGGAGCCGGAAATTTAAAAGAGTGCAAGAGGAGCCAGGTGTATAAAAGAGCACAGGAGGAGCCAGAGTTTTAAAAGAGTGCGAGAGGAGCCGCAGATTTAAAAGAGTGCGAGAGGAGCCGCAGATTTAAAAGAGTGCGAGAGGAGCCAGAGATTTAAAAGTGTGGGAGGAGCCAGGGGTATAAAAGAGCGCAGGAGGAGGCGGAGATTTAAATGAGTGTAAGAGGAGCCGGAGATTTAAAAGTGTGGGATGAGCCAGAGATATGAAAAGGCGCGGAGGAGCCGGAGATTTAAAAGTGTGCAAGAGGAGCAGGAGATTTAAAAGTGTGGGAGGAGCCAGAGGTATGAAAGAGTGCAAGAGGAGCCAGTGATTTAAAAGTGTGGGAGGAGCCAGAGATATGAAAGAGCGCAGAGTCGCGGGAGATTTGAAAGAGCGCAGAGTCGCGGGAGATTTAAAAGAGCGCAGAGGAGCCGGAGATTTAAAAGTGTGGGGGGAGACAGAGGTATAAAAGGTTGCGAGAGGAGCAAGGTGTATAAAAGAGCACAGGAGGAGCCAGTGATTTAAAAGAGTACGAGAGGAGTCGGAGATTTAAAAGAGTGCGAGAGGAGATGCAGATTTAAAAGCGTGGGAAGTGCCAGGTGTACAAAAGAGCACACGAGGAGCCGTAGATTTAAAAGAGTGCGAGAGGAGCCGCAGATTTAAATCAGTGCAAGAGGAGCCGGAGATTTAAAAGTGTGGGAGGAGCCAGAGATATGAAAGAGCGCGGAGGAGCTGGAGATTAAAAAGGGTGCTAGAAGAGCCGGAGATTTAAAAGTGTGGGAGGAGCCAGAGGTATGAAAGAGCGCGGAGGAGCCGGAGATTTAAAAGAGCGCGGAGGAGCCGGAGATTTAAAAGAACGCAGAGGAGCCGGAGATTTAAAAGTGTGGGGGGAGACAGAGGTATAAAAGAGTGCGAGAGGAGCCGGATAATTAAAAGAGTGCGAGAGGAGCCAGAGATATAAAAGAGTGCGAGAGGAGTCGGAGATTTAAAAGAGTGCGAGAAAAGATGCAGATTTAAAAGTGTGTGAGGAGCCAGGTGTATAAAAGAGCACAGGAGGAGCCAGAGATTTAAAAGAGTGCGAGAGGAGCCGCAGATTTAAAAGAGTGCGAGAAGAGCCGCAGATTTAAAAGAGTGCGAGAGGAGCCAGAGATTTAAAAGTGTGGGAGGAGCCAGGGGTATAAAAGAGCGCAGGAGGAGCCGGAGATTTAAATGAGTGCAAGAGGAGCCGGAGATTTAAAAGTGTGGGAGGAGCCAGAGATATGAAAGAGCGCAGAGGAGCTGGAGATTTAAAAGGGTGCAAGAGGAGCCGGAGATTTAAAAGTGTGGGAGGAGCCAGAGGTATGAAAGAGTGCGGAGGAGCCGGATATTTAAAAGAGCGCAGAGGAGCCGGAAATTTAAAAGTGTGGAAGGAGACAGAGGTATAAAAGAGTGCAAGTGGAGCCGGTGATATAAAAGAGCGCAGAGGAGCCGATGATTTAAAAGTGTGGGAGGAGACAGAGGTATAAAAGAGTGCGAGAGGAGCCAGAGATATAAAAGAGTGCGAGAGGAGACGGAGATTTAAAAGAGTGCGAGAGGAGCCAGAGATATAAAAGAGTGCGAGAGGAGTCGGAGATTTAAAAGAGTACGAGAGGAGTCGGAGATTTAAATGTGTGGGAGGAGCCAGAGAAATGTAAGAGCGCGGAGGAGCCGGAGATTTAAAAGAGCGCAGAGGAGCCGGAGATTTAATAGTGTGGGAGGAGCCGGAGATATGAAAGAGTGTGAGAGGAGTCGGAGATTTAAAAGAGTGCGAGAGGAGACGCAGATTTAATAGTTTGGGAGGAGCCAGCTATATAAAAGAGCACAGGAGGAGCCGGAGATTTAAAAGAGTGCAAGAGGAGCCACAGATTTAAAAGAGTGCGAGAGGAGCCGCAGATTTAAAAGAGTGCGCGAGGAGCCGTAGATTTAAAAGTGTGGGAGGTGCCAGAGATATGACAGAGTGCGAGAGGAGCCGGAGATTTAAAAGAGTGCGAGAGGAGCCACAGATTTAAAAGAGTGCGAGAGGAGCCGCAGATTTAAAAGAGTACGAGAGGAGCCGGAGATTTAAAAGAGTGCGAGAGGAGCCGCCAATTTAAAAGAGTGCGAGAGGAGCCGGAGATTTAAAAGTCTGGGAGGAGCCAGGGTTATAAAAGAGCGCAGGAGGAGCCGGAGATTTAAAAGAGTGCAAGAGGAGCCGGAGATTTAAAAGTGTGGGAGGAGCCAGAGATATGAAAGAGCGCGGAGGAGCCGAAGATTTAAAAGAGCGCAGAGGAGCCGAATATTTAAAAGTGTGGGAGGAGACAGAGGTATAAAAGAGTGCGAGAGGAGCCGCAGATTTAAAAGAGGGCGAGAGGAGCCGGAGATTTAAAAGTCTGGGAGGAGCCAGGGGTATAAAAGAGCGCAGGGGGAGCCAGAGAATAAAAGAGTACGAGAGGAGCCGGAGATTTAACAGTGTGGGAGGAGCCAGAGATAGGAAAGAGCGCGGAGGAGCTAGATTTAAAAGCGCGCAGAGGAGCCGAAGAATTTAAAATGTGGGAGGAGACAGAGGTATAAAAGAGTGCGAGAGGAGCCGGAGATTTAAAAGAGTACGAGAGGAGTCGGAGATTTAAAAGTGTGGGAGGAGCCAGAGAAATGAAAGAGCGCGGAGGAGCCGGAGATTTAGAAGAGCGCAGAGGAGCCGGAGATTTAAAAGAGTGCAAGAGGAGCCAGAGATACCAAAGAGTGCGAGAGGAATCGGAGATTTAAAAGTCTGGAAGGAGCCAGGGGTGTAAAAGAGCGCAGGAGGAGCCGGAGATTGAAAAGAGTGCAAGAGGAGCCGGAGATTTAAAAGAGTGCGAGAGGAGCCGCATATTTAAAGGAGTGCAAGAGGAGCTGCAGATATAAAAGAGGGCGCGAGGAGCCGCATATTTAAAAGTCTGGAAGGAGCCAGGGGTGTAAAAGAGCGCAGGAGGAGCCGGAGATTGAAAAGAGTGCAAGAGGAGCCGGAGATTTAAAAGTGTGCGAGAGGAGCCGCATATTTAAAGGAGTGCAAGAGGAGCTGCAGATTTAAAAGAGGGCGCGAGGAGCCGCAGATTTAAAAGTCTGGGAGGAGACAGGGGTAAAAAAGAGCGCAGGAGGAGCCGGGGATTTAAAGAGTACGAGAGGAGTCGGAGATTTAAAAGTGTGGGAGGAGCCAGAGAAATGAAAGAGCGCGGAGGAGCCGGAAATTTAAAAGAGCGCAGAGGAGCCAGAGATTTAAAAGTGAGGGGGGAGACAGAGGTATAAAAGAGTGCGAGAGGAGCCAGAGATTTAAAAGAGTGCAAGAGGAGCCAGGTGTATAAAAGAGCACAGGAGGAGCCAGAGTTTTAAAAGAGTGCGAGAGGAGCCGCAGATTTAAAAGAGTGCGAGAGGAGCCGCAGATTTAAAAGAGTGCGAGAGGAGCCAGAGATTTAAAAGTGTGGGAGGAGCCAGGGGTATAAAAGAGCGCAGGAGGAGGCGGAGATTTAAATGAGTGTAAGAGGAGCCGGAGATTTAAAAGTGTGGGAGGAGCCAGAGATATGAAAGAGCGCAGAGGAGCTGGAGATTTAAAAGGGTGCAAGAGGAGCCGGAGATTTAAAAGTGTGGGAGGAGCCAGAGGTATGAAAGAGTGCGGAGGAGCCGGAAATTTAAAAGAGTGCAAGAGGAGCCAGGTGTATAAAAGAGCACAGGAGGAGCCAGAGTTTTAAAAGAGTGCGAGAGGAGCCGCAGATTTAAAAGAGTGCGAGAGGAGCCGCAGATTTAAAAGAGTGCGAGAGGAGCCAGAGATTTAAAAGTGTGGGAGGAGCCAGGGGTATAAAAGAGCGCAGGAGGAGGCGGAGATTTAAATGAGTGTAAGAGGAGCCGGAGATTTAAAAGTGTGGGATGAGCCAGAGATATGAAAAGGCGCGGAGGAGCCGGAGATTTAAAAGTGTGCAAGAGGAGCAGGAGATTTAAAAGTGTGGGAGGAGCCAGAGGTATGAAAGAGTGCAAGAGGAGCCAGTGATTTAAAAGTGTGGGAGGAGCCAGAGATATGAAAGAGCGCAGAGTCGCGGGAGATTTGAAAGAGCGCAGAGTCGCGGGAGATTTAAAAGAGCGCAGAGGAGCCGGAGATTTAAAAGTGTGGGGGGAGACAGAGGTATAAAAGGTTGCGAGAGGAGCAAGGTGTATAAAAGAGCACAGGAGGAGCCAGTGATTTAAAAGAGTACGAGAGGAGTCGGAGATTTAAAAGAGTGCGAGAGGAGATGCAGATTTAAAAGCGTGGGAAGTGCCAGGTGTATAAAAGAGCACACGAGGAGCCGTAGATTTAAAAGAGTGCGAGAGGAGCCGCAGATTTAAATCAGTGCAAGAGGAGCCGGAGATTTAAAAGTGTGGGAGGAGCCAGAGATATGAAAGAGCGCGGAGGAGCTGGAGATTAAAAAGGGTGCTAGAAGAGCCGGAGATTTAAAAGTGTGGGAGGAGCCAGAGGTATGAAAGAGCGCGGAGGAGCCGGAGATTTAAAAGAGCGCGGAGGAGCCGGAGATTTAAAAGAACGCAGAGGAGCCGGAGATTTAAAAGTGTGGGGGGAGACAGAGGTATAAAAGAGTGCGAGAGGAGCCGGATAATTAAAAGAGTGCGAGAGGAGCCAGAGATATAAAAGAGTGCGAGAGGAGTCGGAGATTTAAAAGAGTGCGAGAAAAGATGCAGATTTAAAAGTGTGTGAGGAGCCAGGTGTATAAAAGAGCACAGGAGGAGCCAGAGATTTAAAAGAGTGCGAGAGGAGCCGCAGATTTAAAAGAGTGCGAGAAGAGCCGCAGATTTAAAAGAGTGCGAGAGGAGCCAGAGATTTAAAAGTGTGGGAGGAGCCAGGGGTATAAAAGAGCGCAGGAGGAGCCGGAGATTTAAATGAGTGCAAGAGGAGCCGGAGATTTAAAAGTGTGGGAGGAGCCAGAGATATGAAAGAGCGCAGAGGAGCTGGAGATTTAAAAGGGTGCAAGAGGAGCCGGAGATTTAAAAGTGTGGGAGGAGCCAGAGGTATGAAAGAGTGCGGAGGAGCCGGATATTTAAAAGAGCGCAGAGGAGCCGGAAATTTAAAAGTGTGGAAGGAGACAGAGGTATAAAAGAGTGCAAGTGGAGCCGGTGATATAAAAGAGCGCAGAGGAGCCGATGATTTAAAAGTGTGGGAGGAGACAGAGGTATAAAAGAGTGCGAGAGGAGCCAGAGATATAAAAGAGTGCGAGAGGAGACGGAGATTTAAAAGAGTGCGAGAGGAGCCAGAGATATAAAAGAGTGCGAGAGGAGTCGGAGATTTAAAAGAGTACGAGAGGAGTCGGAGATTTAAATGTGTGGGAGGAGCCAGAGAAATGTAAGAGCGCGGAGGAGCCGGAGATTTAAAAGAGCGCAGAGGAGCCGGAGATTTAATAGTGTGGGAGGAGCCGGAGATATGAAAGAGTGTGAGAGGAGTCGGAGATTTAAAAGAGTGCGAGAGGAGACGCAGATTTAATAGTTTGGGAGGAGCCAGCTATATAAAAGAGCACAGGAGGAGCCGGAGATTTAAAAGAGTGCAAGAGGAGCCACAGATTTAAAAGAGTGCGAGAGGAGCCGCAGATTTAAAAGAGTGCGCGAGGAGCCGTAGATTTAAAAGTGTGGGAGGTGCCAGAGATATGACAGAGTGCGAGAGGAGCCGGAGATTTAAAAGAGTGCGAGAGGAGCCACAGATTTAAAAGAGTGCGAGAGGAGCCGCAGATTTAAAAGAGTACGAGAGGAGCCGGAGATTTAAAAGAGTGCGAGAGGAGCCGCCAATTTAAAAGAGTGCGAGAGGAGCCGGAGATTTAAAAGTCTGGGAGGAGCCAGGGTTATAAAAGAGCGCAGGAGGAGCCGGAGATTTAAAAGAGTGCAAGAGGAGCCGGAGATTTAAAAGTGTGGGAGGAGCCAGAGATATGAAAGAGCGCGGAGGAGCCGAAGATTTAAAAGAGCGCAGAGGAGCCGAATATTTAAAAGTGTGGGAGGAGACAGAGGTATAAAAGAGTGCGAGAGGAGCCGCAGATTTAAAAGAGGGCGAGAGGAGCCGGAGATTTAAAAGTCTGGGAGGAGCCAGGGGTATAAAAGAGCGCAGGGGGAGCCAGAGAATAAAAGAGTACGAGAGGAGCCGGAGATTTAACAGTGTGGGAGGAGCCAGAGATAGGAAAGAGCGCGGAGGAGCTAGATTTAAAAGCGCGCAGAGGAGCCGAAGAATTTAAAATGTGGGAGGAGACAGAGGTATAAAAGAGTGCGAGAGGAGCCGGAGATTTAAAAGAGTACGAGAGGAGTC
Source organism: Scyliorhinus torazame (assembly GCF_047496885.1). Lineage (NCBI taxonomy): Eukaryota > Metazoa > Chordata > Chondrichthyes > Carcharhiniformes > Scyliorhinidae > Scyliorhinus > Scyliorhinus torazame. Next base: position 110,345,059 of record NC_092715.1, on the reverse strand, counting down.
GGAGATTTAAAAGTGTGGGAGGAGCCAGAGAAATGAAAGAGCGCGGAGGAGCCGGAGATTTAGAAGAGCGCAGAGGAGCCGGAGATTTAAAAGAGTGCAAGAGGAGCCAGAGATACCAAAGAGTGCGAGAGGAATCGGAGATTTAAAAGTCTGGAAGGAGCCAGGGGTGTAAAAGAGCGCAGGAGGAGCCGGAGATTGAAAAGAGTGCAAGAGGAGCCGGAGATTTAAAAGAGTGCGAGAGGAGCCGCATATTTAAAGGAGTGCAAGAGGAGCTGCAGATATAAAAGAGGGCGCGAGGAGCCGCATATTTAAAAGTCTGGAAGGAGCCAGGGGTGTAAAAGAGCGCAGGAGGAGCCGGAGATTGAAAAGAGTGCAAGAGGAGCCGGAGATTTAAAAGTGTGCGAGAGGAGCCGCATATTTAAAGGAGTGCAAGAGGAGCTGCAGATTTAAAAGAGGGCGCGAGGAGCCGCAGATTTAAAAGTCTGGGAGGAGACAGGGGTAAAAAAGAGCGCAGGAGGAGCCGGGGATTTAAAGAGTACGAGAGGAGTCGGAGATTTAAAAGTGTGGGAGGAGCCAGAGAAATGAAAGAGCGCGGAGGAGCCGGAAATTTAAAAGAGCGCAGAGGAGCCAGAGATTTAAAAGTGAGGGGGGAGACAGAGGTATAAAAGAGTGCGAGAGGAGCCAGAGATTTAAAAGAGTGCAAGAGGAGCCAGGTGTATAAAAGAGCACAGGAGGAGCCAGAGTTTTAAAAGAGTGCGAGAGGAGCCGCAGATTTAAAAGAGTGCGAGAGGAGCCGCAGATTTAAAAGAGTGCGAGAGGAGCCAGAGATTTAAAAGTGTGGGAGGAGCCAGGGGTATAAAAGAGCGCAGGAGGAGGCGGAGATTTAAATGAGTGTAAGAGGAGCCGGAGATTTAAAAGTGTGGGAGGAGCCAGAGATATGAAAGAGCGCAGAGGAGCTGGAGATTTAAAAGGGTGCAAGAGGAGCCGGAGATTTAAAAGTGTGGGAGGAGCCAGAGGTATGAAAGAGTGCGGAGGAGCCGGAAATTTAAAAGAGTGCAAGAGGAGCCAGGTGTATAAAAGAGCACAGGAGGAGCCAGAGTTTTAAAAGAGTGCGAGAGGAGCCGCAGATTTAAAAGAGTGCGAGAGGAGCCGCAGATTTAAAAGAGTGCGAGAGGAGCCAGAGATTTAAAAGTGTGGGAGGAGCCAGGGGTATAAAAGAGCGCAGGAGGAGGCGGAGATTTAAATGAGTGTAAGAGGAGCCGGAGATTTAAAAGTGTGGGATGAGCCAGAGATATGAAAAGGCGCGGAGGAGCCGGAGATTTAAAAGTGTGCAAGAGGAGCAGGAGATTTAAAAGTGTGGGAGGAGCCAGAGGTATGAAAGAGTGCAAGAGGAGCCAGTGATTTAAAAGTGTGGGAGGAGCCAGAGATATGAAAGAGCGCAGAGTCGCGGGAGATTTGAAAGAGCGCAGAGTCGCGGGAGATTTAAAAGAGCGCAGAGGAGCCGGAGATTTAAAAGTGTGGGGGGAGACAGAGGTATAAAAGGTTGCGAGAGGAGCAAGGTGTATAAAAGAGCACAGGAGGAGCCAGTGATTTAAAAGAGTACGAGAGGAGTCGGAGATTTAAAAGAGTGCGAGAGGAGATGCAGATTTAAAAGCGTGGGAAGTGCCAGGTGTATAAAAGAGCACACGAGGAGCCGTAGATTTAAAAGAGTGCGAGAGGAGCCGCAGATTTAAATCAGTGCAAGAGGAGCCGGAGATTTAAAAGTGTGGGAGGAGCCAGAGATATGAAAGAGCGCGGAGGAGCTGGAGATTAAAAAGGGTGCTAGAAGAGCCGGAGATTTAAAAGTGTGGGAGGAGCCAGAGGTATGAAAGAGCGCGGAGGAGCCGGAGATTTAAAAGAGCGCGGAGGAGCCGGAGATTTAAAAGAACGCAGAGGAGCCGGAGATTTAAAAGTGTGGGGGGAGACAGAGGTATAAAAGAGTGCGAGAGGAGCCGGATAATTAAAAGAGTGCGAGAGGAGCCAGAGATATAAAAGAGTGCGAGAGGAGTCGGAGATTTAAAAGAGTGCGAGAAAAGATGCAGATTTAAAAGTGTGTGAGGAGCCAGGTGTATAAAAGAGCACAGGAGGAGCCAGAGATTTAAAAGAGTGCGAGAGGAGCCGCAGATTTAAAAGAGTGCGAGAAGAGCCGCAGATTTAAAAGAGTGCGAGAGGAGCCAGAGATTTAAAAGTGTGGGAGGAGCCAGGGGTATAAAAGAGCGCAGGAGGAGCCGGAGATTTAAATGAGTGCAAGAGGAGCCGGAGATTTAAAAGTGTGGGAGGAGCCAGAGATATGAAAGAGCGCAGAGGAGCTGGAGATTTAAAAGGGTGCAAGAGGAGCCGGAGATTTAAAAGTGTGGGAGGAGCCAGAGGTATGAAAGAGTGCGGAGGAGCCGGATATTTAAAAGAGCGCAGAGGAGCCGGAAATTTAAAAGTGTGGAAGGAGACAGAGGTATAAAAGAGTGCAAGTGGAGCCGGTGATATAAAAGAGCGCAGAGGAGCCGATGATTTAAAAGTGTGGGAGGAGACAGAGGTATAAAAGAGTGCGAGAGGAGCCAGAGATATAAAAGAGTGCGAGAGGAGACGGAGATTTAAAAGAGTGCGAGAGGAGCCAGAGATATAAAAGAGTGCGAGAGGAGTCGGAGATTTAAAAGAGTGTGAGAGGAGTCGGAGATTTATAAGAGAGCGAGAGGAGACGCAGATTTAAAAGTGTGGGAGGAGCCGCAGATTTAAAAGAGCACAGGAGGAGCCAGAGATTTAAAAGAGTACGAGAGGAGCCGGAGATTTAAAAGAGTGCGAGCGGAGCCGCAGATTTAAAAGAGTGTGAGAGGAGCCGCAGATTTAAAAGAGTGCGAGAGGAGCCAGAGATTTAAAAGTGTGGGAGGAGCCAGGGGTATAAAAGAGCACAGGAGGAGCCGGAGATTTAAATGAGAGCAAGAGGAGCCAGAGATATAAAAGAGTGCGAGAGGAGCCAGAGATATAAAAGAGTGCGAGAGGAGCCGGATAATTAAAAGAGTGCGAGAGGAGCCAGAGATATAAAAGAGTGCGAGAGGAGTCGGAGATTTAAAAGTGGGCGAGAGGAGATGCAGATTTAAAAGTTATGGTAGTATGCATTAGGGGTCATGTGGGACTGTGAAGCCGTGATGTCATTGGCTGACAGATCCCGGGTCCTGGGTGGCTGTTGACCTCTAGCTCCGCCCTGAAGGCGGAGTATAAGAACCAGGAGTTCTCCCCGCAGGCCAGTCTGCTCCTGAACTGCGGGGAACAAGTCACGCTTAATAAAGCCTCATCGACTTCACTCTATTCGTCTCTCGTGAGTCTTTGTGCGCTACAATTTATTAAGCGTGCTTAAAAGAACTATGGAGCTCAGGATCATCCCGGAATGCCTGAGGATCAGCCCCAACGCAGTGAACTCAGCAGCAGTTTTCAAACACTGGCAGACTTGTTTCGAGGCCTACCTCAGAACGGCCCCCGGCCGGGTCACAGAAAACCAGAAACTACAGGTCCTGCACTCGAGGGTAAGCCTGGAAATTTTCCCTCTCATCGAAGACGCAGAGGATTTCCAGACGGCGTTCGCAGCACTAAAAAGCATCTATGTTCGCCCAGTGAACCAGATCTACGCACGCTACCAACTCGCAATGAGACGGCAAAGTCCCGGAGAATCGATAGATGAATTCTACGCCGCGCTACTAATTTTGGGACGGGCCTGCAGCTGCCCGCCGGTAAACGCGATGGAACACACGGACATGTTGATGCGTGATGCTTTTGTGGCTGGTATGAACTCTTCCCAAATCCGCCAAAGACTTTTAGAAAAAGAGTCGCTAGGACTCTCCGAGGCACGGGCCCTTGCAGCCTCACTAGATGTGGCCGCGCGAAACGCCCGCGCCTGCGGCCCCGACCGCGCGGCAGCCCCTTGGGCTCCGTGGACCCCCGTCGCGACAAACCCCCCCCTCCCCCCACCCCACAGGCTTGCGCGGTTCAGACGCCAAGTCGTCCCGGGGGAGCCCGCTGCTATTTCTGCGGCCAGGCGAAACACCCCCGGCAGCGCTGCCCGGCCCGCGCAGCGATTTGCAAGAGCTGCGGGAAAAAGGGCCATTTCGCGGCTGTGTGCCGGTCCCGGGAGGTTGCCGCTGTCCCCGGCGAACGAGTTTTCCTGCGCGCTTCTAACGCTCCCCAACCCCCCCCAGCGCCCCATGTATGACCCGCAGGTGCAACCAGTTTGGGTCCCGGCCACCGCTGTCCAGCGCCCCATGTACGACCCGCAGGCGCCGCCATTTTGGGTCCCGGCCACCACGAGGGGAGGAGGGGCGCCGCCATCTTGGGACCCCCCAGACCTGTGCGACGGATGGGGACGGCCATTTTGTCGGAGCCGGAGATTTAAAAGCGTGCGAGAGGAGCAGCAGATTTAAAAGAGTGGGAGGAGCCAGGTGTATAAAAGAGCACAGGAGGAGCCAGAGATTTAAAAGAGCGCGAGAGGAGCCGGAGATTTAAAAGAGTGCGAGAGGAGCCGCAGATTTAAAAGAGTGCGAGAGGAGCCGAAGATTTTAAAGATTGCGAGAGGAGGCGGAGATTTAAAAGTCTGGGAGGAGCCAGGTGTATAAAAGAGCGCAGGGGGAGCCAGAGATATAAAAGAGTACGAGAGGAGCCAGAGATTTAACAGTGTGGGAGGAGCCAGAGATATGAAAGAGCGCAGAGGAGCAGGAGATTTAAAAGGGTGCAAGAGGAGTCGCAGATTTAGAAGTGTGGGAGGAGCCAGAGGTATGAAAGAGTGCGAGAGGAGCCAGAGATTTAAAAGTGTGGGAGGAGCCAGAGATATGAAAGAGCGCGGAGGAGCTAGAGATTTAAAAGAGCGCAGAGGAGCCGAAGATTTAAAAATGTGGGAGGAGACAGAGGTATAAAAGAGTGCGAGAGGAGCCGGAGATTTAAAAGCGTGCGAGAGGAGCAGCAGATTTAAAAGAGTGGGAGGAGCCAGGTGTATAAAAGAGCACAGGAGGAGCCAGAGATTTAAAAGAGCGCGAGAGGAGCCGGAGATTTAAAAGAGTGCGAGAGGAGCCGCAGATTTAAAAGAGTGCGAGAGGAGCCGGAGATTTAAAAGAGTGCGAGAGGAGCCGCAGATTTAAAAGAGTGCGAGAGGAGCCGAAGATTTTAAAGATTGCGAGAGGAGGCGGAGATTTAAAAGTCTGGGAGGAGCCAGCGTTATAAAAGAGCGCAGGAGGAGCCGGAGATTTAAAAGAGTGCAAGAGGAGCCGGAGATTTAAAAGTGTGGGAGGAGCCAGAGATATGAAAGAGCGCGGAGGAGCCGGAGATTTAAAAGAGTACGAGAGGAGTCGGAGATTTAAATGTGTGGGAGGAGCCAGAGAAATGAAAGAGCGCGGAGGAGCCGGAGATTTATAAGAGCGCAGAGGAGCCGGAGATTTAATAGTGTGGGAGGAGCCGGAGATATGAAAGAGTGTGAGAGGAGTCGGAGATTTAAAAGAGTGCGAGAGGAGACGCAGATTTAATAGTTTGGGAGGAGCCAGCTATATAAAAGAGCACAGGAGGAGCCGGAGATTTAAAAGAGTGCAAGAGGAGCCACAGATTTAAAAGAGGGCAAGAGGAGCCGTAGATTTAAAAGTGTGGGAGGTGCCAGAGATATGACAGAGTGCGAGAGGAGTCGGAGATTTAAAAGAGTGCGAGAGGAGCCGCAGATTTAAAAGAGCACGAGAGGAGCCGGAGATTTAAAAGAGTGCGAGAGGAGCCGCAGATTTAAAAGAGTGCGAGAGGAGCCGAAGATTTTAAAGATTGCGAGAGGAGGCGGAGATTTAAAAGTCTGGGAGGAGCCAGCGTTATAAAAGAGCGCAGGAGGAGCCGGAGATTTAAAAGAGTGCAAGAGGAGCCGGAGATTTAAAAGTGTGGGAGGAGCCAGAGATATGAAAGAGCGCGGAGGAGCCGGAGATTTAAAAGAGTACGAGAGGAGTCGGAGATTTAAATGTGTGGGAGGAGCCAGAGAAATGTAAGAGCGCGGAGGAGCCGGAGATTTAAAAGAGCGCAGAGGAGCCGGAGATTTAATAGTGTGGGAGGAGCCGGAGATATGAAAGAGTGTGAGAGGAGTCGGAGATTTAAAAGAGTGCGAGAGGAGACGCAGATTTAATAGTTTGGGAGGAGCCAGCTATATAAAAGAGCACAGGAGGAGCCGGAGATTTAAAAGAGTGCAAGAGGAGCCACAGATTTAAAAGAGTGCGAGAGGAGCCGCAGATTTAAAAGAGTGCGCGAGGAGCCGTAGATTTAAAAGTGTGGGAGGTGCCAGAGATATGACAGAGTGCGAGAGGAGCCGGAGATTTAAAAGAGTGCGAGAGGAGCCACAGATTTAAAAGAGTGCGAGAGGAGCCGCAGATTTAAAAGAGTACGAGAGGAGCCGGAGATTTAAAAGAGTGCGAGAGGAGCCGCCAATTTAAGAGTGCGAGAGGAGCCGGAGATTTAAAAGTCTGGGAGGAGCCAGGGTTATAAAAGAGCGCAGGAGGAGCCGGAGATTTAAAAGAGTGCAAGAGGAGCCGGAGATTTAAAAGTGTGGGAGGAGCCAGAGATATGAAAGAGCGCGGAGGAGCCGAAGATTTAAAAGAGCGCAGAGGAGCCGAATATTTAAAAGTGTGGGAGGAGACAGAGGTATAAAAGAGTGCGAGAGGAGCTGCAGATATAAAAGAGGGCGCGAGGAGCCGCATATTTAAAAGTCTGGAAGGAGCCAGGGGTGTAAAAGAGCGCAGGAGGAGCCGGAGATTGAAAAGAGTGCAAGAGGAGCCGGAGATTTAAAAGTGTGCGAGAGGAGCCGCATATTTAAAGGAGTGCAAGAGGAGCTGCAGATTTAAAAGAGGGCGCGAGGAGCCGCAGATTTAAAAGTCTGGGAGGAGACAGGGGTAAAAAAGAGCGCAGGAGGAGCCGGGGATTTAAAGAGTACGAGAGGAGTCGGAGATTTAAAAGTGTGGGAGGAGCCAGAGAAATGAAAGAGCGCGGAGGAGCCGGAAATTTAAAAGAGCGCAGAGGAGCCAGAGATTTAAAAGTGAGGGGGGAGACAGAGGTATAAAAGAGTGCGAGAGGAGCCAGAGATTTAAAAGAGTGCAAGAGGAGCCAGGTGTATAAAAGAGCACAGGAGGAGCCAGAGTTTTAAAAGAGTGCGAGAGGAGCCGCAGATTTAAAAGAGTGCGAGAGGAGCCGCAGATTTAAAAGAGTGCGAGAGGAGCCAGAGATTTAAAAGTGTGGGAGGAGCCAGGGGTATAAAAGAGCGCAGGAGGAGGCGGAGATTTAAATGAGTGTAAGAGGAGCCGGAGATTTAAAAGTGTGGGAGGAGCCAGAGATATGAAAGAGCGCAGAGGAGCTGGAGATTTAAAAGGGTGCAAGAGGAGCCGGAGATTTAAAAGTGTGGGAGGAGCCAGAGGTATGAAAGAGTGCGGAGGAGCCGGAAATTTAAAAGAGTGCAAGAGGAGCCAGGTGTATAAAAGAGCACAGGAGGAGCCAGAGTTTTAAAAGAGTGCGAGAGGAGCCGCAGATTTAAAAGAGTGCGAGAGGAGCCGCAGATTTAAAAGAGTGCGAGAGGAGCCAGAGATTTAAAAGTGTGGGAGGAGCCAGGGGTATAAAAGAGCGCAGGAGGAGGCGGAGATTTAAATGAGTGTAAGAGGAGCCGGAGATTTAAAAGTGTGGGATGAGCCAGAGATATGAAAAGGCGCGGAGGAGCCGGAGATTTAAAAGTGTGTAAGAGGAGCAGGAGATTTAAAAGTGTGGGAGGAGCCAGAGGTATGAAAGAGTGCAAGAGGAGCCAGTGATTTAAAAGTGTGGGAGGAGCCAGAGATATGAAAGAGCGCAGAGTCGCGGGAGATTTGAAAGAGCGCAGAGTCGCGGGAGATTTAAAAGAGCGCAGAGGAGCCGGAGATTTAAAAGTGTGGGGGGAGACAGAGGTATAAAAGGTTGCGAGAGGAGCAAGGTGTATAAAAGAGCACAGGAGGAGCCAGTGATTTAAAAGAGTACGAGAGGAGTCGGAGATTTAAAAGAGTGCGAGAGGAGATGCAGATTTAAAAGCGTGGGAAGTGCCAGGTGTATAAAAGAGCACACGAGGAGCCGTAGATTTAAAAGAGTGCGAGAGGAGCCGCAGATTTAAATCAGTGCAAGAGGAGCCGGAGATTTAAAAGTGTGGGAGGAGCCAGAGATATGAAAGAGCGCGGAGGAGCTGGAGATTAAAAAGGGTGCTAGAAGAGCCGGAGATTTAAAAGTGTGGGAGGAGCCAGAGGTATGAAAGAGCGCGGAGGAGCCGGAGATTTAAAAGAGCGCGGAGGAGCCGGAGATTTAAAAGAACGCAGAGGAGCCGGAGATTTAAAAGTGTGGGGGGAGACAGAGGTATAAAAGAGTGCGAGAGGAGCCGGATAATTAAAAGAGTGCGAGAGGAGCCAGAGATATAAAAGAGTGCGAGAGGAGTCGGAGATTTAAAAGAGTGCGAGAAAAGATGCAGATTTAAAAGTGTGTGAGGAGCCAGGTGTATAAAAGAGCACAGGAGGAGCCAGAGATTTAAAAGAGTGCGAGAGGAGCCGCAGATTTAAAAGAGTGCGAGAAGAGCCGCAGATTTAAAAGAGTGCGAGAGGAGCCAGAGATTTAAAAGTGTGGGAGGAGCCAGGGGTATAAAAGAGCGCAGGAGGAGCCGGAGATTTAAATGAGTGCAAGAGGAGCCGGAGATTTAAAAGTGTGGGAGGAGCCAGAGATATGAAAGAGCGCAGAGGAGCTGGAGATTTAAAAGGGTGCAAGAGGAGCCGGAGATTTAAAAGTGTGGGAGGAGCCAGAGGTATGAAAGAGTGCGGAGGAGCCGGATATTTAAAAGAGCGCAGAGGAGCCGGAAATTTAAAAGTGTGGAAGGAGACAGAGGTATAAAAGAGTGCAAGTGGAGCCGGTGATATAAAAGAGCGCAGAGGAGCCGATGATTTAAAAGTGTGGGAGGAGACAGAGGTATAAAAGAGTGCGAGAGGAGCCAGAGATATAAAAGAGTGCGAGAGGAGACGGAGATTTAAAAGAGTGCGAGAGGAGCCAGAGATATAAAAGAGTGCGAGAGGAGTCGGAGATTTAAAAGAGTACGAGAGGAGTCGGAGATTTAAATGTGTGGGAGGAGCCAGAGAAATGTAAGAGCGCGGAGGAGCCGGAGATTTAAAAGAGCGCAGAGGAGCCGGAGATTTAATAGTGTGGGAGGAGCCGGAGATATGAAAGAGTGTGAGAGGAGTCGGAGATTTAAAAGAGTGCGAGAGGAGACGCAGATTTAATAGTTTGGGAGGAGCCAGCTATATAAAAGAGCACAGGAGGAGCCGGAGATTTAAAAGAGTGCAAGAGGAGCCACAGATTTAAAAGAGTGCGAGAGGAGCCGCAGATTTAAAAGAGTGCGCGAGGAGCCGTAGATTTAAAAGTGTGGGAGGTGCCAGAGATATGACAGAGTGCGAGAGGAGCCGGAGATTTAAAAGAGTGCGAGAGGAGCCACAGATTTAAAAGAGTGCGAGAGGAGCCGCAGATTTAAAAGAGTACGAGAGGAGCCGGAGATTTAAAAGAGTGCGAGAGGAGCCGCCAATTTAAAAGAGTGCGAGAGGAGCCGGAGATTTAAAAGTCTGGGAGGAGCCAGGGTTATAAAAGAGCGCAGGAGGAGCCGGAGATTTAAAAGAGTGCAAGAGGAGCCGGAGATTTAAAAGTGTGGGAGGAGCCAGAGATATGAAAGAGCGCGGAGGAGCCGAAGATTTAAAAGAGCGCAGAGGAGCCGAATATTTAAAAGTGTGGGAGGAGACAGAGGTATAAAAGAGTGCGAGAGGAGCCGCAGATTTAAAAGAGGGCGAGAGGAGCCGGAGATTTAAAAGTCTGGGAGGAGCCAGGGGTATAAAAGAGCGCAGGGGGAGCCAGAGAATAAAAGAGTACGAGAGGAGCCGGAGATTTAACAGTGTGGGAGGAGCCAGAGATAGGAAAGAGCGCGGAGGAGCTAGATTTAAAAGCGCGCAGAGGAGCCGAAGAATTTAAAATGTGGGAGGAGACAGAGGTATAAAAGAGTGCGAGAGGAGCCGGAGATTTAAAAGAGTACGAGAGGAGTCGGAGATTTAAAAGTGTGGGAGGAGCCAGAGAAATGAAAGAGCGCGGAGGAGCCGGAGATTTAGAAGAGCGCAGAGGAGCCGGAGATTTAAAAGAGTGCGAGAGGAGATGCAGATTTAAAAGCGTGGGAAGTGCCAGGTGTATAAAAGAGCACACGAGGAGCCGTAGATTTAAAAGAGTGCGAGAGGAGCCGCAGATTTAAATCAGTGCAAGAGGAGCCGGAGATTTAAAAGTGTGGGAGGAGCCAGAGATATGAAAGAGCGCGGAGGAGCTGGAGATTAAAAAGGGTGCTAGAAGAGCCGGAGATTTAAAAGTGTGGGAGGAGCCAGAGGTATGAAAGAGCGCGGAGGAGCCGGAGATTTAAAAGAGCGCGGAGGAGCCGGAGATTTAAAAGAACGCAGAGGAGCCGGAGATTTAAAAGTGTGGGGGGAGACAGAGGTATAAAAGAGTGCGAGAGGAGCCGGATAATTAAAAGAGTGCGAGAGGAGCCAGAGATATAAAAGAGTGCGAGAGGAGTCGGAGATTTAAAAGAGTGCGAGAAAAGATGCAGATTTAAAAGTGTGTGAGGAGCCAGGTGTATAAAAGAGCACAGGAGGAGCCAGAGATTTAAAAGAGTGCGAGAGGAGCCGCAGATTTAAAAGAGTGCGAGAAGAGCCGCAGATTTAAAAGAGTGCGAGAGGAGCCAGAGATTTAAAAGTGTGGGAGGAGCCAGGGGTATAAAAGAGCGCAGGAGGAGCCGGAGATTTAAATGAGTGCAAGAGGAGCCGGAGATTTAAAAGTGTGGGAGGAGCCAGAGATATGAAAGAGCGCAGAGGAGCTGGAGATTTAAAAGGGTGCAAGAGGAGCCGGAGATTTAAAAGTGTGGGAGGAGCCAGAGGTATGAAAGAGTGCGGAGGAGCCGGATATTTAAAAGAGCGCAGAGGAGCCGGAAATTTAAAAGTGTGGAAGGAGACAGAGGTATAAAAGAGTGCAAGTGGAGCCGGTGATATAAAAGAGCGCAGAGGAGCCGATGATTTAAAAGTGTGGGAGGAGACAGAGGTATAAAAGAGTGCGAGAGGAGCCAGAGATATAAAAGAGTGCGAGAGGAGACGGAGATTTAAAAGAGTGCGAGAGGAGCCAGAGATATAAAAGAGTGCGAGAGGAGTCGGAGATTTAAAAGAGTACGAGAGGAGTCGGAGATTTAAATGTGTGGGAGGAGCCAGAGAAATGTAAGAGCGCGGAGGAGCCGGAGATTTAAAAGAGCGCAGAGGAGCCGGAGATTTAATAGTGTGGGAGGAGCCGGAGATATGAAAGAGTGTGAGAGGAGTCGGAGATTTAAAAGAGTGCGCGAGGAGCCGTAGATTTAAAAGTGTGGGAGGTGCCAGAGATATGACAGAGTGCGAGAGGAGCCGGAGATTTAAAAGAGTGCGAGAGGAGCCACAGATTTAAAAGAGTGCGAGAGGAGCCGCAGATTTAAAAGAGTACGAGAGGAGCCGGAGATTTAAAAGAGTGCGAGAGGAGCCGCCAATTTAAAAGAGTGCGAGAGGAGCCGGAGATTTAAAAGTCTGGGAGGAGCCAGGGTTATAAAAGAGCGCAGGAGGAGCCGGAGATTTAAAAGAGTGCAAGAGGAGCCGGAGATTTAAAAGTGTGGGAGGAGCCAGAGATATGAAAGAGCGCGGAGGAGCCGAAGATTTAAAAGAGCGCAGAGGAGCCGAATATTTAAAAGTGTGGGAGGAGACAGAGGTATAAAAGAGTGCGAGAGGAGCCGCAGATTTAAAAGAGGGCGAGAGGAGCCGGAGATTTAAAAGTCTGGGAGGAGCCAGGGGTATAAAAGAGCGCAGGGGGAGCCAGAGAATAAAAGAGTACGAGAGGAGCCGGAGATTTAACAGTGTGGGAGGAGCCAGAGATAGGAAAGAGCGCGGAGGAGCTAGATTTAAAAGCGCGCAGAGGAGCCGAAGAATTTAAAATGTGGGAGGAGACAGAGGTATAAAAGAGTGCGAGAGGAGCCGGAGATTTAAAAGAGTACGAGAGGAGTCGGAGATTTAAAAGTGTGGGAGGAGCCAGAGATAGGAAAGAGCGCGGAGGAGCTAGATTTAAAAGCGCGCAGAGGAGCCGAAGAATTTAAAATGTGGGAGGAGACAGAGGTATAAAAGAGTGCGAGAGGAGCCGGAGATTTAAAAGAGTACGAGAGGAGTCGGAGATTTAAAAGTGTGGGAGGAGCCAGAGAAATGAAAGAGCGCGGAGGAGCCGGAGATTTAGAAGAGCGCAGAGGAGCCGGAGATTTAAAAGAGTGCAAGAGGAGCCAGAGATACCAAAGAGTGCGAGAGGAATCGGAGATTTAAAAGTCTGGAAGGAGCCAGGGGTGTAAAAGAGCGCAGGAGGAGCCGGAGATTGAAAAGAGTGCAAGAGGAGCCGGAGATTTAAAAGAGTGCGAGAGGAGCCGCATATTTAAAGGAGTGCAAGAGGAGCTGCAGATATAAAAGAGGGCGCGAGGAGCCGCATATTTAAAAGTCTGGAAGGAGCCAGGGGTGTAAAAGAGCGCAGGAGGAGCCGGAGATTGAAAAGAGTGCAAGAGGAGCCGGAGATTTAAAAGTGTGCGAGAGGAGCCGCATATTTAAAGGAGTGCAAGAGGAGCTGCAGATTTAAAAGAGGGCGCGAGGAGCCGCAGATTTAAAAGTCTGGGAGGAGACAGGGGTAAAAAAGAGCGCAGGAGGAGCCGGGGATTTAAAGAGTACGAGAGGAGTCGGAGATTTAAAAGTGTGGGAGGAGCCAGAGAAATGAAAGAGCGCGGAGGAGCCAGAGATTTAAAAGTGAGGGGGGAGACAGAGGTATAAAAGAGTGCGAGAGGAGCCAGAGATTTAAAAGAGTGCAAGAGGAGCCAGGTGTATAAAAGAGCACAGGAGGAGCCAGAGTTTTAAAAGAGTGCGAGAGGAGCCGCAGATTTAAAAGAGTGCGAGAGGAGCCGCAGATTTAAAAGAGTGCGAGAGGAGCCAGAGATTTAAAAGTGTGGGAGGAGCCAGGGGTATAAAAGAGCGCAGGAGGAGGCGGAGATTTAAATGAGTGTAAGAGGAGCCGGAGATTTAAAAGTGTGGGAGGAGCCAGAGATATGAAAGAGCGCAGAGGAGCTGGAGATTTAAAAGGGTGCAAGAGGAGCCGGAGATTTAAAAGTGTGGGAGGAGCCAGAGGTATGAAAGAGTGCGGAGGAGCCGGAAATTTAAAAGAGTGCAAGAGGAGCCAGGTGTATAAAAGAGCACAGGAGGAGCCAGAGTTTTAAAAGAGTGCGAGAGGAGCCGCAGATTTAAAAGAGTGCGAGAGGAGCCGCAGATTTAAAAGAGTGCGAGAGGAGCCAGAGATTTAAAAGTGTGGGAGGAGCCAGGGGTATAAAAGAGCGCAGGAGGAGGCGGAGATTTAAATGAGTGTAAGAGGAGCCGGAGATTTAAAAGTGTGGGATGAGCCAGAGATATGAAAAGGCGCGGAGGAGCCGGAGATTTAAAAGTGTGTAAGAGGAGCAGGAGATTTAAAAGTGTGGGAGGAGCCAGAGGTATGAAAGAGTGCAAGAGGAGCCAGTGATTTAAAAGTGTGGGAGGAGCCAGAGATATGAAAGAGCGCAGAGTCGCGGGAGATTTGAAAGAGCGCAGAGTCGCGGGAGATTTAAAAGAGCGCAGAGGAGCCGGAGATTTAAAAGTGTGGGGGGAGACAGAGGTATAAAAGGTTGCGAGAGGAGCAAGGTGTATAAAAGAGCACAGGAGGAGCCAGTGATTTAAAAGAGTACGAGAGGAGTCGGAGATTTAAAAGAGTGCGAGAGGAGATGCAGATTTAAAAGCGTGGGAAGTGCCAGGTGTATAAAAGAGCACACGAGGAGCCGTAGATTTAAAAGAGTGCGAGAGGAGCCGCAGATTTAAATCAGTGCAAGAGGAGCCGGAGATTTAAAAGTGTGGGAGGAGCCAGAGATATGAAAGAGCGCGGAGGAGCTGGAGATTAAAAAGGGTGCTAGAAGAGCCGGAGATTTAAAAGTGTGGGAGGAGCCAGAGGTATGAAAGAGCGCGGAGGAGCCGGAGATTTAAAAGAGCGCGGAGGAGCCGGAGATTTAAAAGAACGCAGAGGAGCCGGAGATTTAAAAGTGTGGGGGGAGACAGAGGTATAAAAGAGTGCGAGAGGAGCCGGATAATTAAAAGAGTGCGAGAGGAGCCAGAGATATAAAAGAGTGCGAGAGGAGTCGGAGATTTAAAAGAGTGCGAGAAAAGATGCAGATTTAAAAGTGTGTGAGGAGCCAGGTGTATAAAAGAGCACAGGAGGAGCCAGAGATTTAAAAGAGTGCGAGAGGAGCCGCAGATTTAAAAGAGTGCGAGAAGAGCCGCAGATTTAAAAGAGTGCGAGAGGAGCCAGAGATTTAAAAGTGTGGGAGGAGCCAGGGGTATAAAAGAGCGCAGGAGGAGCCGGAGATTTAAATGAGTGCAAGAGGAGCCGGAGATTTAAAAGTGTGGGAGGAGCCAGAGATATGAAAGAGCGCAGAGGAGCTGGAGATTTAAAAGGGTGCAAGAGGAGCCGGAGATTTAAAAGTGTGGGAGGAGCCAGAGGTATGAAAGAGTGCGGAGGAGCCGGATATTTAAAAGAGCGCAGAGGAGCCGGAAATTTAAAAGTGTGGAAGGAGACAGAGGTATAAAAGAGTGCAAGTGGAGCCGGTGATATAAAAGAGCGCAGAGGAGCCGATGATTTAAAAGTGTGGGAGGAGACAGAGGTATAAAAGAGTGCGAGAGGAGCCAGAGATATAAAAGAGTGCGAGAGGAGACGGAGATTTAAAAGAGTGCGAGAGGAGCCAGAGATATAAAAGAGTGCGAGAGGAGCCAGAGATATAAAAGAGTGCGAGAGGAGTCGGAGATTTAAAAGAGTACGAGAGGAGTCGGAGATTTAAATGTGTGGGAGGAGCCAGAGAAATGTAAGAGCGCGGAGGAGCCGGAGATTTAAAAGAGCGCAGAGGAGCCGGAGATTTAATAGTGTGGGAGGAGCCGGAGATATGAAAGAGTGTGAGAGGAGTCGGAGATTTAAAAGAGTGCGAGAGGAGACGCAGATTTAATAGTTTGGGAGGAGCCAGCTATATAAAAGAGCACAGGAGGAGCCGGAGATTTAAAAGAGTGCAAGAGGAGCCACAGATTTAAAAGAGTGCGAGAGGAGCCGCAGATTTAAAAGAGTGCGCGAGGAGCCGTAGATTTAAAAGTGTGGGAGGTGCCAGAGATATGACAGAGTGCGAGAGGAGCCGGAGATTTAAAAGAGTGCGAGAGGAGCCACAGATTTAAAAGAGTGCGAGAGGAGCCGCAGATTTAAAAGAGTACGAGAGGAGCCGGAGATTTAAAAGAGTGCGAGAGGAGCCGCCAATTTAAAAGAGTGCGAGAGGAGCCGGAGATTTAAAAGTCTGGGAGGAGCCAGGGTTATAAAAGAGCGCAGGAGGAGCCGGAGATTTAAAAGAGTGCAAGAGGAGCCGGAGATTTAAAAGTGTGGGAGGAGCCAGAGATATGAAAGAGCGCGGAGGAGCCGAAGATTTAAAAGAGCGCAGAGGAGCCGAATATTTAAAAGTGTGGGAGGAGACAGAGGTATAAAAGAGTGCGAGAGGAGCCGCAGATTTAAAAGAGGGCGAGAGGAGCCGGAGATTTAAAAGTCTGGGAGGAGCCAGGGGTATAAAAGAGCGCAGGGGGAGCCAGAGAATAAAAGAGTACGAGAGGAGCCGGAGATTTAACAGTGTGGGAGGAGCCAGAGATAGGAAAGAGCGCGGAGGAGCTAGATTTAAAAGCGCGCAGAGGAGCCGAAGAATTTAAAATGTGGGAGGAGACAGAGGTATAAAAGAGTGCGAGAGGAGCCGGAGATTTAAAAGAGTACGAGAGGAGTCGGAGATTTAAAAGTGTGGGAGGAGCCAGAGAAATGAAAGAGCGCGGAGGAGCCGGAGATTTAGAAGAGCGCAGAGGAGCCGGAGATTTAAAAGAGTGCGAGAGGAGATGCAGATTTAAAAGCGTGGGAAGTGCCAGGTGTATAAAAGAGCACACGAGGAGCCGTAGATTTAAAAGAGTGCGAGAGGAGCCGCAGATTTAAATCAGTGCAAGAGGAGCCGGAGATTTAAAAGTGTGGGAGGAGCCAGAGATATGAAAGAGCGCGGAGGAGCTGGAGATTAAAAAGGGTGCTAGAAGAGCCGGAGATTTAAAAGTGTGGGAGGAGCCAGAGGTATGAAAGAGCGCGGAGGAGCCGGAGATTTAAAAGAGCGCGGAGGAGCCGGAGATTTAAAAGAACGCAGAGGAGCCGGAGATTTAAAAGTGTGGGGGGAGACAGAGGTATAAAAGAGTGCGAGAGGAGCCGGATAATTAAAAGAGTGCGAGAGGAGCCAGAGATATAAAAGAGTGCGAGAGGAGCCGCAGATTTAAAAGAGTGCGAGAAGAGCCGCAGATTTAAAAGAGTGCGAGAAGAGCCGCAGATTTAAAAGTGTGGGAGGAGCCAGGGGTATAAAAGAGCGCAGGAGGAGCCGGAGATTTAAAAGAGTGCGAGAGGAGCCGCAGATTTAAAAGAGTGCGAGAAGAGCCGCAGATTTAAAAGAGTGCGAGAGGAGCCAGAGATTTAAAAGTGTGGGAGGAGCCAGGGGTATAAAAGAGCGCAGGAGGAGCCGGAGATTTAAATGAGTGCAAGAGGAGCCGGAGATTTAAAAGTGTGGGAGGAGCCAGAGATATGAAAGAGCGCAGCGGAGCTGGAGATTTAAAAGGGTGCAAGAGGAGCCGGAGATTTAAAAGTGTGGGAGGAGCCAGAGGTATGAAAGAGTGCGGAGGAGCCGGATATTTAAAAGAGCGCAGAGGAGCCGGAAATTTAAAAGTGTGGAAGGAGACAGAGGTATAAAAGAGTGCAAGTGGAGCCGGAGATATAAAAGAGCGCAGAGGAGCCGATGATTTAAAAGTGTGGGAGGAGACAGAGGTATAAAAGAGTGCGAGAGGAGCCAGAGATATAAAAGAGTGCGAGAGGAGACGGAGATTTAAAAGAGTGCGAGAGGAGCCAGAGATATAAAAGAGTGCGAGAGGAGTCGGAGATTTAAAAGAGTACGAGAGGAGTCGGAGATTTAAATGTGTGGGAGGAGCCAGAGAAATGTAAGAGCGCGGAGGAGCCGGAGATTTAAAAGAGCGCAGAGGAGCCGGAGATTTAATAGTGTGGGAGGAGCCGGAGATATGAAAGAGTGTGAGAGGAGTCGGAGATTTAAAAGAGTGCGCGAGGAGCCGTAGATTTAAAAGTGTGGGAGGTGCCAGAGATATGACAGAGTGCGAGAGGAGCCGGAGATTTAAAAGAGTGCGAGAGGAGCCACAGATTTAAAAGAGTGCGAGAGGAGCCGCAGATTTAAAAGAGTACGAGAGGAGCCGGAGATTTAAAAGAGTGCGAGAGGAGCCGCCAATTTAAAAGAGTGCGAGAGGAGCCGGAGATTTAAAAGTCTGGGAGGAGCCAGGGTTATAAAAGAGCGCAGGAGGAGCCGGAGATTTAAAAGAGTGCAAGAGGAGCCGGAGATTTAAAAGTGTGGGAGGAGCCAGAGATATGAAAGAGCGCGGAGGAGCCGAAGATTTAAAAGAGCGCAGAGGAGCCGAATATTTAAAAGTGTGGGAGGAGACAGAGGTATAAAAGAGTGCGAGAGGAGCCGCAGATTTAAAAGAGGGCGAGAGGAGCCGGAGATTTAAAAGTCTGGGAGGAGCCAGGGGTATAAAAGAGCGCAGGGGGAGCCAGAGAATAAAAGAGTACGAGAGGAGCCGGAGATTTAACAGTGTGGGAGGAGCCAGAGATAGGAAAGAGCGCGGAGGAGCTAGATTTAAAAGCGCGCAGAGGAGCCGAAGAATTTAAAATGTGGGAGGAGACAGAGGTATAAAAGAGTGCGAGAGGAGCCGGAGATTTAAAAGAGTACGAGAGGAGTCGGAGATTTAAAAGTGTGGGAGGAGCCAGAGAAATGAAAGAGCGCGGAGGAGCCGGAGATTTAGAAGAGCGCAGAGGAGCCGGAGATTTAAAAGAGTGCGAGAGGAGATGCAGATTTAAAAGCGTGGGAAGTGCCAGGTGTATAAAAGAGCACACGAGGAGCCGTAGATTTAAAAGAGTGCGAGAGGAGCCGCAGATTTAAATCAGTGCAAGAGGAGCCGGAGATTTAAAAGTGTGGGAGGAGCCAGAGATATGAAAGAGCGCGGAGGAGCTGGAGATTAAAAAGGGTGCTAGAAGAGCCGGAGATTTAAAAGTGTGGAAGGAGACAGAGGTATAAAAGAGTGCAAGTGGAGCCGGTGATATAAAAGAGCGCAGAGGAGCCGATGATTTAAAAGTGTGGGAGGAGACAGAGGTATAAAAGAGTGCGAGAGGAGCCAGAGATATAAAAGAGTGCGAGAGGAGACGGAGATTTAAAAGAGTGCGAGAGGAGCCAGAGATATAAAAGAGTGCGAGAGGAGTCGGAGATTTAAAAGAGTACGAGAGGAGTCGGAGATTTAAATGTGTGGGAGGAGCCAGAGAAATGTAAGAGCGCGGAGGAGCCGGAGATTTAAAAGAGCGCAGAGGAGCCGGAGATTTAATAGTGTGGGAGGAGCCGGAGATATGAAAGAGTGTGAGAGGAGTCGGAGATTTAAAAGAGTGCGAGAGGAGACGCAGATTTAATAGTTTGGGAGGAGCCAGCTATATAAAAGAGCACAGGAGGAGCCGGAGATTTAAAAGAGTGCAAGAGGAGCCACAGATTTAAAAGAGTGCGAGAGGAGCCGCAGATTTAAAAGAGTGCGCGAGG
Organism: Scyliorhinus torazame; assembly: GCF_047496885.1. Taxonomy (NCBI): domain Eukaryota; kingdom Metazoa; phylum Chordata; class Chondrichthyes; order Carcharhiniformes; family Scyliorhinidae; genus Scyliorhinus; species Scyliorhinus torazame. The sequence continues at coordinate 110,326,206 of NC_092715.1, read as the reverse complement.
AGCCGTAGATTTAAAAGTGTGGGAGGTGCCAGAGATATGACAGAGTGCGAGAGGAGCCGGAGATTTAAAAGAGTGCGAGAGGAGCCACAGATTTAAAAGAGTGCGAGAGGAGCCGCAGATTTAAAAGAGTACGAGAGGAGCCGGAGATTTAAAAGAGTGCGAGAGGAGCCGCCAATTTAAAAGAGTGCGAGAGGAGCCGGAGATTTAAAAGTCTGGGAGGAGCCAGGGTTATAAAAGAGCGCAGGAGGAGCCGGAGATTTAAAAGAGTGCAAGAGGAGCCGGAGATTTAAAAGTGTGGGAGGAGCCAGAGATATGAAAGAGCGCGGAGGAGCCGAAGATTTAAAAGAGCGCAGAGGAGCCGAATATTTAAAAGTGTGGGAGGAGACAGAGGTATAAAAGAGTGCGAGAGGAGCCGCAGATTTAAAAGAGGGCGAGAGGAGCCGGAGATTTAAAAGTCTGGGAGGAGCCAGGGGTATAAAAGAGCGCAGGGGGAGCCAGAGAATAAAAGAGTACGAGAGGAGCCGGAGATTTAACAGTGTGGGAGGAGCCAGAGATAGGAAAGAGCGCGGAGGAGCTAGATTTTAAAGCGCGCAGAGGAGCCGAAGAATTTAAAATGTGGGAGGAGACAGAGGTATAAAAGAGTGCGAGAGGAGCCGGAGATTTAAAAGAGTACGAGAGGAGTCGGAGATTTAAAAGTGTGGGAGGAGCCAGAGAAATGAAAGAGCGCGGAGGAGCCGGAGATTTAGAAGAGCGCAGAGGAGCCGGAGATTTAAAAGAGTGCAAGAGGAGCCAGAGATACCAAAGAGTGCGAGAGGAATCGGAGATTTAAAAGTCTGGAAGGAGCCAGGGGTGTAAAAGAGCGCAGGAGGAGCCGGAGATTGAAAAGAGTGCAAGAGGAGCCGGAGATTTAAAAGAGTGCGAGAGGAGCCGCATATTTAAAGGAGTGCAAGAGGAGCTGCAGATATAAAAGAGGGCGCGAGGAGCCGCATATTTAAAAGTCTGGAAGGAGCCAGGGGTGTAAAAGAGCGCAGGAGGAGCCGGAGATTGAAAAGAGTGCAAGAGGAGCCGGAGATTTAAAAGTGTGCGAGAGGAGCCGCATATTTAAAGGAGTGCAAGAGGAGCTGCAGATTTAAAAGAGGGCGCGAGGAGCCGCAGATTTAAAAGTCTGGGAGGAGACAGGGGTAAAAAAGAGCGCAGGAGGAGCCGGGGATTTAAAGAGTACGAGAGGAGTCGGAGATTTAAAAGTGTGGGAGGAGCCAGAGAAATGAAAGAGCGCGGAGGAGCCAGAGATTTAAAAGTGAGGGGGGAGACAGAGGTATAAAAGAGTGCGAGAGGAGCCAGAGATTTAAAAGAGTGCAAGAGGAGCCAGGTGTATAAAAGAGCACAGGAGGAGCCAGAGTTTTAAAAGAGTGCGAGAGGAGCCGCAGATTTAAAAGAGTGCGAGAGGAGCCGCAGATTTAAAAGAGTGCGAGAGGAGCCAGAGATTTAAAAGTGTGGGAGGAGCCAGGGGTATAAAAGAGCGCAGGAGGAGGCGGAGATTTAAATGAGTGTAAGAGGAGCCGGAGATTTAAAAGTGTGGGAGGAGCCAGAGATATGAAAGAGCGCAGAGGAGCTGGAGATTTAAAAGGGTGCAAGAGGAGCCGGAGATTTAAAAGTGTGGGAGGAGCCAGAGGTATGAAAGAGTGCGGCGGAGCCGGAAATTTAAAAGAGTGCAAGAGGAGCCAGGTGTATAAAAGAGCACAGGAGGAGCCAGAGTTTTAAAAGAGTGCGAGAGGAGCCGCAGATTTAAAAGAGTGCGAGAGGAGCCGCAGATTTAAAAGAGTGCGAGAGGAGCCAGAGATTTAAAAGTGTGGGAGGAGCCAGGGGTATAAAAGAGCGCAGGAGGAGGCGGAGATTTAAATGAGTGTAAGAGGAGCCGGAGATTTAAAAGTGTGGGATGAGCCAGAGATATGAAAAGGCGCGGAGGAGCCGGAGATTTAAAAGTGTGCAAGAGGAGCAGGAGATTTAAAAGTGTGGGAGGAGCCAGAGGTATGAAAGAGTGCAAGAGGAGCCAGTGATTTAAAAGTGTGGGAGGAGCCAGAGATATGAAAGAGCGCAGAGTCGCGGGAGATTTGAAAGAGCGCAGAGTCGCGGGAGATTTAAAAGAGCGCAGAGGAGCCGGAGATTTAAAAGTGTGGGGGGAGACAGAGGTATAAAAGGTTGCGAGAGGAGCAAGGTGTATAAAAGAGCACAGGAGGAGCCAGTGATTTAAAAGAGTACGAGAGGAGTCGGAGATTTAAAAGAGTGCGAGAGGAGATGCAGATTTAAAAGCGTGGGAAGTGCCAGGTGTATAAAAGAGCACACGAGGAGCCGTAGATTTAAAAGAGTGCGAGAGGAGCCGCAGATTTAAATCAGTGCAAGAGGAGCCGGAGATTTAAAAGTGTGGGAGGAGCCAGAGATATGAAAGAGCGCGGAGGAGCTGGAGATTAAAAAGGGTGCTAGAAGAGCCGGAGATTTAAAAGTGTGGGAGGAGCCAGAGGTATGAAAGAGCGCGGAGGAGCCGGAGATTTAAAAGAGCGCGGAGGAGCCGGAGATTTAAAAGAACGCAGAGGAGCCGGAGATTTAAAAGTGTGGGGGGAGACAGAGGTATAAAAGAGTGCGAGAGGAGCCGGATAATTAAAAGAGTGCGAGAGGAGCCAGAGATATAAAAGAGTGCGAGAGGAGTCGGAGATTTAAAAGAGTGCGAGAAAAGATGCAGATTTAAAAGTGTGTGAGGAGCCAGGTGTATAAAAGAGCACAGGAGGAGCCAGAGATTTAAAAGAGTGCGAGAGGAGCCGCAGATTTAAAAGAGTGCGAGAAGAGCCGCAGATTTAAAAGAGTGCGAGAGGAGCCAGAGATTTAAAAGTGTGGGAGGAGCCAGGGGTATAAAAGAGCGCAGGAGGAGCCGGAGATTTAAATGAGTGCAAGAGGAGCCGGAGATTTAAAAGTGTGGGAGGAGCCAGAGATATGAAAGAGCGCAGAGGAGCTGGAGATTTAAAAGGGTGCAAGAGGAGCCGGAGATTTAAAAGTGTGGGAGGAGCCAGAGGTATGAAAGAGTGCGGAGGAGCCGGATATTTAAAAGAGCGCAGAGGAGCCGGAAATTTAAAAGTGTGGAAGGAGACAGAGGTATAAAAGAGTGCAAGTGGAGCCGGTGATATAAAAGAGCGCAGAGGAGCCGATGATTTAAAAGTGTGGGAGGAGACAGAGGTATAAAAGAGTGCGAGAGGAGCCAGAGATATAAAAGAGTGCGAGAGGAGACGGAGATTTAAAAGAGTGCGAGAGGAGCCAGAGATATAAAAGAGTGCGAGAGGAGTCGGAGATTTAAAAGAGTGTGAGAGGAGTCGGAGATTTATAAGAGAGCGAGAGGAGACGCAGATTTAAAAGTGTGGGAGGAGCCGCAGATTTAAAAGAGCACAGGAGGAGCCAGAGATTTAAAAGAGTACGAGAGGAGCCGGAGATTTAAAAGAGTGCGAGCGGAGCCGCAGATTTAAAAGAGTGTGAGAGGAGCCGCAGATTTAAAAGAGTGCGAGAGGAGCCAGAGATTTAAAAGTGTGGGAGGAGCCAGGGGTATAAAAGAGCACAGGAGGAGCCGGAGATTTAAATGAGAGCAAGAGGAGCCAGAGATATAAAAGAGTGCGAGAGGAGCCAGAGATATAAAAGAGTGCGAGAGGAGCCGGATAATTAAAAGAGTGCGAGAGGAGCCAGAGATATAAAAGAGTGCGAGAGGAGTCGGAGATTTAAAAGTGGGCGAGAGGAGATGCAGATTTAAAAGTTATGGTAGTATGCATTAGGGGTCATGTGGGACTGTGAAGCCGTGATGTCATTGGCTGACAGATCCCGGGTCCTGGGTGGCTGTTGACCTCTAGCTCCGCCCTGAAGGCGGAGTATAAGAACCAGGAGTTCTCCCCGCAGGCCAGTCTGCTCCTGAACTGCGGGGAACAAGTCACGCTTAATAAAGCCTCATCGACTTCACTCTATTCGTCTCTCGTGAGTCTTTGTGCGCTACAATTTATTAAGCGTGCTTAAAAGAACTATGGAGCTCAGGATCATCCCGGAATGCCTGAGGATCAGCCCCAACGCAGTGAACTCAGCAGCAGTTTTCAAACACTGGCAGACTTGTTTCGAGGCCTACCTCAGAACGGCCCCCGGCCGGGTCACAGAAAACCAGAAACTACAGGTCCTGCACTCGAGGGTAAGCCTGGAAATTTTCCCTCTCATCGAAGACGCAGAGGATTTCCAGACGGCGTTCGCAGCACTAAAAAGCATCTATGTTCGCCCAGTGAACCAGATCTACGCACGCTACCAACTCGCAATGAGACGGCAAAGTCCCGGAGAATCGATAGATGAATTCTACGCCGCGCTACTAATTTTGGGACGGGCCTGCAGCTGCCCGCCGGTAAACGCGATGGAACACACGGACATGTTGATGCATGATGCTTTTGTGGCTGGTATGAACTCTTCCCAAATCCGCCAAAGACTTTTAGAAAAAGAGTCGCTAGGACTCTCCGAGGCACGGGCCCTTGCAGCCTCACTAGATGTGGCCGCGCGAAACGCCCGCGCCTACGGCCCCGACCGCGCGGCAGCCCCTTGGGCTCCGTGGACCCCCGTCGCGACAAACCCCCCCCTCCCCCCACCCCACAGGCTTGCGCGGTTCAGACGCCAAGTCGTCCCGGGGGAGCCCGCTGCTATTTCTGCGGCCAGGCGAAACACCCCCGGCAGCGCTGCCCGGCCCGCGCAGCGATTTGCAAGAGCTGCGGGAAAAAGGGCCATTTCGCGGTTGTGTGCCGGTCCCGGGAGGTTGCCGCTGTCCCCGGCGAACGAGTTTTCCTGCGCGCTTCTAACGCTCCCCAACCCCCCCCAGCGCCCCATGTATGACCCGCAGGTGCAACCAGTTTGGGTCCCGGCCACCGCTGTCCAGCGCCCCATGTACGACCCGCAGGCGCCGCCATTTTGGGTCCCGGCCACCACGAGGGGAGGAGGGGCGCCGCCATCTTGGGACCCCCCAGACCTGTGCGACGGATGGGGACGGCCATTTTGTCCACCCCCGCCGCCATCTTGTGACCCCCCCAGCCATGTGCGATGCATGGGGTGGCCATTTTGTTCACCGCCGCCATCTTGGACGGCAACAACGGACCCCAGTGTCGACGGCTCCACGGGGTTCGAGGAAGACGCTCAAGCACTATGATCACGTCTGGCCTCAATGACGCTGGTCCAAGCACGGCCCCGGACGCTCCAGACGACGACAACAACGGTGCTGATAAACGGGCACGAGACACCATGCCTGGTCGACTCCGGAAGCACGGAGAGCTTCATCCACCCCGACACGGTAAGACGCTGTTTTTTGACCATCCGTCCCAGTGCGCAAAAGATTTCCCTAGCTGCAGGATCCCACTCCGTACAGATTAAAGGCTTCTGCATAGTGACCCTAACGGTGCAAGGGAGGGAGTTTAAAAACTACAGGCTCTACGTCCTTCCCCAACTCTGCGCGCCAACATTACTGGGATTAGATTTCCAGTGCAACCTTCAGAGCCTAACGTTTCAATTCGGCGGCCCAATACCCCCACTCACTATCTGCGGCCTCGCAACCCTCAAGGTTGAGCCCCCATCCTTGTTTGCAAACCTCACCCCGGATTGCAAACCCGTCACCACTGGGAGCAGACGGTACAGCGCCCAGGACCGGACATTCATTCGGTCCGAAGTCCAGCGGCTATTGAAGGAAGGCATAATCCAGGCCAGCAACAGTCCCTGGAGAGCACAGGTGGTAGTAGTAAAGACAGGGGAGAAGCAAAGGATGGTCATAGACTATAGCCAGACCATCAACAGGTACACACAACTAGATGTGTACCCTCTCCCCCGCATATCCGACATGGTCAATCGGATTGCCCAATATAAGGTCTTCTCCACCGTGGACCTCAAGTCCGCCTACCATCAGCTCCCCATCCGCCCAAGTGACCGCAAGTACACAGCCTTCGAGGCAGACGGGCGATTATACCACTTCCTAAGGGTCCCATTTGGCGTCACAAACGGGGTCTCGGTCTTCCAACGAGAGATGGACCGAATGGTTGATCAACACGGGTTGCAGGCCACGTTCCCGTACTTTGACAACGTAACCATCTGTGGCCACGATCAGCAGGACCACGACGCCAACCTCCAAAAATTCCTCCAGACCGCTAAAGCCTTGAACCTCACATGCAACGAGGACAAGTGCGTGTTTAGCACTAACCGGCTAGCCATCTTGGGATATGTAGTGCGCAATGGGATAATAGGCCCCGACCCCGAACGCATGCGCCCCCTCATGGAATTTCCCCTTCCGCACTGCTCAAAAGCCCTAAAACACTGCCTGGGGTTCTTTTCATATTACGCCCAGTGGGTCCCCCAGTACGCAGACAAGGCCCGCCCCCTAATACAGACCACGACCTTCCCTCTGTCGACAGAGGCTTGCCAGGCCTTCAGCCGCATCAAAGCGGATATTGCAAAGGCCACGATGCGCGCCATCGACGAGTCCCTCCCCTTCCAGGTCGAGAGCGACGCCTCCGATGTAGCTCTAGCGGCCACCCTTAACCAAGCGGGCAGGCCCGTGGCCTTTTTCTCCTGAACCCTCCACGCTTCAGAAATCCGCCACTCCTCAGTGGAAAAGGAAGCCCAAGCCATAGTGGAAGCTATGCGACATTGGAGGCATTACCTGTCCGGCAGGAGATTCACTCTCCTCACGGACCAACGGTCGGTAGCCTTCATGTTCGATAATGCACAGCGGGGCAAAATTAAGAACAACAAGATCTTAAGGTGGAGGATCGAGCTCTCCACCTTCAACTATGAGATCATGTACCGTCCCGGAAAGCTGAACGAGCCGTCCGATGCCCTATCCCGCGGCACATGTGCCAACGCACAAATTAATCACCTCCAAACCCTCCACGAGGACCTCTGCCACCCGGGGGTCACTTGGTTCTACCACTTTATCAAGTCCCGCAACCTCCCCTACTCTGTGGAGGAGGTCCGTACAGTCACAAGGAACTGCCACATCTGCGCAGAGTGCAAACCGCACTTTTTCAGGCCGGATGGTGCGCACCTGATCAAGGCTTCCCGTCCCTTTGAACGCCTTAGTCTGGATTTCAAAGGGCCCCTCCCCTCCACCGACCGCAACATATACTTCCTGAACGTGGTGGACAAGTACTCCCGTTTCCCCTTCGCCATCCCCTGCCCTGACATGACAGCGGCCACAGTCATTAAAGCCCTTAACACCATATTCACACTGTTCGGTTGCCCCGCATACGTCCACAGCGACAGGGGGTCCTCCTTCATGAGTGACGAGCTGCGCCAGTTCCTGCTCAGCAACGGTATAGCCTCGAGCAGGACGACCAGCTACAACCCCCGGGGGAACGGGCAAGTAGAGAGGGAGAACGGCACGGTCTGGAAGACCGTCCTACTGGCCCTACGGTCCAGGGACCTCCCAGTTTCACGGTGGCAGGAGGTCCTCCCGGACGCTCTCCACTCCATCCGGTCGCCACTGTGTACTAGCACTAACCAAACGCCTCATGAGCGCCTCCTTGTCTTCCCCAGGAAGTCCTCCTCTGGAACGTCACTGCCGACCTGGCTGGCGGTCCCAGGACCCATGTTGCTCCGAAAACATGTGCGGGCGCACAAGTCGGACCCGTTGGTCGAGAGGGTTCGCCTCCTCCACGCGAACCCGCAGTACGCTTACGTGGAGTACCCCGACGGCCGACAGGACACGGTCTCCCTGCGAGATCTGGCGCCCGCCGGCAACACGCACACCCCCCCCGACACCAATCACCCCCTCCCTGCCACCGGCGCACCCCGCGAGCGCCCCCTTCCCGGGAGGATCGGTTCTCCTCCCAGGTCCGACCAGAAGTGAAGCTGAAGCAGAAACCGTAAGGCTCCCGGAGACGACAACACGGGAACAAGCACCACCACCGGGGCCGAGGCGATCGACGAGGACGACCAGACCGCCCGACCGACTCGTGGCATCAATGTAACACTACAATGTTGTGGACTTTAACGAGAACTCTTTTCCTTTTCCCCCTTTTACTGTAAATAGTTCAAAACAAAAAAAAAAACCTCTGTACATACTGTGATGACATGCAAAAGTTTTCCTCCCAGGACCAGCCTTGTAAACCCTTACAACCATACGAAGCACCTCCCCGCCGGCTTCATTTTTAACAAGGGGTGAATGTGGTAGTATGCATTAGGGGTCATGTGGGACTGTGAAGCCGTGATGTCATTGGCTGACAGATCCCGGGTCCTGGTTGGCTGTTGACCTCTAGCTCCGCCCTGAAGGCGGAGTATAAGAACCAGGAGTTCTCCCCCACAGGCCAGTCTGCTACTGAACTGCGGGGAACAAGTCACGCTTAATAAAGCCTCATCGACTTCATCTCTATTCGTCTCTCGTGAGTCTTTGTGCGCTACAAAAGTGTGGGAGGAGCCAGGTGTATAAAAGAGCACAGGTGGAGCCAGTGATTTACAAGAGTACGAGAGGAGCCGGAGATTTAAAAGAGTGCGAGACGAGCCGGAGATTTAAAAGAGTGCTGAGGAGCCAGAGATTTAAAAGTGTGGGAGGAACCAGGGGTATAAAAGAGCGCAGGAGGAGCCGGAGATTTAAATGAGTGCAAGAGGAGCCGGAGATTTAAAAGTGTGGGAGGAGCCAGAGATATGAAAGAGCGCAGAGGAGCTGGAGATTTAAAAGGGTGCAAGAGGAGCCGGAGATTTAAAAGTGTGGGAGGAGCCAGAGGTATAAAAGAGTGCGAGAGGAGCCGGTGATTTAGAAGAGTGCAAAGGAGACGAAGATTTAAAAGTGTGGGAGGAGACAGAGGTATAAAAGAGTGCGAGAGGAGCCAGAGATATAAAAGAGTGCCAGAGGAGTCGGTGATTTAACAGAGTGTGAGTGGAGTCGGAGATTTAAAAGAGAGCGAGAGGAGACGCAGATTTAAAAGTGTGGGAGAGGCCAGGTGTATAAAAGAGCACAGGAGGAGCCAGAGATTTAAAAGAGTATGAGTGGAGCCGGAGATTTAAAAGAGTGCGAGAGGAGCCGCAGATTTAAAAGAGTGCGAGAGGAGCCGCAGATTTAAAAGAGTGCGAGAGGAGCCGCAGATTTAATAGAGGGCGAGAGGAGCCGGAGATTTTAAAGTCTGGGAGGAGCCAGGGGTATAAAAGAGCGCAGGGGGAGCCAGAGATTTAAAAGAGTACGAGAGGAGCCGGAGATTTAACAGTGTGGGAGGAGCCAGAGATATGAAAGAGCGCCGAGGAGCAGGAGATTTAAAAGGGTGCAAGAGGAGCCGGAGATTTAAAAGTGTGGGAGGAGCCTGAGGTATGAAAGAGTGCGAGAGGAGCCAGAGATTTAAAAGTGTGGGACGAGACAGAGGTATAAAAGAGTGCGAGAGGAGCCGCAGATTTAAAAGAGTGCGAGAGGAGCCGCAGATTTAAAAGTCTGGGTGGAGCCAGGGGTATAAAAGAGCGCAGGAGGAGCCGGAGATTTAAAAGAGTACAAGAGGAATCGGAGATTTAAAAGTGTGGGAGGAGCCAGAAAATGAAAGAGCGCGGAGGAGCTGAAGATTTAAAAGAGCGCAGAGGAGCCGGAGATTTAAAAGAGTGCAAGAGGAGCCAGAGATATAAAAGAGTGCGAGAGGAGTCGGAGATTTAAAAGAGAACGAGAGGAGACGCAGATTTAAAAGTGTGGGAGGAGCCAGGTGTATAAAAGAGCACAGGAGGAGCCAGAGATTTAAAAGAGTGCGAGAGGAGCCGGAGATTTAAAAGAGTGCGAGAGGAGCCGCAGATTTAAAAGATTGCGAGAGGAGCCAGAGATTTAAAAGTATGGGAGGAGCCAGGTGTATAAAAGAGCGCAGGAGGAGCCGGAGATTTAAATGAGTGCAAGAGGAGCCGGAGATTTAAAAGTGTGGGAGGAGCAGAGATATGAAAGAGCGCAGAGGAGCTGGAGATTTAAAAGGGTGCAAGAGGAGCTGGAGATTTAAAAGTGTGGGAGGAGCCAGAGGTATGAAAGAGTGCGGAGGAGCCGGATATTTAAAGAGCGCAGAGGAGCCGGAGACTTAAAAGTGTGGAAGGAGACAGAGGTATAAAAGAGTGCCAGAGGAGCCGGTGATTTAAAAGAGTATGAGAGGAGTCGGAGATTTAAAAGTGTGGGAGGAGCCAGAGATATGAAAGAGCGCGGAGGAGCCGGAGATTTAAAAGAGCGCAGAGGAGCTGGAGATTTAAAAGAACGCAGAGGAGCCAGAGATTTGAAAGTGTGGGGGGGGACAGAGGTATAAAAGATTGCGAGAGGAGCCGGATAATTAAAAGAGTGCGAGTGTAGCCAGTGATATAAAAGAGTGCGAGAGGAGTCGGAGATTTAAAAGAGTGCGAGAGGAGATTCAGATTTAAAAGTGGGGGAGGAGCCAGTTGTATAAAAGAGCACAGGAGGAGCCAGAGATTTAAGAGTGCGAGAGGAGCCAGAGATTTAAAAGAGTGCGAGAGGAGCCGCAGATTTAAAAGAGTGCGAGAGGAGCCGCAGATTTAAAAGAGTGCAAGAGGAGCCAGAGATTTAAAAGTGTGGGAGGAGCCAGGGGTATAAAAGAGCGCAGGAGGAGGCGGAGATTTAAATGAGTGCAAGAGGAGCCGGAGATTTAAAAGTGTGGGAGGAGCCAGAGATATGAAAGAGCGCGGAGGAGCTGGAGATTTAAAAGGGTGCAAGAGGAGCCGGAGATTTAAAGGTGTGGGAAGGGCCAGAGGTATGAAAGAGTGCGGAGGAGCCGGATATTTAAAAGTGCGCAGAGGAGCCGGAGATTTAAAAGTGTGGAAGGAGACAGAGGTATAAAAGAGTGCGAGAGGAGCCGGCGATTTAAAAGAGCACTGAGGAGCCGAAGATTTAAAAGTGTGGGAGGAGACAGAGGTATAAAAGAGTGCGAGAGGAGCCAGAGATATAAAAGAGTGCGAGAGGAGTCGGAGTTTTAAAAGAGTTCGAGAGGAGCCAGAGATATAAAAGAGTGCGAGAGGAGTCGGAGATTTAAAAGAGTGTGAGAGGAGTCGGAGATTTAAAAGTGTGGGAGGAGACAGGTGTATAAAAGAGCACAGGAGGAGCCAGAGATTTAAAGGGATGTGAGAGGAACGGGAATTTAAAAGTGTGGGAGGAGCCAGAGATATAAATGAGTGCGGAGGAGTTGGAGATTTAAAAGTGTGGGAGGAGCTGGAGATATAAAAGAGCGCAGAGGAGCCAGAGATTCGGAAGAGTGCAAGAGGAGCCAGAGATTTTAAATGGTGCAGGAGGAGCCGGAGATTTAAAAGTGTGGGAGGAGCCAGAGATATAAAAGTGTGGAAGGAGCCGGAGATTTAAAAGTGTGTGGGAGGAGCCAGAGAATCAAAAGAGTGCAGGAGGAGCTAGAGATTCAAGGAAGGCCGAGCATTGGAGCGCTGAATTTCGGGAATTCCACTGCAGCTGAAGAGCTGCGACTTAATTAGCTGACAGGGAATCTGTGCTAAATTTTTTAAAAACACACTGCAAAACAAATTAATTAACTACGTAGAAATAGCTGGCAGGCGATGTGTTGTAGCTGCATGATGTGGGAGCTGGCACATCCCATTCCAAGCTGCACTGACCACATCTGCAGCAAGTGTTTGTTGCTCAAGGAATTTCAGCTCAGAATTAATGTGCTGGTGTCTGAGTTTCAGACACTGTGGCACATCCGGGGAGGGGGGGGGGGGGAAATTACCTGGACGCTATGTTTCAGGAGGTGGTCACATCCCATAGATTAAGTACCTCAAACTCGGTCAGTGGTTAGGGACAGCAGGGTGTAACTGCAAGCGAGGCAGGTAGAGGGATCCTGAATTGTGAAATGGAGGAGCCTCAGCCTTTGCACTTGTCCAACAGGTATGAGGTACTTGCTCCCTGTGTGAACGAGGAAAAGGACTGTCAGGCGGATGAGCTAGCTGACCACTGCACCGTGGAACAGGAGCAAAAAGACTAGTGGTAGTTGTCAGGGATTCTATAATGAGGGAGACTGATAGCATCCTTTGCAGGCATGACCGAGAGCCCACATGGAATGTTGCCTGCCTGGTGCCAGGGTGAGGGACACTTCTAACTGGTTTGAAAGGATATTGGAGTGGGAGGAGGAGGATCCAATTGTTATGGTCCACGTTGGGACAAACAACATAAGGCAAGACTCGGAAAGAGGAGCTGTTTGGGGATTATCAGGAACTAGGAGCAAATTAAAGAACATATCCTCAGGGGTTATAATGTCTGGATTACTACCCAAGCCATGTGAAAATTGGAATAGGGATGAGAAATTAGGGAAGTAAACATATGGCAAAAGGATGGTGTGGGAAAAAAGGGGTTCCATTTCATGGGGCACTGGCATCAGTATTGGGACAGGAGGGATCTGTGCCATTGGGATGGTCTCCACCTGAACCGGTCTGGGACCAGTGTTCTGGCGGAAAGCCTAAATAGGGTGGTCACAAGGACTTTAAACTAGCAAATGGGGGAGAAGGAAAGGGTAAAGCTACAAGAAGAATAATGGTTAATAGGAACCAATGCAGCAGGTCGGCATGTGAGGAGAAGGTAGAAGTTAATAGGATGAATAGGCAGAGCCTGTCTAATGACTACGGAGGGGAAAGGAAATGTAAAAAATCAAAATATAAGGAGACTGTGAGAGTAAATGTTGGGGATGAGACTGAATGTTATCAGAGATTAATAAAGGAGGTCAGAATGTGTGAATAGCATAGTGCACAAGAAAATCCTGCAAAGGAAAGACAAATCAGTCGGACATATTTTTAAAACCTTGTACCTAAATGCACGCAGTATTTGGAATACATTCAATGAGTTGACTGCACAAATGGAGACAAATGGGTATGATTTGGTGAGGATTACTGAAACATGGTTGCAGGAGGACTGGGACTGGGAGTTGAATATCCAAGGGTACTCAGTATTCCGAAAGGATAGACAGGATGGAACAGGAGGTGAAGTTGCTTTATTGATTAATGATGGCATCAAGGCTGTATTAAGAAATGATATTTTGGGCAGCACGGTAGCATTGTGGATAGCACAATTGCTTCACAGCTCCAGGGTCCCAGGTTCGATTCCGGCTTGGGTCACTGTATGTGCGGAGTCTGCACATCCTCCCCGTGTGTGCGTGGGTTTCCTCCAGGTGCTCCGGTTTCCTCCCACAGTCCAAAGATGTGCAGGTTAGGTGGATTGGCCATGATAAATTGCCCTTAGTGACCAAAATTGCCCTTAGTGTTGGGTGGGGTTACTGGGTTATGGGAATAGGATGGAGGTGTTGACCTTGGGTAGGGTGCTCTTTCTAAGAGCCGGTGCAGACTCGATGGGCCGAATGGCCTCCTTCTGCACTGTAAATTATGTGATAATCTGTGATAATCTGTGATAATCTGTGATAATCTGTGATAATCTGTGATATTGGTGCTAAGGAACAAAATGTTGAATCAATCTGGGTGGAAATAAAAAACAGGGGAAAAAAACTCAGTTGTAGGAGTAATTTACAGGCCCCCGACCAATACTTCCAAAGTGGGGCATAGTATAAACCAAGAAATAATGAGGGCTTGTGAGAAGGGCACAACGGTAATCATGGGCGATTTTAATATGCATATTGACTGGATTCATCAAATAGGCAAGGGTAGCCTTGAGGGAGATTTCATAGAGTGTATGAGGGATTGTTACTTCGAGAAATATGTTATGGAGCCAACCAGGGAGCAGGCTATTTTAGATTTAGTATTATGTAACAGAAAAGGTTTGATAAATAATCTTGTCATTAAGGATCCTCTTGGAAGGAGTGATCGCAGCATGCTAGAATTTCAAAGTCAGATTGAGAGAGATAAGACAGAGTGCCATACTAGTGTTTTAGCATTGGGCAGAGGTAATTACACATGCCTGAGGAAAGAGTTGGCCCAAGTAGACTGGGGACAGATAATTGAGGGTCGGACAGTTGAGGAACAATGGTGGATGTTCAGAGAGATTTTAAATATCACTCAATTAACGTACATTCGTGAGAGGAAGAGGAATTGTAAAAGGGAGAAAAACATTCCATGGCTGAACAAGGAAGTCAAGAAAGGCATAAAGGCAAAAACTAGGGCATACCATACTGCAAAAGCTAGTGAGAAGCTAGACGGTTGGGAGAATTTTATGGTTAAGCAAAAGGCTACGGAAAATAAAATCCAACAGTTTTGTTTTGAATCACTAGCTTTCGGAGGGCAGCTCCTTCCTCAGGTGAATGAAGAGGAATGTTCCCTTCCAGTCGAGGAACACTTCATCAGTCAAAGACATTCAGCCTCTGATCTTTGGGTAAGCATTCTCCAAGGAGGCCTTCAGGACGCACGACAACGCAGAATCGCCGAGCAGAAACTGGTAGCTAGGTTCCGCACACATAAGTACGGCCTCAACCGGGACCTTGGATTCATGTCGCAATACATTCACCCCCCACCATCTGGCCTGGAATTGCGAAATCCTACCAACTGTCCTGGCTTGAGACAATTCACACCCCTTTAACCTGTGATTATCCCTCTCTCCAGTCGCTCCGTCTGGGCCTGTACAGACTTAATTACCTGCAAAGACTCGCATTCAAAGTATCGCCTTGCATCATTGACTTTGCCTATATATATGGTTTTGGAACCCACCTCTTCACTCACCTGCTGAAGGAGCTGTGCTCCGAAAGCTAGTGATTCGAAACAAATCTGTTGGACTTTAACCCGGAGCTGTAAGACTTCTTACTGTGCCCACCCCAGTCCAATGCCAGCATCTCCACATCAAAAATAAAATCAGAAGAGCTAAGATGAACTATGAAAGAAAACTAGCAGAAAACATAAACACTGAACCTAAAAGCTTCTATAAATATATAAAGAGGAATAGAATAGCTAAAGTAAATGTTGGCCGTTTAGAGGACGATACTGGTGAGCTAATAATGGGGAACACAGAGATGGCGGAGGTACTGAACCAATATTTGCCTCTGTCTTCACGGTGGAAGATAATGAAAATTTTCCAAAAACTACAGTTGATGCAGAGGAAATTGGTGCAATAACCATCACTAGGGAGATGGCATTGAATAAACTGATGGAATTAAGGGCAGATAAGTCTCCAGGACCTCCGGGACCTGCTGGCCTGCACTCTAGGGTATTAAGCACTGTAAATTCTATGATTTATGATAAGGGAAGTGGCAGTGGAGAAGGTGAATGCATTGGTTATGATATTTCAGAATTCCCTAGATTCTGAAAGGGCCCTGGTGGATTTTGTCTCTCTCCGTATTCAAAAAGAGAGACCCAAAAAGTAGGAAACTTAGTTAGCCTGACCTCTGTGGCAGGGAAGTTGTTGGAATCAATCATTAAGGAAGAGATGACTGAATATTTATAAAGACAAATCATTGTCAGCATGGCTTTATGAGGGGTAAGTCATGCTTGACAAACTTGCATGAGTTTTTTGAGAACATACCAGCAAGGTGGATAATGGGGAACCTGTGGATGTGGTATATCCAGACTTCTAGAAGGCGTTTGATAAGGTGCCGCAAAAAAGACTAATCCAGAAGGTGAGATCACAGGGGATCGGGCGTAGAGTACAAGATTGGATTGAGGGTTGGCTAACTGACAGAAAGCAGAGGGTCAGGATAAATGGGTTTCTCTGGCAGGCTCAATGTAACTAGCAGGGTGCCATAGGGTTCAGTTCTCAGACCTCAACTGTTTACAATTGATATAAATGATCTGCAAGCAGGGACAGAATGTATTATAGCAAAATGTGCGGTTGATAAGAAAATAGGTGGTAAAGCAGGCAGTGAAGAGGAGATAAACTGGATCCTGTTTCAGGGACTATGTACCCATGCCGTCGTGAAAATTGTTTTTTTATGCCAGAAAAACTGGTGTTATAAGGCCACAGACTCACAGCCCTGCAGGGGGCTAGCAGGGAGCCATCGTGAAGCTCGCAGCTCCAGCTGCAAATTTGGCCCCCCGCTCTTCGCGCAAGCGCACGGCGATGGCCTTCAGCGGCCGCGCCATACTCCATGGCGGACTCAGACAGTGGAGCTGGACCGTGGAAATAGTGCCCCCGATCAGCCGTGCACCCAACCCGGACCGCCCGCACAATAAAGTCACAGTCCCGTATGAGGCCCACCCTACCTTCCGATCGGCCCGCCCCCGACCATGGTGGCCGCGGACTGAGTCCGCAGCCGCCGCGCGAGTTTCCCGAACAGCTGGGACCATATTAGAAATACGCCATCGGGAATCTGGCCGCTTGGGGACAGAGATTAGAGGGCAGGCCTCAAGCAATGACCGCAGGTGGGTGTACTCCCCGGGTGCGCCGCTTTTCGGGGGCCGGAGAATCGAGGAACCAGCGCCGGTCCTGATTCCATGCGTGAAACTGGCACCCCGGCGCCGGACGCGATTTAGGCATCAGGGTGCGGAGAAACCAGCCCAAGGATTTTACAGACAGATACAGATAGGCTAGGAGATTGGGTCAAATTTTGGCAGGTGGAGATAATGTAGATAAGTGTGAGGTAATGTAAATAAGTGTGAGGTTAGCCATTATGGCCGAAAAAATAGAAAGGCAAATTATTATCTAAATGGAAAGCAGATTCAAGATGCATCTGGGAAGAGGGAGCTTGGTGTCTTTGTTCATGAATCTCAGAAAGTCGGTATGCGGGTACAGCATGCCATTAAAAGGGCAAATGGAATGGTAGCATTTATTGCAAAAGGATTGGAGTATAAAAGTAGAGAAGTGTTGTTGCGACCTGGAGTATTGTGTCCAGTTTTGGTCTCCTTATTTGAGGAAGGATGTGGTGACATTTGAACATAGAACATAGAAAATACAGCACAGAACAGGCCCTTCGGCCCACCATGTTGTGCCGAACCTTTGTCCTAGATTAATCATAGATTATCATTGAATCTACAGTGCAGAAGGAGGCCATTCGGCCCCCTGAGTCTGCACCAGCTCTTGGAAAGAGCACCCTACCCAAACTCAACACCTCCACCCAACACCAAGGGCAATTTGGACATTAAGGGCAATTTATCATTGGCCAATTCACCTAACCCGCACATCTTTGGACTGTGGGAGGAAACCGGAGCATCCGGAGGAAACCCACGCAGACATGGGGAGGACGTGCAGACTCCGCACAGACAATGACCCAAGCCGGAATCGAACCTGGGACCATGGATCTGTGAAGCAATTGTGCTATCCACAATGCTACCGTGCTGCCCTTAAGAACAAATAAATCTACACTATATAATTTTCCCGTAATCCATGTACCTATCCAACAGCTGCTTGAAGGTCACTAATGTTTCCGACTCAACTACTTCCACAGGCAGTGCATTCCATGCCCCCACTACTCTCTGGGTAAAGAACCTACCTCTGATATCCCTCCTATATCTTCCACCTTTCACCTTAAATTTATGTCCCCTTGTAATGGTGTGTTCCACCTAGGGAAAAAGTCTCTGACTGTCTACTCTATCTATTCCCCTGATCATCTTATAAACCTCTATCAAGTCGCCCCTCATCCTTCTCCGCTCTAATGAGAAAAGGCCTAGCACCCTCAACCTTTCCTCGTAAGACCTACTCTCCATTCCAGGCAACATCCTGGTAAATCTTCTTTGCACCTTTTCCAGAGCTTCCACATCCTTCCTAAAATGAGGCGACCAGAACTGTACACAGTACTCCAAATGTGGCCTTACCAAAGTTTTGTACAGCTGCATCATCACCTCACGGCTCTTAAATTCAATCCCTCTGTTAATGAACGCGAGCACACCATAGGCCTTCTTCACAACTCTATCCACTTGAGTGGCAACTTTCAAAGATGTATGAACATAGACCCCAAGGTCTCTCTGCTCCTCCACAATGCCAAGAACTCTACCGTTAACCCTGTATTCCGCATTCATATTTGTCCTTCCAAAATGGACAACCTCACACTTTTCAGGGTTAAACTCCATCTGCCACTTCTCAGCCCAGCTCTGCATCCTATCTATGTCTCTTTGCAGCCGACAACAGCCCTCCTTACTATCCACAACTCCACCAATCTTCGTATCGTCTGCAAATTTACTGACCCACCCTTCAACTCCCTCATCCAAGTCATTAATGAAAATCACAAACAGCAGAGGACCCAGAACTGATCCCTGCGGTACACCACTGGTAACTGGGATCCAGGCTGAATATTTGCCATCCACCACCACTCTCTGACTTCTATCGGTTAGCCAGTTCGTTATCCAACTGGCCAAATTTCCCACTATCCCATGCCTCCTTACTTTGTGCAGAAGCCTACCATGGGGAACTTTATCAAATGCCTTACTAAAATCCATGTACACTACATCCACTGCTTTACCTTCATCCACATGCTTGGTCACCTCCTCAAAGAATTCAATAAGATTTGTAAGGCAAGACCTACCCCTCACAAATCCGTGCTGACTATCCCTAATCAAGCAGTGTCTTTCCAGATGCTCAGAAATCCTATCCTTCAGTACCCTTTCCATTACTTTGCCTACCACCGAAGTAAGACTAACTGGCCTGTAATTCCCAGGGTTATCCCTAGCCCCTTTTTTGAACAGGGGCACAACATTCGCCACTCTCCAATCCCCTGGTACCACCCCTGTTGACAGTGAGGACGAAAAGATAATTGCCAACGGCTCTGCAATTTCATCTCTTGCTTCCCATAGAATCCTTGGATATATCCCGTCAGGCCCGGGGGACTTGTCTATCCTCAAGTTTTTCAAAATGCCCAACACATCTTCCTTCCTAACAAGTATTTCCTCGAGCTTACCAATCTGTTTCACACTGTCCTCTCCAACAATATCGCCCCTCTCATTTGTAAATACAGAAGAAAAGTACTCATTCAAGACCTCGCCTATCTCTTCAGACTCAATACACAATCTCCCGCTACTGTCCTTGATCGGACCTACCCTCGCTCGAGTCATTCTCATATTTCTCACATATGTGTAAAAGGCCTTGGGGTTTTCCTTGATCCTACCCGCCAAAGATTGTTCATGCCCTCTCTTAGCTCTCCTAATCCCTTTCTTCAGTTCCCTCCTGGCTATCTTGTATCCCTCCAATGCCTTGTCTGAACCTTGTTTCCTCAGCCTTACATAAGTCACCTTTTTCCTCTTAACAAGACATTCAACCTCTCTTGTCAACCATGGTTCCCTCACTCGACCATCTCTTCCCTGCCTGACAGGGACATACATATCAAGGACACGTAGCACCTGTTCCTTGAACAAGTTCCACATTTCACTTGTGTCCTTCCCTGACAGCCTATGTTCCCAACTTATGCACTTCAATTCTTGTCTGACAACATCGTATTTACCCTTCCCCCAATTGTAAACCTTGCCCTGTTGCACGTACCTATCCCTCTCCATTACTAAAGTGAAAGTCACAGAATTGTGGTCACTATCTCCAAAATGCTCCCCCACTAACAAATCTATCACTTGCCCTGGTTCATTACCCAGTACTAAATCCAATATTGCCCCTCCTCTGGTTGGACAATCTACATACTGTGTTAGAAAAGCTTCCTGGACACACTGCACAAACACCACCCCATCCAAACTATTTGATCTAAAGAGTTTCCACTCAATATTTGGGAAGTTAAAGTCGCCCATGACTACTACCCTATGACTTCTGCACCTTTCCAAAATCTGTTTCCCAATCTGTTCCTCCACATCTCTGCTACTATTGGGGGGCCTATAGAAAACTCCTAACAAGGTGACTGCTCCTTTCCTATTTCTGACTTCAACCCATACTACCTCAATAGGGTGATACTCCTCGAACTGCCTTTCTGCGGCTGTTATACTATCTCTAATTAATAATGCCACCCCCCCACCTCTTTTACCACCCTCCCTAATCTTATTGAAACATCTATAACCAGGGACCTCCAACAACCATTTCTGCCCCTCTTCTATCCAAGTTTCCGTGATGGCCACCACATCGTAGTCCCAAGTACCGATCCATGCCTTAAGTTCACCCACCTTATTCCTGATGCTTCTTGCGTTGAAGTATACACACTTCAACCCATCTCCGTGCCTGCAAATACTCTCCTTTGTCAGTGTTCCCTTCCCCACTGCCTCATTACATGCTTTGGCGTCCTGAATATCGGCTACCTTAGTTGCTGGACTACAAATCCGGTTCCCATTCCCCTGCCAAATTAGTTTAAACCCTCCCGAAGAGTACTAGCAAACCTCCCTCCCAGGATATTGGTGCCCCTCTGGTTCAGATGCAACCCGTCCTGCTTGTACAGGTCCCACCTTCCCCAGAATGCGCTCCAATTATCCAAATACCTGAAGCCCTCCCTCCTACACCATTCCTGCAGCCACGTGTTCAACTGCACTCTCTCCCTATTCCTAGCCTCGCTATCACGTGGCACCGGCAACAAACCAGAGATGACAACTCTGTCTGTCCTGGCTTTCAACTTCCAGCCTAACTCCCTAAACTTGTTTATTACCTCCACACCCCTTTTCCTACCTATGTCGTTGGTACCAATGTGCACCACGACTTCTGGCTGCTCCCCCTCCCACTTAAGGATCCTGAAGACACGATCCGAGACATCCCTGGTCCTGGCACCCGGGAGGCAACATACCTTCCGGGAGTCTCGCTCGCGACCACAGAATCTCCTATCTATTCCCCTAACCATTGAATCTCCTACAACTATTGCTTTTCTATTCTCCCCCCTTCCCTTCTGAGCCCCAGAGCCAGACTCAGTGCCAGAGACCTGGCCGCTAGGGCCTTCCCCCGGTAGGTCATCCCCCCCAACAGCATCCAAAACGGTATACTTGTTTTGAAGGGGAACGGCCACGAGGGATCCCTGCACTGTTCGCCTGTTTGTTTTTTTCCCCCTGACTGTAACCCAGCTGTTCTTGTCCTGTACCTTGGGTGTGGTTACCTCCCTGTAACTCTTCTCAATCACCCCCTCTGCCTCCCGGATGATCCGAAGTTCATCCAGCTTCAGCTCCAGTTCCCTAACACGGTCTTTGAGGAGCTGAAGTTGGGTGCACTTCCCGCAGGTATAGTCAGCGGGGACACCGGTGGTATCCCTCACCACCCACATCCTACAGGAGGAGCATGTAACTGGCCTAGCCTCCATCCCCTCTTACCTTACAGAATATAGCTGCTGTGTGGACTAACTAGATCTCCGCCCTCCAACTCTGCTCCCAGTCAGCTACACTTCCTGTAAACTCCTGGCTCTCTTCGCACTCTTTGCGGAAATGTCGGAAACAAAATGAAAGGAGCACCTTACTCCCTCCTCACCTAACTCCCTCGGTCACCAAACTCTCACTATCGCACTCAAAAAGCACCAAATTCAGCACTCAGTGAAAACAAAGTCTGCACTGTAGGGGATCACTTTTATACTGTGAATCTAGCCTCTGAAAACTGGCCTAATCCAATTAACTAATTAACAAGCTCCAGCTGCAAGTGCCGAGAAGTAGAAGCCTGTTTCAAGCTGATTGAAAATTCACCTTCTTCTAAACCAAACAGCAACTTTTAAGTTAATTAACTAAATAAAAGAAATACTAAACTTTAGATAAAAATGAAGCCTTATACTCCCTCGGTCACCAAACTCTCACTATCGCACTCAAAAAGCACCAAATTCAGCACTCAGTGCAAATTTGATGCAGTTTCGAGGAGGTTCACCAGATTGATTCCAAGGATGAAAAGGTTGACATCTACGGAGAGATTAAACATTTTGGGCTTATACTCACTGGAGTTTAGAAGGGTGAGAGAGGATCAGATTGAGGTATACAAATACTAAATGGGATTGATAAAGTAAATGTCGACCAAATGTTTCCCCTTGTGGTGAAATCTAGAATGAGAGGTCATGGATACAGGCTGAGAGGCGGTCGATTAAGAACTGAGATGAGGAGAAACTGCTTCTCGCAGAGGGTGGTGAATTTGTGGAACTCACTGCCCCATAGTGCAGTGGAATCTGAGTCAGGAAATGATTTCAAGAAAGTGATAGATATATTTTTGTTAAAATCAGGTTAAAGGGATACAGGCAACAGGTGGGGAGGTGCATTGGAAACCAGGAAGAGATCAGCCATGAACTCATTGAATGGCAGAGCAGGCTTGAAGGGCTGAATTGCCTACTTCTGCTCCTAATTCCTATGTTGACTATCAAGATCTTATGCGTCTTCTCCAGTAATCTTTGGGTTTCTCCACTTGTATCAGCACTCTGGATGAACATTACATTCATGACCAGCATGGTTTGCCATGAAGTGGTAGAACTAGGAGTTGTTTTGAAAGTTGTCTACTCAGTGCGTTGATATATTCATAAACTCTCAGGAAACGAAAGGAAATGAACAGTGGGAGGGAGATTAATCTCAGGCCTCTTTCATGCATCTCTTAGAAAAGCCAGACCTGAGAGTATTTCCAATATTTTCTGTTTCTAGTTCATGTATCACTTTGTAGATGTTCCTAGATAACTTAAATTAGACTGTCTTCTTGACTGAAGAACAATGCATTGTACTTAAAACAATTGCAGAACACTAAAGAGAAAATATGGACGAGTAGCTGGGTCAAATAAAACTGGAAAAGAACAGCTCAGTTAAACCACCATATTCGTCTCCACATTTCTGCCTCCCCTTTCTCTAAAGTGGTTAAATGGTTTTGGAAGGAAGTAATTAATATAATTAAAATATAGTGGGAATTAAATTCTTAGGATGTGAAAGGAACCTGATGAAAATCATATGATATAATTAATACAATTAAAATGGCATAAAGGGAATATAATATTTAGAGTTGGCTATATTTAATCACACTAAATGAATATTTAAAGTGCAGATAACTAAAATAATAGGACTGCTCACAGTACATCAACATAAAGTGCAAGAACTTAAACCATTACTTAAAGAATAACACTCAAATAGCATGGCTCATTATATGCAATGAAGAAATATACAGCTTTATATGCTGCAAATAAATGGGTTCTCACTTGCATACTTAAAAAGAATGGTATTTTCATGAGAAAGTATCTAGTAAACCAGACATTATTGCTTGTTTTCTAGGAAATACTCTGATGACAGAGTATTTTCATTTATATAGCAGAGGTAATTTTTTACACCAACTAGGTGGCAATCTGCTGGGAGTCCCACTGCCCTTCAAAACCAATAAAGTCATTTTCAATTATGATCACAGTACTAATGTAGGGACACGATGAAATGACATAAATCTCTTCAAATGCATCTACAAACAGTTGTGACATCATCATAATAAAATTGCTCGTCTCCCTTCTCAAATTGTCAAACATTTATTTTGGTATTGAATCTTCCTCTACACCTACAACTGCAAAACCCACAGTTGGAAGTACTGATTTTCCCAGCTGAGTAACAATGGACGGAATTCTCCGATGGGATGGAGAATCGGATATGGGCGAAAGTCATGATCAACGCCGGGCACCAACCCAAACGCGATGCTCCGACCCCTGGAATCGAGGTCCACACCGTGTGCCAGTGGGAGCATGTAAATATATGAAAATGACCCATTTGCATCCATTTAGTGGGTCCAATGCCCTATTCTCTGGCCCTTTGTGATTCTTCAGTTCCTGCGGCTGGGAATCACATGGGCGCGGATCACTTGTGGTCTCTACCAACATGACCCTGGTGTTGTGGACCTCATGGTGGGCCAAGAGGGTAACTTTGGCCCACCATGAGGTCCACCACTCTATGGCCACACTGGTAGAGACCATCTGAGCCCAACTGAGAACCGCCCCCCACAATGCACTGTCTGCCCACCTTCTACTTGACCCCCGCTCCCAGACTGGAGTCCAGTTACTAGTGTAACACAAGGATCTGTTCTTGGGACACTGCTGTTTGTCATTTTTATAAATGACCTGGAGGAGGTCATAGAAGGATGGGTGAGTAAATTTGCAGATGATACTAAAATCAGTGGAGTTGTGGACAGTGCAGAAGGATGTTACAAGTTACAGAGGAACATAGATAAGCTGCAGCGCTGGGCTGAGAGGTGGCAAATGGAGTTTAATGCAGAAAAGTGTGAGGTGATTCATTTTGGAAGAAATAACAGGAATACAGAGTACTGGGCTAATGGTAAGATTCTTGGTAGTGCGGATGAGCAGAGAGATCTCGGTGTCCATGTACATAGATCCCTGAAAGTTGCCACCCAGGTTGAGAGGGTTGTTAAGAAGGCGTACGATGTGTTAGCTTTTATGGTAGAGGGATTGAGTTTCGGAGCCATGAGGTTATGTTGCAGCTGTACAAAACTCTGGTGCGGCCGCATTTGGAGTATTGTGTGCAATTCTGGTCGCTACATTATAGGAAGGATGTGGAAGCATGCAGAGGAGATTTACCAGAATGTTGCCTGGTATAAAGGGAAGATCTTATGAAGGAAGGCTGAGGGACTTGTGGCTGTTTTCGTTAGAGAGAAGAAGGTTAAGAGGTGACTTAATTGAGGCATACAAGATGATCAGAGGATTAGATAGGGTGGACAGTGCAAGCCTTTTTCCTCGGATGGTGATGTCTAGCACGAGGGGACATAGCTTTAAATTGAGGGGAGATAGATATAGGACAGATGTCAGAGGTAGGTTCTTTACTCAGAGAGTAGTAAGGGCGTGGAATGCCCTGCCTGCAACAGTAGTGGTCTCGCCAACACTAAGGCCATTCAAATGGTCATTGGATAGACATATGGATGATAAGGGAATAGTGTAGATGGGCTTTAGAGTGGTTTCACAGGTCGGCGCAACATCGAGGGCTGAAGGGCCTGTACTGCGCTGTAATGTTCTATGTTCTCTGTTCTATGCACCCCCCCCTCCCCCCAGGAATCCCTGTAATGGGGCGACCCCCTGGGGACCCTTGTGATAGGGTGACGCCCTCAGGGACCCCTGTATTAGAGAAATGCCCCAGGGTTCCCTGTATTAGGGGAAACCCCACACATGCTTGAGTGATTGGAATGGACATACCTCTCTTTGATGTGGTCAATGTTTGTAAACATTGAGGTTTCACCACTCAGGCACTGAACCATGAAGGGGGATGAATGAATCAAAGCTGCAGATGTTTTGTGAAAGCTGAGATAATGGGGAGGCGGTGGCATAGTGGTATTGTTATTGTACTCGTATTCCAGAGGCTCGGGGTAATGCCCTGGGGTCCTGAGTTTGAATCCCCCTTGGCAGATGGTGAAATTTGAATTTAATAAAAATCTGGAATTAAGTCTAAAGATGATCATGAAACCATTGCCGATTGTTGGAAAAACCCATATGGTTCACGAACATCCTTCAGGGACAGAAATCTGCCAGCCTTACCCAGTCTGGCCTACATGTGACTCCAGACCCACACGGCGATGCGGTTGACTCTTAACTGCCCCCCTCTGAAATGGCCTCGCAAACCACTCAGTTCAAGTGGCAATTAGGGATGGGTAACAAATGCTAACCCAGCCAGCGATGCTCACATCCCAAGAACAAAGAAGGATGCAGAACTCCATGTCAGTGAGGAGTGGAGGGACATCCTCTTCCCCAGCGTGGGCCACAAACCCAAGCCTACCCTCCTGAACACTGCCTGGGAGGTGGTGACAGAGGCAGTCAGTGCTGCCAGTCTCACCAGGAGGAGGCAGCTGGTGATCTGGAGGGGTGGGGGTTCACTGATGAGCCCTCTGCCCTAAAAGGGTTTCGTAGGCTACGGTGCAGGTGTCCTCTGGCTGGGGTGATATCTGTTGATACCCTGCTTCATCTGCAATGGGCAGCGTTCTAAGGAGTGTCAACATCTGGTGGGCCGCTGATTGAGATTGGCCCTTGATGCGGCTGGGGTATCAGGATGTCCAGAGGGGCGGCCTGGGTGGGCTCCCAGATGACCTAAGCATTCAAAGGACACAGGCAGCACACAGCAATGTGAGCAGACAGGAGCCTGAAGTAGCACCAAAGGAATGCGTTTAAAAGACAGATTGCAGCAATGGCGGTCTGAACTAGGCCACCCCAATCCCAAGGGGGACACCCTGAGTCCATGGACTTGGCAGCAAGTCACTACCTGCAATTGCCCATGGCTTGGGCAGCCATCCCCAAGAAGACCAACAGTTTTCAACAGACTTTCAGCGTTTTTGTTTAGCCTCCCGCTCCCCCTCCCCTTCCACAGCGATGGTGTCCAGTCCATGTTTGAACATATCTGGAGTAATTCACGCCTGCAAGACTTCGCCTGATAGGAGTGAAACATCGTGGAAGGGCAGAGCATGCTGTGTCCAACCTGCTAATCACATTTAATTGAATGCAAATTTCGTTTTGCATTCCGCCACCTGCATAGGGTGCAAAACCCGTTATCATCACCAGCGACGGACTGGAGAATGGCACCCAAATCGGCGCATGGCGCGGACCTCGGGCGGGATTCTCCGACCCCCCCCGCCGGGTCGGAGAATCGCCGGGGGGCGGCGTGAATCCCGCCCCTGCTGGCTGTCGAATTCTCTGGCGCCGGGGATTTGGCTGGGGCGGGAATCGCGCCACGCCGATCGGCGGCCGTGGCAGCAGCCCCCCCCGGCGATTCTCCGGCCCACGGTGGGATGAGTGGCGACCCGTTTTCGGCCGGACCCACCGGTGTAAATTAGAGTAGGTACTTACTGGCGGGACCTGGCGGCACCGGCGGCCTCCGGGGTCCTCGGGGGGCACGGGGGGATCTGGCCCCAGGCAGTGCCTCCACGGTGGCCTGGCCCGAGATCAGGGCCCACCAATCCGCGGGCAGGCCTGTGCCGTGGGGGCACTCTATTCCTCCGCGTCGGCTGCTGTGGTCCTCCGCGATGGCCGACATGGAGAAGATCCCCCCTGCGTGTGCGCTGGGATGACGCCAGCACACGCTGGCGCTCCCGCACATGCGCCAACTCGCGCCGGCCGGCGGAGGCCCTTCACCGCCGGTTGGCGTGGTGCCAAGCTACTTCCCCGCCGACCGGCACAAACCACTCCGGGGCAGGCCTAGCCCCTGAAGGTGCGGAGGATTCCGCACCTTTGGGGCGGCCTGACGCCGGAGTGGTTCACGCCACTCCTTGGCACCGGGACCCCCAGCCCCGCCGGGTAGGGGGGAATCCAGCCCCTAGATTTTGGTTGGACGCCTGATTCTCCACCTGATCACAATTCACGTTTGTGGCCTTGTGAGGCAGAGGAGTTCACCCAATATCTCTGTAGAACAGATTTGAACATGTGAGAAAAACACAATAGGCCAGTCAGCACTTGCAGAATGAACAGACACATTGAAAATTGTTATTTGAAACATGAAGACATTAAAGAAATTATATGGATGTAAATACCTAATGAAGTGTTTGGAGAAACGGGAGAAGGAAAACAGGGAAAACTTGGGCGTGAGGAGGTGGTTGGGTTTTGATGAAGTTAAATTGCTGCTATTGCTGCATCATAAAATCCATCTATTCTATAACACATGCTCTTGATCTTTCCCTTCAGCAGCAATGACTCATTTTATTCCACAGGCATTGTGCTCAGTGCCATATCATCTTCCATCTCATCAAACTATTCAACTGAACTGTTTTGCCTCCCTTTCATGTAACATGGACTGGATACTCAAAGAACTCTTCAATGTCAGCCCACCTCTGCTTCACGTTCTTGTCCTCTCCTTTCAATTTTTGCCATTCCTATATTTTCACTGCTCCTTCTGATGGGAAGTTGAAATTAAATGAAAAATAAAGAATTAAATTTTAAAAACTGATAGGGATTTAGCTGCACTGAGGACTTGTGAGATGCAGATTAGCCTAACAGCAGGGTGAAACAGATACTTTGTTCAGCAAAGTGGAAACTAGCAGTTTGGGGACCTAGATCATTGGCACGCCGAGTTACAAAGCAGATCTCTCTCAGATTATCAAACTGTGCAGAAACAAAGGCAGAAGAAGTCTGTCTGTGTCAGACCCCATAGGTTTTACTCTAAACTAGAAGAAAGGTTCCCAAAGAAAAGCTATAGGGTCTGTGTGGGAATTGTCTGTTGGATTTGGCTCATAGTATTAAAACCTATGGGATGTTGTTTTGGGGAAGGTGCATGGAAGGTGCATTCCTGGAGTTTAAGAAAGTGGATAGATTTATTTTCGAGGCAGGGGGGTTATTTTAAGCACACTCACTGGGTAACTATTATTGCAGTTAACTGTAAATGTTGTTCTTTGCTGTTGCCTTTTTTGTTATGTTTTAAAGTTTAATAAATGTTTTGTTATTTGAATAACTTATAACAAGCTGACCCCTTTCATCACTGAGCTTTATCTCTTTTCTCATATTTTTTCCAAAACACAAAAATAAATAGTTAAGAACCGATGCTCCAAGTTTCTTGTCTAAGATTTAGGATGCCCTCACACTGAATATCAGCATGGTTCAGAACACCTCAGAGCTTCTCCCCACTGACTTCAAATTATTATCCTATGCATGAAACACAATTTCATTCACTACACCCCCATTTCAGCATGATGACAAATTTGGCTTCTGTCTCCTCAGTCTCCATTGTTGGCCGAGGAGATTCCCATCACAGCTCCCCACCCCCCACCATCTTCAACCCTGAGCACCCACCCTATATGTCTGGTCCTTTCTCCTGTCTCCATCCTGCACAACTCAATCAAACTCCTTTTCCGGCCTCTTTGCTCTTCTGAATCTTTTCATTAACAATTGGAATATTCTGTTTCTCCTCTTCTAAAGGGGAAAGAAAATAAATGAAAATTCTCCCGCCCACTCCTTTTATGTGCCTGTCTGCCCCTTATATTTCAGTTGTTTTGAAGGGGCTGCAGCTGAAATATTAACAAGCCTGCTGTTTCCACAGATGCTGACATATCTGCTCAGTGTTTTCAGCATTTTCCGCTTTTCTGTTCCAAATTTCTACAAATGCAATATTTTCCTCCATCAGCGGAAGGCTGTTAAATTTTATTTTTACCCAAGGTACCACTCTTGGTGAATATTCATGGGCGTCATTCTCCGACCCCCCAGCGGGTTGGAGAATGGCCGTTGGCCGCCGTGAATCCCGCCCCCGCCGAAGTCTCCGAAGGGAGAAAAGTCGGCGGGGCGTTAATGGCGCCGCTGCCGCGGAGAATGTCACGGGACTGCGCAAGGCAGCCGATTTTCGGCCTGCCGATATTCTCCCTTCCGGATGGGCCGAAGTCCCGTCGACGTGATGACCGTTCACATCGACGTGAATCAAACCTCCTTTTCGGCGTGACCCGGTGCTCCAGGGTCACGCCGACCAGCGTGGAGGTGAGTAACGGCCTGGGGGGTTGGCTCTGGGCAGGCAATGGCGGGGCCGCAGTCTGATTGCGTGAGGAGAGGTGTGTCTCGGGTTGTGTGTGTGTGTGTGCGGCGGGGGGGGGGGGTGGTTAGAGTAGGCTGGGCTCCGGGGGAGTGCCGGGAGGGGGTCCGTGCCGGGGTGGAGGTTGGGGGGGGGGGTCCGTGCCGGGGTGGAGGTTGGGGGGGGGTCCGTGCTGGGGTGGAGGTTGGGGGGGGGTCCGTGCCTGGGTGGAGGTGGGGGGGTCCGTGCTGTGGTGGAGGTTGGGGGGGTCCGTGCCGTGCTGGGGTGGAGGTTGGGGGTTGGGGGGAGGGTCCGTGCTGGGGTGGAGGTTGGGGGGGGGTCCGTGCTGGGGTGGAGGTTGGGGGGGGGTCCGTGCCTGGGTGGAGGTTGGGGGGGGGGTCCGTGCTGGGGTGGAGGTTGCGAGGGGGGTTCGTGCCTGGGTGGAGGTTGGGGGTTGGGGGGGGGTCCGTGCTGGGGTGGAGGTTGGGGGGGGTCCGTGCTGGGGCGGAGGTTGGGGGGGGGTCCGTGCTGGGGTGGAGGTTGGGGGGGGGGTCCGTGCCGAGGAGGTGGATGGGAGGGCAAGTGAGTTGGTCCACCTGGCCAGGTGCCAGCCTCCAACAGTTGGACCCATGCGGTCCATACCACCTGGCTGGGGGGGGGGGGGGAGGGGATATGGGCAATGATGACATGTCGTCGTTCCCCTCCCCCCCACCAGGCCGTCATGTTTTCAGATCATCCAGCGATGTTGGCCGCCATGGTGGCAGCCGCTCATGTCTATGTTGCCCTGGATGAGGAGGAGGAGGAGGAGGAGGAGGAGGAGGAGCGTGCCAGAGAGGCGGCGCAGGCTGCCGCAGAGGGGCAGGCGGCAGCCGCCCAGGCTGGAGGGACACCTGACCGACAGGACGAGGAGGGGGAGGAGGATGTCGCGGCCCCACGGCAACGGAGGCACCCGAAGGCACCCCGTGTGTACCGGCCCCGGCAGTCATACCAGGACCTCACGGACCAGGAATGCAGGGGGAGACTCCGGATGAGCCGGGAAACCGTGGCACACATCTGCCACCTGCTGGCACACCTGTCACCGCGTGGCACTGGTGGGGGACACCCTCTCCCCGTGTCCGTCAAGGTTACGGTGGCCCTGAACTTTTATGCAACTGGGTCATTCCAGGCACCGAGTGGGACCTGTCCGGCATATCGCAGACATCGGTGCACCGGTGCATCCGGGCAGTGACAGATGCCCTATATGCCATGGCGCACCGCTACATCCGCTTCCCCGTGGACCGGGCCAGCCAAGATGCCCGGGCCGTGGGCTTCTCTGCCGTTGCCGGGTTCCCCATGGTCCAGGGCGCGATCGATGGGATGCACGTCGCCGTGCGGCCACCTGCAGATAACAGGGCCATGTTCACTAATAGGAAGGGGACCTAGTCGATGAACGTACAGGTGGTCTGCGACCACCGCATGATGATCCTGCACGTCTGCACCCGTCACCCAGGCAGTGTACACGACTCATTCGTGTTGTCGCGGTCATCCATCCCCGGCATGTACGAGGGACGCCATCCCCGGCTGAGGGGCTGGTTGCTGGGCGACAGGGGCTACCCATTGCGATCGTGGCTGATGACGCCTATACGGAGGCCACGCAATGAGGCGGAGAACCGCTACAATGATGCCCATGTAGCGACAAGGGGAGTGATCGAGAGGTGCTTTGGTGTGCTGAAGTTGCGTTTTAGGTGCCTGGACCTCTCTGGGGGCGCCCTCCAGAATCGGTCAGATAGGGTCGGCCGCATCATTGTGGTGTGCTGCGTCCTGCACAACATAGACCAGCAGAGGGGCGATGTGCCGCAGGCAGAGGAGGGCGGAGTGGAGGAGCAGCAGGAAGAGGCCCAGTCCTCCCCAGATGAGGGGGATGGGGGCAATGGTGAGGGCAGACGGGGTAGACACAGGCGGGTGGCTGTCCACCGTTACCGGCTGGCCCAGCGGGCACGGGACAGACTGATAGACGCCCGCTTCACTGACTAGATGGGCGTGGGAATCGGGTAGTATGGGCACAGACCGCACACCATGGCAACAGCCGACCACCCACACCTCCCACCCATCCACCCACCCAGCACCCTCACCCCCCTCCCCAACCCCACCCAACCCACCCGCATGCACACCACCCCCCCCCCCCATTGCCGATCCACCTGCGGCACAACGGGCCGGGCTCACACAGTTGCGGGTGGACGCGTGTCTATCGCAGGCCATGGAGGATGATGACAACCCGCCCTGCGATGAGCTCCTGGCTCTACATCGTTGGACTATGTCTGACCCATGGCCACAGTACCACCATCCACCCGGACCATCCCTGCATGCGGCTGTGACACTGCAGCGCACGGTCCCGTCCTCTGCCCGTGGGATGTTGATGGCGGCCCAGGGGGAAGGGGGCAGACTCACCTGGGGCTGAGATAAGACCACCCCTCACACACACACTTGCGCTCAACGTACATGACACCCCCGCACACTTTGGACAGAGCACAAAGGCAGCTTCGGTAGGTGTAACATTGACTTTAATAACCAAAGGAGTTCATGCACGTGCCCTAGCCCCTAAAACTCATCTGTGCCCTGCACCCGTGCCAACTTACTCAGTGTCTAATTGTTTGGCCTTACGGGCCCTTTGACTACGTCTACGTGGTTCCCCAGACGGTACAGCAGAACTGGAGGTGGACTCCTGTGATTCCTGCCCTCTGACACTGGATCCCTTTGGCGGCCGTTTCCTGGGGCGTCCTGGCCTAGATGGGCCAGGCTGCGGCCCGGGCGACTGGGATGGCGAGCTGCCAGCCTGTCCTGCCCGTTGCCCACCCGATGCACCTGGGACGGAAGGGGGTAGTCCGAGGTGTCGTGGTGTACCGGGACCTCCCCTACAGAGGGAGCCGGGACGGACCACACCACCTCCTCCTCCCTCGGGGTGCCCGATGGCCCCCAGGCCTCTACATGGGTGGGGGATGCGAACGGACTGGCCATCCGACGCCTCCCCGACATCTGGCGCTGCCAGTCCTGGAGGCCCGTGCTGGTATCGACAGGGGTCTGCAGGTTTGCAGCCATGGAGCCCAGGGGGTTGGCAAACCCTGTCTGTGACAGTGCGACGCCGGCTCGCACATGGCCACTGGCGCCGATGCCCTCAGCGATGGCCTGCAGAGACTGTGCCATGGCCTGCTGAGACTGGGCCATGGCCTGCAGAGACTGGGCTATGGCGTTGAGCGCCTCTGCCATCTGGCGCTGGCTCATGGCCTCCTGTGAGAGGGCAGCCATTTCCTGGGCCACAGACGCCGCCTGCACGGAAGGCCCCAGGCCTCGCAAACCGTTCCCCATGTCTGACACCGTCGCACCCATTGCCTCCACCGCGGACGCCACCCGTGCGGTGTCAGCCTGGATGGCATGCATGACCGGCACCACTCCCAGCTCCTGGACGCGGGTGGACTCCTCCACCTGCGACCGCAGCCGCCGCAAGCCGCCCGTCACCCTCTTCGCTCGTCTCCGGGTCGGTGGTTGCATCGGATCTATGTGTGGATGTGGTAACTGCAGGAACCCGGGATCCATCTGGGCGGCAGATGTTCGCTTGGCCTGGGCTGCCCTCCGACCGCCCGGTCCCTCTGCTGCTCCTACCTCCACCTGCTGTACCGGGACGGCTGTGTTGTGCGCACCAGTGAGTGTACCAGACGCCTCATCACTAAAGTGCCCAACCGTGGTGAGTGTTTCTGCGGTGGTGGAGGGCGTTGGTGACAGCAGTGGCGTTGTGTCGTGCTCTTCGTCCCACTCTGAGTCCATGGCACTTTGGGGTGGGGGTTCGTCTCCACCCATCCACTCTGAGTCACTGTCTGGTATTTCGTCTTCCTGGGTAGTGCTGTCCCGGGTAGGGGTGTCCTGGGTAGTGCTGTCCCGGGTAGGGGTGTCCTGGGTAGTGGTGTCCTGGGTAGTGATGTCCTGGGTAGTGGTGTCCTGGGCAGTGGTGTCCTGGCTCGGATGTCTCGGGGGCCTGTGGCTGCCCCCCTCGTCGCTGATTGGTCGCTCCCGCACGTGACGGGGGTGTCGTCTCCCTGTTGCTCCAGGTCTCTCCGTCTCCCGTGGTGTGCGAGGGGCATCCTGCGGGCGTCGCATGCTGGAGGGTCCGGGTCTCTCCGTCTCCCGTGGTCTCCGAGGGGCATCCTGCGGGCGTCGCATGCTGGAGGGTGCAGGTCTCTCCGTCTCCTGTGGTCTCCGAGGGGCATCCTGCGGGCGTCGCATGCTGGAGGGTGCGGGTCTCTCCGTCTCCTGTGGTCTCCGAGGGGCATCCTGCGGGCGGTGTGCATCTGCGGGGATGGGTGCCTGGACGTTTGGTCCTGCGATACACAATGAAGCATGCATGGTTAGACATCAGGCAGTGATCAGGTGATACGGGGGAGGGGGATATAGGGGAGGGGGGATATGGGGACGGGCTGTCGGTGGCTCACTTGCTGGTGGGCCCCCGACCTCTGCATCAGCAACCTCCCGGTCCTCAGGCCCGCCAGCCAGTTCCAGGGCCCTTTCCTCGTGTACGGTCAGTGGCCTCTCATCAGCGGGCCCTCCTCCAGTCCTCACATGCTCCCTATTGTTGTGTGCGCGCTTCTCCTGTGGGGGGGGGGGGACAGGGGTAAAAGGCAACAGTGTTAGGCAGGTATATGAATGCACGCCATCGGTTGCGCGTGCATTGCAGAGGTTAAGGTTAGGGCTGGATTCACTTGGGGATATGGGGGATTTGGGGGATAAGGGGGAGGGGGGGATATGGGGGAGGGGGGGTTATGGGGGATATGGGGGAGGGGGGATATGGGGGAGGGGGGATATGGGGGAGGGGGATATGGGGAGGGGGGATATGGGGGAGGGGGGATATGGGGGATACGGGGGATATGGGGGATACGGGGAGGGGGATATGGGGGGGATATGGGGAGGGGGGGATATGGGGGAGGGGGGATATGGGGGAGGGGGGATATGGGGGAGGGGGGATATGGGGGAGGGGGGGTTATGGGGGATATGGGGAGGGGGGATATGGGGGAGGGGGGATATGGGGGAGGGGGATATGGGGGATATGGGGAGGGGGGATATGGGGGAGGGGGGATATGGGGAGGGGGGATATGGGGGAGGGGGGATATGGGGGATATGGGGGATATGGGGGATACGGGGAGGGGGTATATGGGGGAGGGGGGATATGGGGGAGGGGGGATATGGGGGAGGGGGGATATGGGGGTGGGGGGATATGGGGGAGGGGGGATATGGGGGAGGGGGGATATGGGGGAGGGGGGATATGGGGAGGGCGGGATATGGGGAGGGCGGGATATGGGGGAGGCTCACCCTGCCTGCTCTGACGAGGTCGTTCACCTTCTTGTGGCACTGGGTGCCTGTCCGTGGTGTCAGGGCCACAGCGGTGACGGCCTCTGCCAATTCCCTCCACAGACGCCGGCTGTGGCGTGGGGCAACTCTGCGGCCGTGCCCGGGATACAGGGCGTCCCTCCTCTGCTCCACCGCGTCCAGGAGCGCCTCCACATCGCGTGACTCGAACCTCGGGGCTGAGCGACGGCCAGCCATCCAGTCGGGTGTTGCGGTTGGGTGTTCCGGTCAGGTGGGGGGGAGCAGCGCGGCCTTATGAGCCGTCACGCCGTGCAGCGCGTATGACGCTGCACGGCGTGAACCACTGCGCAAGCGCGGATCCCGTTACGTCGCTGCTAGCCCATTTCGGGCCGGAGACTATCGACCCATTTTTCCGACGTGACGCAAGTCGGATTTGCGCCGTTTTTTGCGCCGATCGGCGGACTTTCCACCGATAACGGAGAATTTCGCCCCATCATTGGCTCAGATAGCAATGCTCCATACATTGGCAAGGATCAAATTTCCTGCTTCTGCTCTCACACATCTTGCTTATAGACACTGTCAGTTTGGCCCTGATTGGCTGATCACAATTCACGTTTGTGGCCTTGTGAGGCAGAGGAGTTCACCCAATATCTCTGTAGAACAGATTTGAACATGTGAGAAAAACACAATAGGCCAGTCAGCACTTGCAGAATGAACAGACACATTGAAAATTGTTATTTGAAACATGAAGACATTAAAGAAATTATATGGATGTAAATACCTAATGAAGTGTTTGGAGAAACGGGAGAAGGAAAACAGGGAAAACTTGGGCGTGAGGAGGTGGTTGGGTTTTGATGAAGTTAAATTGCTGCTATTGCTGCATCATAAAATCCATCTATTCTATAACACATGCTCTTGATCTTTCCCTTCAGCAGCAATGACTCATTTTATTCCACAGGCATTGTGCTCAGTGCCATATCATCTTCCATCTCATCAAACTATTCAACTGAACTGTTTTGCCTCCCTTTCATGTAACATGGACTGGATACTCAAAGAACTCTTCAATGTCAGCCCACCTCTGCTTCACGTTCTTGTCCTCTCCTTTCAATTTTTGCCATTCCTATATTTTCACTGCTCCTTCTGATGGGAAGTTGAAATTAAATGAAAAATAAAGAATTAAATTTTAAAAACTGATAGGGATTTAGCTGCACTGAGGACTTGTGAGATGCAGATTAGCCTAACAGCAGGGTGAAACAGATACTTTGTTCAGCAAAGTGGAAACTAGCAGTTTGGGGACCTAGATCATTGGCACGCCGAGTTACAAAGCAGATCTCTCTCAGATTATCAAACTGTGCAGAAACAAAGGCAGAAGAAGTCTGTCTGTGTCAGACCCCATAGGTTTTACTCTAAACTAGAAGAAAGGTTCCCAAAGAAAAGCTATAGGGTCTGTGTGGGAATTGTCTGTTGGATTTGGCTCATAGTATTAAAACCTATGGGATGTTGTTTTGGGGAAGGTGCATGGAAGGTGCATTCCTGGAGTTTAAGAAAGTGGATAGATTTATTTTCGAGGCAGGGGGGTTATTTTAAGCACACTCACTGGGTAACTATTATTGCAGTTAACTGTAAATGTTGTTCTTTGCTGTTGCCTTTTTTGTTATGTTTTAAAGTTTAATAAATGTTTTGTTATTTGAATAACTTATAACAAGCTGACCCCTTTCATCACTGAGCTTTATCTCTTTTCTCATATTTTTTCCAAAACACAAAAATAAATAGTTAAGAACCGATGCTCCAAGTTTCTTGTCTAAGATTTAGGATGCCCTCACACTGAATATCAGCATGGTTCAGAACACCTCAGAGCTTCTCCCCACTGACTTCAAATTATTATCCTATGCATGAAACACAATTTCATTCACTACACCCCCATTTCAGCATGATGACAAATTTGGCTTCTGTCTCCTCAGTCTCCATTGTTGGCCGAGGAGATTCCCATCACAGCTCCCCACCCCCCACCATCTTCAACCCTGAGCACCCACCCTATATGTCTGGTCCTTTCTCCTGTCTCCATCCTGCACAACTCAATCAAACTCCTTTTCCGGCCTCTTTGCTCTTCTGAATCTTTTCATTAACAATTGGAATATTCTGTTTCTCCTCTTCTAAAGGGGAAAGAAAATAAATGAAAATTCTCCCGCCCACTCCTTTTATGTGCCTGTCTGCCCCTTATATTTCAGTTGTTTTGAAGGGGCTGCAGCTGAAATATTAACAAGCCTGCTGTTTCCACAGATGCTGACATATCTGCTCAGTGTTTTCAGCATTTTCCGCTTTTCTGTTCCAAATTTCTACAAATGCAATATTTTCCTCCATCAGCGGAAGGCTGTTAAATTTTATTTTTACCCAAGGTACCACTCTTGGTGAATATTCATGGGCGTCATTCTCCGACCCCCCAGCGGGTTGGAGAATGGCCGTTGGCCGCCGTGAATCCCGCCCCCGCCGAAGTCTCCGAAGGGAGAAAAGTCGGCGGGGCGTTAATGGCGCCGCTGCCGCGGAGAATGTCACGGGACTGCGCAAGGCAGCCGATTTTCGGCCTGCCGATATTCTCCCTTCCGGATGGGCCGAAGTCCCGTCGACGTGATGACCGTTCACATCGACGTGAATCAAACCTCCTTTTCGGCGTGACCCGGTGCTCCAGGGTCACGCCGACCAGCGTGGAGGTGAGTAACGGCCTGGGGGGTTGGCTCTGGGCAGGCAATGGCGGGGCCGCAGTCTGATTGCGTGAGGAGAGGTGTGTCTCGGGTTGTGTGTGTGTGTGTGCGGCGGGGGGGGGGGGTGGTTAGAGTAGGCTGGGCTCCGGGGGAGTGCCGGGAGGGGGTCCGTGCCGGGGTGGAGGTTGGGGGGGGGGGTCCGTGCCGGGGTGGAGGTTGGGGGGGGGTCCGTGCTGGGGTGGAGGTTGGGGGGGGGTCCGTGCCTGGGTGGAGGTGGGGGGGTCCGTGCTGTGGTGGAGGTTGGGGGGGTCCGTGCCGTGCTGGGGTGGAGGTTGGGGGTTGGGGGGAGGGTCCGTGCTGGGGTGGAGGTTGGGGGGGGGTCCGTGCTGGGGTGGAGGTTGGGGGGGGGTCCGTGCCTGGGTGGAGGTTGGGGGGGGGGTCCGTGCTGGGGTGGAGGTTGCGAGGGGGGTTCGTGCCTGGGTGGAGGTTGGGGGTTGGGGGGGGGTCCGTGCTGGGGTGGAGGTTGGGGGGGGTCCGTGCTGGGGCGGAGGTTGGGGGGGGGTCCGTGCTGGGGTGGAGGTTGGGGGGGGGGTCCGTGCCGAGGAGGTGGATGGGAGGGCAAGTGAGTTGGTCCACCTGGCCAGGTGCCAGCCTCCAACAGTTGGACCCATGCGGTCCATACCACCTGGCTGGGGGGGGGGGGGAGGGGATATGGGCAATGATGACATGTCGTCGTTCCCCTCCCCCCCACCAGGCCGTCATGTTTTCAGATCATCCAGCGATGTTGGCCGCCATGGTGGCAGCCGCTCATGTCTATGTTGCCCTGGATGAGGAGGAGGAGGAGGAGGAGGAGGAGGAGGAGCGTGCCAGAGAGGCGGCGCAGGCTGCCGCAGAGGGGCAGGCGGCAGCCGCCCAGGCTGGAGGGACACCTGACCGACAGGACGAGGAGGGGGAGGAGGATGTCGCGGCCCCACGGCAACGGAGGCACCCGAAGGCACCCCGTGTGTACCGGCCCCGGCAGTCATACCAGGACCTCACGGACCAGGAATGCAGGGGGAGACTCCGGATGAGCCGGGAAACCGTGGCACACATCTGCCACCTGCTGGCACACCTGTCACCGCGTGGCACTGGTGGGGGACACCCTCTCCCCGTGTCCGTCAAGGTTACGGTGGCCCTGAACTTTTATGCAACTGGGTCATTCCAGGCACCGAGTGGGACCTGTCCGGCATATCGCAGACATCGGTGCACCGGTGCATCCGGGCAGTGACAGATGCCCTATATGCCATGGCGCACCGCTACATCCGCTTCCCCGTGGACCGGGCCAGCCAAGATGCCCGGGCCGTGGGCTTCTCTGCCGTTGCCGGGTTCCCCATGGTCCAGGGCGCGATCGATGGGATGCACGTCGCCGTGCGGCCACCTGCAGATAACAGGGCCATGTTCACTAATAGGAAGGGGACCTAGTCGATGAACGTACAGGTGGTCTGCGACCACCGCATGATGATCCTGCACGTCTGCACCCGTCACCCAGGCAGTGTACACGACTCATTCGTGTTGTCGCGGTCATCCATCCCCGGCATGTACGAGGGACGCCATCCCCGGCTGAGGGGCTGGTTGCTGGGCGACAGGGGCTACCCATTGCGATCGTGGCTGATGACGCCTATACGGA
Organism: Scyliorhinus torazame; assembly: GCF_047496885.1. Classification (NCBI taxonomy): domain Eukaryota; kingdom Metazoa; phylum Chordata; class Chondrichthyes; order Carcharhiniformes; family Scyliorhinidae; genus Scyliorhinus; species Scyliorhinus torazame. The sequence goes on along the minus strand of NC_092715.1, from coordinate 110,287,344 downwards.
GGCCACGCAATGAGGCGGAGAACCGCTACAATGATGCCCATGTAGCGACAAGGGGAGTGATCGAGAGGTGCTTTGGTGTGCTGAAGTTGCGTTTTAGGTGCCTGGACCTCTCTGGGGGCGCCCTCCAGAATCGGTCAGATAGGGTCGGCCGCATCATTGTGGTGTGCTGCGTCCTGCACAACATAGACCAGCAGAGGGGCGATGTGCCGCAGGCAGAGGAGGGCGGAGTGGAGGAGCAGCAGGAAGAGGCCCAGTCCTCCCCAGATGAGGGGGATGGGGGCAATGGTGAGGGCAGACGGGGTAGACACAGGCGGGTGGCTGTCCACCGTTACCGGCTGGCCCAGCGGGCACGGGACAGACTGATAGACGCCCGCTTCACTGACTAGATGGGCGTGGGAATCGGGTAGTATGGGCACAGACCGCACACCATGGCAACAGCCGACCACCCACACCTCCCACCCATCCACCCACCCAGCACCCTCACCCCCCTCCCCAACCCCACCCAACCCACCCGCATGCACACCACCCCCCCCCCCATTGCCGATCCACCTGCGGCACAACGGGCCGGGCTCACACAGTTGCGGGTGGACGCGTGTCTATCGCAGGCCATGGAGGATGATGACAACCCGCCCTGCGATGAGCTCCTGGCTCTACATCGTTGGACTATGTCTGACCCATGGCCACAGTACCACCATCCACCCGGACCATCCCTGCATGCGGCTGTGACACTGCAGCGCACGGTCCCGTCCTCTGCCCGTGGGATGTTGATGGCGGCCCAGGGGGAAGGGGGCAGACTCACCTGGGGCTGAGATAAGACCACCCCTCACACACACACTTGCGCTCAACGTACATGACACCCCCGCACACTTTGGACAGAGCACAAAGGCAGCTTCGGTAGGTGTAACATTGACTTTAATAACCAAAGGAGTTCATGCACGTGCCCTAGCCCCTAAAACTCATCTGTGCCCTGCACCCGTGCCAACTTACTCAGTGTCTAATTGTTTGGCCTTACGGGCCCTTTGACTACGTCTACGTGGTTCCCCAGACGGTACAGCAGAACTGGAGGTGGACTCCTGTGATTCCTGCCCTCTGACACTGGATCCCTTTGGCGGCCGTTTCCTGGGGCGTCCTGGCCTAGATGGGCCAGGCTGCGGCCCGGGCGACTGGGATGGCGAGCTGCCAGCCTGTCCTGCCCGTTGCCCACCCGATGCACCTGGGACGGAAGGGGGTAGTCCGAGGTGTCGTGGTGTACCGGGACCTCCCCTACAGAGGGAGCCGGGACGGACCACACCACCTCCTCCTCCCTCGGGGTGCCCGATGGCCCCCAGGCCTCTACATGGGTGGGGGATGCGAACGGACTGGCCATCCGACGCCTCCCCGACATCTGGCGCTGCCAGTCCTGGAGGCCCGTGCTGGTATCGACAGGGGTCTGCAGGTTTGCAGCCATGGAGCCCAGGGGGTTGGCAAACCCTGTCTGTGACAGTGCGACGCCGGCTCGCACATGGCCACTGGCGCCGATGCCCTCAGCGATGGCCTGCAGAGACTGTGCCATGGCCTGCTGAGACTGGGCCATGGCCTGCAGAGACTGGGCTATGGCGTTGAGCGCCTCTGCCATCTGGCGCTGGCTCATGGCCTCCTGTGAGAGGGCAGCCATTTCCTGGGCCACAGACGCCGCCTGCACGGAAGGCCCCAGGCCTCGCAAACCGTTCCCCATGTCTGACACCGTCGCACCCATTGCCTCCACCGCGGACGCCACCCGTGCGGTGTCAGCCTGGATGGCATGCATGACCGGCACCACTCCCAGCTCCTGGACGCGGGTGGACTCCTCCACCTGCGACCGCAGCCGCCGCAAGCCGCCCGTCACCCTCTTCGCTCGTCTCCGGGTCGGTGGTTGCATCGGATCTATGTGTGGATGTGGTAACTGCAGGAACCCGGGATCCATCTGGGCGGCAGATGTTCGCTTGGCCTGGGCTGCCCTCCGACCGCCCGGTCCCTCTGCTGCTCCTACCTCCACCTGCTGTACCGGGACGGCTGTGTTGTGCGCACCAGTGAGTGTACCAGACGCCTCATCACTAAAGTGCCCAACCGTGGTGAGTGTTTCTGCGGTGGTGGAGGGCGTTGGTGACAGCAGTGGCGTTGTGTCGTGCTCTTCGTCCCACTCTGAGTCCATGGCACTTTGGGGTGGGGGTTCGTCTCCACCCATCCACTCTGAGTCACTGTCTGGTATTTCGTCTTCCTGGGTAGTGCTGTCCCGGGTAGGGGTGTCCTGGGTAGTGCTGTCCCGGGTAGGGGTGTCCTGGGTAGTGGTGTCCTGGGTAGTGATGTCCTGGGTAGTGGTGTCCTGGGCAGTGGTGTCCTGGCTCGGATGTCTCGGGGGCCTGTGGCTGCCCCCCTCGTCGCTGATTGGTCGCTCCCGCACGTGACGGGGGTGTCGTCTCCCTGTTGCTCCAGGTCTCTCCGTCTCCCGTGGTGTGCGAGGGGCATCCTGCGGGCGTCGCATGCTGGAGGGTCCGGGTCTCTCCGTCTCCCGTGGTCTCCGAGGGGCATCCTGCGGGCGTCGCATGCTGGAGGGTGCAGGTCTCTCCGTCTCCTGTGGTCTCCGAGGGGCATCCTGCGGGCGTCGCATGCTGGAGGGTGCGGGTCTCTCCGTCTCCTGTGGTCTCCGAGGGGCATCCTGCGGGCGGTGTGCATCTGCGGGGATGGGTGCCTGGACGTTTGGTCCTGCGATACACAATGAAGCATGCATGGTTAGACATCAGGCAGTGATCAGGTGATACGGGGGAGGGGGATATAGGGGAGGGGGGATATGGGGACGGGCTGTCGGTGGCTCACTTGCTGGTGGGCCCCCGACCTCTGCATCAGCAACCTCCCGGTCCTCAGGCCCGCCAGCCAGTTCCAGGGCCCTTTCCTCGTGTACGGTCAGTGGCCTCTCATCAGCGGGCCCTCCTCCAGTCCTCACATGCTCCCTATTGTTGTGTGCGCGCTTCTCCTGTGGGGGGGGGGGGACAGGGGTAAAAGGCAACAGTGTTAGGCAGGTATATGAATGCACGCCATCGGTTGCGCGTGCATTGCAGAGGTTAAGGTTAGGGCTGGATTCACTTGGGGATATGGGGGATTTGGGGGATAAGGGGGAGGGGGGGATATGGGGGAGGGGGGGTTATGGGGGATATGGGGGAGGGGGGATATGGGGGAGGGGGGATATGGGGGAGGGGGATATGGGGAGGGGGGATATGGGGGAGGGGGGATATGGGGGATACGGGGGATATGGGGGATACGGGGAGGGGGATATGGGGGGGATATGGGGAGGGGGGGATATGGGGGAGGGGGGATATGGGGGAGGGGGGATATGGGGGAGGGGGGATATGGGGGAGGGGGGGTTATGGGGGATATGGGGAGGGGGGATATGGGGGAGGGGGGATATGGGGGAGGGGGATATGGGGGATATGGGGAGGGGGGATATGGGGGAGGGGGGATATGGGGAGGGGGGATATGGGGGAGGGGGGATATGGGGGATATGGGGGATATGGGGGATACGGGGAGGGGGTATATGGGGGAGGGGGGATATGGGGGAGGGGGGATATGGGGGAGGGGGGATATGGGGGTGGGGGGATATGGGGGAGGGGGGATATGGGGGAGGGGGGATATGGGGGAGGGGGGATATGGGGAGGGCGGGATATGGGGAGGGCGGGATATGGGGGAGGCTCACCCTGCCTGCTCTGACGAGGTCGTTCACCTTCTTGTGGCACTGGGTGCCTGTCCGTGGTGTCAGGGCCACAGCGGTGACGGCCTCTGCCAATTCCCTCCACAGACGCCGGCTGTGGCGTGGGGCAACTCTGCGGCCGTGCCCGGGATACAGGGCGTCCCTCCTCTGCTCCACCGCGTCCAGGAGCGCCTCCACATCGCGTGACTCGAACCTCGGGGCTGAGCGACGGCCAGCCATCCAGTCGGGTGTTGCGGTTGGGTGTTCCGGTCAGGTGGGGGGGAGCAGCGCGGCCTTATGAGCCGTCACGCCGTGCAGCGCGTATGACGCTGCACGGCGTGAACCACTGCGCAAGCGCGGATCCCGTTACGTCGCTGCTAGCCCATTTCGGGCCGGAGACTATCGACCCATTTTTCCGACGTGACGCAAGTCGGATTTGCGCCGTTTTTTGCGCCGATCGGCGGACTTTCCGCCGATAACGGAGAATTTCGCCCCATCATTGGCTCAGATAGCAATGCTCCATACATTGGCAAGGATCAAATTTCCTGCTTCTGCTCTCACACATCTTGCTTATAGACACTGTCAGTTTGGCCCTGTTTGTGATTTTCTACTGTTTCACAGCAGAGTGCTGATAAACCCATCACTGTACAATATATGGCAGACAGGTTTCCCCAGCGACTCAAATCAGTGGCTATTGAGCTGTGAGTTATGAAGTGTCATGAAGTAGCACTTCTCGGTCGCTACTTAGCAAAATATTCTTTTTTGATCTGTTTAACTTTCAGAAAGATCCTCTCATACAATGGCCAAGATTTGTTGGGCTCAAACCAGTCAGAGAATCAGCAAAGGACCCCCATCAGTACCATCAGGAAGGCCCAAGGAGTAGGTAACCATCAGGCTGCCATCATCAGGTCTTCCCCATGACTGGGGTTCCTGGCAATGGAAGTCACACCTGCTGGGAGGTGGCAACCAATCAGAGGCCATCAGCACCTCATTGCCGTCAATGCCAGCAGGAGTAGTGGCAGCTGCTGGCAGTGCACCTATCTATCATAAGGCCAGAATCATCTTGGGACCCCAGACTTTCAGTGGTCAACCCCCTCACAGATGCTGAGTCCCAAAATCAGGCACAGAGTGCCTGAATGTGAGGGACCCACACACCTCAACACAGGACGCCACCAACAAGCCTGCCAGAGTTTTCTCGGCAGCCTTCTGAAAGTGTTAGAGTGCCTTGTGGCCCCTATTTCATCCCTGAGTCACCACTAAATTGCAATGGGCTCAGAGAAAATGGATGCTAATCATTTCATTATGAAGCTAATTGGCATCCCGCCACTGCCGGCCAGGATTCTCACTTAGTTGGAAAAGGTATTGCCGCTGCCAAAAGACTGATGCTCAGCTTCTCCGAGTACTAAGTGGGCCCATCCACCATGTTTCCTGACACAACATGTTGCATTAAATTCAGCTCAATATCTGAATTACAGGCCTGAAGTTTTCATCCCCAAGGTGGGTGAGGGATTTGGGAAAATTCCCAGCTCAGCCTGCCTGCCTCAGTTCCAGCGTAGGCGGCATCTTCTTTGCTGGGTGCCAGGTGTAATCTGGAATTGGACCTGCCAACCCGGAAAGAAATGCGAAGGCAGTCACAAAGGCTGCTCGGTGCCGAGACAGGCTGTTTAAAAGACCCGCCTCAGTGTTGTGGAACTCTTTCCCAGTTGAAAAAAAACACAAAATCCCTTCAACCCTTAGCCCACAAACCATCTTCACACACCAAACACTCCCTATGCTCCATCCATGCCCCCAGGCTAGGCTCTGCCCTTCCACCCACTCCCTCATTGTTTGATTGACAGCTCAGACTCTCTGATCTCTGTGGTGAATTCCACAATGTTTGTTAACATAAGTCAAGTGCTTCAAATGTTTGTAGCTTGTGACTTTTGAAACTTCAAAGGGCCTGGATGATTGACATTTTTATTAGCTTAGACCATAAGACATCGAAGCAGAATTAGGCCACTCAGCCCATCGAGTCTGCTCCGCCATTCAATCATGGCTGATATTTTTGTCATCCCCATTCTCCTACCTTCTCCCAATAGCCCCTGATTCCCTTACAGACTTGTACAGACTTTGGTTTCAAACATAAGAAAAATGTATCAATAGATTACAATCCTTTTTTAAACATATCCCACTTTACACTGGTGTTCATTGGTTCTAGAGGATGTACAGTGGGTCAATGTGCCTGGAAGTGCCAGAGCTTGGCAAAGAGGACATGAGGGAACATAGAGGGTCATTGAAAGGGTTGAATTTGGCCTATGGTCATGAGGGAACGTAGGATGGGTGGAAGGACAGAACCTGGCAAAGGGGACATGAAGGTACATAGGGGCTGGTTTAGCACACTGGGCTAAACAGCTGGCTTGTAATGCAGAACAATGGCAGCAGTGCGGGTTCAATTCCCGTACCGGCCTCCCCAAACAGGTGCCGGAATGTGGCGACTAGGGGCTTTTCACAGTAACTTATTGAAGCCTACTTGTGACAATAAGCGATTATTATTATTAGAGAGTGGGTGGGGAGTGTAACGCAGCACTGGGGGCATGAGGGTGATCCATTCGAACTTACCTTTTAAAAGAGTGCCTAATGCAAAGTAGGCTTCAGGGCTCCTCAAAGGGGCCAAGAACCCAACCCTTGCCGGCCTCCACGAAAATTGCAAAGTACGACATACCTTTCATTACAATGGAGCCAGCCAGCTCTGGGTGTCCGAATGCGTCTTCTGACAGGAAGCAGTCCACAACCTTTAAAGGCATTCTCAAAAATTATACAGGCTGGGAATGTCGTCGGGAATCCCAGAATTGGGACCCAATTTTTCCCAGTTGCAATTTGTAAGGGACTCCCAAGTCAACCCTGTCATGATATTTAGATCAGCATATCATGGTGCAATCAAACACACACTGATGGACATGCAGTAGGACCAACCAACACACACATAACATCGCAGCCAATCACCAGTGAGAGCACACGCACTATAAAAACAGGGGACACTATAGTTCCCGCTCATTCCAGCAGCAGCCAGCTCAGAGCACCGAGCTCAGAGCCTGCCACTCAAACATTCACCATGTGCTGAGTGCCTCACCCAGATAGTAATAGAACAGGGTCCGCAGATTAGCTGGTAATGCACATACCCAAGTCAGCAGTGTGCTGTTATAGTTAAGTAGTAAATAAAATTGAGTTCCACCATCTCCAGCCGTGTTGGATCGTTTGTACACCAGAACACCCAACACGACATGATACCAGAAGTGGACGCAAGCCAGCGCCTGTGGGACCTACCTGTGGGACCTACCTGATCCCAGATCAGATTCCGCCTGGACACTGGTGCCTCCGCCAATCTCCTCGCATGGTCAGCATCCAGACCCTGAAGATTAAACCACCTATTCTGCCATCCAACTGTCAACTCGTTGACTATAATGGTAACGTCAACCCCGCCACGGGGTCGTGCCAGCTTGAAGTGACACATAAATAACGTAAAGCCACACTACCATTCGAAATCGTGGGCTCCTCAAAGGACTCTCTGCTAGGCGCACAGGCGTGCAAAATCCTCCACCTCGTTCGGCGTGTACACTCTCTCTCTCCAGAAGGCACATCCGATTTCCCAGATTTTAGGGCGCAGCTCAACTCAATCCTCACGCACAACCAGGATGTTTTCGAGGGCATGGGCACACTGCTCTACACATTCAAATTCCGGCTTAACCAGGATGCCACCCCGGTAGTTCATGCACCTCGCAGGGTCCCAGCACCCCTCAAGGACCGCCTCAAGCAGCAGCTGCAGGACCTTCAGGACCAAGGAGTGCTTTCCCGGGTAATGGAGCCGACTCCATGGGTCTGCTCCATGGTGTGCGTCAAGAAGCCTTCCGGCGAGCTCCGGATCTGTACAGACCCGAAAGACTTAAATCGCAACATAATGAGGCAACACTACCCAATACCCAAACGTGAGGAGATCACGTGCGAGATTGCTCGGGCAAAAATATTCACCAAGCTTGATGCCTCAAAGGGCTTCTGGCAGATTCAATTCGATCAGTCTAGCAGGAAGCTGTGCACTTTCAACACTCCATTTGGCAGATACTGCTACAATAGGATGCCATTTGGCATCATATCGGCCTCTGAAGTGTTCCATCGCATCATGGAACAGATGATGGAGGGCATCGAAGGGGAGTGCGTCTATGTAGACGTCATTATTTGGTCCAACACACCGCAGGAGCACATCAGTCGCCTCCAGCACGTCTTTAAACGGACACGGGACCAGGGCCTGCGTCTTAACCGAGCTAAATGCTCTTTTGGACAAACCGAGCTGAAGTTCCTGGGGGACCACATCTCCCAGTTGGGGGTGCGGCCAGATGCCGACAAAGTGGCAGTCATCACGGCCATGCAGAAGCCCACAGACAAGAAGGCGGTGCTACGCTTTCTCGGAATGGTCAACTTCCGAGGGAAGTTCATTCCCAACCTTGCCTCCCACACTACAGCTCTCCGGCACCTTGTCAGGAAGGCAACGGAATTCCAGTGGCTTCCCACCCACCAACGTGAATGGGAGGAGCTCAAGGTCAAGCTCACCACCGCCCCGGTACTGGCGTTTTTCGATCCTGCAAGGGAGACAAAATTCTCGACTGACGCCAGCCAGTCCGGCATTGGGGCGGTCCTCCTGCAACGGGATGATGCCTCATCATGGGCCCCAGTCGCCTATACGTCACGGGCCATGACCCCCACAGAACAGCGCTATGCGCAGATTGAAAAGGAGCGCCTAGGCCTGTTGAATGGCGTTGACAAGTTCCACGACTATGTGGAGTTCACCGTGGAGACTGACCATCGCCCGCTGGTTGGCGTAATTCAAAAGGACCTCAACGATATGACCCCTCGCCTCCAGTGCATTCTGCTCAAAATCTGGAGGTACGACTTTCAACTTGTCTACACCCCGGGTAAGGACCTCATCATAGCAGACGCTCTGTCCAGGGCAGTCAACACACCGTCCGACCCTGAGGGGTTTGTTTGCCAAGTCGACGCACATGTAGCCTTCACTTCTGCCAATCTGCCGGCCACTGATGCACGCCTGGCCCACATTCGATGTGAGACTGCGGCCGACCCCTTTCTGCAACGTGTGATGCGCCACATGACGGACGGGTAGCTCAAGGGACAATGACCACAGTTTTACAACGTTCGGGACGATTTGGCAGTCGTTGATGGTGTCCTCCTGAAGCTGGACCGCATCGTGATCCCACACAGCATGCACCGGCTTGTTTTCGAACAACGGCACGAAGGCCATCTCGGCGTTGAGAAGTGCCGGTGGAGGGCCCGAGAGGCTGTGTACTGGCAAGGAATAAGTGAGGACATTGCTAACACTGTGCTCAATTGCCCCACCTGTCAGCGGTTTCAGCCGGCACAACCCCGTGAGACCCTTCAGCCCCATGAGTTGGTCACGTCCCCCTGGTCGAAGGTGGGCGTGGACCTGTTCCATGCGCTCGGCAGGGACTACATCATCATCATCGACTACTTTTACAGCTATCCAGAGGTCATACGCCTGCACGACACCACGTCATCGGCTGTCATCCGGGCCTGCAAAGAGACCTTTGCTCGCCACGGCATTCCGCTCACCGTGATGTCAGACAATGGCCCCTGCTTTGCGAGTCAGGAATGGTCTTCCTTCGCCAGCTCATACAACTTCACACACATGACATCCAGTCCTTTGCATCCTCAGTAGAATGGCAAAGCAGAAAAGGGCGTCCATATCGTTAAAAGGCTCCTCTGCAAGGCTGCTGATGCAGGATCTGACTTCTGCCTCACCTTGCTGGCCTATCGCTCGGCCCCACTGTCCACGGGCCTATCGCCGGCCCAGCTGCTTATGGGACGCACCCTCAGGACCACTGTGCCATCCATTCACGTCCCAGACCTTGACCATGCTCCGGTACTTCGGCGGATGCAGCAACAGCGTGAGCAACAAAAGGCAACACATGATGTTTGGGCGACTGATCTTCCTGCCCTGGCACCTGGAGATAATGTCCGCATACACCTTCCGGAGAGCGGCTGGTCGACAACCACTAAGGTTCTCCGACAGATAGCTCCCCGCTCGTTCCTGGTTCGTCTGCCTGATGGCTCTATTCGCCGCCGCAATCGGCGCGCCCTTCGTCTGGTTCCACACTCGCAACGTGATTCTGCACCGGTGCCACGCCCTCCTATTGTCCCTGAAATGGACTTTGTTGACCTTCCAGACACCCTACATCCTCCTCACTCGACCGTCGCCTGGCCCGTTCCTCAGCCGGTGGATCCTGACCCACCCTTGAGTCGGTCAACCCGAATTCGTCGCCCACCTGAGAGACTTAATTTATGAACCTTTTCATATTGGACTCACTGACTTGTTCTGACGTACTGTTTTTGACTTTTTGCCATACTGTTTAAGATTTTGCTATTGTTTGTTAATGACATTGATTTCGTTCTTGGTGTAACATAGTTAGTTTCTGCACCTGGCACCTTCCTGTGTATATAGTATAGCCACATGTACATATTGCTGTAAATATTGCACACACATGATTAGATGCACTCACCACACTTCTTTATTTATTATCATGTCGGCACATATTCTTTGCGAAAAGGGGGGATGTCATGATATCCAGGTCAGCATATCATGGTGCAATCAAACACACACTGATGGACATGCAGTAGGAGCAACCAACACACACACAACATCACAGCCAATCACCAGTGAGAGCACACGCACTATAAGAACAGGGGACACTATAGTTCCCGCTCATTCCAGCAGCAGCCAGCTCAGAGCACTGAGCTCAGAGCCTGCCACTCAGACATTCACCATGTGCTGAGTGCCTCACCCAGATAGTAATAGGACAGGGTCCGCAGATTAGCTGGTAATGCACATACCCAAGTCAGCAGTGTGCTGTTATAGTTAAGTAGTAAATAAAATTGAGTTACACCATCTCCAGCCGTGTTGGATCATTTGTACACCAGAACACCCAACACGACAAACCCGACTCGGTGAAAATCCAGACCACAATTTTCCGGGAGATGTAGTGAAGGAATTAAATTCTTTTCAATGCAGCTAACATGGTCACCATTTGCAATACACATATAAATAATGAATCACCATACTGTCACTGCTTTCATTTATGCTGAAGCATCAAAAAATATGAATTAATTTATACGCAGTTAATTAAGTTTTTATATTCCTTTACTGTGCTGAAGTCAACCTAGATTAGAATACTATTTGTAATTGTCACTGCCTAAATGTATTATGACAGTTTGGGAAACTTCTGCTAAGTGATTTTAAAAAAAATTATGTTTGAATAAATTAATCTCCAAGTGTTCAACTCTATTCCAAACAAATTCCTCCTTATGTCATTATATGGCCGGGACGGTGGCACAGTGGTTAGCACTGCTGCCTCACAGCTCCAGAGTCCCGGGCTCAGTTCTGGTCTCGGGTGACTGTGTGGAGTTTTCACTTAATAAACTATCTGGAATCAAAAGTCTAATGATGACAATGAAACCATTGTCGATTGTCCTATAAATCCACCTGGGAAGGAAATCTGCCACCCTTGCCTGGTCTGGCTTACATGTGACTTCAGACCCACGGCAATGTGATTGACTCTTAACTGCCCTTCGAGGGCAATTAAGGATTGGCAATAATTGCTGGCACAGCCTGTGACACCCACTTCCCATGACCAAATAAAAATAAAATTCTCCTGTGTCTGCATGGGTTTCCTCCAGGTGCTCCGGTTTCCTTCAATAGTAAAAGATGTGCAGGTTAGATGGATTGGCCATGCTAAATTGCCCCTTAGTGTCCAAAAGGTTGGGTTGGGATACTGGGTTACAGGGTGGAAGTGTGGGCTTAAGTAGGGTGCTCTTTCCAAGGGCCGGTGCAGACTCGATGGGCCAAATGGGCTCCTTCTACACTGTAGCTTCTATGAAATCAGTCAAACCTACTTATTAGATGGTTATGCTGATACCATACTGTATTTATCAATGCATGCTGGAAGTGTGCATCAAACTGGCACTATTGTATGGATTTTTGTAAATCAGCTAATTACAGAGCAAGATTGTCAATCAGGTGTCTGCATTTTTGATCGCGCAATGATACACTCTCTGGGCCAAAATTAACTTTGAAATGATTGGTGAATGAGAGGAATAAACAAAATAAACATGAATAAATCCAGTGATGGAGTAGATTTTTTTGATAATATCAAAATGTATTAGCCAAAACAAAGATTTTTTTCATGCTGCACTTGGCTTATTACCAAAGTTTACCTCAGAAGTTGATCTGACAATATTTCATGTTTCATTTAGAGTGCACTGAATGAGATTTTTTTTCCTTTTTGTTCAGTGCATATGCAGGAACATGCTACTCCACCATCAACCACATATTTGTTGGAGTCACTTTTGGGGGGCATCTAGAGAGGAGAAGGCAGCAAAAACAGCAATACAGATTTACTTTGTAACCATGTTACAAAGCTGAATCCGAAGTAAGGCAAGTGTCACAGGAGATATGGGACCGCTCATTTTGTGAACATGAATTTCTAAAATCCTTATTTACAGATAAAAATGCCAAATTGAAGTATCCGTTGATTTGTGAGCTGTTGTACATTGCTGGTAGAGACAAGTCATGCATCATTGTTGATCCCTTCAGCAGGGAATAGAAATGTAGAACCAGACGCGAGGCAATGTGATGAAAGTTATGCCTCCTTATTGTAAAAGTAAGTGCATTGATATTAAGTGCACTTAAAAACATCAAACATCTTAGTACTATAAAGTGACTATAGTCCCGATTTTCCATTGCTTGTAAAGATGCGTCGTGACCAATTTGCGGGGTCTCTTCTGCTTGCAGTGCAGAGGGCACTCCCGTTTGATGGAGGTCTCTCTCCCCAGAATGTAGCCAGTCATGCAGTCATAGAAAGAGTTTCTCTTTCATCACACTTGGCAGGAATCATGAACATAGGAGCAGAGAAAATAGGGGCAAACTGTTGCAGCTGAGACATGATGTCATGTTGACACCTTATGATGACACTCAGTAACTGGGACATGATGTCAAGGCCCTCAGCCATGGTGGTCACAAACTGAGCCATGCCTTGGACATCACCGCTCAAGACACGGACATCGTGCTCCAGGCTTTCCACTGCAGTAGCCACCCTAGCAGTGTTGGTCATGCTCGGCAATATCTCCTGCAATGGAAGCCTTTGTTACATCTTCCTCCAACTCATTTATATATACTACAGACAGGAGAGGTCCAAGAACTGATCCCTGAGGAAAACACTAGTCACAGCTGTAGTGATATGCATCACTGTATATACACAAGGGGTTAATGTAAATACACTACAACTAAGTAACCACTAGAGGGAGCACCAGAGATCTATATATATATATATATACATCTCTGGTGCTCCCTCTAGTGGTTACATAGTTGTAGTGTATTTACATTAACCCCTAGTGTACATACAGTGATGCATATCACTACAACAGCCCTCCATTCAGAAAAGCACCCTTCCACTGCTACCCTCTGCCTTCTATGACCGAACCAGTTCTGTATCCATCTTGCCAGCTCACCTCTGATCCCGTGTGACTTAACCGTATATAACATTCTGCCATGAGGACCTTATCAAAGGCCTTACTGAAGTCTACGTAGAAAATATCCACTGCTCTACCTTCATCAATCATCTTTGCCACTCCCTCGAAAAACCCGATCAATAGTGAGACACGGCCTTGCCTTAACAAAACCATGCTGCCAAATGGAAGTAAATCCTGTCTCGAAGAATCTTCTCCAAGAATTTCCCTACTACTGATGTAAGGCTCACCAGCCTGTAATTTCCTGGATTATCCGTGCTATCATTCTTAAACAAAGGAACAACATTAGCTATTCTGCAGTCCTCTGGGATCTCACCTGTAGCCAGTGAGGATACAAAGATTTCTGTCAAGGGCACCAGCAATTTCCTCCCTTGCCTCCCTCAGTATTCCGGGATAGATTCCATCTGGCCCTGGGGACTTATCAACCTTAATGTTTTTCAAGACACCCAAAACCTCTTTTTTTATCTCAATGTGACCCAGACTATCTACACACCCCTCCCCAGACCATCATCCACTAATTCCTTCTCTTTGGTGAATACTGATGCAAAGTACCCATCTGGTACCTTGGCCATTTCCTCTGGCTCCAGGTATAGATTCCCCTGTCCATGAGTGGGCCAACCCTTTCTTTCGCTACCTTCTTGCTCTTTATATAGGTATAAAAAGCCTAGCGATTTTCCTTAATCCTGTTTACCAATGGCTTTTTGTGACCCATTTTAGCCCTCCTGACTTCTTGCTTAAGTTCCTTCCTTCTTTCCTTATATTCCTCACGGGCTTCGTCTGTTCCCAGCCTTCCAGTCCTAACAAATGCTTCCTTTTTCTTTTGGACTAGGCTCACAATATCCCTCTTTACCCAAGGTTCCTAAAACGTGCTAGACTTATCCTTCTCCCTCACAGGAACATGCCGGTCATGAATTCCTACCAACTGACATTTGCAAGCCTCCCAAATGCCAGATGTTGATTTACCCTCAAACATCTGTTCCCAATCTAGATTATTTGGTTCCTGCCTAATATTGTTATAATTGACCTTCCCGCAATTTAGCATCTTCACCCGAGGCCTACTCTTATCTTTATTCAACAGTATATTAAAATTTACTGAATTATGGTCACTGTTCCCAAAATGCTCCCCCACTGAAACGTCGACAACCTGTCCGGACTCATTCCCCAATATCAGATCCAATACGGCCCCGTCTCTAGTTGGACTATCTACATATTGTTTCAAGAAGCCCTCCTGGACGCCCCTTACAAACTCTGACCCATCCAAGATCCTAGCACTAAGTGAGTCCCAGTCAATATAGGGGAAGTTAAAATTGCCCACCAGAACAACCCTGTTGCTTTTACACCTTTCCAAAATCTGCCTACATATCTGCTCCTCTATCTCCCTCTGGATGTTGGGAGACCTGTAGTAAACCCCCAACATTGTGACTGCACCCTTCCTATTCCTGAGGTCGACACATATTGGCTCGCTGCATGAGCCCTCTGAGGTGTCCTCCCGCAGTACAGCTGTGACATTCGCCTTAACCAGTGGTGCAACTCCCCCACCCCTTTTACATCCCCCTCTATCCCGCCTGAAACATCTAAATCCTGGAACATTTAGCTGCAAATCCTGTCCCACCCTTAACCAAGTCTCTGTAATAGCAACAACATCATAGTTCCAAGTACTAATCCAAAGTCTAAGTTCATCTTTAATGGGTTTAATCAAGAGATGTCCGACCCATTACGGTTGTGTCATCAGAAAACCTGACCGTGATTGAGGAGCTGTTCGTCGCCGGGGGGGAATCTGTACAAACTGTGTCGTTGATTGTTGGGAAGAATGTTTCCCGGGGTGTTTATTTGCTGTAACCTATAGCTCCTCCTTCAACACCATAATCCTAGCCAACTCCAAAACTAAGGACTTGGCTCCCCCATCTGCAACTGGATCCTCAACTTCCTGAGTAAGGACAGTAAGGATAAACAACAACACCTCCTCCACGATAGTCCTCAATACTGAGGCCCTGCAAGGCTGCGTGCTTAGCCCCCTACTTTACTCCCTGTGCCCTGTGTGGCAAAATGTGGCTCCAACTCCATCTACAGGTTTTCTTTTTTTTTTTAAACGCATTCTATTCAAACTTGTATCAAAGTAGGTTACAGCAAATAAACACCCCGGGAAACATTCTTCCCAACAATCAACGACACAGTTTGTACAGATTCCCCCCCGGCGACGAACAGCTCCTCAATCACGGTCAGGTTTTCTGATGACACAACCGTAATGGGTCGGACATCTCTTGATTAAACCCATTAAAGATGAACTTAGACTTTGGATTAGTACTTGGAACTATGATGTTGTTGCTATTACAGAGACTTGGTTAAGGGTGGGACAGGATTTGCAGCTAAATGTTCCAGGATTTAGATGTTTCAGGCGGGATAGAGGGGGATGTAAAAGGGGTGGGGGAGTTGCACCACTGGTCGTTTTCTGATGACACAACCGTAAGGGGCAGCACGGTAGCATTGTGGTTAGCACAATTGCTTCACAGCTCCAGGGTCCCAGGTTCGATTCCGGCTTGGGTCACTGTCTGTGCGGAGTCTGCACATCCTCCCCGTGTGTGCGTGGGTTTCCTCCGGGTGCTCCGGTTTCCTCCCACAGTCCAAAGATGTGCAGGTTAGGTGGATTGGCCATGATAAATTGCCCTTAGTGTCCAAAATTGCCCTTAGTGTTGGGTGGGGCTGCTGGGTTCTAGGGATAGGGTGGAGGTGTTGACCTTGGGTAGGGTGCTCTTTCCAAGAGCCGGTGCAGTCTCGATGGGCCGAATGGCCTCCTTCTGCACTGTAAATTCTATGATCTATGATGACTTTGAACAACGGTGAGTACAGGAGGGAGATAGAGAACCTAGTGGTGTGGTGTAATGACAACAATCCCCCCCTCAACGTCAGCAAAACCAAAGAGCTGGTCATTGACTTCAGGAATCGAAGTATCATACATTCCCCTGTCTGCCCAGGTGGAAATGGTTGACAACTTCAAATCCCTAGGTGTACACATCACCAACAATCTGTCCTGATCTACCCAAAAAATCACAACAGCACCTATACTTCCTCAGGAAACTAAGGAAATTCGGCATGTCCACATTGACTCTTAACAATTTTTTACAGATGCACCAGAGAAAGCATCCTATCTGGCTGCATCACAGCCTGGTATGGCAACTGCTCAGCACCAAAGCCATAAGGAACTGCAGAGAGTTGCAAACACAGCCAGTCCATCACACAAAACCGCTTCCCATCCACTGACTCTGTCTACAGCTCCCGCTGCCTTGGGAAAGCGGGCAGCATAATCAAAGACCCCTCCCACCTGGCTTATTCATTCTTCCAACTTCTTCCATCGGGCAGGAGGTACAAAAGTCTGAGAACACGCACAAATAGATTCAAAAACAGCTTCTTCCCCCTGTTGCCAGACTCCTGAATGACCCTCTTATGGACTGAACTGATCTCTTCACATATTTTCTTTACTGAGTAGTACTACACTCCGTATGCTTCACCCAATATCTATGTCTATGTATTTACATTGTACATTTATGTATGTCCTATATTTTTTCATGTATGGACCGTACATGGAACAATAATTTTCACTGTACCTCAGTACATGTGACAATAAATCATATCAAAACAAATCTGCTTTACCTGTTTTACTTTTAGCATTGAAACAAATGCACTGCAGACTACCAGTCTCGCTATGTTCAGCCAGCCACATCTCCCTGCCTGGTCTTCTTCTGCATGTTGCTGGCTCTATTCTCTCGTTCCCTCTCAGTTATTTCACCTTCTGACCTATTGCTCTGGCTCCCACCCCCCTGCCACACAAGTTTAAACCCTCCCATGTGACACTAGCAAACCTCACAGCCAGGATATTTATGCCCCTCCAGTTTACATGTACAGGGCCCACCTGCCCCGGAAGAGATCGCAATGGTCCAGATATCTGAAACCCTCTCTCCTCCACCAGCTGTTCAACCACGTGTTAATACCAATATGTACCACGACCTTAGCAGATATTAATACCAATATGTACCACAGGAACGCCCCCTGCCCGTTCAGAGACATGCTGGACCCTGGCACCAAGGAGGCAACATACCATCCTGGAGTCTATTTCAAGTCCTCAGAAGCGCCTATCTGTGCACCTGACTAGAGTCCCCTACAGCTATTGCTCTTCTGCCCATTGTCCCTCCCTGTTTCACAACAGAGGCAGCCGGGGTGCCACTGCCCTGGCTGCTGCTGCTATTTGCCCCTGATAGGCCATCCCCCCCAACAGTATCCAAAACGGTATACTTATTAGAGAGGGGACAGCCACAGGGGATTCCTGCACTGACTGCCTGCCCCTTCCAGCAGTCACCCACCTATCTTCCTGCACATTGGTTGTAAACATGGCCGGGATTCTCCGACCCCATGGCGGGTCGGGGAATCCCCGGGGGAGGGATACGAAAATCGCGCCCCGCGCTGGCTTACCGATTCTCCGGCGCCGATTGTCGGGCTCCCGCGGGATCGCCGCCGCACCAGTTGGGGCCATTGAAAGCGCCCCCCCCCCAGCGATTCTCCGGGCCCCGACTGGCCGACTGCCCGCCGAGTTAGCCCGAGTCCCACCGCCGTGGGTTACTCAGGTCCCACACGGCGGGACCAGGAAGGTGTGTCTGCGGGGGCCGTCCTGGAGGGGGGCGGTGGGATCCAACCCGGGGGGGTTGGGGGGGGGGGGCCTCCACTGCGATCTTGATTTTTGCCTTTTCCGCTATTTACCCAGGACACCCAGATCTCCGTCGGGGGCATCATGGTGGTTAAATCTCCCCCAAAGTGTGGTTGAATAGCGGTGTGGATCTCACCCAAACACCCAAAAGGCCAACGAGGAGTACCCTGCCAAATTCACTCAAAATTACACTTCGAAACTGTTTGGTTGAATTCCGCTCCAGGGCACCATTTTGAAGGGGGCCCAATCTCACCCATGGGCAATGCCACACCCTGCATATGTGAGAATTACCTCCCCCAAGTGAGGACACCCCGCTATCGGGCCACGAAGGCCCCCCTTCCAGCCCCCCCAATCCCCTTTCAGGGCCCCCCTCTTTCAGGATGCCCCTTCATCCATCCCAACCATTAGGAATCCCCTTCCCCCCTCCCGGAAACATTCATAACCCTCCTCACCGCCATTTCATGGCTAGGGCCTCCCTCAGGACCCAACATTTGGCAGTGCCAATCTGGCACCAGGGAATGCTGGCACAAGGTGCCTGGGTGCCAGGGGAACTGCCAGCTTATGGCCCTGCCCTGTCCCCGACCATCCGGGGGGGCTGCAACAGACCTCTGGAGAGACCATCACATTCTCCGCTTGTGGAGACCAGGAGTAATCAGAACGCCATTGAGGCCTTGACGGTGCGGCCTGTGACCCCCCCCCCCCCCCCCAAGCGTCGCCGCAGGTGACTCATGCGTGGCTTTGCACCCGGCGCGAAGCCTAATTTATGCATCCCCCTCAAAGATCCCGCCACAGCAGGCGCAACGCAGTGGGAAAATCACATCCCACATCTCTCTGGATCTTGAGCTCCAAAGATTCACACCGCTTTGAGTGAAAAACCTCACCCCTTCTCAGTCCCAAATGGCTGACCCTTTATCTCAAGACTATAACCTCCAGCTATACACTCTCCATCCAGTCGCATCAGCCTCTCGGCATCTGTTATCTCAAGCCCACTCAGAATTTTACATGGTTCAATGAGATCTGCTCTCATTCTTCTAAATTCATGCGAATTAGGCCCAGTGTCTAATCAATCTCTCCTCATAGAATTGCCTGGTTATCTCAGAATCAATCAAGTGTAGGGAACTACTCTTAAAGGGTTGCAGCTAGCCGCTGAAGGGCAATTTGTGGCAGAGACATACAATTTAAATAAAATGTTAGAATTTTATTTTGGAGGCATTTGAGCAACAGTGCTCTTTTTCCTGTTGATAAAGTAATGTCCTTTATTCATATGTTGCACTGTTGTGGAGGAGATTATTTTGCAAAATCAACTCAGGAGCCCTCGGGTACAGAACGATATTTTATTTGCCAACACGTTGGGCGAGCACTATGCCAGACAATTTTTGTCTCTGAAGCAGATCCCTACCCAACTGAAAAAACATGAGATAAAAAAGAAAAAACCTTGAGTGTCACGAAGGCAGGGCATTGCTTAAATTCCAACACTGCATTCTTAGGTTTACATTAAATCATTTGCAGATTTTCACGAGGCAGGGTTTCTGTATCACAAGAATTATCTGACTTCCCTACCTCTTAGAGGCTCCTCCTAATCTCTTGTTGCTACCAAGTTCGGCCCTGCACTGCTAGCTTTGTCCGCTAAGTCAGGTCTTTTATGTAGTACAGAGGTCACCAGGCATTCAAGCTACTGATATGGGCCCTGAAGTCCTCTGAGGTTTACTGATGCTAGTTGGCTCTTTAATCACTTAAGCATCCAGCGAGCACTGCTTGCCACATGGGTATGTTATCTGGGTGGTGTCTTTACCCTGAGTGTGGAATTTTACTTAACCTTTCTAATACAACTAACCAATGTCCTCGGGGGGTTGTTTGCCCGTGCTGTTGGGGAGGGTTTAAACCAATATGCCAGGGGGAGCGGAACCTATTAAGGAGTCAGAGAAAGAGGAAGCAAGTGAAATGTGATAGGTGGAGTAACCAAGGGCAAAATTCAAACAGGGCAAAAGAGAAAAATATTGGGAGCAGAACAATGTGAAAAAGACAAACTTAAAGGCTTTGTATCTTAATGCACGGAGCATTTGCAATAAAGTGGATGAACTAATTGAGCAGAAAGAATTAAATGGGTATGATATAATTGGGATTACAGAGACATGGCTGCAGGGTGACCAGGGATGGGAACTGAATGTCACAGGGTATTCAGTATTTAGGAAGGACATGCATAAATGAAAAGGTGGTGGTGTGGCACTGCTGGTTAAAGAGAAAATTAACATATTCGTGAGAAAGGATATTAGCTCTGACAATGTATGGGTAGAGTTGAGAAATACCAAGGGGCAAAAAACATTAGTGGGTGTCATATACAGACCTCCAAACTGCAGTGCTGATGTTGGGAATGGCATTAAACAAAACATTAGAGTTGCATGTAATAAGGGAATATTGATGATCATGGGTGATTTTAATCTGCACAAAGATTGGGCAAATCAAATTAGCCACAATGCCGTAGAGGAGAAATTCCTGGAGTGTATATGGGACGGTTTTCTTGACCAATATGTGGAGGAGCCAACTAGAGAGCAGACCATCTTAGACTGGATACTGTGTAATGAAAAGGCAATCATTGCCAATCTGGCTGTGTGAGACCCCTTGGGGATGAGTGACCATAACATGATAAAAAATGTTATCAAGGTGGAGAGTGAAGTAGTTGAGTCGGAGACTAAGGTGCTGAATCTTAATAAAGGAAAATGAAGATATGAGGCGTGAGTTGGCCTTGATAGATTAGGGAGAGTTACTTAAAGGGATGATGTGGAGATGCCGGCGTTGGACTGGGGTGAGCACAGTACGAAGTCTTACAACACCAGGTTAAAGTCCAACAGGTTTGTTTCGATGTCACTAGCTTTCGGAGCGCTGCTCCTTCCTCAGGTGACTTAAAGGGATGACAGAGGATAGGCAATGGCAAACTTTCAAGGAACGCATGGAGGAACGACAGCAACTGTTCACTCCTGTCCGGCACAAAAGAATCTATAGTTTACAAAGGAAATTAGAAATAGTATCCGATCCAAGGAAGAAGCATACAAATTGGCCAAAAATAATAATAAATTTGAGGATTGGGAGCAGTTTAGAATTTAGTAAAGAAGGACCAAGGTACTGATTAAGAAGGGGAAAATACAGTACAAAAGTAAGCTTGCAAGGAACATAAAGACTGACACTAAGAGTTTCTATAGATATGTGAAGAGAAAGAGATTGGTAAAGACAAATGTAGGCTTCCTACAGACAGAAACAGGGCAATGTATAATAAGGGACAATGAAATGGCCGAGCAATTGAATACATACTTTGGTTCTGTTTTCACAAAAGAGGACACAAATCAGATCCCAGAAATGTTGGAGAATGAAAGGTTTAGTGAGAGGGAAGAACTGAGGGAGATGAATATTAGTAGAGAAAAGGTGCTGGGAAAATTAATGAAATTGAAGGCGGATAAATCCCCAGGGCCTGAGAATCTGCATCCTCGAGTGCTTAAGGGGGTGGCTCTGGAAATAGACGCTGGAACAGTCCCTGTAGATTGGAGGGTAGCTCATGTCACTCCAATATTCAAAAAGGGAGGCAGAGAGAAAACAGGGAATTATAGACCAGTCAGCCTAACATCGGTAGTGGGGAAAATGCTTGAATCCATTATCAAGGACTTTATAGCGGAACATTTAGAAAGCAGTGGCAGGATCAGTCAGAGTCAACATGGATTTATGAAGGGAAAATCATGCTTGACAAATTTGTTGGAATTCTTTGAAGATGTAACTCGTACAGTTGACAAGGGGGAGCCAGTCAATGTGGTATATTTGGATTTTCGGTAGGTGTTTGACCAAGTCCCGCATAAGAAATTATTGTGCAAGATTAAAGCTCATGGGATTGGGAGAAGTGTATTGAGGTGAATAGAAAACTGGTTGGCAGAGAGGAAACAAAGAGTAGGGATTAATGGGTCCTTTTCAAATTGGCAGGCAGTAACCAGTGGGGTGCCACAGGGATCGGTGCTGGAACCCAGCTATTCGCAATATATATTAATGATTTGGATGAGGGAACAAAATATAACATCACAAAGTTTGCAGATGATACCAAGTTGAGTGGGAGGGTGATCTGTGACGAAGGTGCAGAGATCCTATAGCATGATCTGGACAGGTTGGGCAAGTGGGTAAATCAATGGCAGATGCATTATAATTTTGATAAGTGTGAGGTTATTCACTTTGGAAGCAAAAACAGGAAGGCAGATTACTACCTGAACAGTTGTAAATTGGGATAGGGGAGTGTGCAGCGGGACCTGGGTGACCTGATGCACCAGTCGCTGAAGGTAAGCATGCAGGTGCAGCAGGCGGTAAAGAAGGCTAATGGTATGTTGGCCTTCATTGCAGGAATGTGTTGTTGCAATTATCCAGAGCCTTGGTGAGGCCACACCGAGAATATTGTGTGCAGTTTTGGTCTCCTTTTCTGAAGAAGGATGTTCTTGCTCTCAAGGGAGTGCAGCAAAGGTTTACCAGACAGATTCCAGAGATGGCGGGACTGTCATAAGAGGAAAGATTGACTAGGTTGGGATTGTTCTCGCTGGAGTTCAGAATGAGGAGGGAATCTCATAGAGACTTATAAAATTCTACAGGACTTGACAGCTTAGATGCAGGGAAGATGTTCCCAATGGTGGGTGGGTACAGAACCAGGGGTCACAGTCTGAGGATTCAGGGTAAACCATTTCAGACAGAGATGAGGAGACATTTCTTCACCCAAAGTGTGGTGAGCCTGTGGAATTCATTACCACAGAAAGTAGTTGATGCTAAAACATTGAATATATTCAAGAGGCAGCTAGATATAGCACTTGGGGAGAATGGGCTCAAAGGTTATGGGGAGAAAGCAGGAATAGACTATTAAGTTGGATGATCAGCCATGGTGGTGATGAATGGCGGACCAGGCTCGAAGGGCCAAAAGGCCTCCTCCTGCTCCTATCTTCTATGTATCTATGTAACCATATAGCTTTCAAATCCCTCCAAAGGTCTCTTTCATAAGTCACGTGGGCTTTCTTCTGATGTAACCATTTAACCCCTATAAAGATCCCTGAATATACCATACTTGTTATCTATCCAAGTACATTGTTGTAACATACTATAGTCATCATTTTCCTGCTACATGCAGCAAAGAAGAGTAGACCAACACAGGGCAGAAGACCACATAAGTGCAAGCTACTAACATGTTGATGTTGCTATCCAGTTCTTTGCTACTTGGCGGCAAATAAGGAAGAGTTTTGCTGGTATAAGAGGGAAGCTGACGTTGAGTGTGCTCTCAGAGTAGCCACATCCATCAGCTATAGCACAAACTCAATTAAATTGCAGTTTTAAAAAATGTAATTAGATAAAACTTAAAATGTTTCAACATTTGTGGAAGATGTGAACAAATTGCTACATTGAGATAGGAACTGCAATGAACTTTGAGGTTTGCAGATAGAAGCAGTATTCGGAGAATCCAGAGTTCTGAATTCTTAAATACATTGACATTTCTGTCAATATATTATATAAATTACCTGCAAAATCTAGTCCTGCCAATACATTTATGGATTTTTTATTTGCCCTAGAACTGTGGGTACTGAATTTTCTCAACATATTGAACTATATACCTCATTTACTCTAACTGGAACTGCTGGTGTTAGTTATCCATGTCATTTACCAAAATGGTGACATATACAAAATACTCCATTGTAGTTTTTTCCCCATGACATAAATTATTTTGTTTGTGCAGCAGACTTCTTTCTTTTCTGAATGCATAAATGCAAGTGATTTAGTGTCCTTGTATTTGATTTCCATCTTTGTACATCTGAGTGATTTCATATAAATCTTATAATATTGAAAAAAGTCAACCTGTGTCACCGGAGGCATTTTGTTTCTCATATTCAATCACTAGAGTGACATAAGATTTATTCATGTGAGTCACATGGTGATGTAGAATATCAGATCTATTTTTATTGAGAAATCCAGATGAAGGGTTGAAGGGAGGACACTGCCAAGGCTGAAGAAAAAAAGAAAAGAAAAAAGAAAATAAATCAAGGGAGGTTGCTAAGCCGACATAAAATGTGGTTCTAAGAGTGAGATGGGAAGGATCTCCATTTGCCAAATTATCCACACTTCTAGCCAAGTTATTCCAGTGCAGCTATAACACAGGCACCTTCCCAGCAAAAACACACAAATCAGCATCCTATGATTTCATTAGGACCACTTTATTTCAGCCTACATAAATCAAGAAATTGGAATCCTATGCAGCACTGATCCTGCTGAGTAATGCTGACCAGGATTGATTTCTGAGGGCAATTGCAAGCAGCATTTCAAGTGATATTCACCAGCCAGCACTCAAATCTTGCATTTGCAAGTCTTTGCATGTTGCCTTTTTTTGATTGATGACAGATTTCATGTAGTGAAGGAGACTCTGTGGAGGGGTGAAAATGGTGGTTGGGACCTGGTTCTGGGATTCTTGACCCGATTTCCGGGGTTTCTGATTTTCAGGAGTGTCTTTTATGGGTGTGGGCCTATTCGGGTTGTGAATCTACACCCTACACTCCCAACCTGGCCGGCTCCTTTGTGGCTCCATGTCTTCATCCACCACAATTATCGGGCCAGCGTTTCAAAGAGCCATGGCTCACAACACCCCAGAGATATCATAAACCATAGTACGCATGGGGAAATCTTTCGAAAGGTATGCCTTCCACTCGGCCTTTTTGCCCCGGCAGGCCCTCCATATCTAGCAATGACACATCCATGCCAATTCACCAATTATACACTATATAGAACCAATCAACCCTATAATGACAATAGGATGTATGAAAAAAAAACTTCAAAAAACATTTATTCATTGATAACTTTCCACTTTCTTACAAACATCATTTATTTACTGCAGTTAGTGTCAATCATCCAGACCCTTTAAAGTAACAATAGCTGAAAAAGTAAGCACTTCAAACATCTTTACCATGTGTAAATAAACATTGTGCAAGTCACAAAAAAGACCAGGGAGGCAGAGTTCCCAGCCAAGCCTTAATTATATTTTATTCATTTAAGGGATGTGGGCATCATTGAGAAGGCCAGCATTTATTATCCATCCTTAATTACCCTGAACTGAGTAACTTGCCAGGCCATTCCGGGTGGCATTTAAGAGTCAACCATGTTTCTGTGGGTCGGGAATCACGGGCGAGATTCTCCGACATCCCGCCGGGTCAGAGAATCGGCGGGGGCTGGTGTGAATCCCGCCCCCGCTGGTTGCCGAATTCTCCGGCTCCGGAGATTCGGCGGGGGTGGGAATCGCGCCACGCTGGTTGGCGCGCCCCCCCCCCCCGCGATTCTCCGGCCCAGATGGGCCGAAGTCCCGCTGCTAGAATGCCTGGATTAAACCACCTCTTTTACCGGCGGGACAAGGCGGCACGGGCGGGCTCCGGGGTCCTGGGGGGGGGGGGGGCGCGGGGCGACCTGGCCCTGGGGGTGCCCCCACGGTGGCCTGGCCCGCGATCGGGGCCCACCGATCCGCGGGCGGGCCTGTGCCGTGGGGGCACTCTTTTCCGTCCGCCTTCGCCACGGTCTCCACCATGGCGGAGGTGGAAGAGACTCCCTCCACAGCGCATGCACGGGGATGCCGTGAGCGGCCGCTAACGCTCCCGCGCATGCGCCGCCCGGCAATGTCATTTCCGTGCCAGCTGGCGGGGCAGTTCCGCCAGCTGGCGGAGCGGAAATCAGTCCGGCGTGGGCCTAGCCCCTCAAGGTTAGGACTCAGCCGGTCAAGGGGCAGAGGATTCCGCACCTTTGGGGCGGCGCGATGCCGGACTGATTTGCGCCGCTTTTGGTGCCGGTCAGCGGACATCGCGCCGATACCGGAGAATTTCTCCCCACATGTGGGCCAGACCAGGTAAGGAAGGTAGATTTCTTTTTAAAGGGGATTAGCAAACAAATGGGTTTTTACGACAATCGGTAATGGTTTCATGGTCATCATGAGACTTTTAATTCCAGATTTATTTTTACTGAGTTCAAATTTCAGCACCTGTCATGGTGTGATTCAAACCTGGGTCCCCAGAGTATTACCCTGGGTCTCTGGATTTCTAGCCTATTGACAACCCCACATGCCACCACCTCATGGTTGAGAGTCTAAACTTCCATTAGTGTACTGAAACATTTAACCCCCAAGGTCATCTTTGTTTGTGTTATGGACAGGAGGGGATTTAATTTAAAACTGCCCTGATATATCCTCCTTACAACAGTCCATCAACATAAGAACATAAGAGCTAGGAGCAGGATTGGCAATTCAGCCTCTCGAGCTCGCTCCGCCAATCAATGCAATTATTGCTGATCTCATCCCAGCCTCAACTCCACTTTCTTGCCCATTTTCCAGAACCCTTCAACCTATTACAAATTAAAAATCTCTGTATGTCCTCCTTAAACCTCCTCAATGTCCCAGTATCCACCTCCCTCTGGAGAAGTCAATTCCACAGATTCACAACCCTTTGAGAAGTACAGTCGGATTCTCCATTCCTGAGACTAAGTGGAGGGCCAGGGCAGTATTCGTGGAATTCTACGACAGCAAAACTGGCACCGCACCTGGACCAATACAACAACCATTAAGGGGCCAGCACAGGCGCCGTGTGGAACACAATCGATTCCAATGGGAAACAGTGCCGTATTTGCCAGGTTCACGATTGACACTCAGGAGGCTGACGAGCTGCAGCCACATTTACACACTTCACTCCGCACACACACCTTCCCAGCCAACAACATGGGAGCAAGACGTACGACCCCGAGATTCACCAACGCGGAACTGGAGACCCTGCTGGACACCGTGGAGGCGAGATGGTGACCTGAGATGGGAAGGAGGCTACCAGCCGCCGCCGTTTGGCAGCCTGGACGCAGGTGGCAGAGGTGGTCCGCGCCATGGGCAACACCATCCGAACTGGCTAGCAGTGCCGGAAAAATCTGCACAAAGTCCTCAGGGCACTCAGGGTGAGTAGGCAGCACTGACCCTCACAGCCGTAATCCCCATTCCCCCACCCGGAGAGCAGCCGAACCCCCACCCTACACCACATGACGACACCAATACCAGCCGCCACGGCCAAGCGCCCTGGCCACTGAAGCTACCATAGAATTTACAGTGCAGAAGGAGGCCAGTCGGCCCATTGAGTCTGCACCGGCCCTTGGAAAGAGCACCTACTTAACCCCACACCTCCACCCTATCCCCGTAACCCCACCTAACCTTTTTGGACACTCAGGGCAATTTATAATGGCCAATCCACCTAATCTGCACATCTTTGGACTGTGGGAGGAAACTGGAGTACCTGGAGGAAACCCACGCAGACACGGGGACAATGTGCAGACTCCGCACAGACAGTGACCAAAGCCAGGAATTGAACCTGGGACCCTGGAGCTGTGAAGCAACAGTGCTAACCACTGTGCCGCCTATGAATGATCACCCCATCCAGGCTTACTCTCCCGCCCCATTCCAGTAACCCCACCTAATCTTTGGACACTAGGAGGTAATTTAGCATGGCGAATCCACCAAACCTGCACATCTTTGGCTGTGAGAGGAAACCGAAGCACCCGGAGGAAACCAGACACGGGGAGAAAGTGCAAATTCCGCACAAGTCACCCAAGGGTGGAATTGAACCCAGGACCCTGGACTGTGAGGCAACGGTGCTAACCACTGTACCAAATTGAATCCTTTCGAATTTCACCATCCGCCATGGTGGGATTTGAACCCAGTTTCCCAGTACTTGCCCTGGGTCTCTGGATTACTCAGCTGATGACAATACCACTAGGCCACAGCCTCCCATGATGGAAGCCCTCGACCCGCATCCTGAGATACCCCGAAGCTCGAGTCCAGGGATGACACTGACTTCCCGTCACAGCTGCCTCCAACACCCTCCACCATCCCAGAGATTGGACAATTTAGTGAAGAGGCTCCTGGGCACTATCTGGTGCTCACCACACACGTGCTGCGGTACATCAGGTGGAGGCAGGAACCCCTGAAGGGGCGGACGGTCGGAGGGCAGGTCAACCCCAGGAACTAGACGGGTTTTGTGCTTCTGGACGAACGGTCGCATCAATCATGAATACGTAGTCAGAGAGCCATGGACTATGAGGGGTTGCCGGCAAGTATCCAGCATCTCCAGGGGCAGTTGGAGGAGTCCAATGGCATGCAAGAGAAGGAGGTGGTGACGACCATGCGTGCCAACCATGCCAAAACCACATGGGTGGCGTCCGCAATGGAGGCCTTGGGGGCAAAGTTTTCAGCCATTGGTCAGGATGTCCAAGGTCTGGGGCAATCTGTGCAGGCTGTGGCCAGGGTCAGGACAGGGCTGCCCTTTCACAGGCAGCCATGCGCCAGAGCCACTTTGCAGCGGCGCTCCTGGGCATGGCCCAGTTGCAGCAGGCCATGGCTGAGAGCAGCGGCGGCATTGCCCAGGCACTGGCCAGCTTTGCGCAGACACTGGGCGGGGTGGCCCAGCCCCAGAGGGAGATGGCGCAGTCACTGGCTGCTGTGGCACAGGCCCAGAAGGTGGTGGCACAGTCGCATGCCACACACCATTGGGACGGCCTCAGGGCGTCACCTGAAGGCCCTCCCCCAATGCTCCGCCACCGATGGGTCATCTTCCCGAGGGCGTGGATCATTTGTGGTCTGAGGTATCATCAACCTCGCGTGGCAGCTGCGGACTGTGTCCAGAGTCGCCACAATCGGGGGGGGGGAGCCGCTCTGCTGGCCAAGGGGGCTTTGGCGGGGGCTGGGTGGACTGGTGGTGGTTGGTCCGGGGGTGGTGAGAGGGGTTACAGGGGGCACTATCTGGCAGGCCGGGTCCGCACCCGGCCGGCGCAATGTTGTATGACCCGATCGCTGCAGGTCGCCGCTGTGAACTTGCGCAGCCACGGACCCGGCAATTCTCCGTCCAGGGAAATCTTCAGGGAAAGCCATGGGTTTTACATGGCGTGGCTGCTAGCCCTCACCGGGCGGGGCATCGTTGCGGGGGCAGCGCCAACTTTTTGGTCGTAATACTAGACACATGCTTTGGGCATAGCCTCAAAATCAGAAAATCCAGCCATAAGCCTCAGAAACGGAGAATTCTGCCCCTCATCTCTGGAATCAATGTAGTGAACCTCCTCTGAACTGCCTCCAATGCCACTACATCTATCCTCAAATAAAGGGAGCAAAACTGTGCACAGAACTCCAGGTGCGGTCTCATCAAAGCAGCAACGTTTCTCTACTTTTATACTCTATTCCTTTATCTATAAAGACCAAAGTTCCATTTGCCTTCCTTACCTGCTGTAACCGCATGCTAGTTTTCTAAGACTCATACATAAGACACCCAGATCCCTCTGCACCAAAGCACTCTGAAGTTTCTCTCCACTTAGATAATAAGTTGTATTTCCATTTTCCCAACCAAAATGGATGACCTCACACTTACCAATGTCAAACTCCATCTGCCATATTTTGACCCACTCTCCTAACCTATCTATATTTATTTGTAAATTTCTTATTTTCTAATTGCAACTTACTGTCTCAACTATCTTAGTGTCATCTGCAAATTTGGCCACAGTGCCTTGTATCCCGGCATCTAAGTCATTAATATACATTGTAAATAGTTGGGGGCCCGAGGACCGAACTCTGTGGCACCCCATGAGTTGCATCTTACCATCCAGAAAAAGACCCATTTATCCTGACTCTGTCTTCTGTTGGTTAGCCAGTCTTCTATTCAAGCTAATAAATTATCCCTTATCCCATGTGACCTGACCAGAAAGGTATTTTTGATTTCCCCCTTTATATGGCGTATTTTACCCAACCCTTCTGTTTTAGAGTGGTCAAATCCTCTACTAATAAGGTGACATTGAACTCGAGATCGGGTAAAATCAGGGGTTTATTTTATTTTACACACACTCAAAATGCAGGAAGATGGTTCACATTGTTCTTCCCTCCTTTTTGCATTCTTATTGTAAACGTTATAAGGGAAAGAAAGAGGTACAGGGCAAAACCACAAACAAATGGCACAAGTTGGCACTTTCATGTTGGCACAGCTTGATATGCGAACCTGGCCATGCCAACCTGGAAATGCCAACCTATGCCAGGGGGTTGCGGAGGGTGTTTGCCTGTGAGGGTGGAGAGTTCCCCGAAGACTGCGGTGGTAGGGGAGGGGGTTTGCCCCGATGCCTGCGAGGAGTTGGGAGAGAGGGGAACCCGCTAGGAGCACCGAGGCATGTATAGGTATAATCCCTGGTTGGAGAGAGACATGTCCAAGCAGTGCCCTGGCACAAGTTGGCACTTTCATGTTGGCACAGCTTGACATGCGAACCTGGCCATGCCAACATGGAAATGCCAACCTATGCTGGTGGATTGGGGAGGGTGTTTGCATGTGAGGGTGGAGAGTTCCCCCAAGACTGCGGTGGTGGGGGAGGGGGTATTGCGCCGATGCCAGCGAGGGGTTGGGGGAAGAGGGAAGAGCCCCGATGCCTGCAAAGGGGAGGTGGAAAGCGAAAGCCCGATGCATACAAGGGGATGACATTTAGAATGTCAGCCCTTTTTGGTATATTTACTCTGGACATTTACTCTGTCCTTGATCCTCCGATGCCCAAGGACAGGGGAGGATCAATGTTGCTGTTGTCATAGAATCCCTATGTTGCAGAAGGCGGCCATTCGGCCCATCAACTCTGCACCAACCCTCCGAGGGAGCCCCCCACCTAGGCTCAATCCCCACCCTATTCCTGCAGCCCCACCTAACCTTTGGACACAGAGGGGTAATTTTGCATGGCCAAATCATCAAATCTGCACATCTTTGTACTGTGTGAGGAAAATGGAGCAACCGGAGCAAACCCACACAGACACAGGGAGAAAGTACAAACTCCACACAGCCAGTCACCCGAGATCGGGTGCTAACCACTGTGTCACTGTGCCACCTGTAATTGATAATATGGAAAGATGTGTCATTTGAAACATGGAAGTCTGGCAATACCTGATTTAGGAAACATGAGAGAGTGTAGGGAAAGATCCCACGAAGGGTTAACAGCAGCTGCAGAGAGCAGGATTGTAAAATGCAGATAGCCTTGGTCAAGCAAGCTTAGCAAACAAAACAAAACAGGATTTTTGTATGAAGCTAAAAACAATGGCTCACACCTTCATTGAAGCTAACCATCTTAGTAAGCATCTTAGTAAGTTTACAATCCAAGTGAAATAAAAGTAACTTTACAATAAAGTCATAAAAACTTAATAACTGTTGGAAAGAGAATATAAACCCAGAGACCAGAGCAGGAACTACCAGAACTCAGAGAGAGAGAAGGAGAGAAGCAGAGAGGCGGAGAAGCAGAGAAGGAACAAGAGAAGCAAGCAGAGTCAGCTTACAGTCAGCTCGGTCATGGGACAGAGCCAAGCAGCCGAGCTAAAACAGCTGATACATCTAAGGAAGACCAGAATTTAAAGAGGAGGCAGAGTCAGCTCAGAGATAGCCAGCAGAGTCAGCTCTCATAGCTCGGTACATGGGAAAGA
This sequence comes from Scyliorhinus torazame, assembly GCF_047496885.1. NCBI lineage: Eukaryota > Metazoa > Chordata > Chondrichthyes > Carcharhiniformes > Scyliorhinidae > Scyliorhinus > Scyliorhinus torazame. The sequence goes on along the minus strand of NC_092715.1, from coordinate 110,255,871 downwards.
TAGGACATAGCAACCGAGCTCACCAGCGAATACATCTAAAGAAGACCAGATTTTAAAAAGAAGATTGATTGTCAAGTTGGGCCTGAAGGTCCCTTCAACCAACCAAGAGGATCCAGAAGCAAGATCTTTTTACTTTTCTGTAAAGACAGTAATTGCAGCTTTTAGAAGAAAAAATATAATAATAAAATAACTTAAAAGTTTTAACCTGAAACAGTGGTTATTTCAAAGTCTACTTTACTTACTTAGCAATGCGGGACCCAGGATCGATGCTCCTAAGTGGTAAGTAGATGAAATCTTCTGTGAAGGCATGGGTTATACCAGGGGATAACTTGAAAACATAATTTGACCTGAATAGCACCCACTGAAGCTTGCATCGGAGTCGGGGAGTGAGAATCCCTGTTCACCATTTAGAATGTCAGCCCTTTTTGGTATTGGGGGAATTCTAAGAATAGTGGTGAGTTTTCAACAACACATCCCATTTTGGGGGGTGCCCTGATGTTGCCATTGAGGGGGAGGGGGAGCCCCAATGTTGTGGTTGTGAGGGTTGAAGCCACCGACACTTTGGACTGTGGTGCTGGAGTGGGGGGAGCCACCCAATCCTGATGGTGTGTTGGTGGGGGGGTGGGGAGCCCCAATACTTGTGCAGGGGGTCCTCCACATCGATGGGAGGGGGTTGAGGGACATTTACTCTCTGTGCTAATCAGGAGCCTTTTAAAGATGGCACCCTCCTTCCACAAACATGGAGACAAAGCCATCCGCATGCTGGTACACCAGTTGAGAAAACAGGCAGCCGCGAAAGAGAAAGCACAAGTTAGGGACAGAAATGGTAGGATGGTAGCAGACCTGAATGAGGTTAACGAGACCTTTGCAAACATCTATCACGGGCTGTACACCTCCGAACCTCCGGAGGTGTTCGAGGACAGACTGGATAAACCGGTGGTGGGGGAGGACAGGAAACAAGGACTGGAAGCACCGCTAGAGCTGGGCGAAATCGTGGAATGCATTAATTCCATGCAGTCAGGGAAAGCGCCGGGACCTGATGAGTTACTGGTAGACTTTAACAAAAAATTTGCAACAGCACTGGACCCGCACTTGCGGGAGATGTTCGATGACTCACTATCAAAAGGGATCCCTACCGCCCACGCTAGCCCAGGTCTCGATTTCACTGATCCCCAAAAAGGACAAAGACCCGACAGAGTGTGGAACTTACAGACCCATCTCTCTCACAGAATAATACAATGCAGAAGAGGCCCTTTGGCCCATCGAGTCCACACCGACACAGGATCCCATTTGCCAGCACTGGGCCCATAACCTTGAATGTTATCATAGAAACATAGAAGAGTCTGCACCGGCCCTTACTGAAGCCCACGTATCTATCCTATCCCCGTAACCCAGTAACCCCAACTTAACAATTTTTGGACACTCAGAGAAATTTATCATGGCCAATCCACCAAACCTGCATATCTTTGGACTGTGGGAGGAAACCGGAGCACCCGGAGGAAATCCACGCAGACACGGGGAGAACGTGCTGACTCCGCACAGACAGTGACCCAGCCGGGAATCGAACCGGAGACCCTGGAGCTATGAAGCAACTGTGCTAACCACTATGTTACCACGCTGCCCTTTATTTTTTTTTAAATTCAAATTTCTCCATCTTCCGTGGTGGGATTCGAACTCGGGTCCCCAGAGCATGACTGTGAGTCTCTGGATTACCAGTCCAGTGACAATACCATTACACCACTGCCTCCCCAATAATAATCACTTATTGTCACAAGTAGGCTTTAATGAAGTTACTGTGAAAAGCCCCTAGTCGCCGCATTCCCGCCGCCTGTTCGAGGAGGCTGGTGCGGGAATTGAACCAGCGCTGTTGGCATTGTTCTGCATTACAAGCCAGCTGTTTAGGTCACTGTGCTAAACCAGAAATGCAAAGATGTTACGATGTGCCAAGTGCTCATCCAGGCACTTTTTAAAGGATGTGAGGCAACCCGCCTTTACCACCCTCCAGGCAGTGAATTCCAGATGGTCACCACCCTCTCGATAAAAAGATCTTTCCTCAAATCCCCCTAAACCTCCTGCTCCTCACTTTGAGCGTGTGTCCTCCCCCCATAATTGACCCTTCAACTAAAGGGAACAGCTGCATCTATCCACCCAGTCCATGCCCCTGTCAAAATTTGATAGCAAGCCATTTGACAAGATATTAGGACAGATGATCAAAACTTGGTCAAAAAGATAAATTTGAAGGAAAGGTGTCCTGAGAGGCAGAGCGGATTCGGGAGGGAATAGTGCCCTGCTGAAATCAGCTAACTTGGTCCAGGCTATGGACTAAACGTGAGATCTTCTCATTTCTGTATGACTCAGTTCAACTCTGCACTGATTAGAAAGTGGGCCCTCTGTCACAGGGCAGGAGGCTCCATTGGAAAGTTGGTGATGTTACATCTGGGGGGATTTAACTGAGAAATTAATTAGCTGTGAAATTACTGTTTAATGGACAAACACAATGCACCTGCATGACACCCTTCTGCTCTGTGCTTTAGTGGTGGCAGCAACCCATTTAAGATTAAAAGATCACCTCGTGTCAACTGGATCTGGAAGAGAATCATGTAAACATGTTGAGCCCCCATCCATTGATCTCATCAACTCAGCTGTTATGCACTTCCTTGGCGGGGAAAGCACATTTTAGAAATAAGACTGTTTCACTGAGTTCCAATAATTCTATAATTGTTCTAAATAATTGGTAGATTGAGATGGTCTAGTTTACACAGCAAGGGATACAGTCAGCGAAAAAAATAAACAAATATGATGCTACAAAGCCAGAGAAGAAAATCTGTCCTAAATCCTCCGCCGGTTTTGCTTTCTGTATTTCCAGAGCTGAGTAAATCAGAATCGACAGCAAGGAGGACAGAAGCAATGCAACTGCAGTCCTTTTACCTGTGTGTAATTACAAAAACATAAAATTAAACAGCAATAGGGCACAGAAATTAATTTGAAGTACAAAGTGATAACCTGAAAGTAAATTGTCAGATGTGTCATAACATGTATGTGATAAAGCAAGAATGAAACAACAATTTTACAATATGGCTGCGGGCACACATTCCATTTTCCCCTCACAGTATCACAGGTGGAACGTTAGTATCTAAATATTGCATTCTCCTGCTAGTTGTTATGTTTAAACATTAGGGTGTTGGTGCTTTTTAACCTACCCTATTGATATTCACTATCTAAACTTGCAAATGAGACACTGTGACAAGACAAAGTGGTAACCATAAATATTGCACAAAGTTACATGGAACTAGATCCAAACTCACATACAGAAAAAGGGGTCATTGCTATCTAAAGTTGGTAATAGCACAGAGCAGGTAAATATTGTAGGCCAGCGAACTGAAAAATTGAACAGTCCCATTATTCATGCTGTTTTGAAAAGGATTTGAAATTCCCACAGTACTGCACAATAGGCTTTCAGATTTCTTTACAATCTTGCCACTGCCAAGCTATAGAGAATACATGTATTCTTAAATGTGCCACTTCCCATATGTTCCAGCTTTGTTCAGAGTCGAAGGAGGCAACCTACATATTTCCATTTGACTAAGGTACATCTGACTGTCACGAAGAGGTGATTAATCAGTTAAGCTGCAAGGGAAATAATGAGCCTCTTGAGTTGAACACAGTAATCAGTGCAATGGATCCAAAGGTGATGATGCTAATCTCAGAAATTAAAACCCAGCATTCTTAGATTTTAGCACGCCAGAAGTAAAATAAAACAAAGTTTCCAAAACGTTGCATCCCTTCAACAAAAGAAAGGAACAGAAGGGAAAATATGATGTGTGATGTCTTGTATTTTTAAAATAGCAGAAACTGCTGGAAACAGTGGCATTTGTGGATGCAGAAACAGTGTTAACATCTCAATGTGCTGGCACGAGAGGAGACCAAAATCATATGAGAAACACAGTAGAATGTTAAGTGCAGTTGTTTTTTAACCTTACTTGGCTAGACAACTGGTTTGTGATAAGGCCGGCAGTGCAGGTTCAATTCCCATACCAGCTGAGGTTATTCATGAAGGTCCTGCCTTCTCCACCTTGCCCCTGGCCTGAGGTGTGGTGATGCTCAGGTTAAATCACCACTAGTCAGTTCTCCCCCTCAAAGGGGAAAGCAGCCTATGGTCATCTGGGACAATGGTGACTTTACCTTACCTTTACTACCTCATTATCATTTTGCTTCTGAGTATCCTGTCCAAACAGCAGCAAGGGGCCTAATGGCAACCTGCATGGAGTAATCTCAATTCCGGTCTTTGAAGAGTCAATCAAATAGTGCAATATGGAGGCATTTGAAGTTCTGGGGAAGAAAGGAGAAATGTAGAAGGGAGATACACTAAGGCTGTACCTTGGCATCTCTGAAAGTGCTGCTAGGGGGCTTGAGGAAAAAGAGGGACATACTATTCACCAGCAATGCAAAGACAAAGCCTACAACAGGAAACAGGGCGGCATGTGTGGAGGTGGCAGAAGAGGTGAACACCAAGAGCGTAGTGCTACACTCCTCAATCGATTGTAGGAAGTCATTGAACGACCTATGCAGGTCAGTTGCATATTCATCTGCATCCCAATGTTAAGATCATTCCAACGCTCTCAATCTCCCTTTTCAAGAGTACTCCAGCAAATTATTACGGATTTTTGAATCTGAAACAAAACCAGAAAATGCTGGAAAATCTCAGCAGGACTAAAAGCATCTTTGGAGAGAGAACAGAGGTACCGTTTCGAATCTGGATGACTCTTCATCAGAGCACATTTATAAGTGTATCCACCAATCTCTATCAATGCACTTCCTCACATCCCCAGTTCTCTCACTCACACCCTTCCATATGCAATGTTTCTCGCTCATAGTCACCTTTACCATCTACAGTCCATCCATTGGTTGGACACATGCCATGTCTCTCACTCATAGGTCTATCCTTCCCCATTCTACAGAAGAGAACACAGAACATAAGGTCATGGCCCTCCACAGATCTCGTGGCTCACAAGTCCAGAGGAGGAGGTGCACCTGGTGGTCGTTGAGGAGCGGGAGGCCTCGTAGCTATCTGGTGACAGAATTAAATATCAGACAGCCACAAGTCATACATGTTGGATTGATCACAACAGCAAATAAAATATGATAACATTTCTTACATTGAAATTACTCATTCATTTTTTTCATCTTCCATGGCACCCTCACTCATGCAGTAAGGGTTGATAATGGTCACACACTATCACTCTTTGGGAGCATCATCACAGGTCTTATGCACCAACTCAGCTACTTGAACTTCGGTGGGACCAATTTTAGAAATAGTTGGGTTTTCACCAAGTTAGCAAAAGCAGTTATTGAAGGCAGGAACAGCAGTGGGGAGACCGCATTGGACAGAGCTCAGCTAGAAACAGATACTTTATACTGGGGGCCACCAACAAAGAGCATAATCTCTGAGGACTTCCAAAATGCATTTGATATAATGCCACACAACAGATTTGAGAGCAAAGTTGTAGCTCATTGAGGGTGATTGCTTCCAGAGATATTCAGCAACATCCTCCGACTCCTCCATGACAAGATTTCAACGATAATCCTCACTGATGGAAATAAGACCGAAACCTTTGAGGGCAAGACTGGAGTCAAGCAAGGGTGTGTCATCGCCATGACCCTTTTTTCTATCTTCATCGCCACCATCCTTCATCTTGTCAAGAGCAAGCTTCCCAGTGGAGTGGACATCATCTCCAGGATGGACAGAAAACTTTTCAACCACCACCAGTTCAGATCCAAGAACAAAACGACACTGATATCACTCGTCGAACTTCAGCATGCAGATGGCATCACCATCGCCATTCCCTCAGAAGAAAATCTCCAAACTATTCTTGACACATTTGCGGAAGCATACTAATGAATCGGTCTCAGCCTCAACCTCAAGAAGACTCAAGTTCCTTACCAACCTGCTCCTGGACAAAATCCATCTCTCCCTCTATCAATCTCAACATAGAAACCCTACTTAACATGAAACATTTCCCATACCTGGAGATCCACCTCTCCTCTAAGTCTGACATCGATGTAGAGATCCAACATCATGTCCAATCAGATCCTTGTGTATAAGGTGGTCATCTTCCCAACCCTTCGATACAGCTCAGAAACCTGGACTATGTACAGACGCCATAGAGAGGTACCATCAACGCTGTCTGGGACGGATTCTCCACATCAGCTGGGAGGACAGGCTTACTAACTTCAGTGTCCTTGAAGGGCCAAGAGCACTAGCATCAAGGCCATGATCATCCGAAACCAGATCTGCTTAGGATGTCAGAGTCCCAACTGTAGCAAATCTTCTTTGCCCAGCTCAAGTAAGGAGAACATAGGAAGCACTTCAAAGACACCCTGAAAGAATACCAGCAATCTAGAGTGCACGGACTGATCTCACCTCCTGGCTACACCTGCAAAGTGTGCAGTCGTAGATGTGGCTCTAGGATCGGAATCATCAGCCATGCAAGGACCCACAGAACCTATGACCAGTAATACGGGGTTTCTTAGGTGAACAATCAGACTTGTTAGTGAGTGATCACAAAAGAAGAAGGTTGCTCCCCTATGGCAGGTGCTGGGTTCTGGCTATGATGCACACACATTCCCTCTTGATCCCCTGCATCCACTCTTTAATCCTTGATATATGTGTTTGCACTCCTCTCCTTGACTTTGACAATATGAACAGCTGACATTGTTAAGGATTAACTCGTGATGGCTAATTAGTTTGACAAGCATCACTCAGGAATGTTACTCTCTGTAGCTGAGATAGGCAACACTAATAGGCACTCTTCATAACCATGCTGTGTCATCCCGAGATTGTTTTGCTGTCATGCCTTTGCACTTAAGAATCCTGGACAGCCACTGCATAATCCCTAAAGGTTTTCCCACCGCTCCCCCCGTTCCCCCGCCCCCCCCCCCCCAGGCTGGCTACCATCCTGACTTCTCTTATGAGGTCTCATTCAATCACCCCCCCCCCCCCCCCCCCACCCCGGTACCTTCATTCTCATCACACCCTTCCCCCATCTCATAAGCCCCATACCTACAGATGCCACATACACCATGCCATGAACAGCTGTAAATTAAGTTCTCATTTTCACTTTCTGATCACACACAACTCTCATTCAGGGCTCTGCACAGTTCAAAGAACTGATAGGCTGAAGGCTTCAGGAGAACACACATCAGCTATATCCCCACCCTAGAGCAGGACACTGACCACAAACCCCAACCCCCCCCCCCACACCCTTGAACCAGCCCCCGTTGGATACTGTTCCCTTATACACCCTGAATCATTCCTCTCAGAGGCTGTAGTGCCTGGTTCCTGTTTTTAAAAAGCCATAGTAACTCATACCCGAGTGGGTGTGGGTCTGGAGATTCGACGATAACCTCACTGACGATATTGAAATGCATTCAGATTCATTCAAATCAGGTTATTGCCCGTTCCTGGTGTGAACCTGATCACATCATCGGGGAGGGTCCGGGAACATCGCATTCCGAAATATCGTCACCACATCCCGTTTTTGGCCTCCTGTGATATTTTACAGCCATTACGGGATTTGTGGCGAGGCTAACAGACCTGCAGAATCGCACCACTATTTTTGCCTTTAACATATCAAACGCTGTTTACTGTGTGTTTCTCCATTTCCTTGTGCATCTTTGCAAAGTAGTTTTTGAAGAGGCTCCATGATCTCTGCATACTTAGGAATGAATATGTGATAAAAGTTGACAGTACTGGGAAACGATGGGAACTCTTTCATGTTAGAGAGGGTTGGAAGTGCATGAATGACTTTGATGTTGTCATGTATAGGCATTCTGCTGTCACTGTATATCCTAGAAAGTCCATTTTGGAAGGTGTTAATATGCATTTGTCCTTGTTTAGTGTCAAAGAACAAAGAACAATGCAGCACCAGAAGAGGCCCTACAGCCCTCCAAGCCTACGCCGATCATGTGTCATATCTAGGCCAACCGCCTGTATCCTTCTATACCCTGTCTGTTCATGTGCATATCCAGATAAGTCTTAAAGGTCGCTAATGTATCTGCCTCAGCACTTCACTTGGCAGTGCATTCAAGGCCACCCTCTGTGTAAAAAACTTCCCCTGCACATCTCCACTTAACCTATCCCCGATCACCTTGAACTTGTGCTCCCTTGTAATTTTCATTTCCACCCTGGGAAAAAGCCTCCAACTGTTCACCCTAGCTATACCCCTCATAATGTTATAAACTTCTATCAGGTCGCCCCTCAGCCTCCGTCTCTCTCGGGAGAACAATCCCAGTTTGTTCAATTTCAGTTTATCCAATCTCTCCTCACAGCTCCTCAAGCTGTGTTGTTTGAGTATAGTGAGAACTGCTGATAACCATTGGTCATGTTTTGCTTCGTCCCTTCCATTGACAATGATGTTATCAAATAGGTTGAGTATCCCCTCAACATCTGACAAGAGTGAAGAGATGATCTGCGAGAGCGCACCAGTCCATTTGGCATTCTGCAATACTGAAACACGCCATCATGAGTGACAAAAGTTGTAAGATATTGGCTGGGATTCTCTGTTTGGGAGACCTTGGGCTGGATTCTCCGATTTGAAGACTAAGTGCTGATGGCGTCGTGGGAACAGTGGCTTTTTACGCCCACAAAATGGCGCAAAAGCTGCACCGATCGTCCATCTGGTGGGGGGCTAGCAGCCATGCAGCAGAAAGCCTGGCTTTACCTGCAGATGCAGCCTGAGAATTGGCGGGTCCGTAGCCGCGCATGTGCATGGCGGCGGCCTGCAGTGGCCGCGCCGTGCAACATGGCGCCGGTCGCGCACGGATCCGGCTTGCCAAAAATTGCCCCCCTATGATCAGCCTCGCCAACGCGGAACACCCCTCACCAGTGTCCCCAGCCCCCGCCAGAGCCCCGCCTGCCTGCGGAATGGCTCACCCCCCCCCCTCCCCCCCACCCCCACAACTGTGGCGGCGCTGGGCTGAGTGCGGGTTCACAAAAATAAAAAGGACAAGTGTTTCACGCCATCAAGAGCTCAGCCCATAGGGGGGGTGGAGCATTGGGGAAGGGCCTTGGGTGACGTCCTGAGGCTGTCCCGACGGCGTTGTTTTCGAGGGGTGGTGCATTGCAAAAGCGGCGCCGCGCCGAGTACAGGGCAAACGGGGATTCTCCGGCCGATCGCCGAATGCGATTTCCACGTCGGCGACTGGAGAATCCCAACCCTTTGTTCTCCTGCTGGAGGTAAATTGCATTGATTTGTGCTCCCGCTGCAACTGCAGATCATTATCCTTCGCCATGCAAATTTATGCCTGGCAAGAATTACAACGGATTCCCGAGGGAATCCTGCTATCGAGCTGCCCATTCAGAAAGGTGGCCCGATATCGAGATCCTGTAGCACCCCACCCCCCCTCCCAGGATCGCAAATCAGCCCATCACCTCCCCCACATCGTAAATTAGCTGCCCAGTCCCCCCACATAGCAAATCAACCCCCCACCTCTGTATTTTCTGGGTCCTTCCCCTTCCCCCAAGTACAGGGATGACCCGACCTACATTCCTCTCAGAGACCCCAAAATAGGGTGACCCTCAGAGACCACCAGAAATAGGGGAACCCCTAATAGGGGACTCCCCACAGAGACACCCTAAATAAGGGGACCAGCCCCAGAGACCCCCTAAATAAGTGGATCCCCCCAGAGACCCCCTAAATAGGGGAACCTCCACAATGTTTACAAACAATAGCTACTTCAAAGATAGTTAAGTGCTGTCAGTTTCCAGCTGAGCACTTTAAAATCATTCAAGAGTGAAGGTGGGGTGATTGGAATGCACTTAACTCTCTTTGAACGGGTTGATGTTTGTAAACATTGTGGCTACAGCACTTCAGAGCTACTCAAGCATGAAGGATGATGAATGAAACAAGGCCTGCAGCTGTGTTTGTTGAAACTGTCAATCACAGCCCATTGAGGGAAATTAATTAATGGCTTGAAGCTCAAGGATCTGAGGGGTTTAAAGACAGGTCTCTGGCTTACTCTTTCCAGGAATTGACACGTGATGCTTCCTCTGTCTGAGCCAGCATGTGAGTATGCCCAGGTGAGTGTTACAACAGTAATATGTTGCACTTAACCCTGTCTGAACTGCTCTCTAGATTCCAGACAGAGATCTCTTTTTTGGGGAGATCTGTGAGGTGTCCTTTTATTTAGGGAGTCCCTGGGGGAGACTCACAGAGCAGACTATTAAGAGTGAACAGACATGCATAATCAAACACCAAACAATTGAACAATTGAATACTTCACCAGCAAGCTTGGCTGTCCACAAAAAAACAGTTTTTCATCGCTTGACATCAGAGAATTGCAAAGTCAATTTGCAATTGTCGGAAAGTGACAGCACAATGGTGAACTGGCTGGGTGTGTCTTTCATAGGAATATAAACAAAAGGATTAGAATTTTTAACTGTGCGTACTGGGAGTCCAGCAGGACATTGTTAATAGGTGAGTGGGATCTGGTGTGATCTTATTCAGCTCGCTGCCTGAAGGCAAGCCCTTGACCGTTACTTAACAAACCGTGGTAAAGTGCCGTGATTTTTTTACTATGATCTGAGCAAGGGGGCAGGCCCCAAGTCTACCTCACCTGGAGCAGGGCTTAAACCCTGTGCCATTCGTAGTAATGTGACCTACACACTAGCTGTCTAATCTAGCTAACTGGTCCCTCACTGAATGAGATATGCACATCAAAAACTTTGGAAAATCTGACAATTACAGTTTTTTAGCAATGGAGGTGTTTATCAGCAGGGATGGAGGCAATGATATTGTGGAAGTGGAAGTAGGAGAGCGATGTGACCATGAGGATTTTTCTCAGAAGCTCAGTTTAGAACTGAACAGGATGTCGGGATAGTGAACAGTTGGTTCAGTTTCAGACACTGGCAGAAGTTGATAGCGAGCGTTTGGAGTTAATAATAATAATAATCTTTATTGTCACAAGTAGGCTTACATTAACACTGCAATGAAGTTACTGTGAAAAGCCCCTAGTCGCCACATTCCGGCGCTTGTTCGGGTACACAGAGGGAGAATTCAGAATGTCCAATTCACCTAACAACACGTCTTTCGAGGCTTGTGGGGGGAAACCGGAGCACCCGTAGGAAACCCACGCAGACACAGGGAGATCGTGCGGACTCCGCACAGAGAGTGGCCCAAGCCAGGAATCGAATCTGGGACACTGGCACTGTGAAGCAACTGTGCTAACCACTGTGCTACTGTGCTGCCCAAAGATTGTGATGGGGATGAAGGTGATGACTTCAGTTATACCACTTAGCTAAGGAAGTTACAATCCATCCAGATTGGATGCAGAGCAAGCAGTTTGACAATACTGCTGAGGGGGTCTAGAGTAGAGTGTTGCTACTGTGTATGTGGAAGTTGTCCTCATGTTTGTGGCTAAATATTACCAAGTGGAGGGGATAGATCCTGGGTGACAATGGAGGCAACAGTGTGTTTCCAAAACAAATCCAAATGACTTGCCTACAATCAGGTAGCTAAGAGTGGTATCAAAGTCAGGGAGGTCACACTGTGAGCTTCATACAGTAGAGGCATTGAAGAATGACCGTGTGGTTAACTTTATCAAAACCTGCAGAAAGGCCAAAGAGGAAGGATAATACACCATAGTGACAACAGTGGAGAACTTCGGTTGTGACTTTGCTTATGGTGTCATTATTCTTTTGTTTACTTCTCAATCCTTAAATCTCACTTCCGGAAGAGGTAAACTGTTGATTCCATTGTTTTGGTCGCTCTGACCTTTACATCTTCCAGCAATTTGTGCTGCAAAAAGATTTTGAGCTGACAGGTCAGGGATGGGGTACACTGGAAGAAACCCTGTTCTGGGTCACTGTGCTCGGATGACACACTACTCTTGTTTTAAAGAAATAAGAAGTCTTGCAGGAAAATACACCCTGCCTTCACTTCAGTATCACTTCAGTATCAAGGATTTGTCATCTCAATGGAATATTGTCGTTTCATGTACAATAACAGAAATATATAAAGAAATTTCATAATAGTTTAGTTTGTCTCTGTTCTGCTGTTATGAACCCAAGACTGCCAGGCTAAATAGTTTTAGAATGATGCTGGTGTTCTGTCGCAGTAAAATTGAAACATAAACAATCCAGCAGATCCATTTTAGAGTAAGTATCATCTCTGATCTTGGATTTCGAGAGAATGTGCCTTTTAAATTGTGTTGTGTGAAAATGCACATTTCTGATGAAGGCTAGAGATTAGTTTCAATGATAGATAGTATCAGGCAAAGAAGATCAGTGTTTGTTTTGGAGAGGAATCTGGGGCAGAGTAGCCATAAGAACACAAGAAATAGGAACAGAAGTAGGCCATCGGTCCTTCAAGACTGATGTGCCTGTCACACTCACCTCACAAGCTCGTGAATGTGTGAAGATGATGGAGATTTTTGCTTTTTAAAGGAGAACATAGCATATGGACAGTTTCTCTCTCTTTAGGTACCATGCCTCAAGGGGGCTTTGGCAACCATGATCTTTCTTGTTATTCTTGCTCTGATGGCATGGATCATCTTTGGTGATGGCACATTCATCCAGTTAATGAAGCTCTTTCAAATAATTGTTCTTTGTCTACCTCAATTTCTTTTACCATTGATTTTCCTCATCAGCAACAGACTTTCTAATTCACAAGTTCTTAATATGCACCCAAGAAATAATCATCTCTTCCGGATCTTGGTCAGCAGAGCTCTTCTGGTCTCAGATTTTATTAGCATCTCTTCGTTGGGTGTGTGACTTGTCCAAAATATCTTCATTATTCACCTCGAAAAAAACACAATTCTCTGCATTGCTTCACTGATTGTCCAACACTCGCTTCCTGATGTCAAAATTGGTGGAATGAAGAATTCCAGGATTCTGCGCAAAGGGCACCATGGTAGCACAAGAGCATAGCACTGTGGCTTCACAGTGCCAGGGTCCCAGGTTTGATTCCCTGCTGGGTCACTGTCTGTGCGGAGTATGCACATTCTCGTGTCTGCGTGGGTTTCCTCCGGGTGCTCCGGTTTCCTCCCATAGTCCAAAGGCGTAGCGGTTAGGTGGATTAGCCATGATAAATTGCCCTTAGTGACCAAAAGGGTTAGGAGGGGTTGTTGGGATTACGGGGATAGGGTGGAAATGAGAGCTTAAGTGGGTCGGTGCAGACTCGATGGGCTGAATGGCCTCCTTCTGCACTGTATGTTCCATGTTCTGTGCTCTATGAGAGAAAAGTGTAATGATTCACTTTAAGGGACTTTGGGTGGGATTCTACCACCACGCTGCACCCAGTGGGGATCCGAGTGCACCGGATGCATCACGGGGGAGGCCCAAATCAGCCTTCAGCTGGGCATGAACCTCGCACAAGTCACCCAAACGTGCAGCATCCGCCGCGACTGGATCACCCCCTCGCTGGCCATGATCCACATAATCATGCTCATTTAAATATGCGCGGCCGATTTGAAGCTGCATTCAGCTGGCACTAGGAGTCACCAGCCACACCGACGAAGCCTCGCCCGGGGGCCAAGTGGAGACCAGATGTGATGGCCACTCGTGGGTCTCACAGGCCATTGGAACCCCCTGGGAGGTCAGGGACAAGGCAAGGCAATACCCTGGCACTCCCCATGGCACCTGGGCAGCCAGACAGTGCCATACAGGCATCCTGGAAGTGTCAACCTGCCACTGCCAGGATGTTCAGTTGACACTGCCTGGTGCCAGGCTGGTGGTGCCAGGTACCTGGGTGCTAGGTTGGCACTGCAAAAGGTCGGGGCCTGAGGGGGGGCCATGCCCATGGAAGGGGTGATGAGTGGGGTATGAAGGGTGTGGGGTGAACAGGTAAAGGTTTGGGGGGTGAAGCAGGTTGTCCTAAAGACGGGGGTGCTGAAAGCTGGGGGGCCCTCTCCGACCCCCAAGCAGGGTTCTTCACACTTGTGGGGGTGGCCTGCTGGGGAGGGGATGAGGGGGGGGGTTTATTTACAAAGGTTTACAAGAGCAGCAGGACATCTGCTACTTGTTCTGAAATGCCTCCTGCCTAAGAGACCTTCTTCCCCTGGGGTGATTCCCCACTCTGAGACCCAATTTGTCGCCCAAGCCAGGTGACCCGTAGTCTGCTGTGTTACCCTCAAAGACAAAATCACCACATCTTTATACAATCTTCAATAACTAATTTACTCAGCCCTGAATTCTGAGTTGGACAATTAAAAATCAAGATTTTGAGGGGGCTTTCTGTTTCTTGTAGAGTGGTGTAATTCTGTAGTCTGAGATGCTTCCACAGCCTCGATGTTAACAGAACTGCAATAACGGGTACCCCTTCTGGCACAGACAGTTAGTTCATTACTTTTTGCTTCCACGGAGACATCAGTTATTTCTATAACAGGTCGATCAGGTACATTGGCGCTTACAGGTTTGGAAACATTTCGTCACAACAACACTGACTGTTGGAGAGTCTCTGTACTCCTCAAGTGGTCCACATATTTACGAATGATCAGTCCGCCACGTCCACTTGGTACAACAGGAGTCCGGCCTTCGCGACAATAATTCCAGGGATGCAACTTGATCCACGACTGAAGATTCACATTATATACTCGAATATGTTTTTTTTATTGTTGTAGTGGTAATGGCTCTTTAATGAAATCTTGAGGCCTGTGTGTTCAAACATAAACACTTTTATGGGTAGGCTCTAACCATGACCAGTTCCAAGGATGGTCTTGCAGGGAGCTGTTCCATACAGGCTTGCTGCTCACTGAGTTCAATTCGAGACTATTCTCCAACCATGTGACTATGTACATCACTCTGTGGGCAGTGCCCCTCTCTAGTTGCAAGTTTACTCTCGCTCTACTGAGCTCCTTACATTATAATGCGTGATGGCACATATCATCATGTGGGCAACATGGTAGCACTGTGGTTAGCACAGTTGCTTCACAGCTCTAAGATCCCGGGTTCGATTCCTGGCTTGGGTCACGGTCTGTGCGAAGACTGCACGTTTTCTCCGTGTCTATGTGGGTTTCATCCGAGTGCTCCAGTTTCCTCCCACAGTACAAAAATGTGCAGGTTAGGTGGATTGGCCATGCTAAATTGCCCTCAGTGTCCAAGAAAAGATTAGGTGGGGTTTCGGGGATAGGGTGGAGGTGCGGGCTTAGGTAAGGTGCTCTTTCCAAGCATTGGTGCAGACTCAATGGGCTGAATGGCCTTCTTCTGCACTGTAAATTCTATGATTCTATGATCACAATACAACAAAGACTTATGTCTTGACAGTTCTTTCACAATCTCAGGCTGTGAGTGTTCAGGAATGGCCTATCGGGGAAAACAACAGCAGCGGCCAGAGCAGTTGTTTCACAGGGAGGGGCAAAGCACAGAAAAGCAATAGTCATAGGGGATTCCATAGTCAGTGGCACAGCTAGGTGCATCTGTGGTCTGTGAAAAAGACTCCAGGATGGTGTGTTGCCTCCCTGGTGCCTGGGTCCGTGATGTCACTGTACGGCTGCAGGGCATCCTGGAGGGGGAGGGTGATAAGTCAGAGATCATGGTACATGTTGGTACCAATGATATAGGTAGAAAGAGGGATGAGGCTTTGCATCAGGAACTCAGGGAGCTAGGCTGTAGACTAAAAAGCAGGACCTCTCGGGTTGTAATCTCTGGATTACTCACAGTGCAACGCGCTAGCAAGGATAGAAATAGGAGAATAGTACAAATGAATGCTTGGCTTAAGAGTTGGTGCTGGAGGGAGGGTTTTAGATTCCTGGGCCACTGGGACCATTCCTGGGGGAGGTGGGACCTGTATAAGCAGGCCGGACTACATGTGAACCAGAGCGGGACTTGCTCGCGGATTTGCTAGTTCTGTTGGGAGGAGTTCAAACTAATTTGGCAGGGGGAGGGGACACAGACTGTTAGCAGAATAGGGACACTGTGTATCACAGAAAAATCATCCAGTCAGAGGGAATACAGTGGTAGTACATTTCAGGCTAAACTGATGCAGAAAATTCTGAAGGAGAGAGTCTATCTCCACTTGGCGCGGTAAGGTTTATTCAGGAATATTCAGCATGGCTTTGTCAGAGGGAGGCCATGCATAACAAATTTGATTGCATTTTTTGAGCATGTGACTCAGTGTGTCGATGAGGGTAGTGTAGTTGATGTAGTTTACATGGATTTCAGCAAAGCATTTGACAAGGTCCCACATGGCAGATTTATAAAGAACACAAATGCACATGGAACACAGGGGAACCTGATAAGGTGATTTCAAAGCTGGCTGAGCTGTAGGAAACAGAGGGTGATGACAGATGGCTGTCTTAGTGACTGGAAGCCAGTGTCCAGTGGCAGACCACAGGGATCACAGAATTGTTACAGCACAGAAGGAGGCCATATTCTTTGCACCAGCTCTCTGAATGAGCAATTCACTTATTCTCCTTCCTTCTCCCCGTAACTCTGCATAGGCTCAACATAACCTTGTTACTCTTTATTCTCTGCCCCTATTAATAAAGCCTAAGATACTGCATTCTTTCTTAACCTGTCCCTCAACCACTTTCAGTTACTTATGAACATATAAATCAAGGTACCGCTGCTTCCACTGCCTTAAGAGCTGTGTACTTTCTTTTATATTGTCTCTCCATGTTCTTCCTACGAAAATGAATCATTTTTCATTTCTCTGCATTGAACTTTATCGATCACCTGTCTGGACATTTCACAAACTTGTCTATTTTGAAGGCCTGCACAATCCTCCTCACAGTTACAATCATTTGCAAATTTTAAAATTGTGCCCTGCACACCAAGGACTTTAATATGTCAGGAGGAGCAAGGGTCCCTACACTGACCCTGGAAAACTCCACGACAATCCTTCCTTCAGCCTGCTAAGTGCCCATTAATTACTACTATCTGTCTCCTGTCACTCATCCAATTTCGTATTTGAGTTGCTATTTTCAATTGTATTCCATGTATGCATAGGTGTCCAATTAACCCTGTCCATGAGGGATGGGTGACCATTGAAACAGCCTGTCAGATCCCCCTGTGATGTACATATTATGGGAGGGAACAACCAGACGGGAGGTCACAGGCAACTCTGAAGGGGCGAGGGCATTGACTGAGGCCAGTCAAGTGATGAAGTTGGAAGGGCGACAGACATGAGTGAGCTCTGGCCGCCGGAGAAGGTGAAGGAATTCTAGGACCAGGAGTACAAGGGGTGTTGGGAGCGTCTGAAGGCAACCAAGTGGAACACCAACCTGATTGTGTGTCTGTCTTTCTCTCAGGCCTCACAGAGTTCCGAGAGATCTCGGTACGGAGTCAGTCGAGCTGGCAATTCTAATAACTGTGCTGAAGGAGCACAGACTCCTGCAGCTACTAGAGGCCGCTCCCAGGGAGAACCCAGCACCAGGTGACCGGGGGGGGTGCAAGGCAGGCTCAAGGGCTGACTGTAGTTCAGACTGAATAGGAGGCTTGAACGTGAAGACGAAGGAGACCGAGGGTTTACAGACCCCGGGTGTCCTTCATGGAGCTGTCAGACAGCATGTGATTCCGGAGACTCCACCTCACAAGGGAGACAGTGCAGCACGTGTGCACCCATCTTTCAAACCTGGCACTTCGTGGAGGAGGAGGGCAACCCCTCCCTGTGGCCGTATGATGCACTATCAATTAGGACGAGAAGAGAGTAGAATGTAATCAAGGCTTTATTACACAGAGATGTGTGGCCTCCTACAGCAGCTGACGAAATGGCTGCTGTTCAAAGAGCACACACATTTATACTCCACCTACTGGGTGGAGGGAGCAGGCAGGGATCTACCCCCGGACCTGTAGTACAGGGGCCTTACCGTAATACCCATATATACAATATAATACAACAGTGGTGACTACCACACCATGCAGATCATGGCAGCCTTCAACCTTTACGCCACGGAACCATTCCAGGGCTCAACAAGAGACCTTTGTGGCATCTCACAATCACCCGTCCACAAGTGCATCTGTGACATTTGATTTGATTTGATATGATTTGATTTGATTTATTGTCACATATATCGAAGTACAGTGAAAAGTATTTTTCTGCGGCCGAGGGCACGTACACAGTACGTACATAGTAGACAAAAAGAATAATCATCAGAGAACATTGACAAATGGTACATTGACAAATAGTGATTGGTTACAGTGCGGAACAAAGGGCCAAACAAAGCAAATACATGAGCAAGAACAGCATAGGGCGTCGTGAATAGTGTTCTTACAGGAAACAGATCAGTCCAAGGAGGAGTCTTTAAAGGAGTCTTGTAGCTGTGGGGAAGAAGCTGTTCCAATATCTGGATGTGCGGGTCTCCAAACTTCTGTACCTTCTGCCTGATGGAAGGGTCTGGAAGAAGGCAATGCCTGGGTGGGAGGGGTCTCTGATAATGCTGTCTGCCTTCCTGAGGCAGCGGGAGGTGTATACAGAATCAATGTGAGGGTGGGAAGCTTGTGTGATGCGTTGGGCTGAGTTCACCACACTCTGCAGTTTCTTGTGATCTTGGACCGAGCAGTCGCCATACCAGGGTGTGATGCAGCCGGATAGGATGTTCTCTATCGCACATCTGTAGAAGTTTGTGAGAGTGGATGCAGACAAGCCAAATTTCTTTAGCTTCCGTAGGAAGCTGTTGGGCTTTCTTGCCTGTTGTATCAACGTGAGTGGACCAGGACAGACTGTTGGTGATGGTGACCCCCAGGAACTTAAAGCTATCGACCATCTCCACTTCGGAGCCATTGATGCAGATGGCAGTGTGTGTCGTGCTATGCTTCCTGAAGTCGATGATCAGTTCCTTGGTCTTTCCGAAATCTAGAGAGAGGTTGTTTTTGGTTCACCATGTAACCAAGTGATTTATCTCGCTCCTGTAATCTGATTCATCGTTGTTTGAGATACGGCCCACCACAGTTGTATCATCCGCAAACATTTGATTGAGTTGGAGTTAAATCTTGTCACATAGTCATGTGTGTCTCGGAGTACAGTAGAGGACTGAGCACACATCCTTGCGGGGCCCGGTATTGAGGGCTATTGTGGAGGAGGTGCTGTTGCCTATCCTGACAGATTGCGGTCTGTTGGTGAGGAAGTCGAGGATCCAGCTGCACAAGGAGGGGCCAAGTCCAATATTGCAGAGTTTGGTTATTAATCTGATGCTTTGCGCCTCAGAAGCGGCAATTTTCACACAGAGAAATCAATTTTTTTCAAGGTTCCTGGAGTTTGCTATCCGGATCCTGCCATAGGGGCCAATGGGGTTCGCTCTGATTTTTCAACCAGAAATTATACTTTGTCATATTTTGAGAAAATTCTGCCCAGTATCTATGGCAGCACAGTGGAGTGGTTAGCACTGCTGCTTCACGACACCAGGGACCTGGGTTCAATTATGGCCTTGGGTGACTGTCCCAAGTCATTTGCACATTCTTCCCATATCTGAATACGTTTCCTCCGGGTGTTCAGGTTTCCTCCCACAGTCCAAAGATCTGTCGGTTAGGTGGGGTTACTGGGATAAGGTGGGGAACGTGGCCTAGGTAGGGTGCTCTTTCAGATGGGCCGAATGGCCTCCTCCTGCACTGTAGGAATTCCATGGTTCTAGTATCTCTGTCTGTTCTCAAGCATTTCAACCCACACGTGGAAATATATGTCACAACAGATAAGTCAGGAAATGTGATAGGAGCTGTACTCTCAAAGTACATTGCAGGAAACAAAAGACCAGGCGCGGGATTCTCCGACTCCCCGCCGGGTAGGGGAGAATGCCGCCCCAGTTGCTTACATGTCACATCCGTTGTTTGAAACTGATGCAAATATTGTACTCGACAGCGAAAAGGACTAGCCTGCATTTACACTTGTGAACATTGGGACATGTATCACTATGGTCGAAAGTTCACTCTCCATATTGGTCACCAAGTGCTGACTATATTATTAGCCATGTCAGGATCTGGTAATCAACCGTTTACACACTTACAGATAGTCAGATCACCTTCATCTGTACATTTTGAGGTCAAGTATCTCACAGGTTCACGCAATCAAGTATCTGACAGGCTTCTTCATATTATTATCGCAGTGCATGTTGGTGATAGCGAACGAACTTGTGACATTGAAGTCTATGTGATCATAGTGATTTTATATGTGACCATGAATCTTGTTACACCAGATGCATTGAAGACAGAATTTGGAGAAGACAGTGTACTGCAGAAATAAGGCAGTACTTAAAAACTGAATGCAATAGAGGAAGCGCTAGGCCCATTCTACAGAATACACAACAAACTTGAACAGATATTGGAAAGTGCTACAGCAATGTATATTGCATCTTGTTCACGTCCATAAGTGAATGGGCTAGGGTCTGCCAGATGGAATACAATGTTGACAAATGTGAGGTCATCCATTTTGGTAAGAATAACAGCAAAAGGGATTATTATTTAAATGATAAAATATTAAAACATGCTGCTGTGCAGAGGGACCTGGATGTCCTACTGCATGAGTGGCAAAAGTTGGTTTACAGGTGATTAAGAAGGCAAATAGAATGTTGTCCTTCATTGCTAGAGGGATGGAGTTTAAGACTAGGGAGGTTATGCCTCAACTGTATAAGGTATTAGTGAGCCATGCCTGGAATATTGTGTTCAGTTTTGGTTTCCTTACCTGAGAAAGGACGTACTGGAGCTGGAGGGTGTGCAGAGGAGATTCACTAGGATAATCCCAGAGTTTTTTTTAAAATTTAGATTACCAATTATTTTTTCCAATTAAGGGGCAATTTAGCGTGGCCAATCCACCTACTCTGCACATATTTGGGTTGTGGGGGCGAAACCCTCGCAGACACGGGGCGAATGTGCAAACTCCACACGAACAGTGACCCAGAGCCGGGATCGAACCTGGGACCTCAGCGCCATGAGGCAGCTGTGCTAACCACTAGGCCACCGTGCTGCCCTGGTTAATCCCAGAGTTGAGGGGTTGGATTACGAGGAGAGATTGAGTAGACTTGGACTGTACTCTTTGGAATTTGGAAGGATGTGAGGGGATCTTATAGAAACATATAAATTTATGAAGGGAATAGATAGGATAGATGCGGGGAGGTTGTTTCCACTGGTGGGTGAAAGCAGAATTAGGGGGCATTGCCTCAAAATAAGGGGAAGTAGATTTAGGATTGAGTTTAGGAGGAACTTCTTCTCCCAAAGGGTTGTGAATCTATGAAATTCCCTGCCCAGTGAAGCAGTTGAGGCTCCTTCATTAAATGTTTTCAAGATAAAGATAGATAGTTTTTTGAAGAATAAAGGAATAAAGGGTTATGGTGTTCGGGCGGGAAAGTGGAGCTGAGTCCACAAAAGATCAGCCATGATCTCATTGAATGGCGGAGCAGGCTCGAAGGACCAAATGGCCTACTCCTGCTCATAATTCTTATGTTCTTGTGTTATGTTCTTATGAAGGATAGCCAGCTGTTATTAAGATGAACAATGATCCTGTAAAACAGTGTGGTGGCTCCCATTCAGTTGCCATTTTGAAGAATGCATTAGAAACTGCATTGCGTGCACACACAGTGAATAATCTGCTAATAATCTGTGTCCCGCACCTTAACCACTGACCCCAGGGCCAACAACACCATGGCAACAACTCCAAGTTGATATTTTTAGAGACGCAGCCGCTGGGGATCAACGTGTTTTGCTTGTTGTTCATGATCTACATAACAAATGGTCAGGAATCTATACAACAAATTCCATAACGACCACTTCAGTCATGGACATTTTAGACAAATTGTTTACAAAATGAGACATTCCAGAGACTAATACTGTGGACAATGGAATTACAACGTCAGAGTCTAGGGCAAGGACAGTAATGCCAGTGGCCGTGAAGGTGACCAAGGTCATGATTGTTCTATTGATTTCAAACTGGAACAGGTGACATTTGCTATATCTGCCAGTTTACTATCCATTGTTGCATGGAAGTCACTGGCTCTGTGTGCTGAAAAGTTAAAACATTGTTATTCTCTCATTCCAGAGAGAAGCAAGCAGAGTGAACACATAGCTTTGTGAGGATTACAGGTTTCACCATGGTGCAGGGTGGGTACTGCCTGTTAGTTAGATGTACTGGTGTGGGACCATACTCCACACATCATGGAGGTCAATGTTGGTATCCAGAGAGCCTCCAATTTTCGGCAGTCCATTGTGCCACCTGCATTTCAACTGCTACAGACACCCTGAGCAATAGGGGCTATCCACTCATCACTTGACTCAATATCCTTAAGTGCAACCCACGCACATGTGGGCAGCTTGTCTGCAGTAAAGATTATGCTGTTGCCCGAAATCCGATTAATTAAGCTATTGCTGGAGTGAATTAACGCTTCTACTGACTGGACCATCTTGGAGGAGCTCTGCAGTAATATGCAGTGCTTGTCCCAATATTTGTAGTGGGCTGCAGTGTGTGGCACAATCTCACCATGATGAGGAATCGGCCCTTACCACCAGGTACACAGATGAACAGCTGATGAAGAGCAAGAGGAGGAGTAACAAATGGAGGAAGAGGAAGAGAAGCAGAAAGATAAGAGGATACCAACACATCGCCTTTCCAGGTGACCTTTGACCAACTCACCTGACTGTGGGACAAGTGAACGTAACTCCAATTCCCCGTTCATCAATAGTCCCTCGGCTTATTCTCCTTCTCTTACTGATCATCAAAGCATCCACTTGGCCACAATGGAAAATAAAAGTTGTAACAAACACTTCAAACCAAATTTATAAATTAAAAGGTCAATTAACCCATTTGTCCATCCCTAGTGCCTGTCTTCCATGTACTTTCCTGTCTTAATTCTCCTATGGAGTGTTACCCCAGTGGCTGCAGCATAACTGGTGTAACTTTGTGTGGGGGAGAGAGCAAAAGAAAGCAGGACAGCCTGACTAGGACTGACCTGGAATGTTTGGCTTCAGCAGCAGTCGGGGCTGGCTTGCTGACAGGAAACAGCAAAGGCACTGGTGGGGTGGCAGTAGTTGTTCAACTTTGAAAAGCCATTTTGTGAAGGAGACGGCCAGAAGTCAATCTTTACTCAGTTTAGATTTATTCACAATGTCAACCATTACAAGTGTATAACTCCCAACCCTAAACACCACCTCAGTGACAATAAGTGCCTCTTTATATGTGCTCAAATAATGAATGCCCTCCACCTCTTTATTCTAACCCTTACTTTATATTATTAACAGTGGTAGGAAAAAAAATACTGAAATCCTGAGAATAGAGAGTAGGTTCTTGCTCCAGGCTCCCACTGCTACTCCCCTAGGATAGCACCTCAGCAATCTGAACAATGTTTTGGAGGGCAGAATGTTGGATGACTGTAGCATGCTGCAAGTTCCTTTGGTGGCAGCAAGCTGAGCTTGCATGGCAGCAAGCTGAGATTGAATTAAATCAGTCTAAGCTTCCTCCCCAGTACTCAAGTAAAGGCTGGCTTCTGAAATAGTTGCAACGGAAGTTGAGACATCAGGCTTGGGTCGTGGATGGGACTGCAAGTGTTCACATGGAACTGGCTACCAATTTCAAGTTAGAAAGGATGGCTCCCAGCTTCACCAAAAGCTCTGTGCCAAGTTGGTGCAGGGCTGCCCCATGATCCTTGATATTGTCCTACAGGCTTTCTGGTAGATTTTTCAGTGCACCAAGCATTGTAATGTGATTAGATCTAGCAGCTCAAAACTGGGCATCCAAAAGGTACTCTGAGCCATCAGCAGCAGCAGAATTCTATGCCACCACAATCTGTATCCTCATGGCCCAGCAATTACCATGTAGCCAGGAAGCCAGAGGGGTGGCAGAGAACACGGCAGGAGATACACCAGGCATATCTAAAAATGGGATACCAATTTGGTGAAATTACAACACAGGACTATGTGCACACTACAAAGCAGAAGCAGCATGTGATATACAGAGCTAAACAATTCCACAGCCAATTAATCAGATCAAAGCTTTGCAGCTCTGCCATATCCAACTCACAAATGGTGGTAAAAAAAAGTAAACAATAACCTGGAGGAGGAGGCTGCACACACATTGCAATCCTCTCTGATGGGGATCCCAGGGTGTCAGTTTAAAAACACAAGGCTGATGAATATGCAACAATCTTCAACCAGAAGTGCTGCCAAGAAGGATCATCCATCTTGGTCTCCTTACGAGGTCTCTGTCTCCACGATAACAGATGTCAGACCTCAGACAATTCAATACTCTCCACCCAATCTCAAAAGCTGCTGAGAGTACTGTGGAATTCTCCATCGGCGGAATCCTCCGGTCCGCCAGCAGTGCACCCACGCCCATGGGCTTCCCGACGGCATGGTGTGACCACAATGGGAAACCCCATTGGCTGGCTGCAGGAACAGAGAATCTCACTGCCGGCAGGGGGGGGGGGGGGGGGGGGGGGGGTGGCGGCGGCGGCATGGGGGGGGGGGGGGGGGGCACGGTGACGGAAAACGTGGCTAGCAGACCGCAGAATCCCGCCCGATGTGTCCCAACAAGATGCTAGCTGTAGTACACAAAATATGTCCTCCACAACATGTCCTAACTGAGCTGTTCCTGTACAGCTACAACACTGACATGTACCCGACAATGTGCAAAATTGTCCAGCTTTGTCTTGTCCACAAAATGCAGAGCAAATCCAAACCCGGCAATTATGACCTCATGTTTATTCTCGATCAGCAGAAAAGTGAAGTAAGGTGAAATCAACGTGTTATCAAGCAGCACTTTCTCAGCACTAACCAATGCTCAGTTTAGGCTCCACCACACCCACTCAGATTCTGACTTCATTGCAACACCCAGAGGTGAAGCAAGAGTGACTACCCTCAATGGCAAAGCAGCACTTGACATTGTGTCATCAAGGAGCCCTGATAAAATTGAAATTAATGGTAATTCAGGGGAAACTCTCCATTGGTTGGAGTCATGCCTAGCACCGAGTTGTTATTCCAGGAGGCCAATAAACTCAGCCCCAAGCTATCACTGCAGCAGTTCCTCAGGGCAGAGTCCAAGTACAACCATGTTCAGTTATTTCATCAATGATCAGAGGTGGATAAGAATTGTGGGCAAAATTCTCCGTTATCGCCGCAAAGTCCGCCGATCGGCGCAAAAAACGGCGCAAATCTGACTTGCGTCACGCCGGAAAAATGGGTCAAAGGTCTCCGGCCCGAAATGGGCTAGCAGCGAAGTGACGGGATCCGCGCTTGCGCACGTAGTTCACGCCGTGCAGCGTCATACACGCCTCACGGCGTGATGGCTCATAAGGCCGCGCTGCTCCCCCCCACCCGACCGGAACACCCGACCGGAACACCGGACTAATTGGCTGTCCGCCGCTCAGCCCCGAGGTTTCAGTCACGGGATGTGGAGGCGCACCTGGACGCTGTGGAGCAGAGGAGGGACGCCCTGTATCCCGGGCACGGCCGCAGAGTTGCCCCACGCCACAGCCGGCGTCTGTGGAGGGAGGTGGCAGAGGCCGTCACCGCTGTGGCCCTGACACCACGGACAGGCACCCAGTGCCACCAGAAGGTGAACGCCTCATCAGAGAAGGCAGGGTGTGCCTCCCCATATCCCCCCTCCCCCATATCCCCCCCTCCCCCATATCCCCCCTCCCCCATATCCACCCTCCTCCATATCCCCCCTCTCCCATATCCCCCCTCCCCATATCGCCCCTCCCCCATATCGCCCCTCCCCCATATCCCCCATATCCCCCATTTCCCCCTCCCCCATATCCCCCTCCCCCATATCCCCCTCCCCCATATCCCCCCTCCCCCATATCCCCCCTCCCCCATATCCCCCCTCCCCCATATCCCCCATACCCCCTCCTCCATACCCCCCTCCACCATATCCCCCTCCCCCATATCCCCCCTCCCCCATATCCCCCATATCCCCCCTCCCCATATCCCCCCTCCCCCATATCCCCCATATTCCCCCTCCCCATATCCCCCCTCCCCCATATCCCCATATCCCCGTTCCCCCATATTCCCCCATCCCCCATATGCCCCTCCCCCATATCCCCCATATCCCCCCTCCCCCATATCCCCCCTCCCCCATATCCCCCCTCCCCATATCCCCCTCCCCATATCCCCACTCCCCCATATCCCCCCTCCATTATATCCCCCCTCCCCCATATTCCCCCTCCCCCATATCCCCCCTCCCCCATATCACCTGATCACTGCCTGCGTGTCTAACCATGCATGCTTCATTGTGTATCGCAGGACCAAACGTCCAGGCACCCATCCCCGCAGATGCAGACCGCCCGCAGGATGCCCCTCGGAGACCACAGGAGACGGAGAGACCCGGACCCTCCGGCATGCGACGCCCGCAGGATGCCCCTCGCACACCACGGGAGACAGAGAGACCCGGACCCTCCGGCATGCGACGCCCGCAGGATGCCCCTCGCACACCACGGGAGACAAAGAGACCCGGACCCTCCGGCATGCGACGCCCGCAGGATGCCCCTCGCACACCACGGGAGACAGAGCGACCTGGACACTCCGGCATGCGACGCCCGCAGGATGCCACTGGGAGGCCACGGGAGACGGAGAGACCTGGAGCAACAGGGAGATGACACCCCCGCCACGTGCGGGAGCGACCACCCAGCGACGAGGGGGCAGCCACAGGCCCCCGTCACATCCGAGCCAGGACACCACTACCCAGGACACCACTACCCAGGACACCACTACCCAGGACACCACTACCCAGGACACCACTACCCGGGACAGCACTACCCAGGAAGACGAAATACCGGACAGTGACTCAGAGTGGATGGTTGGAGACGAACCCCCACCCCAAAGTGCCATGGGCTCAGAGTGGGACGAAGAGCACGACACAACGCCACTGCTGTCACCAACACCCTCCACCATCGCAGAAACACTCACCTCGGTTGGGCACTTTAGTGATGAGGCGTCTGGTACACTCACTGGTGCGCACAACACTGCTGTCCCGGTACAGCAGGTGGAGGTAGGAGCAGCAGAGGGGACCGGGCAGTTGGAGGGCAGCCCAGCCCAAGCGAACATCTGCACCCAGATGGATCCCGGGTTCCTGGAGTTTCCACACCCACACATAGATCCGATGCAACCACCGACCCGGAGACGAGCGAAGAGGGTGACGGCCGGCTTGTGGCGGCTGCAGTCACAGGTGGAGGAGTCCACCCGCGTCCAGGAGCTGGAAGTGGTGCCGGTCATGCGTGCCACCCAGGCCGACACCGCACGGGTGGCATCCGCGGTGGAGGCAATGGGTGCGACGGTGTCAGACATGGGGAACGGTTTGCGAGGCCTGGGGCTTTCCGTGCAGGCGGCGTCTGTGGCCCAGGACACGGCTGCCCTCTCACAGGAGGCCATGATGGCAGAGGCGCTCAACACCATGGCCCAGTCTCAGCAGGCCATAGCCCAGTCTCAGCAGGCCATAGCCCAGTCTCTGCAGGCCATGGCCCAGTCTCTGCAGGCCATGGCCCAGTCTCAGCACGCCATCGCTGAGGGCATCGGCGCCAGTGGCCATGTGCGAGCCGGCGTCGCACTGTCACAGACAGGGTTTGCCAACCCCCTGGGCTCCATGGCTGCAAACCTGCAGACCCCTGTCGATACCAGCACAGGCCTCCAGAACTGGCAGCGCCAGATGTCGGGGGGGCGTCGGATGGCAGTCCGTTCGCATCCCCCACCCATGTAAAGGCCTGGGCGCCATCGTGCACCCCGAGGGAGGAGGAGGTGGTGTGGTCCGTCCCGGGTCCCCCTGTAGTGTAGGTCCCGGTACAC